>NC_135394.1:2662500-3412500 GCF_051989625.1 Stigmatopora argus
AAGACAAAAAATAAAAAAATAAAAAATAAAAAAAATTAGTTCTTGATTATAACACGCACCCCCAACTATTGGAATTAATTATACAGCAAAAATATGCGTGTTATATTCGAGTAATTACGGTAATTATGAATTACTCGCAGCTGCTCAAACCCAACGGCAAGCCAGGAGGGACAAACGAGCTGCTCCTGACATTTTTAAGATCAAAAAGTGCAACTTTGGGCTCATTTCTTTGGTACATGTGAAACTTTTAGACAAAAAATACTTTTTTATTTAAAGCAGCATGAAGACGCAAACATTTTACATTGCATCTTATTTGAAACACCAATGTCCAACTTGAATGAGTTTTTTAGTTTGCATTAATGGGTATTCAAAGAAATCAATTGAATCCATCAATCACTTTGTCAATTTAGTTTGATATTTCAATTCAAACAAACCTACAGGATTTCCGTATTTTCATGCAGACCCTGCAGAGAATCTACAGCAGACATGTCCAACTTGCCCCGTTCTACTTCCTGTTGACAGTCAACAAGCTGTACTGGCTGTCCAGGTCTCTCTGGCCTCCTATAAGAGACGGTCCACTGTTGGTGCTGGGCTTGGAGTAAAACAGATCACCAGAGCTGCGGAAAAAGTAGGATATTCATGCTCATATTAGGTCAGCATAAAATGTTTTCATAGGAGCACAGCACTAGACCATCACTTTCTCTCCCTCTTACATGGTACTTTCTTTTGATGTTTTTAGACATTTTCTCACAGTATGAGTTTTGTTTTTCAGACTGTGCCAGTAAAAGCCAGGTTTGTGGAATATACAGTCCAGGAATGTCTGGAGGGTGTAACCGAAAAAGGCACATGCCAGGGGCTGACACCCACTTCAGACACTGAGGTTTGCAATGATTCAACTTCTAATTCTGCTTCACAGACAGGCACATAAATATTCTGGAAATAAATTTGCATAAATAAAAGCCTATCCATTAATAGAAGCTTCCCCTCTGCAGTACGATGTGGAATACTAGTTGATCTTGCCATTCTTCTTTACCATTAATTAGTATTGCCATTTTTTTTAAAAGGAAGTCCAATATTACTTAGATATAGTGTTTTAGGACCTGCAATCCATTATTATAAAAGTCATGTCTGTTTTGCGCCAAGACCGCAGGTTTTTGTACGGCATCTGTACATGGAGATCTGCATGCTCAGCCGGATGTTCAAGTGTCCTGCGAGATCTTCAAAACACAGGTACACAAACAGACATTTTTTAGGTGTAATTTTGAGGGGATAAGACCAACCAAATGTGGAAATTTTACTGATTTTTACACAGCATATTGCACATAAGCACAATGTAATGGCACTTTAGCCTCTGCTAGGATTGTACAACCGTGTGTACGTGTGTGTGCGTGTGTGTGTGTGTGTGTGTGTGTGTGTGTGTGTGTGTGTGTGTGTGTGTGTGTGTGTGTGTGTGTGTGTGCGTCTGCGGGTTTCCTTCCCACATCCCAAAATACATGCTTTCTAGGCTGGTTGAACACTCTAAATTGCCCCTAGGTGTGAGCGTGAGTGTGTGCAGTTGTCCGCCTACTTATGTCCTGTGATTGGCTAGCCACCGATTCAGGGTGCCCCCTGCCTGATGCCTATAGTTGACTGGGATAGGCTCCAGCACCCTGTGCTACCCTGGTTAGGATAAGCGATACAGAAAGTGAATAAATTTACTTAAAGTGCAATGTAGGGGTGCCTGACAAGTTGAGTCATACTCTTAATTTTGTTTTCATTAAATAAGTCTGAAGACAACATATCTTGATAACCATATAAAATGATTTAGTACTTGCAATTTCTTTTAAATGACATTTGATATTGCTGCAAATGCAAGCCGCACATCTAGCAGTTTCTGGAAAAGTTACTATTGACAATGGTTATGTAAATATCAAAGTGATATAGTTTGTCCCTTCCTCAGAATGTTGATGTCCTGCGTCCATTGCAGCCACAAGGTCATGACCGCCCGTTAAAGCCTTACATCCCAACACCACCTCCATTCCATGACCAAGGGAAAGATAAGAACTCGGGTCATATTGACTCCAAACTACTTCCTGATCCTCAACCAGCACCATTTGATGCAACACCACTCCCAGATGCTCAGCCCGCACCGCTTGACCCTACACGGATTCCCTCTCGTCCCGTAGACCCTTCACTGAATCCCCCAATCACCTTCTCCTCATCTTCCAGTGAGTCTGATGAAGTCGATGAATCATTTGAATCATCTTCTGAAGAGATGGGAGGGCCTTTGGCTTTACGCCCACCATTGGGGTTTCACTATAAGAGGCACGACCGCAAGAAACGTCAGGCCTTGGCAGAAAGTCCACCATCCCACAAACCAACATTCCTGTCTGATTTTCCAAGTGGACCATCGCCTTTCCGCTCCTGCCCGGGTCCGTCTCGATACACCACAGTTTAAAGAGCCAGTTTGTTTGTGTGCTTTTATTTGGGCTAGGATGGCAGACAGAGTAAATACTGTACTCTGACATTCATTATCTGCACAAACAGTGTATACAAATAAAAGGAGGACTATTTCTACGGACAAATACTTACTCAAAGTCATTCTAAAAACCTGAAAAGCATGTATTGAAATTTGATTTAGAAATTTATCCTAGGAATTGAAGGCAAAATTGATTTTATGAAGTGAACTGAAAAGCAAAATTCATCATGACAAAGTATTGCATCTCAAAAGTACTATATCCTTACAAGAACAACATATTTAATAGCACTTGTAAACGTCTGATTATTGTTATATGATTTGTAATTCAACTTGCATAACCACATACACTGCATTGTTTATCCATAAATATTAACCACAATGCTCAAAACATTTTTTATTGTTTCAATACCAGTGAGTTAAGGATCCAATTGCTCCATATCCGGTGCTTTTCTTTGCATAAGATGGCAACTGTTGAAGTCAATCCACACATGTTCTGCCTTTCAAAGTAATAGAAGTCTCTTGGCAAGACTGAAAGGGAGTAGCGACAAGCAGCTATTTATGTTGAACACGATCGTCAATTTTAGACACTGGCAAGCGGATCGCAAAATATGTAATTATCTTGAATACAAGAAATCACGTAAACTGTATGAATACGCAGACAGACACACCAATGTCCAACTTCAATGAGTTATGTTTGGATGGCATAAGGTATTAATTATTATCATAAATTTAGTTATGTAGTATCCTCCCGAAATGTATTCGCATAGTGCTTTGACAGGCAGGAAAGAGCATGGCGCATAAACGTAAAACACTGGGACGGCAAATCTTAGAATAGAGTAGTTATTTATTCATCCCCCATCGAGGAAATTTAATTGCCACCGCAGCATAGACAAAACATAGACACATTTAGTAATATAAATGCAGAAATATATATATATATATATATATATATATATATATATATATATATATATATATATATATATATATATATAGCATACAAAAGTAAGAATAGAATCGAACGTATTCAAATGAAGAATCAAAATAATTACTTTCAGGAACAATAGTGCCATAGTTTTAAGAACAAAAAGTGAAGTTTGATGAGTCCAGTTTGTCTTAAATCAGCCAGTGATCCTGGTATTGTGATTTTTTTAAAATTTCTTTTTATTGCTGATGTAGTGCTCCTTCTTGCAAGGTGGGAGTTTTTGGTCTGCAGCTGACGGAGCTACTAAAAGCCTCCACAATCTCATGGAGAACAGAAACAGAGATGCAGGAATTCAACTAATCTTACTGTAATGAAGGTTAATGTTTGATTCTAAGATAAATAAATAAATTGCCAAATACATTTTAAAACACTGAAATACATTAGAATATTATACAAATAATTAAAAGTTGCTTCACGCCTTCAACTTTGAGCCTCGTCTTTGGAGCGACCTTCGTTGGGGTGGCAAGTGGTCTCATAAACGGTTTAAATTTAGGTCTTATACTGTAGTGTGGAGACAGGCTCATAAGTCTTATAAAAAAAAGTCAGTCAAATTTTAGAAACAATTCTAAAAATGTTTGAAACCAATGAGGTGATGCTGAAATTGATGTGATATGAAAAGGCATAGCTGGATGACTTTTATTAGTATGCTAGATTGGTTAGAGCTAATCAAAATTCTCCCCTAAACTTCTGTCAATGTGTGAAATATGTATTTGGATCTTCTATTTGCATGTTTGTACCTCCCCTGTGGCCCTTCCTTAGGGATTAGCCCTCTAGAAAATGAACATTTTCAGGACCCCATTAACGCTTTGAAAAGACACTAGTCCAAGGGTGTCAGACTCGGGTTGGTTCGCAGGCCGCTTTAACGTCAACTTGATTTCACGTGGGCCGTACAATTTTAGATATAATATTTAGATTTTTTTTTAAATAAATTGATTAAAAGAACTGGAATAAAAGCCCTGAATATTCAGTTTTTTTTATAAATCTAAAACAATGTTTATTTTATCTTTTTATATATATTTTTAGATTTTAAAAAATGATTTTTGAACTAAAAACACAGAAAAAATGATTAAAAAATTACAATTATTGATTTAAAAGGGGGAAAATCAGGAAATTTAATATACTTCTATATTCTTCATTTTAATATCTGAACATTTTCACATTTAAAATAAATGGCTTCTCATTTTTAAAATGTAAATTAAACAATCTACTGTGATAAAACAACAAAATTGCAAAAACTACATTATTCATCAAAGTGAAGTGTAAGTGGGAAGTTCAGCATTCACTTTAAAGATATCTGGTGCCATCTAGTGTTGTGAAAGGATATAATGTCTAGAGCCCGAATATAAGACGACCGACACTCTTCCAGTCTTATTTCAATGCAAAAAACACTGTCTTATAATGGTACTGTAATCTTCATAGAAATTAGTTTGAAACAATTGATTTTTATACTTAATATAGTAAAAAGTTAGTATTAAGTATTAGATTTGGCATATTAAGTAACATATCACCAAAGAATGTGTTACCAAGGAGAATGAGTCTTGAAATAAGGATTTCTGACTCGCATACATGCATACACAGATGCAAACACACACGCAAACACTCAATATCAACAATATTCTGTGCACTTTAATCCTGAACCCTGAGTTAAATATATTTATTTAATAGCCGCATCATTGGTTTCATCTTTGGACACTTTTAAGACCCAATGCATTATTTAGATCACGTGATATACTCAATATGCTCATTTACACAATATTTGTTCATTGATTAGAGGATAGCTTATCTTTCTGTGGAAGCAATAGAAATTAAATATTTTATTTAATGAATATTTAGATCACGTGAAATACTCAATCTCTTCATTTACACAATATTTGTTCAAGTGAAAGTGCACACTAGGATTTTATAGCATTACTATGTTCATTCACCTGTAAACTGGAGTACCCAGAGAAAACCCATGCAAGCATGAGGAGAACATCCAAACTCCACACAAAGGTGACCCACTGTGATCTAACCCTCGACTCCAGAATTGTAAGGCCAACATGCTCACCACTCGGCCGCCGGGCCAACCAGCCTGATATATACTACATGCATACTATAATAATACTCGACCAAACTTGCATTGCCTTGCTCAAGGATATTTTGGCAGATGACCGTAAGCTAGTTATCATTTTGTTAAACATTTAGACTTTGTTGGAACTCCTATTTGTGACCTCCGACTCCAAAAAGACCTTAACCTTGAAGCCCAAACTACCAAATAATTGAGAGAAAATTAAAATCCTTTAAACTAAAAGCCCTTAATGGTAGCTCCGAACCCAAGAAAATCTACGAAATTTACATTTCCCCCCGCGACCCTAATGAGGATATAGTGGTTCAGAAAATGAATGAATGAAAAAATAAATCATATTTGATAAATTATGATACATACATTTTTACCCGTGACCCAAATGAGGATAAAGCGGTTAAGAAAATGAGATGAAATACATTTTTATCAGGGGGAAAATATCACATAGCGCAAAATTCATGCATCAAATACGATATTCTTGGCAAGCAAGAGACTCCTACTAGATCTGCATTTTGTCTTTTTTGATTCTTACTTCATTCATCATTTTATGAACCGCTTTGTCCTCATTAAGGTCACAGGGGTGCTGGAGCCAGAGGCGGGGTACACTCTGAATCAGTGCCCAGCCAATCGCAGGGCACAAGGAGATGGACAACCATGCACACTCACACACATACCCAGACCTAGGGGCAATTTAGAGTGTCCAATCAGCCTGCCATGTATGATTTTGGAATGTGGAAGGAAACCAGAGTACCTGGAGGAAACCCACACAGGCCCAGAAAGAACATGCAAACTGCACACAGATGGATGTGACCTGGATTTGAACCCAGGACTCCAGAGCAGTGAGCCCATCGCGCCAACCACTCACCGTGCCTCCGGATTCTTTCTTTGTTTTTACAATTGTGTGTGTTTTCAACTTGATGTAAAATCTAATCTGCTGCAATTTTCTAAACCGTCCACTCAAATCTCATACATTGGTTTCAATGTCATTTAACCACAGTGAATAGCATAAAAAAACATTCAAACCTTGGGAAGTATTCCAGGAAACCTCCTGGGAATATAATGGATACAATCCTTTCCTGTATGCACTGGCTGATCCATGCACTTACTGTACTGCAGGGGGCAGCAGACGTCTATAACAAAGGTTTAACGACTGTAAACCCTATGTCTTACACTTTCCTCTCACGGCGACATTTAGTCAGAAATTTACTTTATTCATTTTATAAATTGGATACATTTTTAATAGTTGTTAAATAAGACTTTTATTTAGCAGTGATTTCTTTTTTAAAGTACTATTCTACTTAGTACTAAAAAATTCCAATGGTCAGTGAACGCAACACACGAGTTTCTAAATAAGAAGCAGATTTTTGGGAGGTGAGGGGAGTGGCTTTCAAAGTTGTGCTTCCAAAGGCAGCGCTGTCTTCTTCCTCACAGATGGACGGATAAATGTCGCTATAAACATCTGGAAAAAATAAAATAAAATTCTTGGGGACTACTTGAAAAAGGTAGGAATATTTCTTCCAACAGTTTAACAAATTAGTGGAGTTACGTACGTCCTTTGAAGTTGTGTTCTCAATTCTATCGCCTGGAAGTGAGGCTATGCGGTTCATTGACTTCTAAGTAAATTTCAGCTTTTTAGAGTTTTACATTTGAGGTTTTTCAACTGTGGGATTAACAATCTATTTTAACGGGAAACGCGATTACATAGTCATTGTAGTCTGACTCATTCTTAGACGACGTACATTTTCTGTCAGTCTTCGTTAGTAATTTAAGAGTCATCGCGTCCACTCAGACTGCTCAATCAATAGCAACCAAATATCCAAAATTGAGTCATTTGTCTATTTCTCATTTGTTAGCAAGAAAAGTAATGATGATTTTATTACTCGAGATTTTCAGCTTTAAGTGATTTTACAGTGTTATTCATGTCCATCTTAATAAGCCATTATTACGTATTATTATTTTTATTATAAAAGGGATTGATTTAAAAAATGATTTGATCTTTTACTTTTTATTTTAAATCACCTATATGGTCTTTCCTCTATATTAAGGTTTAGAATTATAGGTCTCAACAGCATAACATTAACTCAGTTCAGTGGAGTTCACATTGGCTGGGCGTTTACATGTTGGAATTATATGGTTAAGGATGCCAAATATAGTCTTTTAAAATATACATGTTATGTATTCACTCACATTTCATTTTCCCACCTGCTGGTTTTTAGGACTGTATTGAATTAAACCATATTCATCTGGACGCAGCCTACTTCAAGTCTAAATTGTACAGTAGAGTTGTAATAACAGTGGCAAGCCAAATTGTAGGTATTTATTATACACAGTTTTTGTATTCAATGCAATCTAGTCCACGGGCGGCCCGGCGGCTTAAGTGGTTAGCACGTCAGACTCACAGCTCTGGGATCCTGGGTTCAAATCCAGGTCGGTTCACCCGTGTGGAGTTTGCATGTTCTCCCCGTGCTTGCATGGGGTTTCTCCGGGTACTCTGGTTTCCTCCCACATTCCAAAACATGTAGGCTGATTGGACACTTTAAATTGCCCCTAGGTATGAGTGTGAGAGTGAATGGATGTCCGTCTCCTCGTGCACTGTGATTGGCTGTCCACCGATTCAGGGTGTCCCCCGCCTCTGGCCCGAAGTCAGCTTGGATAGGCTCCAGCACCCCCCCGCGGCCTTAGTCAGGATTAAGTGGTTCAGAAAATGAATGAATGAATGAATGAATCTAGGTAGTCCAATGGCTAAAAATCATGATTACTAGTAGAGAAATTTGAAGTGCAACAGGAAACGTGAAAAGATTTACTATGGAATTTTATCAGTTCTTTTCATCGATTGTCACTGTTTGTACATTTTTTTATTTTGTTTCTGTCAAAAATTCCATCATGTCATTTTTATGGAATCATGTAAAACAAGTCACACTGAGTCATAGTAGTAGTGGTGGTAGCAGTAAATTTTAATTGATAAAAACCTTACATTTATAATGACAACAAAGATCAGCAATTAATTATAGGTCACTGACAATAGAGCTCAGACAAATAGTTTCATTGTTGATCATAACAAAGGTTTATAGCAGCAGTAAAACAGTTGGACGTATAAATAAATAAGAGACGTATAGACCATTTCGTAATTTACATATTGCAAGATAACAATTGTGTCATTGGCCTCCTTTCTCTTGACAACTATTATATGGCATACATTTGTCACAAGGAAAACATTAATTGCTCAACTGTTAAGAGCAAAACATTGTACAACTGTTGACAAGCATTATTTTCCTAGACAAAAGTTTTGCTCTTCAATGTAAAATTTGTACACTAAGCTTTTGGATGATTCAACACGTATTCAGTCAACAATGGAGAGGAAAACAACAAATTCAGCTGGAATTTTGTCAGAAAGCACATTAATTGTGTGATATTATTTATACAGAACAACTTGCCGAGCCAAAAGAATAATTTGCTATTGGTACATTCACGGAATAAGACCATGTTGAAGCCATTCTACATGGTGTATTTCTTAGGGCTTTTAAATAAAAGTACGTTTTGTTACCTAACAATTTGAATGATGCAACCACATGTAAATCTAAATCCTTGACTGTGTAATGGGTAATAACCAGACAGCATGTAACCCTGTTACAGTATTTATACTGTATAAAATGCAGCTAGTGACGGCCAGACAGTTTTTAAGATGCCCGGCTTTCACTTACTGCATGTCAATGAATGTATTTATTTTGTGTTTCTTTTCTTACACTTTTTTCACTAAATCATGTTCATGTTCTGTGTCCGTTTCAATTTTTAACCACTTGTGATGGAGTTACAATTAATTCTATCTGATGGTGGTAACTAAGCCATATTAACCCAGTTTAAATCAAACGTTATGAAAAGGCTTTTATACGTTTTGGAACTTTTCACTATTCAGTTAGAAAAGTTGAGAGAATGTCTCAGAACTTTTGATCATGGTGTGATTTCAAAATGCTGAGAGATGCTATAAATGAGAAAAATCCTCGCTAAGTACTGGAGGACATAGTGTTTGTTTTATTGTCGATGAGGTTCCAGATTTCATGTATACATATAAAAATGAGAGTGGAAATCACTGAGCTCAAAGTTTTCATATCCCTTTTTCCCCACAATACCCAAGGGGCTACGTCAGATCCACCCCATCTCATCTCTCAAACAAACCCATCCATCAGTTTTTGTCATTTATGGTGGGGCCGTACACCACAAAACTTTGAATTAAAATGCACTATAAATGTTACGTAGATTAAAATGGAGCATTGATTGCGTTTACAACTGAGAGTTTTGTTATTTGTTAATTCATTTTCCGAATCCCCCACCTCTTGCCCGGAGTCAGCTGGGATAGGCTCCAGCACCTCACATGACCCTAATGAGGATAAAGCGGTTCTGAAAATGAGATGAGATCATCCTGATGATATCATGAGAGGGAATAGCACAGAACTTCCTCTTTATTATTGAGCAAGAGTTGTTTTTTCGAACACATTTATAACATTTAAGCCTGTCTAACAGATGCTTGAACCACAAGAATAGATTGAATCAGGATGCATAAAGTCCCAAAGAATTAGAAAATACATAAGGTTTGGACCTTTTTGTTAAAGTGTATCCTCTGACAGAATTTTGAAGATGAAACATGGGCCTTGATCAGAGTTAGATTTTTTTAAATTTAAATTTTGGATCTCCTGGCAATGCCCAACATTTTCCTGCCACTGTAATGCACACTAGCTCATTGTATTATGTATAGTTATGTATAGTATAGTATATGTATAGTTCCATACTAAATCTTTTCACGTTTACTATACATAACTATATGTATAGTTAGTGTAGCAGTTGTCATGGAATTAAATTTACTGTTCTGCTCAATACTTGACAAATTTACATATGGAACATATGGATGTTTCTTATAAACCCCCTCTCAGCCAAAATGATGTCATGGGATGGCTCTGAAACAATTTTATTATGAAATATTCACTCTTATTACATGTGGTTATTTTGGTGTTACATTATAGTTTACATAATCTGAAATATTTTGGCTCCAAGGTATTGTACACAAGCCAGGGCAAGCCTTAGTTTTTTCCGGATGAATTTCTCTGCTTACATTCCCAAACAAACCTGTAGGACAAGATAGTTGCTTGTGGTATTGTAATTGCTGGATTTGTTTCATTGCAGTAGCAGCCATGTGCGAGTTTTAATTTGGCTCACAATCAAACAAAGGTTTGTGCAATACACATGGTGTCATTATGTTTATAATGACGTTTTTACTAACTCAAGGGCTGGTTTGTTGTCAGGTTTAGGCCCGCCACAAAATAAGCTATGTGATCGAACCATACTGAAACTGAACTACCACTAAATGGCAGTATGCAGGATTTTGCAAGTATTATTTATGCGTAGCTTGCCATCCAGGAAAAAGAAAGTGTAATTTGAAAATAAGGTTTTTATTGATTCGGCTTTCCATTAAAATCAAATGTAATATTATGAGCAGGAATTTCTTGATTTATGACAAATTTTAAATTCTGCTTAACAGTATGTAGTGAAGTGGGATGCTGATTTTGTATAGTGATTTGTTGTTATGTTAGGGATATGCCGATGCTGATTTTATTTTACTTCCAATCGAACCGATTCTTATCCCAGCCAACTAGGGCATTAGTGGACACCCTGAATTGGTGGCCAGCCAATCCCATGGCACATGGAGACAGACAACCATTCATGCTCACACACTCATACCTTGGGGCAATTTAGAGTACCTATTCTACCAGCCTACCCTGCATGTTTTGGGATGTGGGTGGAAACCGGTGTACCTGGAGAAAACCCATGCAAGCCCGGGGAGAACATGTAATCTTCACACAATGAGGACCGACCTGGGATCGAACCCTCGACCCCAGAACTGTGAGGCTGTCACGCTTACCACTCTTCACGGTCCACCCAATTCCAATTATTATATTGTAAATATTAATGTTTAAAATATTAAATCAGTTACAAAATACAAAGTTGATTTCAACATTTACATTTCAAAAATCTCATCTCATCTCATTTTCTGAACCACTTTATCCTCATTAGGGGCTCCGCCATCCCTACTACCTTTGTTAGGATAAGTGACACTAGATGTGTCAAAGAAAAAAAATAACTGTCTCAATGAGGATTAGCGTTAACGTTGTTATTATCACAGATCACAGACCATTTTTATATGGTCACCCTAACTTTATTCAAATGTGACTCTTTGACTCAATTAAATGTGATATATGATGTTCATTTGGGGGTTATATCGCCCATTTCCTCTCCCACTAAATTGGCCATTGGACTTGTTAATGAAGATTTTTCTGTTGAAAAATGAATTGATTGAATAAGCATGTGTGACAACTGATAAGAGATTCATGGTACATATTTATTTCTGTGCAGCGTGATTGGCTGCCTACGAATTCAGTGTGTCTCCCGTTTAGTGCCCAGAGTTTGATGGAATATGCTCCAGCACCCCCTGCGACCCTTGTGAGGACAAGTGGTATAGAAAAGGAATTATTTTATTCCTCCCTTGTGCCACTTGACCCCTCAGGTGCTTATCAAGAAGTTGATATCATTCTGGTATGTGGTATTGTGGCTGTATTATTTTATAATTGGTCTGCAGAACCATATGAAGACCCCCCCTCCCGCCTTTTGACATCACTTGTTAAATGATTATTTCATGGGGTGTTGAGCAAATAGCCTTAGGGTTGACTGGAGCCACTTAAAGAAGCTATAATTACCACTGAGATCTGACTTAATTGGAAGTGACACAAACCATCATTTGTCTGCCATATGCTGGTCAATGGTTACTAAGTGATTGAATCAAGTAATCTAGTCCTGAGACAATTAGTGATATCTTCCGTTTCTTTATTTCTATTCATCAACATGATGGTTTCGTTTTTCTCTCAACATAGCAGCTTTCCGTCACTGGCAGTGACTGTTCGGGCCAATGTGAACGCTGAGCGGATTAAGTCCTTTTGTTTTGCTGTTACCGCAGGTTAGCGAAGCTCCATTTAGGACAGCAGTAGCTGATTTAGTGGAGCTGTGTCTTTATTCTGTATATGACATTGAGTGACTGCGACTGCGTTATGTGTATGCACATGAAGGAAGTGGAGGCAAACGGTGTTGTCTTGAAAGAGATATATTCGCTTCACAGGCCGAGAAGGGTGAAATGTCTGTCGTGTCAGACTGCCTTAAGTGCATTAGAATGGGAAGGAGCAACAGGTACGTAAATCTTGCTTCCTCTCTGGACTGATTAATGCTTTGGTCTGGTAAATGTTTGGAGAATGATTTCACCTGCCCCCTTCTTGATTAATCTCTTCAAAAGGGGCTGGGTTAGGTTTATAGGTTTTATTTCATGAGCAAAATTTTGATGACAAATATGCTTAATATATTTTTTTAAATGGAATAAAAATAGTTTTTTTTATTTTCTTTTGCAATAAATGTAGTTATTAATTGTGGTTTTATTTAGGCATTAGGGATTTAACTGCTTGTATGGTATAGTATGTGACAGGATGAGTGTGTTTTATGCAAGTTTGCATCAATAGTTTACAAAATTGAATGGAAAGTAAAATATTTATTTATTTTGACGGACAGGGTGAGAATTTACCTAGGTTTTTACACGGTCATAATTGTAAGCAGGAAAGTTGTCAGATGGATGTTTTACATTGGAACAGGCAATTTCTCTGTTCATGCATTGCTGTTGTTATTTTGGATAAATTGGGTTGAATTTGGGTGGGAGCAGGAGGAATTGACCTCTTTAAGAAAAAGGAATGTTATGTTGAATGATAAAATCGCTCCTGGTATCTTAAATTTATTGATTTGTTGATATAATTAGTCATTCATTCATCTTCAGTGCTCCTGATCTTCAGTACTGCTTATCCTTACGAGGGTCGTTGGGGTGTTGGCGCCTATTACACTTAACAATGGAGTTATACATTTTCAGGCAATGGCAGGGCACAACGAGACAGACAACTATGTGCACATTCACTCATACCTAAGGATAATTTGTCCAATCACTCTACCAGGGCAGCCCGGTGGAGAGTGCCGTCGGCCTCACAGTTCTGGGGTCGAGGTTTCGATCTCAGGTTGGTTGGTCCTCACTGTGTGGAGTTTGCATGTTCTCTCTGGGCTTGCATGGGTTTTTTCCTCCCACAAAAAACATGCCTACCTAGGTATGAGTGTGAGCCCAAATTGTTTTCCATCTCCTTATGCCCTGTGACTCCCTGGAAAGCGAGCCCCCGCCTTGTGCCCAAAGCTAGCAGGGATAGGCTCCAGCACCACCCACAACCCTTGTGATGATAAGCGGTGCGGAAAATGAATGAATCAATCTCCTATGCATGTTATTGGGATGTGGGAGGAAACCGGAGTACCTGGAGAAAATCCTCACAACTATGAGGTGGACATGCAAACCACTCAATGTGCTTCATCATTATGTATTATTGAGTTAAATATTTTATATTTGAATATCAAGAGCAACATTTTTATGTGTGTGGAATGTGTTTGTATCATATGTGTATAAAATGGGACAAAAATTATTTAGTGACCCACCAATAAACGGCTCGGAAGAGGAATAGCAAAGTTTAAAGTATTTTAGAGTAGTACCGGAATTCCGGTATACAATTTACATATTTTTTTAAAAACATTTTGCATGAAAAAGTTAAACATTATCAAACGCCAAACTATGGCAATGTGACGCTCCATTGCATGTCCTAAAAAGGAGAACTTGTTACTTGTTAAAGGCAACAATGTCTGGTTATCAAGTTGTCATCACTATTAAGATTATGCTGTGGATTACTTGTCGGTCAATGAAACCATTTGAATCTCAAGTGGAAACACACGTTGACCCCAAATAAACCTTGTAAAATGATGGTAAATCACACTGTAATCGGAGTATATTGCCAAGATTTTTTCTCAGCATTGGCGTGCCCCTACAAAGATATGTGAAATTGTTTTTCAATAGTGTAAAACCAATATTTTAATCACTAAGTTCTTTGCCCATTCTCTTTTCCATTGACGCTTTAAAACAAAGTGCAATGCGCTTTAAAAAAAGAATGCAGCTTTCTCTTTTTAACTTGATGCTGTGATTCTCACCTATTTTAGTGTGAAAATATGTATTCTTTTCATATGATTCATTATCATTTGCTGTTCTAATCACTAGTGTACCAATACCGATCCTAGAACTCAAAGGGCCACAGAAACGAAAGTAAAATGCTGCTATCGGTATGGCTTTGTACTAACAAAATAAGCAGTGATGTCATTTACTGACACATGAAAAAGTGAACACAGCATTCCTTTGTCTCCTCTCACCCTGTACTCACTGTTGTGATCATGTACTCTTACGAGCAGCTATCATTCCAGACCAATGAGAGCGGGGCGTTACTTGCTCTGAACTAATGGCAGTACAACTTAATTGTGCTAAGGAAAAACTGCATTTCCCCCCTTCTTGCTACTGTCACAATGAAATTTCCCGAATACGGGATGAATAAAGTTATCCAATCCAATATGTTCCTGGCCTAGGCAGAGAAATATAATGCGATTCTACCAGCTTGTTGTTTCTAAAACAATAAATGGTCCATGTTACATATGCCCTATTTTACCAGTGTTTTACACTGTGGGATAGATTGATTTCTTTGTGTATGAATCAAACATTTGGATTAGTATATGGATTTGGATGGAAGCCTGCATAAACATCAATCATCCCTCTAATCAATCTTATCTGCCCTGCTCCCCTGCAGAATGGACTCTTCATGTTTGGATTTGGCCCTGGAAGGTGAAAGGCTCTGTAAAGCTGGTAATTATCACGCTGGTGTGTCTTTTTTTGAGTCTGCCATCCAAGTTGGAACCGAGGACCTCCAAATCCTCAGTGCCATCTATAGCCAGCTTGGCAATGCTTACTTTCACTTGCAGCAGTACAACAAAGCCTTGGAGTACCATCGACATGATCTTACACTCACGAGGTATGATGTTAGATAATGATAAAACCAAATATTGCACCATTTACTTTTTCAAAATATAATGAGAAACAGTTTTGATAAAAGAACTTTTGTGAAACTATTTTAGATGCAACTTCAAATCAAATACATACAGTAATATCTTGAGATATGAGCTTAATGCGTATGTCGATTTACTCGTATTTCAAATCAACGTTTCCCATAGAAATGAACTAAATACAAATTAATTTGTTCCCACCTCCTGAAAAAACACCAAAAACAGGATATTACAATAGAAAAACATATTTTTATTGATTCCAATTCGCCATCTAAAACCCATTATTCAGTGCAACGCGGAGTGCGCGGAGGAGAGAGAGAGAGAACGCGCTTGGAACATAACATAAACATAAGTTTAACTTAAATGAACTTAGATCACGATACAGACACACTTAAAAATATGTTTTAATCATAACTTACATAAAACTTAATTCTAATTTTTTAAATTTTCTTCTTCCGGCTTGGCTCTTTTTGCCTCGCTTCCACCTTCACTTTTAGTTTTTAAAGTTTTTAAAAGGAACCTATATAGGGTTGTTTTCTTTTGTCTCCCTTTCAAGATATTTTGAAAATGACGCACACAAATGTCCTCACAATAGGGTAACGCACGACCACTTGCCAACTTGTCCGGGTGCTCCTCTCGTATTGGCAAGCCAGCTCCGTCACGCGTACACCACTCATGTTTTTCGATTATTTCATTGTCATCATACACCTTTTCTTCGCACTACCCTTCATTGTACCTGCTTGCTTTGGACACATTGTTTTCCCTTAATTCTGCACTGACTAACGCAAAAAACACAGAAAAAATGCAACGCTCCGCCAAGTGCTCGTAGATATCTTTACACAAGGGAGATGCAGCGAGAAAGACAGTGTGCTGTTTCATAAGCAGCCTCTCGCACCTCGGCCACCTGGCGGTCTCATATGCTCGAATCTCAAAATTTGTCTCGTATCCCAAGGCAAATATTTGCTCGGAATTTTACTCGTATCTCAAATTCCTCATATGTTGAGGCACTTGTATGTCAAGGTATTACTGTATACACAACTATATTTTTCAGTTTTATCAACTACTTAGTTGTCATTGTTTTTATCTTTTAGGACGATTGGCGATGAACCTGGGGAGGCGAAAGCCAGTGGCAACCTTGGGAACACATTAAAGCTTCTAGGACGCTATAATGAAGCTGTGGTTTGTTGCCAAAGACATTTAGACATCACCAGGGCTATGTGTGATAAGGTAGGCAATAGTATAGATTAGCTGGGCTTTATTACTTTATTATTTTAAGGGTGATTATATCGATGAAAATATTGAGCTTTTATCAAAATTCCAGTGTTGAATCAGCAGGCATATTTACAAGTGTTATTTGTAGCTTGGTAAAAATGCATTGAAAAAATTTTGGGGGAAATTGTTCCAAACTTGCTCCCAGTCTTTTAAGTGTAAAACAGACGATACGGTGTGCCCTACGACTGACTGGCGACCAGTCCAGAGTGTAGCCTGCCTTTCGCCCGACAACAGCTGGGTTCGGCTCCAGCAACCCTTTCAAGGATGGGTGGTATGGAAAATGAATAAAAAATGAATGAAAAGAGACGATACGGTGGGGGAATGTTAGCATGTCCGCCTCACAGTTGTGAGATCCAGGCCTTCCTGTGTGGAGTTTGCATGTTTTCCCCATACACGTGTTGGTTTTCTCTGTATACTCCAGTTTTTCCCCATGCTGCAAACTTGTCCTCATATTTGAATGTGTGTGTGTGATTGATTGTCTGTCTCCTTGTGCTCTGTGATTGACTAGCAAACCAATATAGGTTATAACGCACTAAATGTCCAAAGGTAGCTGGGATATCCAGAACCAAAAAACCCTCAGGATGTTAAATAGAATGGAAAATGAATAAATAGAAAACAAAAGACTGAAATATTGTGAGATCTAGTGATTAATTTGTATGAATTTTTGTGGCTTAAGCTTTTCTCTGAATCCTGGACCAAGCGATTTTGGACTCCTGAGTTAGCCCAACGACCTCGACTTTTTGAGGTGCATTTTTGTTAACTGTGTGGATGGTGGTGTCTGTGTTTGAGGCCAAACCACATGGTGTCTATTCAGAAAAAAACTATTTCCACATCTGACCACAATACACTTTATCCACTGAGCGTTGATCCATCCCAGATGTGTCCACGCCTACAGACTGCTCCAGCACTTATGAACACTGAGCATGAGGCTTCTTTTGGGTAGTTATGTATTTTAGCTTGCATTTATTTATGTAACTACATATGGGTGTAATTAGCAATTTTTCTATCCACAAAAAACAAATGATGACTTTTCTTTTTTTTTCCAAGCTGCACCCATTTTTCTTTTTATCACTAATACCAGTGTTTGGTATATACTGATTGCATCTTTTTCTCAAATTAAAAAACTTATTGACCCACCCCCCTTGAAGGACTGTTAAGTAGGAATTTAGAACTTGTCTTAACAATTAAAATTAAAATATTCGGACCTCTTTCATTATGCTCCTATTATCATATTTATATTATGGCAGTTGACAATAAACATCCCTATGTTGTATTATTCTTAATATTAATTAATAATAAAGAAAATTAGTCATGTTAAAAACAATAATGGTGAATGTTATTGAAATACTGTCTGATGTGAGCATATGTATTTTCAGGATTGTATTAAGAAATAATTTTTTTCATTCATGTCAGCCAAATAACCCATTGCGTGCACTTTGTAACAGTTGTATCAGGCTCAGTTAGTGCATGGAAGCTGGTCTTCTGTTAGTGTATTTTAAGTATGTTATTACAGCACTGCTAGTTACAGTGGCTCCATCACTGAAAATCTGTTGTGCACGTTGTAGGTTGGGCAGGCCCGAGCACTGTATAATTTTGGGAACGTTTACCACGCCAAGGGCAAAAGCATCTGTTGGTCTGGGACAGAGCCAGGAGAATTTCCAGAGGAAGCAAGGATAGCCCTACGTAAAGCTTCTCAGTATTACGAGTGAGTTAGTGTCTCGAACTTCAAAATTTTGTTCTTTTTTTGTTTTTGCCTTCTAATATATTTTCTCATTTTAAATGGTTGATCTGTTGTCTTCGTCCTCATACTATTTTGATTAAAATATTGAAATTTGGCACTCGCACATCAATGTTTAATTTATAGTCTTAATTTATATGGCATTCCAACTTTCTAATATGCAAAATGACCTTCCTTTGGTTGTTATTTTAGGGCAAACCTGCTTTTGGTAAAGGAGTTGGGGGATCACGCAGCTCAGGGTCGGACCTATGGGAACCTTGGTAACACCTATTATTTACTGGGTGATTTTCAAAATGCCGTAGCAGCACATGAAAAGGTTGGTTTAACACAACACAAGTCAAAAGTACGCATTATTATCTCAAAATACCATGCATTTATCGGTTAAGAGATTATATGTGCCTTTGTCTTGACTACTTCAGAATGGTAACCACCACATTTATAATTTAAAGAATAATCAAAGGAATATTAACCCTTCTGTTTGGCAGCGCCTTCTCATTGCCAAAGAGTTTGGGGACAAGTCTGCTGAGAGGAGGGCACACTGTAACCTTGGCAATGCTCACATATTCCTCAGCCAATTTAAAATGGCAGCTAGCCATTATAAGTAAGTTCAACCTTTTTGTAAATTTGAATTTTTTTTTATTTAACTTGCGCGGTCTCTATATTTTATTAAATAGCAGATCTGTGTGCAGGTTAAACTGAGTAAACATCTCAAATATTTGAACCTGACAAATGCTCACTCATAAAAATTGGATTTGATTCAGAAAGGCGTACACACATAAATAGACATTAGACTTGACACCCTTACACTGTGAACCATTTTTTATTATGAAGAGAGAAAATGGAAACTCTTTAAGACAGTAAATCCGATGCCAACGATTTCTCAATTCAAAGCTAAAATGTGAATTGTTGATGTGACTGCTTTAAAGAAAAAGCCTCAAAATAACAAAGGTGGAAAATGGAAGGGGGGGCTGCCTTTTCATGCATCCAAGAAATCTTTGGCATGGTTGACTCTTCTGGTTTTTCCTTAGGAGGACTCTACAGCTGGCTAGGCTTTTAAAGGACAAGGCTGTGGAGGCCCAAGCCTGCTACAGTCTGGGCAACACCTACACACTCCTTCAAGACTATGAAAGAGCCATTGATTATCACCTCAAACATCTGGTAATTGCTCAGGACCTCAGTGACAGGTAAAGACTAGAGGGTGCATCGGAAATATCAAACGAAGAATGTGTTGTGTTTAGGTGGCTTGGCAGCTGATATGTTAGGGCGTCGGCCTCACAGTTGTTGGGTTCTGGGTTCGAATCCAGGGCGGTCCACCAGTGTGGAGTTTGCATGTTCTCCACACCGGGCCTGTGTGGGTTTTCTCCGGGTTCTGCGGTTTCCTTCCACACTCCCAAAAACATGCAGGATAGGCTGGTTGGACACTCTAAATTGCCCCCTAGGTATGTGTGGATGTGAATGGTTGTCCGTCTCCTCGCCTGCGATCGGCTGGCAAGTGATTCAGGGTGTACCCTGCCTCCAGCCCAAAGTCAGCTGGAATAGGCTCCAGCAGGATAAGCGGTTAAGAAAATGAGCGAATGAATGTTGTGTTTATGTGACACAAGTGTAATAGTGGAGTTTGTCTGGGAACATTTTTAGAATTAAAATTGCTTTCACTGTGATCAAATTTCAGTATCGTTCGTAATCGCTTTAGTTTGATAGAGGAACAAAAAAAGAAGAGAGAGCAAAACAAATGAGGTTTAAAATGTTAGATTCGCTAGCAATAAATTTTATTGCAATATCGAGTAAATTGGCCTTTCATATAAGCCCCCCCCCCCCCCAGGTACAGTTGCTAAGCCGACAACCTTAATGATTCCAGATGTCTACCGTAGATATAGCAGTATAACGTCCTTCAGATTGACGTGTACAATATGCAGCGGAGGGTTTAATTGAAAATATAGAAAGCAAGCCAATAAGGCACACAGCATTGACGTTGAACACTTAAAGCAAAGAAAAAGATTGGGATACTGAGGTGTCTGCTCAATCACAAATTATTTCATGAAAAATAAAAACTAAATAAGTTGAAGGCGCTTTTGAGGAAGCACTGCTTTAATATTAGCACACTCAGAAAGCAATGCCAACTAAGACAAAAGTTTTGGTCGCTAAATATAGCTAATGAAATAGTTAAACATTATAGTGAGAACATGCTACAAATATATAATATTTAATAATAACTACAACTTTAATATCAAGTTATGAATGTCCTTGTCTCAACGTGCAAGTCAGACAAGACAGCTGGCTAATATCATCTGCCATTAGCGTATGCTTACCTAAAGAGAACATGTCTGTGTTCTTGATTATTTTGGTTACATTTAAGTGGAAGTGACGTCGTACATCTCGATTATTTACCCTGTTGGAATCCAGTTGTTTTACAGGAAACGGACAATTGCTGAATGAATAACGGTGAGGCCTCGGCCCTGTCATATGTAATCTGTATTTTTCTCACAGGATTGGGGAGGGAAGGGCATACTGGAGTCTAGGAAATGCTCACACAGCCCTGGGGAACCACGAGCAAGCTATGCACTTTGCTGAAAAACACCTGGAAATTGCCAAAGAGGTGAATGATTAATGTCAACTACATATTTCTGTTAAGTCTTCATCTAGCAACAGCATTTCAATTTCGCGGTCTATGAGTAAAAAGTGGTGCAAATTCTCTACTTGCAGATACCTGTGTTAAAATTAAATTGACTATAAAGCTAATTCATATACTACAGTATCAATAACTAGGGTTCATTGTGTTCATTTGTGAGCCAAGGCAGAACTGTTAACAAAAGTGAAGGAATGTGGTTTTCCACACCAAAATTCTCAAGAATCTTCATTGGTTTCAGGGACATTTTGAAGTGTTTTGTGTGTGTTTTCAAGGACATTTTGGAGTGATTTGTGTGTGCGTGTTTTCTGAGTAAACCCCACTATTCAGTTTAATATACTGCCATGAATCATAAGAAAATCTTTTAGTGCTTCTAAAATATGTTTTTATTTTATTTACTTTTGCCAAAGATTTTGCTTCATGGGAGCAACACATCCTTGTATTATTATGAATAAACAAATGTATAAATTTTAAAAACGTGGCAACAATACAACCTATGTTGTCATTGCTTTAGACTGGAGACAAAAGTGGTCAAGCAACTGCACAGATGAACTTGTCAGACCTGCGGTTAGTTGTTGGTCTAAAGTCCAACATTTATTCAAACATCCTCAGCAAAACTAACAACACATCTCTATCAGTAAGCCAACAGAGTTACCTCAACATGTCAGGTAAATATGAATTGGTCACTTTCCGAACTGTTCTGTTAAAAGTATTTTAAATCACACAGGGATATTGGAAAAAATAATTAAATATTTATATTTTAAGGAATTCCTTCAGTTTTAAATACCTTGATTTTAAATTGTCTTTGCACTTTCTTGTTGCGATGGTCATCTTTAAACTTTAGGGTAACATTTGGCTAAATTTGTGTTTAAGGGACGAAGTCACCATCAAGGAGGCAAGGAAGTGCAGAAAACCTGGATGGGAGTACAAATCAAACTGGTGATTCATCCCTCCATCAGGTTTGTGTCATATTCTTGGGATAAACGTGTCAAGCCTTTTTGGATTTAAGCAAGACTATATCAATTCTGGAAGTCTCTAATATGAGTGTATTACAATGAAATTTGCAGGACTGGGATGAAGATAGAATCTCAAAGTCATCAAAAAATAGCACGATAAAGGCTTCCACTAAGCTCTTCCTCTTTCACCGACTAAAAAGCAAGAAACATAAAAACAAATCTTCAAAAAACCAGCATGAAACCTTGTCAGACCACTCAGTTCCTAATCTGGACCCGCCAGCGTCTCCTAAGGTATAGTACTTTTTAAATGCAGCAGCTTGCGGGTGCACTCTCAGCACAAAGGCAACTGCACACACACACAATGTACATGTATTTGTATTAATATGTCTGAAAGATGTTCCAATATGTTTTCACTTATGAACCAGACAGTCAACCAGATTGTCTGCAAAGAGATCTTGTAGTGTTTGTGATCATTTCAACGTGGGTGCTTTGCACATATGCAAATTAATTGGTTCCTAAACTTTTTTCATATCTTGGATTTTTCGTAAGTAGAGCAGTATTTTATACATACATTCTGAAATTTGATCCATGGTCCTCAAACAAACTACCAACTAAATCCTTTAAAAATGTGAGAAAGGCCTGCTTCTTTTCATTCACACTAGTAATCAGTTACAAATGCGTGACGACGAACGGCGGTCAATTTTTTTTGTCGTTTTGAAAAGAAAATAACAGATGCAGGAAATGTATTTACATTTTGGAACATGGATCTTGTTTTCGTATATTGAAACCGTAATTTCCATATCAAAGGGTTTCGTAACCAAAAATTTTGCATGTTGAAGTATTCATAAGTAGAGGTATTGATTAATATTTTTTTGTCTCAATACGAAGTCCTGAAAATCTGACGCATTTTGTACTTCTGTACACTTTAGACAAGTAGTATAGTCAATTCTATTGAAATTGTTTTTCTTTTATGATTTTGTTTCCCATAGCCACCATCTCAGGACACAATTGGGGAGGACAGCTTTTTCGACCTTCTCTCTCGTTTCCAGGGAAACAGAATGGATGACCAAAGGTGCAGTCTTTTAGATGGCTCAAACCATCGGCCTGACAGTTCCTCTCCCTCTTCTACCCCACCTGTAGCTGAAAGGAAATGTAAGTCTGTCCCTTTTGTCTCAACATCTGTATTCACACCATGCTAAAGTTAAGTTTCCATACTCATTGATTAAAAAATGGTCATATAGTACCGTACCATATAGGTACCCTATAGACTTTGAACCTGGATGTTTATGGTGTGAATGCAGAATATCCACCCAACTTTCCCTGTAACATATTGAAGGTTGCAAATCATTAAAGTAACTTAAAGCCCCACACCAAATCCCTGCTTTTGAGAATTAGACGAGGTTACTTTCTTTGCTCTGATGGCCTACCTTTTAAACTAGTTATCAGGAAATATCATTGAAACTGTGATTTGTGGAACAAAATCAAATTTTTAGTCTGTGTTTTCCCTTGAAATTTTAGAATAGCATTAGTAGTCAAAAGTAACATCTGCAATCCCAGTGCTGACACTGTGTTGCAAAGTGACTATAAACGATCCGTTCATCGTTTATTACTACTTTATACTATTGCTGATTTTTGTCTCTAGCTATACTGGAGTGCGAGGTACCATTACAGGATCCTGGTCATTTCCTGGAGCTGCTGGCCAGCTCCCAGGCCCGTCGCCTGGACGACCAACGAGTCAGCCTGAGCCATTTTCCTGGCTTGCGATTCAGCACCTGCAACCGGCCCAGTACACCCTCCACCTCCAGCGAAAATCAAGAGCCATCGCAAGGTGATGAGAGACGATATCTGAACTCTTCCTCACCACATACTTTTACAGTTGCTTTTATGCTTTTATTCTCTGCTGCCGTTTCCTGTGCAGACCCAGCTCACACACCCTCCCAGTACAATTTCGTCGAGACCTGCGCTAGCCAGCCAGAAGGGGACGAAGTCTTCTTTGACATGCTAGTTAAGTGCCAGGTGGGCAAAAGTTGCTTTAACAACAACCTCACATTTGAAAAGGGTGTGCCACCCTTCTATGACCCTCCACATTTAACAAAGTTTACTTAATCTCCTTAATGAGGCTCTAAATAAAATCACGATTCAAATTCGCCTTGTTTAGCTTTTTTTTCCTTATTATTTTAAGGGCTCCAGACTGAATGACCAAAGGTGTGCAGCGCCACCATCTGCCACACGTGGACCAACAGTTCCTGATGAGGATTTCTTTAGTCTCATCTTGCGTTCACAGTCAAACAGGATGGAGGAGCAGCGAGTTGTACCACCGTCTGATATCAGTCAGTCCAAACCAGACTGACACAAGGAACTAAATTCCAATTTTTATTATTTTAGGACTCAAATTGAATATTTAAGCTCTTGTGTTGTTTGATTTTTTTAATGTTCTTAATCTTGTGGCAATCATGTGAGAACATCACATGTTCCATGTGACTACTTATATGGGCAATATCATATGGAGAGTCAATTTTCACAAATATAAAGCTTCCACACTGAGTTCTTGTTTTTGGCTAGGTGGCAAAATCTCGCAAATGCCAGCATACTTTGATAGTGCCTCGAAATCGGTGGTTCCAAACCTTTTTCTCACCCAATACCGGTTTTGGCGAGAATATGATGCGAGAGCCACTTTTCAAGCACATCCTAAATCTCGGAAAACCTCAGTAAAGCACATTTATGGAAAGGTCCGGTACCACATACACAGTGAAAGACTTTCCGTGCTGCTAGCTACACACTCCCATCGTTTGGACGTAAAAGCCTTTACACCCAGCGCACACGAGGCGCCATTGACGTTGCCCCATCCATTCAGTGTGCCGAGCGTCTGTATGTCACACACATCACAACAGAATGAAGAGCAAATGAGGTAGCAAGTGTGTGGGTTGGTGCAGCAGTTTTGACAGATTGGACGAGTTCCCGCGTAAATGGGTGGGTTATACTTACGGTGTGATTGGGTTGCTCACTGACATTTTGGTCTGGCAACCTTGAGGTGCTGATGATCTCTATACTTTAACATCAATGGCGTCTGGTGTGCGTGGGGTTTAAACTAAAATAATGATTTCTTTCGCGGACTGGTAGTGGTCCGCGGACCGGTGGTTGGGGACCACTGCTCTAAATGACAATGATATATGGAACAATGAAAGCAAGAAGGGAATTCTGAACTTCCAATATTGTATTCCTATTGGAGCTCACTGGGAAGTCTGTTATGCAAACGCACAAACTTGGATATGTTTTCGGATTGGTGCCGCCTTTGCTTTCAGAATAATACAAACCTAGTGTTCCGGTTTGGGCATATTACTAATATGGGTTTGAGTGTTGCCACATTATTTTCATCCCTTTTTCAAATTATTTAACAAATGTTTTTGGAACTCTATTGTCCCTGGACTAGAGTGTCTGCAGCAAATGACACAGCCATAAAACTAGTTATATTTGAAATATTTTAAGCATTAACTGCATATTTAAGTGCCATGACTATTTTTCTCCTTCAAGTCCACACTTTCTATGGTGGAAAACGTTCACTGGTGGAATAAAAATAATACGTACTATACTGAACCAGTCTGAAAACAAGCACCGTAGAAAAATAAAATCATTTTATTGTTAGGTATTTAATGATACTTCCATAAGTGCAAAACCTTAACTCAGGCATTCAAAGTGACGTAATAGCATTTCAGATTTTGCAGGGGAATCTTTTTGTACGTACCAATACAGCAAGCTTTCCCATTACATTGAAATAAAATCTGGACCAATGTTTGTTTCACATGTGTTGTTTCCCTCATATTCAAAAGAAGCAAAGTAAAAGACTTTACTCTGCAAACATGACAAATTGTCCCTTGGAGGATGTTGTTCTCCTTTCTTATTCAAAGTCTTGTTACCTGTACAGTATTAATATTTTTCACTTACTTTAATTTTCAATAATATAGATGCTCTATTCATCCGAAGTCAACCTCTCGTGATTCTCTTTGCACCTAAAACGAGAGGATCAGTTCGGATTTAGTGACACCTAGTGCTAAAATTGCTGATTGCATTCCTCCCTCCAGGCCTTCAAATGCCTTATCTCATCTCATTTTCTGAACCGCTTTATCCTCATCAGGGTGGCGGGGGTGCTGGAGCCTATCCCAGCTGACTTCGGGCCAGAGGCGGTGGACACCCTGAATCGGTGGACAGCCGATCACAGGGCACAAGGAGACAGACAACCATGCACACTCACAAACATACCTAGGGGCAATTTAGTGTCCAATCAGCCTACCATGTTTTTGGGATGTGGGAGGAAACCCACGTAGGCCCGGGGAGAACATGCAAACTCCACACAGATGGACATGACCTGGATTTGAAACCAGGACCCCAGAGCTGTGAGGCCGACATGCTAACCACTTGGGCCACCCCTTCAAATGTCGTTATGTGCAATAAATATATCAGAATGTGCAGAGACAGGTGTTGCCCACACATATTTTCAAGATTGACTTTATGGGGAATTCCCTTAACTGTTGTGTCAGATGCAGTGTTTCCAGGATTGGCACAGTTTGTAAAATCGCAGCCAATTCTAAAAAAAATGTTGTTGCAGGGAAGTTGTAAAAATGTCCAATTGTTGAATATATCGGCACGCTGAAAAAAATTTAATGAATAAATATCCTTTAAAAAAATGAATTGTCACTCTGCCATTTCAAAGAAAGAGTGTGTGACCAGAAGGAACATAAGGACTTCTAAGTCAATCACTAATTTGCAACAATGTCAAGTACGGTACACGGTCGATTGGTCGCCGGTCTTTTGGTCGCCCGGAAGGTTATTGATAATTACCATTTAAATCGTTGCTCAAATTCCCTAAATACAAACTGCGAATTACTATTTAGTCATACTTAATGCCCTATTAATTATTAGCCTAAAGAAAAGCTCCAAATTTCCCGGACTTTTATTGTTTTTGGTTGGAGAACTTGTTAAGACCCTGACTGACGTACCTTCCTAAGGGGAGAACTCATGTACATACAAACTCTTATACACTCACGTCGGCTCAGTGAAACTGTTCATGGCCATTGTTCGCTTTTATTGATGCGTAGACCGTGTTGTTTTACCTTGTTTTGTCGCTGTCTTTTGGTCGTCGGTTTTTTGGTCGCCCGGACCGCGACAACGGGCGACCAAAAGACCGGCGACCAATCGACCGCACACGGTTTTTGACCTACTTGTTTATGCAGCACTGCAAGAAGCAACTATTCTTGTCAAGTCTGTAAACTCCGGAATTTGGGAGGTCTTTGCACTCTGATAGGAATCGCTGGAGTTCAGATGTAGGTGTCCCACTCTGTTGCTGTTGCTGCAAATTTGTCAGTTTGGTTTTTCACGATTGAGTATTTCTTAAAGGGTCAATAGTAGATAATATCCAGGAAAAGTGGATGTATGGTACTACCTTGATGGTGTCGTAGGTGTCTGTGATGATCGTGATGAATAGACTGAGGATCATGTAGATGAATAGGGAGACAAATGTATAAAGGTAGACCCTGCTGAATATCCATATCAGGCTGCTCTTCTGTTTCATATTTTTAAAGGTGGGAAACATATCATCTCCATTGATCAGGGAAAATAGGCACTCCGATACAGTATTCAAGGTCCGGAACTTTAAGAGTCAAAAAAGAGAAAAAATATTGTCCACCGTTAATATTTGTCAACCAACGTATTTTGCTAGTCTGAAATGAATTCTGCACTTTGAGGTTTACCTTCTCGTGATAGGGGCCAAGGACAATCCATCCACAAAAGCAGTAACCCAGGTAGATTATTCCAGCACAACATATGAAACGGATAACATTTGGAAAAGCTGCCCTAAGAGTCAAGATGAGGATCTGGGGAAAAGGAAAAGAAAATTTACCTCTGGAATTATGGAGTCTGTTTTTCAACATGCAAGTTTACTGTATGCCAGGTAATGTGTTTAGGCAAGCATATGCACAAACAGTATTTTATTTCTCCTTCAGAAAAGTAAAAAGTCTGCCAAATAATTATATATTTTATACGTACATCGATTTGGGAAATTGGTGCACATCCGGAACTTTTTGTTCCATGAACTAATGGATTAGAGTTCCTGGACATTTTTGGGCAAACCCCCCAATAGTAGTAGAGCTGATGTAAACAGGAATATGATGACTAGGAAAATCAACTTAAAATTTAGCATAAACACCCAGATTCAACACCTCCATAACCCTAAAAAGATGCAGTATGTGCTGCCTTGACAAAAATAAGCATGGAAAAAAAGTGGAACAAACTACAGTGATCTACATGCTGGAATTTCATACCTCTATTATCCAAATACACTTAATGTCAGGATTTTTAAGTATATTGAACTACATCATACAACTTATTTTGCATGTTTGAAACAAGTATCAAGACTCACATTCAAACACTTACATTGTACTTGCGAAAATAGCCCATGTAGCGGATGACCCCAATCCAAACAAACATGGTGCCAATACCTAGAAAGATGCTGCATATGTCATAGCTTGTTAGGACCTGAAGGTAGATGAAAATAAAGCTTTATTGAACACTGATACAAAATCAAAATAATAATAAATAATACTAAAATTGGGTTCCTAAACTGCATGGGGGGCCAACTCTGGTCCTCAAAAGCCTCTATCCAGTCTGTTTTCCATGTCTCCCTCCACCAACACACTTGAATCAAATAATCTGGATTGGTATGCATCTTCTGGACAGCTTGCTGATGAGTTGAAAATTTGATTCAGGTGTGGTAGAGGAGGATATAGAAAACAGACTGGATAGGGGCTCTTGAAGACCGGACTTGGCCACCCCTGCTATACAGCTACCAACTTTCAAGAGGATTGATTCATGGACAACAGGGAAGTAGGATTTCAAAATTAGTGTCCACAAGAAGAACAACTACAACCTGAGTGGCAACTTGAAAGGCCTTCCTATAATAAAAACATCTGGCTCTCAAAAAGAATTACACCCAAGCGACTGCATGGCTATTACCTTTGTTTGAATATCAATCTTGAGAATAGAGCCAGTGATAGTTAACAAGTCACTAGCAATGATTAGGATGTACCAGCCATTAATAAACTCCAGCCTGTCCGACCAGGGGACATCTTTCCCACTCTGGTTTTGGTAGTAGACAGTGTATTCCTGAACAAAACAGAAGAAATAAAGGTTAACCTGAAGTGAACTGTCCCATCTGTCCTTTAAATTGTGAATGTGTATGATTTACAAACTGCAGCTGAATCCCTCTAAATACTGAGCGCAAGCAGAGAGCGAAAGAAGTAATGCATGTTATGATGATGAGGCAGTCAAATACCAGGGTCCAATAAATGCTTTTGGCACCTGAAATAACAAATTAAAATTGTAGTAGACCAATTTTAATCTGTCAGGTAAACAAAAAAATGTCAGTCAGTTCAACAAATGAACATACAAGCTCCGGTTACTTTCCAGTCCTTGCACTCATTGATCTCCACATCATTTTCGAGGTCAACCTTTATCCTCCCACTGTGTGCTTCATTGTTGAAAGTGATCTGAAAAACAGATAGTTTAGTCTTCCAAGAGCTGTGTCCTTCTTGGCAACAATATTATTGGACCCAAGCAGAATCTATGATAGCCATTCATGGACCTGTATCAATGAAATAAAATTACAACGGTGGTTTTCAGTGCTTTGTCATGTTAATGGGATTTTCTATCTCATTTTTTAAAGTCAAATGAAGCACCAGCAAACCAACTTTTTTGGCAGTGTCAATCAAAACAGAGCATTATCTTTGTCAACAAACTATTTCATTTCATTTATTGCAGCAAATTATAATAACGTTGAAACCAGGTACCAAAACTAATACTTAGAAATGAGATTAGGTGGAAATTGAAAGGCGCACAAGAGTGTTGAAGTCATAGCAGTCTGGCAGTTCTCTGTGTCTGACTGTTTGTAAATTGATGGCTTTTAGGATGAATGAAATCTTGATTGACAGCATTCTGGAAAACAAAGCATTTAAATTAACAGGGTCCTTTTTTCTCTATCACACTTCTAAACAAACGCAAAATACCTTTGGAAGTACAACTCAAAATGTGGCATAATCCCAGGTGATGATGACCGATTCATTGGATAAATGTCAATGCAGTCTGAAAGAGACAAGCCATGATCTAAGGTCACTTTAAGACTTTTTTGTGGTCATTTTCCCTGATTCAGAAATCAGTTTACCCATTTCCACATGAGCATCAATTTCAAAAGTGTCATTGCCAGGGTAGATGCTGCCATTCCTGTAAAACTCCTGGCAAAGTGTCAAGGGTGAATAAGCAGAGCCATTTTTTTCATATCCGTGGTTTCCTACTGTGATGTTGTTGAGCTGTTCATACTGGGAAATAACAATAATAATAAAGATGTTAGAAATAAAAAAAGTTGAGTGCAACAACACAAATGACCACATGAATCAGCATGTCCGAAGTTCACAAACAGATTGTAACTTGAACCACATTCCCATGCAGCATAATGGAGGTTCATGAATGATTTACATTTAAGAGGAAAACACACAGACAAATGAGAATTGTGTCTCAAGACTAAGAAAATGAAAAATGATACCACTCTTACCTGTTCAATTACATATCTTATGTGATCATAAACATCTTCTTTTTTATAAAGCGCATATGTATCGACACCCCCATCAACGAAATCCTTCAAGAAAATGTGTTGAAATGCCAAGAGGTTTTCTTCCTTAAAAGTTACAACCATTTGGTTGCTTAGCCCAAACGACACCAACTGAGATAAAAAAAACATACGCAGATCAAAATGGGGAATCAATATATAAGTGTACTTTTACATGATTGTTACCTGGATTGTGATAATGGCAATTTTGATGATCTGCAGGAGAAGTTTCCACGGTTTCCGTCCACGAGCATGGTACTTTTCACAAGGATTCATGAAATAATATTTGATTCTTCTTCTGAGACACTCCACATTGTCTACTTGCATTGATTGATACTGGTCCACCCACGTGGAATTGGGGTCCGTCTCTTGTACGTCATATGAATCGCCAGACTCCAGCATAACTGAGTACGGTAGAATCAAGAAAATATGGATACTTACAATAAACTACCAGATTTAGTCATTCATTTTCTGAAGCACTTTAACCTATCCTAGCTGACTTTCAGGCCAGGGCGGGGGACACCCTGAATTGGTGGCCAACTGATCGCGGGGCACGAGTAGACAGTCAACCATTCACGCTCATGCCTAGGGGCAGTTTAGAGTGTCCAAACAGCCTAACATGCGTGCTTTTAGAATGTGGGAGGAAACCGGAGTACCCAGAGCAATGATCCCTCTAACTTTTTGTTTGTCTGGGCAGAAAGACAACCTCCCTGAGCACATTGAGTCCCGGTGTGAGCAACATAATCATTGCTCGCTATGGGCACATACAAGTATCACACCTGCCATAAGCAGGTGTATGTCTACTACACATTAATGATTTAGTAATAATATAATGTAATGATTAATATCTATGAATGGGCGGCCCGGCGGATGAGTGCTTCGGGCATCGGCCTCACAGCTAAAAAATATATATATAAAAAAATGTAATGATTAATATCTATAAATGGGCAGCCCGGCGGATGAGTGGTTCGCGCGTCGGCCTCACAGCTAAAATAAATAAATAAATAAATAAATAAAAATGGCATTTTATTTTGTGCACTCCATATGATTTGCTGTGCGCAGAGAAGATGAGAGTAGTGCGCAATTGCGCACACGCGCAGCTTAGAGGGAACATTGACCCAGAGGAAACCCACGCAGGCACTGGGAGAACATTCAAACTCCACACAGGAGGCTAGACCTGGATTTGAACCCAGGACCCCAGAACTGTGAGGACAACACGCTAACCACTCAACCCGCCGGGCCACCCACTACTAGATTTAAAATAATGTATTTACTTATGTAAACACGTTTACTGCCAAATCCCTTTAAACTGTGAGCGAATGAGAGAACAAGAACTCCCATTTTGAAGAGATTTGACGTCTATTACCGTCAATCGCAGTGACTGAGTTAATATTAGGTTCCGGTTTAGCACAGCATGCATGCAGAAATTGTGATGAATATGTAAATATATACTTATCTAAGGAGTTGGTTTACCTGTTGCGTTGAGTTTGACTTGAGGAAAGTCTACGATGCCGGCCAGGAAGCGAGTTCACCTGACAAGGTTTCGGATAACGCTTTAAGACGTCTCCAGTTTTATTTCATGAAAAGGCGCTGATTGTTTCTTGGAGCTGTCCGTCAAATTGGTGACGCCCTCTTGTTGCTAAGGGCAACCAAACAGTTCCTTTCAAAGCGGAAAGGAAGCCGTGGAAAGGATAAACAACTTCCCTGAATACATTCCCTTTCATTAAAGTGAGAAAACTGCTAAATGGTAGCATTTTAAAAACTTTGATCACATGTGATACTTAATCGTGATCTCAATGAGCTTTTTGCTGTGCTGCAAGTGCTGTCTTGTTACGACAAAGGTGAGCATAAGGTCTCGAATTTATGTCTCGATCTCCCCTGAAATTATATAATTTTGCATTTTTGTGTTTCGTTTTGATTTATTTTTATTAGCCTGCACCGATTATTTATGTCGACTACTACTTATCTAGTATGATGACTACTACTTTATTATGTTTTCATATCATCTCATTTTCTGAACCGCTTTATCCTCATTGGGGTGGCAGGGGATGCTGGAGCCTATCCCAGCTGACTTCGGGCCAGAGGCAGTGGCCAGCCAATCACAGGGCACAAGGAGACGGACAACCATTCACGCTCACACTCACTGAGGGGCAATTTAGAGTGTCCAATCAGCCTACATGCATGTCTTTGGAATGTGGGAGGAAACCGGAGTACCCGGAGAAAACCCACGCAGGCTGAGGGAGAACATGCAAACTCCACACAGGTGGACCAACCTGGATTTGAACCCAGGTCTCCCACTGTGAGGCCAATGCGCTAACCACACAGCCGTTGGGCCGCCCATTTATTATGTTGACTACTTATTTATTGATTACTATTATTATTTATTTTTATTATTATTGTTATTACTATTATTATTATTACTATTATTATTATCATTGTCATTATTATTATCATTATTGGTATTTTTCTTATTATTATTAATATTTGTATTATTATTGCTATTATTATTTATTATTCATCTGTTCATTTGTTTGTTTGTTGTTGTTATTGTGCACTTCGTAGTGAGGCTTTAAATCTCATTATATACTTGTATAATAACAATGAAAGCATTCAATTCAAAACTGCGCAATATAATATTTTAACCACAAGATGTCCCTCCTTGATTATAAATATCCCAACTTTTCCTCACGGCTGCTGCATGAAAAACAAAATACTACGGTGGTGAAAAATATTGTTTGTACTGCGAGATGACGATACGGGGTATTTATCCATTTATATCGACGTTTATTCTTCCAGAGTTGAAAGTGATAAACCAGGGCAAACATGCCAAGCTCACCCGAAGAGAGTGCAGCAGACAGCAATGGTCCAGGTGGGTGAAACGTGAAAACAATTTCAGAAAATGACTGTCATTCAAAGTAAATATATAATATTCTTTAAAAAAAACATATAGGACTACAACTAAGACAAAAAACTGAACTGTATTTTGCTTGTAATATGTGACAGCATTTTAAGCCTCTTATCAGATCTGATTGAACTTTCGTCAAGGTCCCCCTGAGGGCATCATCCCAATGGTCCTGACGTCTGCCACTCAGGAGCACTTTGGTTGCATTGCTGATGAGAATGTCACAGCGGAGAACCCCTACAAGCTGCTGCAAAAAGATGATATCTTAGAGGACATGAAGGCAAAAGCTGCAGTGTCAGATTTCAGCCCTGTGAAGCAGCTTATTCTGGTGAGGTTTACTTTATTGTCCAATGCATCACTTGGACAGTAGCCCGAAGACATTGTCATGATGCACAGATCTGTGCAAACATTTTTATTTCATTTTATTATGCGTGTACACTATACACTATACATAAGAGAGAAATTATTGAGTGAGTGTGTACTGCAAAAGTATTTGAAAGCAGGCAGGCAATTTTTATTTCATTATTTTCTTTATAAATTATTTTAAAAAACTAAGTAATTATCTATTTATAAGTTTCATACTTCTGCCATTGAAATATAATGGTGTTTACTTTCCATTCTCTTTTCAGGATTATCCAGAAAGTGAGCTTTTACTAGTTTTTGATAGAGACTTCACCTACGGCCAGTTGTTTTATCTGGTTGTGTCACCAGAGGCAAAGGAAAGAATCCTCAATGTAAGTAGTTGGCTGGCACCAGCACCCCCCATGACCCTTTTGAGGATAAAATGACTGAATGAAGGAACGATAAAATACAGTACATTTCAACATACCATCACCAAAGATAGGTATCTTTGTTTTTGGCTCTTTTTTTTCTAAATAATAATATATGATTAAATAGTTGTTTCATGACAACAAGAGGCTCAGTTCAATATTATCGAAAGTGTAAAGGTTCTTCTTATATTGATGTCTTGTAAAATTTATTATCACGTGTATAGGTATGCCTAATGGTATAGCAAGCGAAATGTTCTGGCTTGTATTTTTTCTTCTCCAGCCCCCTGTATCTGATCCTAAAGAAGATTTACCAGAAGAAATTAAAACTCCAGAACCAAAAGAATGGGTATCCCTCGGAAGTGAAACAGAAATAGATGAAGAAACTGTGAAAGAGACAAGATCAAAGGTTCTACAATGTTAAAAAAAATCTATATATTTATATGTATGGTTATATATATAGGTTTTTTTTTCCAATGAATTTTGGTCACTTTTTTTCTTCTTTCTCCCTGTTAGCTAAGGTACAAGTTATCCAGAGCTCGGAAAGATTTTGGGAAACTCGTTTCTCTTTCGGATCGCAACGTAATAGATGCAAAAGATGGCATTCTGGAGTGTATGTCCTACCAAGACAGGCGATACAACATCACACTGTTGGAGAGGGATTGCGGTGTGCAGGCTATTCCCCTTCTCCAGAGCAGCAGTGCCCAGACGCAGTGGTATGAATACAGCAAATGCATGCATACTTTTTTTATTTAGTCAAATCCAGTGGTTCTTAGTTGTTCCTTTGTTCCCCAGGAGTCCCACTAAAACCAATCAACATTAAGAACACTAAAATAATTTAAAACAAAAAACAAGTGTTTTATTGTTTACAGTATCACAATAGCCATTTTAAGCCACTGTTAGCTATGGAAAAGAAAAGAAATGAAGTTGTACTAAAATAACAATTTAAATAAAATGTATTGAGCATGTATGTTGAATGCAAATTTTAGCGAAAGAAGGGTTTGTAAAAATATTACGAAATACAAATGCATACAGGTTTTTCCACCGAAATGTTGTGCTGCCATTTTTTTCTATGGCTTTGCAAAGTCCTGTGTTGTCTTTAGCAGCATAAATTTTGAGAATAAATACAAAATTGGGCACTTTCAACCTGCCCCTGAGAAAAACGTGACGTGAAAAGTGGTTGGCTGCAATGAAATGGTAAAACCTTGTGTGTCATCAATTCCAAAAATTGAATGCATGTCCATTATCTAAGTTCTTTTATGGCATGGATTGGTCCACCCACTACACATGGCTGCTACAAAGCAAGCCTCCAGACAACTCGTACACTCAGAAATGTTAAATATTCTTAGGAATCGGACACTCATTGGAGACGCAACAGGCAAATGGAGCTTTTTGTATGTGCTGTCAGAGTGTTTCCAAAACAAACTTGTTCTGGACAGTGTTTAGGTTAATTGAAAATACATTTGATATGCCCTCTTAAGAATAACGTCTGGCGACAGGTCAGCTTTATTTTAGTCCAAGTGTGTAATGCACAAATGTACATGACCAATGCGCTCACTTTACTTTGGATAAACATCACAGTTGTTTCTCACCATCCAAATCTGAATAACAAATCCAGCCTTGAAGTAACCCTGGCCCTGAAGCTTTGATAGGCATTTAAACTTTAGTGCATGTATACACCGCCTGTATTTAAAATATATTTGTTTTCCAGACCAAATATCCACCTCGGTAGCTGACATAATTTCATTAAAAAAATTGTGAGGCAACAAAAATGGATGCGGTGAGCCAATTTGGGGGATCTTCTTGAAGTACTGCACCCAATGAATATCTGTTAATCATTGTAATATATTTTCGGACAACGCGGCCATTTGTATTTCTTTCCGTGTAGATTCACATTTAGTTGAATTATAAAAAAACATGCCGTTACAGATCCAAAATGGCAGGAAGTTTTTGTTGGGCAGGAAACACATCACGAGTCATTGGACGGTGTAAAACCTCTTTAGTAGTAATTGAAAGTTAAATACAACTGAACTGTTCCAGAAAAAAATCAATTTGAATATCTGATTCAGGAATCTAACAAGAGTAAGCCAGCATCCCACAACACATTGTTCACGCTAGTAAATACATATTATGCAGTATTTCATTTTAATTTCATAATTGCTTCAGACAGAATTTAGGTATAAACTACACATTGTATCTGTATGGTCCTTAAATACAGATTAAATTACATTTTTCCATGTACCTTACAGGAAGTTTATGAGAAATAACTGCACACAGTACACGCCAGGAGTATTGAGCAAAAAAGAAGAGACGACTCCTCAGCCTAGCATAAGTGATTTCTGTAATACAGTGACAAACAGGTAATAAAAAGCTACTACTGTTTTGTATTGCTTAAGAAGCAAGTAATAGAATCAGCAAATGTCTTTTCTGAATCATGAGAATGTTATGCAAAGCAGTTTTAGGTGGTATGGCTGGTTTTGTGGTTTCTGTAAAAAAAATTGAGTTGTTGGACGACAATCTACAACTGCTGAAAATATCTCTCTCCTTTTTGTAGGGTACTGCATGCCCTTCAGCAAGAGGAGATTATGAATGTGTTCAAAGATGACTGGATGGTCCTGGGAGCAGAAGCCGATGATTTAGACTGGTCGGGGAAGGTTTCAGACGTTTTGATGCTGAACCAGGCCTTTTCCGATCCAACTTACACTCAGGACATGGAGATCAGATGCATGCACTGGCATCCCACAATCCAGAGTAATTATTAACTCAATTAAGGCAACTGCTTTTCCCCAACAGTTTCAAATATTTGGGAGTAGTAGTTTTCCCAAATATACAGTACTATACTAGACATACACCTTTAACAATGTTTTGTACTGATGCTATAATGTATCGTGACTGGACGTTTCGTCGAAAGACGTTTGGTCCCCGGACGTCTGGTCCCCGGACGTTTGGTCGACCAGATGTTTGGTCGACCGGACGTTTGGTAGAACGGACGTTTGGTAGAACAGACGTTTGGTAGAAAGGACGTTTGGTCGCTGGGTTCGCTCGCTGTCAAATTATGACAGAGAGTGTACTGTTGATATTTTGATATTAGATATTTAGATATTAAACTCACTCTCTCTCTCATGATTATAATTTTGAGAGCTGGTTTCAACAGTAACAACCCGGCGACCAAACGTCCGTTCTACCAAACGTCCGTTCTACCAAACGTCCGGTCGACCAAACGTCTGGGGACCAAACGTCTGGGGACCTAACGTCTTTCGACGAAACGTCTGAGTACCGTAATGTATAAACATGTATAGACTCATGTATAGCCACTTACATATATGTATATATAGACCGTTTTTTCTATGCCTCAGAGTGCAGGAGCAAGGATGCTTTCCTAGGGCTATCCATTATCTGTCCCTTCTAATGGCGAGTCAAGAGTAATAGTGTGTGTGTGAGTGTAGAAGCAGAACAGTGTATGAATTAGTTTTTGATATTTCTTACGACGCAAGCTATTTATACTCACTTTAATGGGAATGTATCGTTGTCTCAGGTTTCTTTCAATCTTCATTCATTTTCTGCACCACGTATCCTCACAAGGGTTGGGGAATCTTTTAATGTGTTCTCATTTAATGTGATAAATTGCTCTTCAAGGTGTGATTGCTGTGGCAATGACAGAAAAGAAGATCAGGTCCACTGGACCGCTCCTGGCTTTTTATGCCTTTTCTGACCCTACTCATGCCAAGGTATGCAAAACAAAGTTAAATGTGTTTACAGTTGATAGTGCTATACTCTTTATATCTGGATGCATATACCAATTGTTCTATAGAAAACATAGTGCTGTCCCCCGTTTGGCATTGCATAGTTCAAATTATACACAGTATTTTAATTAGTCTCACTTGACAATAATTTAATTTGTAGGTAAATTTTGGGGGGCAGAGAAACAGCAATATTAGACTGCAAAGAAGCTGGTTAAGAATGCATGAGGGTTATGTCAAGTAAACGATATTCTTTTCTTGTGCTGAATTTGAGACCGATTATAGACCGAAAACAGACACTTTGATCAATAGGCGGTGGTCTATCAGCGTAATCTAATTCCTTTCGATGACATCTCTGATCCATTTTAGGAATGCGTTTTACATTCTGAATAAAACCATATAGCACAATATTCTCTGAGGAATAAAATCAATAGAAATGAGGATAAGTAAGTCTTAAGAAGGGTTAGAATACCTGATAAATCAGACCAATCTGGTCCTCGAGGGCCGCTGTAGGTGCAGGTTTTTGTTCCAACCGATCCAGCACGGACAGTGTAACTATAATTAGAATTCTGCTGAAATAAGAAGCACCTGACTGCAATCCACGGATTGTACTTCTAAAATACCAGATTGGTGGAAAGGTTTCCTCTTATGCGTTGGAACGAAAACCTGCACCCACTGCGGCCCTTTGTGGAATGAATTTCCCAGGTCTGTAATAAATACTGATAATAATATATTTTTTTTATTGTTGTGGCAGAATGGCGGATTATCCAAGGTATACCGTTGTTGTATTTTATACGCTTGATTTTGTGGATTATTACATTTACTTTTTTCCACAAAGCAAACAAGCATACCTAAATGCATTTTATGTTTTTATTAAGTATGTCTAGTCCAAACGATCATATTTTTGCACTGATGGTGTGCCTATTTTGCAGATACTGTTGGAGTGCCCAGATGAAATTCTTGCATTTGAATTCTGCCCCTCTGATCCAAATATTATTGTTGGAGGCTGCATCAATGGCCAGGTACTTATTTTGACTGTACATTGTGTCTCAGCTGCTTGCCTGCACTGCTGCTTTTGACCTTGTCTTCATCCAATTCTGCTGCTCATTCTTTTTGAATAGACTTGGTGATCACCAAATAATGGGCATGGCATTGTGTATGTGCCCTAGGTCGTATTGTGGGAAATATCTGCTCATGCTGTACATTTACACCCTGTCCAACATGGTCAAAAACCTCAAGAAACTGCAAAACCTGGCATGCCGGTAAAGAACCCCAATTCTGTCTTTCATGAACACCATGTTGGCACAATGACACGTGGATGGTATTTTGCAAGCAATGAGTTATTACATGTTGTTTACATTGCACTGATTGCAATGACTTTTTTGACTTTTTTAGTTGATGACAATGCGACAAATCATTATTCTCAAACAAGCCACAATTTTCCGTCTAGCTGTAGAAATTATTCATCTATTTATTCATTCATTTTCAACACTGCTCATCCCTGTCGGTGTTGCAGGTTGCCAATTCTAAAAGAAAAAAAAACTAGTGGAAAGCAATTTATTTCTTTTTGGCCCTGTGAAAAACAACATAATCTCAAAGAATGACACTGAGATAAAAAAAAGAAAAAATAATGGCATTGCATTTTTTTAATTGATCAGAAAATTAAAGAATAAAACAGTCATATTTGGTGGGCAACAAAAGTTTCAGTCGAAATATAGTTTAGTGCAGTTGTGTCCAGACTACGGTCCGTAGGCCAACAGCTGGCCACGGCCCCACCACTAAATATGGGAATATCATTAATGAAGCCGGTAAAAGATGTTTAAATTCAGCCTACATTCTGTTGAACATATCAGTTTCAACACTAGATGGCGATAGAGCTCATGATTTAAACATTGCCGCTCATTATCTGAGGGCTCAAAACATAACATGTTGAAAACAAAGTAGGAAACTAGAAAATATCAGTTGATGATTGAGTCCAGTAATAAAAAGTAAGCAGTCGTCCTCGAGTCTCATTTTCTTGCGATATACACATTGTAAAGGAAATTATCTTTCAAACTTGATAAAAAGTAGATGAAAGATATATTTACAGTGTAGTTGAATTTACCACAAACACAAATAAAAAAAAACAATTTTCGGAATCCCATGCTTAATATACACAGGTTTGAACAAATAAAGTATAGTTAAGAATCATTTTTAGTATAAAAAAAGCAGCTTTGATGAAAAAGAAAAAAAAATTGTCACTGAGATAGTACAGAGTAACAATGAAAGATTGCAATTTGGTACTGCTGTCTTAAAACACCTTAAATGGTGTTAATGAATGCTTAAGAAAATATCGAATTTGGCTTAATATCACAGCAAATTGGGAGAAAATATCTAATGCATGACTCACTGTTTCTGTGGAGCAAGTTATGACCGAAAAAATAAATACATCACCAAAAGGACAATAAATTGTGACAGTCCATTATCAGCGTATATTCTTCTTCTATATCCTTTATTCTAAACACCAAATAATTTACTACACCAATTTACCCTACACTATAACCTTGGCTGCTATTTAAAGAGACATCTGTCCCCCAAATCTTTTGTTTATTTCTGTTGTCCCTACAGTTGGCCAGCTGCCTCCATTCCTCGCCCTTGGTTTCTGTTTTGTAATTTCCGTATTCCCTCCCTCTGGGTCTTTCTCCATTCTCTTTGCAACTTGCTCTTCATTTCCCAGAGCCGACAGCATGAGCTCTCACCCTCCAGCTGTTACACAAACCTCACCATCCTCATCTATCACCACAGTTTGTCCCTAAATATAATGCACATGCAAATCAGATCAGTGCCCTTGCATTTATTTGTGATGTAAACAAGGCTTTATTTCTGTATTAAGGGGTTCTGAAAGGCACCCGTTGCTTGTTTTTTGACGAAATGAATGAGTGCAATCCCTTTATTTGGAAGTATTTTCAATTCCTGCCACATTGAACGTGACATTTATTGACCAAGAAAAACTCAAGTGTGAAATGTCAATGAAAACATATGACTGATATATGATGGCACTCTTCTTTAGACTAATACTCAATTCTATTCACTCTTACCGCTGACAGGGCATTGAAGACAACAACAGGAAAGCTCCGCTAGTGCGCTACAGTGCAATGTCAGCAGTGGAGTTTAGCCATAAGGCACAAATTACAGATGTCCACTGGCTCCCCCAGACGTTTGAGGTACAGGTCACACTTAAGTTTACATAATGCATCAGCCAGGGCAACCATGTTTCACTGTGTAAAGAACAGAAGAGATGTAGGAAATGCGAGGTTGTGATGGGTAAACTTGAAAGATAATGATAATCATGGTCTAATAGGGCCAGATTTTGGAACTGTTCAAAGTTAATGCATAGAAGTCAAGGATTTGGATAATGGAAAAATCTAGGCTATAGTAAAAGAGCGTCAATACAACTACATCCGATGTGAATATTTTCCAACTTTCCCACTATTTTACTGTTAACCATGTCCTTTTATCATCACGCATACTGGAAAGCACCAGCAAATCCAGAATAAATAATTAAAACCTTGGGCCTGCCTCGGAATCCCGACCTAGATCTCTACAGCTACAACACATTGTAAAAGACAGATGGCAAAAAAAAATGTAAAAGGTGAATCCTGCTCATGAAACACCTGTTTGGAATAATCTACTGGTGAATCAGGCTAACTGGGAAAAATGTGTTAGCAAAGATGGGGTGAGTTTCACCTCTTCGATCAGAAATAAGTATGTGACAACAGAATAATCGAATAGTTTAAGGACCACGTGCCTCAATGTAAAATTGCAGCGATCTGGGATTTCATCGTCTGTGGTCGATAATATGATCAAAAGGTCAGAAAACAGAGAAATCACGGCATGTGAGAGGCTGAAAACCACACCGGATATCTGTGGGTTTCAGGCCCTTTAACAGAACAGAAGTGTAAATTTAGAGGAACTCTATAGAAACCACAGTAGGTGAACACAATCCACTTGGCATTGAAACTACAGTGCGAGGAAAATGAACAGGACCCAGAAGGCCAGGCTTTATCACTGAGTGAATTAAAATAGAATGTGTCATAGTGGACAACTGTTACATGTTCAGACAAATCACAATTTGAAGTTATTTATGGAAAACTGGGGCGCAATCTCATTCAGAATCAGTAGTACACAAACAACTCAATTTGTGAACAGCGCACTGATCAAAGATGTGGACTAGCTTGCCTGTGGTCCAAATTCTGTCTCCCGTTCAAAATGTGTGCCACATTATGGACTGCAAAATATGATATTGAAACATTTTGACATCCTTGCATCCTACCATAATCTGTTTAAAGTATTAAGTTTGATTGATAGTTTTTAAATTTGTAATAACCCTTGACCCTGAATTAGGTAAATGCTCAAGGAGTTCCAGTGGAGAACCAAAGCAATATTTCCATTCAACTAATCACTTGCTCCCCTGACAGGTACGTCATTAAATAATGTTTCAGTGGTTAAGTCATAGCTCTAGCGTCCTGTGTTCAAATCCACGTCGGTGTATACTACTACTAGTTTTTTTTTCATTTTCTGAACCGCTTTAGCTTCATTAGGGTCATGGAGGGGGGGGGGGGGGGGGGGGGTGGTATTCTTGGGCCTATCCCAGCTGACTTTGGGCCAGAGGCAGGGTCCAGCCAATTGCAGAGCACAAGGAGACAAACAACCATTCACGCTCAGACTCATGCCTAGGGGCAATTTAGAGTGTCCAATCAGCCTACCATGCATGTCTTTGGAATGTGGGAGGAAATCGGAGTACCCGGAGAAAACCCACACTGGCCCGGGGAGAACATGCAAACTCCATACAGGTAGACCGACCTGGATTTGAACCCAGCTCCCCCACTGTGAGGCTCACGTGCTAACCACTCATCCGCCGGCCCGCCTCCTACTACCAGTTACTACTTATTAAAAATGATCGCAATGATTTTTTTTAAAGCTCTTTAAAGTTCTGGGATATCAGAGTGCCAAAACAAGTGCGCCAGAGTGCAGCAGAAAAGAAGCAGGACGATTTAACATCTCAGATGGCTAATTACAGTGTTGACAACCCTTTCAAACACTTGGAACGGACATGGAAACCCTTTATCACGGTAATAAATACATTTTTGGTTATTGTTGTTGTTTTTCCCCAATAGCTTTTTTTCCAACTTTTCATATTGGGTCTTGCTGGTAAAAAAGTTGCATCAGAATTTTATTCATTTTCTTCCATACCACTCATCCTCAAAAGGGTTGGGGGAAGGCAGACTACACCCTAGACTGGTCGCCAGTCAGTCGTAGGGCACACAGATATACAAACAACCATCCGCACTCCCAATCATACGGCCTCCAGCGGGAATCGAACCTCTCCACCACGTCGGACATTAGAAAAAAATAGAGGCTCATATCGGCAGTATTCGTGTTGGTCCAAGTTCCTACACAATACACAGTCATGAAACTAAACTGAAGAAGACGAAATTCCCAAAGATGCAGCATCATTTTGACGGCACTCGGCATAGTACTACTGTAGTTTTTTTGAAAGAGGCAAAATGGCAATAAACCTGTTTTTGTGCTTTTTAGCTAATTTTACAAAGAATAGGACTCTGGTTTGTGGCTCTGTGAAGTCCCATCTATAAAGTTCATAAGTACCTTCCCACGAGATATGGGACCAGAAATAAAATTTTGGGTTCTTTATTCTTTAAGGTGATTCTGGTAAAAAAAAACATTTTTGTTCATGTTTTAGGTTCCCTTGGTAAACATGGAGCGGAATGGGGATTATGCCCCGATAAGATTCAGCCTGTACCCCTTTGCTACAATTTCAGGTGAGAATAAGAGTTGTATGCCCTAAATAGCTCATGAGCAAAAGGATGGTGTCACGTCACGCGAGCGTGCAGGTGTGAAAACAGAAGGATCCAAATGCAGGGAAACAGTGACCCAAGGATCATTAATAATTTAATTAAAACTCAGAGGGTTTTTATTAAAGACCAAAGTACCCAAGTAAAACCAAAATGCAAAAAAAATCAGACAAAACAAAAATACAAAACTTAACCACATTTTATTAAAGACCAAAGTAAAAACAAAGTGCAAAAAAATCAGGTAGAACAAAAATACAAAACTGAACCAAAAGCTAGATAATAAAACATACCTTGGATGCACACCTGTAACACTGGTGTGACAGGGATGCAACAAAAAAATGAACAAACAAAAGAGGACATAAATACACAGAAATGGGTTAACAAGACATGGAAAACGGGGGGCAACAACAGGTGGACAATCAGAACAAGTTGCACAGGGAAAAAGTCAAGACAAAATCAAAACCAAACACCAAAAGCACATAAACCTAACGGATGGAAGATAAATAAATACTGTGATGACGAAATGTGCATTAAAGTCAAAACTTGGAGGAACTTGTGAAAAACACCATATGGTGGGAAACGAGTGAAAGGTACAATTTAAAAAAAAGCTCTCGTGGACACGAGAAGGTTGCTGCCTACTGGCACATTCTAAACCAGGGGTGGGCAAACTATTCCCCAAGGGCCACAGTGGGTGCAGGTTTTCATTCCAACCCATTGAGAGGGCACCTTTTCACCAATGTAGGTGTCCTACAAGTGCAGTCAGTGGATGGCAGTCAGGTGCTTCTTGTTTTCTGCAGAAATCTCATTGGGTAAACTGTCTGCGCTATATTGGTTGGAACAAAAACCTGCACCCACAGCGGCCCTCGAGGACCGGTTTGCCCATCCCTGTTCTAAACCCACAAGAGGTTGCCTTCTACTTTCTATCTTAAGGTTGTCAATTTCACAAAAGCCCAAGAACAAGGGATCCAAACCGGTCCTCAAGGCCCTCTGTGGGTCTTAGTCTTTCTTCCAACTGATGCAGCACATAGAATTTAAACAATGCGGTTTCTCATAAAACAAGCAAAACCTGGCTGCAATCATGTGATTACACCAGATTTGTGAAAAGGTGTCATCTTCTTTGCTTGGAATGAAATCCAGGACACTCTTGGCTACTGGGGTCAAACCAATTCAAGGCCAAGTGGGTGCTAGTTTTCTTTCCAACCAAAGCAGGTGTGGGCAAACTATTCCACTATTCCGGTTTCCTCCAACATCCGATTCAGGGTGTCCACCGCCTCTGGCCCGAAGTCAGCTGGGATAGGCTCCAGAACCCCCCGCGACCCTAATGAGGGTAAAGCGGTTCAGAAAATGAGATGAGAACTTTTGGACAGGCATTCAGCCTGTATAATGTATGACTTTTGGGTCAGTATAAAAAAGCCTCCCACAACATGCTGGTAAAAATGTGTCATTCGTTTTTTGTTTGATATTTAAGTATGCAAATTCCTTTGAATCATTTATGAATAAACTTACAATAAATTTGTGATGCTCTAGAAAGTGGTGGTGAAACCTCAGCAGTAAATCCAGACTACAGCCAGGTCCAAATACCCTCCGCCAAAGGACTAGAACCTCTGTCAGACATAAATACCAAGATTTACATTGGAACACAGGTGAATTGTTCTTCAAGCCATATTACTGTATTTTCCAGATTCTAAATCGCACCTGAGTTTAAGTCGAACTAGCCAAAGAACGCACCACGAAAGGAAAAAAAATAAATCGCACAAACCAAAGAATGACAAGAGGGACAAAAAAGTCACAGTAGAGTAAAAGTTGTAATTTTGGGGGGCATTTTTTTAAATTGATCAGAAAGCAAGAACAAATATTATACATTAAAGTAATATTAAAATAGAGAACAACAGACAAAATAAGCACTTGTTATTGTAACATATGAACAGATTCTTGGGGGTATAACATTAGCCTGAAAAACACATCAGCCTAAAAAAAACACGGTACTCGGACGTTTGGTCGCCCGGAAGGTTATTGATAATTACCATTTAAAATTGTTGCTCAAATTCCCTAAATACAAACTGCGAATTATTATTTTGTCATACTTAATGCCCTATTAATTATTAGGCTAAAGAAAAGCTCCAAATTACCCGTACTTTTATGTGACCTATATTGTGTTTTGTTGGAGAACTTGTTAAGACCCTGACTGACGTAGCTTCTTAAAGGGACAACGCATGTACATACACACTTTTATAGACTCACACGTCCGCTCAGTGAAACTGTTCAGGGCCATTGTTGGCTTTGATTGATGCGTAGACCGTGTTGTTTTACCTTGTTTGGTACTCGGACGTTTGGTCGCCGGACGTTTGGGTCCGGGCGACCAAACGTCCGGTCACGAAAAAACACAATAGCTGTTGGAGGTCAAAGTGAAAACAATAAGACATTGTAAGTCGCATGCCCACCCAAACTATGAAAAATAAAGTATGATTTATAGTCCAAAAATATGGTATTCCTCAGCATTTCAAGTGTATATTTCTTTAACAATACTTACTACGTCAAACTGCAATATTATCCTTCCATTTTTATAACAATTCAACATTTTGTACTTATGAATGGGTTTCATGCTACAATGTAAATAATTTAACTAGACATGATAAGTCCTACTGTATGTTTTTTCCAGGATGGAGAGGTAGTTTACACTGAGTGGAAAATGGAGAAAAACGACCTTGATCAACTACTTAGTGAGTTATATTACTGAATACCATCCTAAAACGTTAAATCAAAAATGCCACTGTTTTAGACTTAATCAGCAGTGTAACCGTGTAAAAGTTTCTAAATGTGACTCAGTAAGTGAAATATCCTTTGTATTAATTCAGTCTAACTCCATTTTAGATAATAACCACCAATTCTTCTGTCTGTCCTAAGGTCCAAAGCCTCTTCATTTATTCAGAATCCACCCCTGTTTGGTCAATACAATAGAGCGCTCACCTTTTTTTAAAGACATTGTCTTAACTGGAACTTCACTTTTCGGAACCTCCAATATTGCCATCTGGAAAGAAGGAGTGTTGGTAAAATCCCTTTAATCCTCATTCTACGCCTTTCCAGATTATATTATATTAGATTAGATTAGAACTTTATTTCATCCCATATTTGGGAAATTTCAGACAGACACACAAGACATTGTAGACCTAGGTAAAAAAAATATAGATTGTCCTTCGTCCAAGTTTATAAAACAAACAAACTAAATACAAACTTCAAATTCTTATAAACTTACTTTCAGGACGGCCCCATTTTCCTGTTCCCGAGCTTGGAAGGATTAGCTACTTCGGCATGCTGGTCTTTGACCCGGCCGGGAGTTTTCTTTATTGGTAAAGGGGATGGAAAAATTGAAGTGTGGAACATTCTGGAGAAGTTAGGAGAAGCTGTGCACGTGCAGGAACACATGACTAATGGCAAAATAACCTGCATCAAACCATGGACCGTCACATGTGGGTATTTGTAAAAGATTACGCAAGCTAGATATTTATTAGTATGATTTAATTGCGTTTCACAAGACTGCAATAACAAGATTCCACATGAATGAATATTGTGGCTTGTCCTGTATTGAGTTTTGTTGGAGGATTTCAAAAATATCACAACTATCTCTGGGAATGTATTAACCATTGTTTGTAATATTTTCATTTTCAGAATTTTCTTAAAACCACTCCTTAATTTATGCACTGATTTGACTGTGCAGATGAATTGTGTGAAGAGTTTATGTCTCTTACGATATTTTATTGGCCCACCATTTATTTGCTTTTGTTTATGTCAACTTGTTATTGTTCCAGCAATAAACTGTCCAACGGGATTTCCTATCTCGAATACAGTTAATGAGCATTTATTTTTCTGGCTTTATGTTTCTTCAGCTAAACAGCACTTCCTGGCCGTGGGTGATGATCTTGGAATAGTCCGTATATTTCAAATTCCACCCGTGTTCTACATTGCTTCCAGGAACGAGGTAAAACAGAATAGGGAGTGTGCCTTTTATAAATTATTTTCATCAGAATTTCCAGCTAAATTATTCTCTTTATTTAATCATTTAGTATTCATGTTCAGTCAATGATTTGAAGGGCTAATGCATTTTTAATGGATTTGATGTCATGTGCTTTGTAATTAACAGCTACTATATGACTAAAACCTTTTTTCCTTCCTTCTAAATGTGTGTGTAGAAGGTGAATGTTGGAAAATGCATTGATATACAGATACAGAGGCTAAACGATCTTTTGGCGAGGAAAGAACTCTGGGAAAAGCAGGCACCCACAACAGAGGAGCCAAAGAAACCGGTGAGACGTACTACAAAATTTTCAGGAAGACATTCAGTTATTACTTGGTTAAATTGGTTAATTTATAGGTATAATTTTAAAGTTCAAATTTCCTTTTCATTTCCTAAAAACTGTTATCCAATGCCCCATTCCCGGGACCCTGGTGATTGACTGTTCTTGGCTCTCTAGTCTCTCATTCTTAATACTTGATATTTCTATTGAATGTTTTGACAGTCTGATCTTGAGTTGTCTCTATGCTGTATAGCTCCAATATAGGGAAATATGTTTAAGGTAGACCAGTGCAGACAAGTGTGGTATTGATTCCCGCTCAGTAAAAGTGTAATTATGAGCACGAATGGTGGTCTGTCTCTATTTGTGTTCGACAACTGACTGGCGACTAGTTTAGAGTGTTGTCCAAAGTGTGCTGGGATAGGCTCCAGCACCCCACTACCCTGATAAGGTTAAGCGCCATGGTACATGAATGAATGAATGTTTTTTATTAGGCTGGTTTAGCACATACTGTATAAAATTTAGTTGTCGTCATCTTGAATCAAGATTCCGGCCTTCCTGTGTTGAGTTTATATGTTGGCTTTGTAAACCCTTAATTGTCTGTGGATGTGATTTTTGTATTCTTTTTGGGGGCGGGGTCTAAATGTGTCCCCGAGTCGTCAAGTGAACTGTTCAAACCGTATTCTATCTCTTTCCCAAAGTCATTTTATGTTAAGTCCGGCACACATACGAGCTTTGTGAGAAGGGATGGACATCTGTTTATTGCCATCCCATAGAACTGTACATGAAGACGGCATTGTTCAGGTGTATGTATGGATGCGCATGCATGGGGGTATGCTATTATTATTATCTAAGGTTTTCTCTGTGTAATTTAAGAGAATGCTCGGGTAGAACAGCCTGACAGATTTTAATCAGACTATGTGGAACTTGATTAGGAACAAGTGAAGTGTACAAGGGTGGCGGTATTATGCTGCCAGGGCTTTCAGGGGCTCATACTCAAGAATAGTTTTTGACATCCGAGACTTCCGAAGTCATTTTTGACACCCCTATACAGGACATGGATGTTATTAGGGTATGGAGGACAAACTTAGCTACATTGCAATGATTACATTGTAATCCTTGGCCGTTGGTAAAGTTAGAAAAAGGCTGATTTGAGTATCAATGTGATTCAAAGATTTAGGATTGAATGTTTATTCTTTTTTTTTCTAATTATATTGCAAATATGATTCCTTATTTTTCTCCAAAGGAGAGCGAGAAGCCAGGGACCCCCACAGAGGAACAGGATGAACTGAAGGATTATAAAAATTTTCTGGTGATTGAAGAAAGCATCCTTAAAAGCATGGGACTAACGCCATAATGACACATGCATGGTTTGTTTCACATATGCTTTATTTGACATCATTGGGGTGATCCACAATTATAGAATTGTAGCAGATTCTCAATAGGTTATGTTTATTAAATCTTAAACATAAAAAATGTCTTAAAATATCAAATACTTTTATAAGAAAAAATAGTATACTAAATAAATAGCACATAGGTCTAAAGTAATTTATCCCCCATCCACCTACTGTACGTGAATCTCTTTCTGCGTAATGCTATCCATGAATGATTATTCCTCAGTCCTGAAGGTTGAGTATTTAAAACTGACATGGGTGTCATTTTACGGCTGGTTTGATTTCAAGACATACATAAATTGCTGTTAGCCATCTCAGAACATTGTGTACTTATTTATTATTCATTTCACAGGATATTAAGAAGCACATTTTCCATTAAGCACCGATATTTTGAGGTCTGAATATGTGTTGTTTAATTCAACAATCTCTTGATTCATAAGAGTAGCTTCCTGTAAAGGTAGAGAACGTGTGAAATATTTGTGTCACTTTCCATAAATGATGCTCAATTCTGTTAATTTTTTAAAAAATGGTCAAGTCTACTGATTAACAACACTGAGATAAAAAAAAAAACCTTTGGTTCCCCCTTCTGATTTTAAAAGGATTTAAACAATCCGGAGCAAACTACTGTATTTAAAAAAAATATTTAATATCAAATCATATAAAATAATTATATCAGTTGCACTGTATTGTTATTTGTGCCCTACGACTGACGGGCGACCAGTCTCGGGTGTAGTCTATCTTTTGCTGGGTTAGGCTCCAGCAACCCTTTTGAGGATGGGCGGTATGGAAGATGAATGAATGAATAAATGTATTGTTATTATTCTATATATAGATATATATCTATATATTTAGAAAAAAATGTACATAAGTTGCACTTGAGTATTTGTCACAGGCCCAGCCAAACTATAAAAAGAGTGTGACTAGTTTAAAAAATACGGCATTGTCCTCTTCTATTCATGAGATTAAACATGCACTGTAACTACAATATAGCACTGGACAAAAATATTTTGCCATTCTTAATTGCTGTAATAATAACAAACTATTGAACAACACAATGTCGTGTGAATTTAATAAAATATATCGTATCTTGGCCTATAAGTTTGTATCAAGCATTATTGGTGTATGAAAATTGACATAAGGATGTACAATGCCACAAAAATGCAAACATTCCTGTATGTAATCAAAAAGTGGAATCCCCAAAGTGTGCTTAGTAATACATGCTCACTTGAAAAACTAAAGAACAGTCAATCACAAAAAGACAAAAAGCTTTTTACTTTCCTTGTTAATGTCGCCGAACCCTTTTCTGCCACACTGTCGACAACATTTATGAGAAGGTTTTCCCCTTGAAGTATACTGCCAAGAGCTCTCTGGACTCAATTAGTTTCACTCCTTCAAAGGAGAAAAATGTGGATGCCTCAGAGCGCCAAGTCCACCTCAGGTCAAGAGCGACCTAGCAAGCCTGTACTTACTACTTGACAGCTGCTATCTGGCCACAAAAGAGGCTCTGGTGACAGAGGGAAAGAGAGGGTCGGAATTGAAAAGGAGCTCAGAATTTTAGAGGACTATCCCTACCTTGTGCCATGTTTTCACACTGTGTTTGGAGTGTCAAAACGTAAATCAGGAAGGAGAAACGGGATGAGGTGAAATGTTAAATAAAAAAATAAACAAAGTAAAGTGAATTGGGCTTTTCTTCACCGAGGCCTCGTCTCAGAGGAAAGGAAAGGACAGAGTAGTTAGACAGCAGGACTGTGAAGATTTATGATATGGCTGATTTAAGGAAGCCATCCATAAGGCCCCGAGGCACCAGTTAGGCCTTGGTGACAAAGGGGGCCTTACTATTCACGTGTCCCCTCTCTCAAACTTTCAGGAATGTGTTTTTTCTCCTTGATGGAGCCTCTCACTCTCTCCCTGACCAGCTTAGGAATGTGCCTTCTGCAAATCAATGCTCACACAACAGACACATGCACACGCCAGCATTCCACTATAGTGGTTATTAATAAAGTACTGCAGCGCTTTAAACAGTAGCATGTGCTGTTAAGAAAAAGCGCTTCATTGGGTAAAATAGATTCACAAAATCTCAAAAACCTTCCTTGGCCGTTGAATGTGTCCATCGCCTCTCTGTCTCGATACGGTATTTCTGTAATACAACCATTTTTGGTTGTGTTCACTGAGTATTGCTTCTCTCGGTCGGCAATTTTACTGTGATATGGGTTTCAGTTTCATTCAGAAAATGACTAGATATTCCATTGCATTGAATATTTTGTCTACAGAAGCATAGAAAAAAGGTGGACACTACCGTATAAAAAATTGTGTGTCCTCCCAAAGATATGCATGGTAGGCTGATTGGACACTAAATTGACCATAGGTAAGAGTGTGAGAGTGAATGGTTGTCAATCGCCTGTCGTGCAATCAGCTAGCAACCTAATCAGGGTGTCCCGTGCCTTTGGCCAAAGTCAGCTGGGATAGGCTCCAGCACTCCTTAGTGGCCTATGGCTCCATAGTTCTGGAAACTATGTAAAACAATGAAGCAGGCTGTGACAAATTTTTCACAACATGTCTTCGTCATTTCACATCTTTAGAATAAAGAGGTAAGCAATCGGCTAGCGGGTATTCACAGTGCACTGGCTGAGAATCGGACCCAGGCCTCTCGCATGGGAAGCGAGCATATTACAACTGAACGACCAATGCCTGTCCAACAGTTGCAAGAATTGGTCAAACTTCCTTGAATTTTCAAAGATGACGTTCTTACATCTATATGAAAAATGAAGCAGGCTGTGACAAATTTTTCACAGCGTGATTTCAACATTTCGCATTTGTAGAACAAACAGGTAATCAATCGGCTAATGGGTATAGACAGGGCATTGGCTGGGAATCAGACCAAGGCCTCTCGCAGGGCAAGCAAAAATTATATGACTGAACTACCAATGGCTATCAGACAGTTGAGAGAACTGGTCAAACTTCCTTGAATTTTCAAAGATGACGTTCTTACATCTATATGAAAAATGAAGCAGGCTGTGACAAATTTTTCACAGCGTGATTTCAACATTTCGCATTTGTAGAACAAACAGGTAATCAATCGGCTAATGGGTATAGACAGGGCATTGGCTGGGAATCAGACCAAGGCCTCTCGCAGGGCAAGCAAAAATTATATGACTGAACTACCAATGGCTATCAGACAGTTGAGAGAACTGGTCAAACTTCCTTGAAATTTCAAAGATGACGTTCTTACATCTACAGACGCTCCCCAACTTACGAACGCAATTGGTTCCGAGCGATTGTTCATAAGTTGAATTTGTTTGTAAGTTGATTCAGTGCCATATTTTGTATTATAATTTATGTTTAAGGCCGATATAGGTATATTGAAGGTTTATATAAGTGCATTTGTATGTTTAAGGCTTGTATAAGTAACACACATTGGTTTGTACTGAATTTTTTTTTTAATAAAATGGAGAGAATATGTACAGTACTGTAGAGAGAGAGAGAGATTTATGTATTAGAAACTGGCCAAAAGAAGCGACCTAATGACGATTGCACAGTTTTCTTCTTTTTTTCATCATAAATGGTGCTGTAGCACTGTATGGCATCATTCAATTGATTTGCAAACTTTGTGCAACGTTCAATATTTGGGTCCTGCTGCTCGATCTTTCTGTTTATAAATGGTACTGACGGTCGAACGATTCAATGCCCGTGAAACGCTCACCACTCTCACGCGCATCAAGCTTCGTTATTATTGCCACTCGTTTCAAATGAAATGGCTTGCCTCTTCCTTGCAACTCCCTCAAGAGAAGCCTTTAGCTTTTTACCAACCATATTCAATATTGGATGCATGAGATATTTAATGATACAAATGAAAAAGGTTCTTTGCACACTGGAGATACATTCACACACTTCCGCATTGCAACGAAGAAGAAGGTAGATGCTGGGTGAGCTGAGCTCTCACAGCGCCAGGCGTCGGTATTAGCGGCGGAAAGAAGTACTACTCCGAAAAAGGCGCAAAATACAAAATTGGACTTGCGAACATTTTTGGACTTAAACGCAATTTGCAGACATGTTCGTATGTACCGTTGTTCGTAAGTTGAATGTTCGTAAGTAGGGGAGCGTCTGTATATGAAAAATGAACCAGGCTGTGACAAATTTTTCACAGCGTGATTTCAACATTTCGCATCTGTAGAATAAACAGGTAATCAATGGAATGATGGGTATACATAGTGCAATGGCTAAGAATCAGACCCAGACCTCTTGCATGGCAAGCAAGAATTCTACCACTGAACTACCAATGCCTGTCAAACAGTTGCGAGAACTGGTCAAACTTCCTTGAAAATTCAAAGATGACGTTCTTGAAACTTTCTGAACCAATGAAGCAGGATGTGACAAACTTTTCGCAGCATGTATTCGTTATTTCGTATCTATAGAATAAATAGGTAATCAATCAGCAAATGGGTATAGACATTGCATTGGCTGGGAACCAGACCAAGGCCTCTCGCATGGCAAGCGAGAATTCTACCACTGAACTACCAATGCCTGTTAAAATAAATGCGAGAACTGGTCAAACTTCCTTGAAAATTCAAAGATGACGTTCTTGCAATTATATGAAAGAATGACGCAGGCTGTGACAAAATTTTCACAGCATATCTTCGTTATCTCGCATCTGTAGAATAACCAGGTTAATCATTCGGCTAATGGGTATTTATAGTGCATTGGCTGGAAATCAGACCCAGGCCTCTCGCATGGAAAGCAAGAATTCTACCACTGAACTAACAATACAATATCCAATATCAGACTGTTGCGAGAACTGGTCAAACTTTCTTGAAAATTCAAAGATGACATTCTTAAAACTATATAAAACAATGAAGCAGGCTGTGACAATTTCTTCACAACATGTCTAAGTTATTTTCGCATCTGTAGAATAAACAGGTTATCAATCATCTAATAAATATAGACAGTGCATCGGCTGGGAATCAGAGACAGACCTCTCGCATTGCAAGCAAGAATTCTACCACTGAATTACCAATGCCTGTCAAATAATAGCGAGAACTGGTCAGACTTCCTTAAAAATTCAAAGATGACGTTCTTGCAACTACATGAAACAATGAAGCAGGCTGTGACAAACTTTTCGCAGTATGTCTTCGTTGTTTGCATCTGTAGAATAAACAGGTTATCAATCATCTAATAAATATAGACAGTGCATTGGCTGGGAATCGGACAAAGGCCTCCCGCATGGCAAGCGAGAATTCTACCACTGAACTACCAATGCCTGTCAAACAGTTTGGAGAACTGGTCAAACTTGCTTGAAAATTCAAAGATGACGTTTTTGCATTGATATGAAACAATGAAGCAGGCTGTGACAAATTTTTCGCAACATGTCTTTGTCATTTGGCATCTTTAGAATAAACAAGTAAACAATCGGCCAATGTGTATTTCCAGTGCATTGGCTGGGAATCGGACCCAGGCCTCGCGCATGGGAAGCGAGAATTCTACCACTGAACTACCAATGCCTGTCAAACCCTTGCAAGAACTGGTCAAACTTCCTTGAAAATTCAAAGATGACGTTCTTGCTACTATATAAAAGAGTGAAGCAGGCTGTGACATTTTTTTCACAAAATGTCTTCGTTATTTCGCATCTGTAGAATAAACTGGTAAGCAGTCAGCTAATGGGTATACGCAGTGCATTGGCTGGGAATCGGACCCAGGCCTCTCGCATGGCAAGCGAGAATTCTACCACTGAACTACCAATGCCTGTCAAAAAGTTGCGAGAACTGGTCAAACTTCCTTTAAAATTAAAAGATGACGTTCTTGCAACTACACGAAACAATGAAGCAGACCGTGACAAACTTTTCGAAGCATGTCTGCGTTATTTCGCATCTGTAGAATAAACAGGTTATCAAGCATCTGATGAGTATAGGCAGTGCATTGACTGGGAATCGGACACAGGCCTCCCACATGGCAAGCGAGAATTCTACCACTAAACTACCAATGCCTGTAAAATAACAGCGAGAACTGGTCAAACTTCCTTGAAAATTCAAAGATGACGTTTTTGCATTTATATGAAACAATGAAGCAGGCTGTGACAAATTTTTCGCAACATGTCTTTGTCATTTGGCATCTGTAGAACGAACAGGTAATCAAGCATCTGATGAGTATAGACAGTGCATTGGCTGGGAATCGGACGAAGGCCTCTCGCATGGGAAGCGAGAATTCTACCACTGAACTACCAATGCCTGTCAAACCCTTGCAAGAACTGGTCAAACTTCCTTGAAAATTCAAAGATGACGTTCCTTCAACTATATAAAAGAATGAAGCAGGCTGTGATAATGTTTTCACAAGATGTCTTCGTTATTTCGCATCTGTAGAATAAACTTGTAAGCAGTCAGCTAATGGGTATACGCAGTGCATTGGCTGGGAATCGGACCCAGGCCTCTCGCATGGCAAGCGAGAATTCTACCACTGAACTACCAATGCCTGTCAAATACTTGTGAGAACTGGTCAAACTTCCTTGAAAATTCAAAGATGACGTTTTTGCATTTATATGAAACAATGAAGCAGGCTGTGACAAATTTTTCGCAACATGTCTTTGTCATTTGGAATCTGTAGAATAATCAAGTAAGCAAACGGCCAATGCGTATTTCCAGTGCATTGGCTTGGAATCGGACCCAGGCCTCTCGCATGGGAAACGAGAATGCTACCTCTGAACTACCAATGCCTGTCAAACCCTTGCAAGAACTGGTCAAACTTCCTTGAAAATTCAAAGATGACGTTCTTGCAACTATATAAAAGAATGAAGCAGGCTGTGATAATGTTTTCACAACATGTCTACGTTATTTCGCATCTGTAGAATAAACTGGTAAGCAGTCAGCTAATGGGTATACGCAGTGGATTGGCTGGGAATCGGACCCAGGCCTCTCGCATGGCAAGCGAGAATTCGACCACTGAACTACCAATGCCTGTCAAATAGTTGTGAGAACTGGTCAAACTTCCTTGAAAATTCAAAGATGACGTTTTTGCATTTATATGAAACAATGAAGCAGGCTGTGACATTTTTTTCGCAACATGTCTTTGTCATTTGGCATCTGTAGAATAAACAGATAAGCAATCGGCCAATGCGTATTTCCAGTGCATTGGCTGGGAATTGGACCCAGGCCTCTCGCATGGGAAGCGAGAATTCTACCACTGAACTACCAATGCCTGTCAAACCTATGCAATAACTGGTCAAACTTCCTTGAAAATTCAAAGATGACGTTCAGGCAACTATATAAAAGAATGAAGCAGGCTGTGACATTTTTTTCGCAACATGTCTTTGTCATTTGGCATCTGTAGAATAAACAGATAAGCAATCGGCCAATGCGTATTTCCAGTGCATTGGCTGGGAATCGGACCCAAGCCTCTCGCATGAGAAGCGAGAATTCTACCACTGAACTACCAATGCCTGTCAAATAACATCCAGAACTGGTCAAACTTCCTTGAAAATTCAAAGATGACGTTCAGGCAACTATATAAAAGAATGAAGCAGGCTGTGACAAATTTTTCGCAACATGTCTTTGTCATTTGGCATCTTTAGAATAAACAAGTAAACAATCGGCCAATGTGTATTTCCAGTGCAATGGCTGGGAATCGGACCCAGGCCTCGCGCATGGGAAGCGAGAATTCTACCACTGAACTACCAATGCCTGTCAAACCCTTGCATGAACTGGTCAAACTTCCTTGAAAATTCAAAGATGACGTTCTAGCAACTATATAAAAGAATGAAGCAGGCTGTGACAATTTTTTCACGTCTTCAATATTTCGCATCTGTAGAATAAACTGGTAAGCAGTCAGCTAATGGGTATACGCAGTGCATTGGCTAGGAATCGGACCCAGGCCTCTCGCATGGGAAGCGAGAATTCTACCACTGAAGTACCAATGCCTGTCAAATATTTTAGAGAACTGGTCAAACTTCCTTGAAAATTCAAAGATGACGTTTTTGCATTTGTATGAAACAATGAAGCAGGCTGTGACAAATTTTTCGCAACATGTCTTTGTCATTTGGCATCTGTAGAATAAACAAGTAAACAATCGGCCAATGAGTATGGACGGTGCATTGGCTGGGAATCGGACCCAGGCCTCTCGCATGGCAAGCGAGAATTCTACCACTAAAATACCAATGCCTGTAAAATAACAGCGAGAACTGGTCAAACTTCCTTGAAAATTCAAAGATGACGTTCTTGCAACTACATGAAACAATGAAGCAGGCTGTGACAAACTTTTTGCAGTATGTCTGCGTTATTTCACATCTGTAGAATGAACAGGTAATAAAGCATCTGATGAGTACAGACAGTGCATTGGCTGGGAATCTAACCAGGGCTCTCGCATGGCAAGCGAGAATTCTACCACTGAACTACCAATGCCTGTCAAACCCATGCAATAACTGGTCAAACTTCCTTGAAAATTCAAAGATGACGTTTTTGCATTTATATCAAACAATGAAGCAGGCTGTGATAAACTTTTCGCAGTATGTCTTTGTCATTTGGCATCTGTAGAATAATCAAGCAGGCAATCGGCCAATGCGTATTTCCAGTGCATTGGGTGGGAATCGGACCCAGGCCTCGCGCATGGGAAGCGAGAATTCTACCACTGAACTACCAATGCCTGTCAAACCCTTGCAAGTACTGGTCAAACTTCCTTGAAAATTCAAAGATGACGTTCTTGCAATTACATGAAACAATGAAGCAGGCTCTGAAAAACTTTTCGCAGTATGTCTGCGTTATTTCGCATCTGTAGAATGAACAGGTAATCAAGCATCTGATGAGTATAGACAGTGCATTGGCTGGGAATCGGACCAAGGCCTCTCGCATGGGAAGCGAGAATTCTACCACTAAACTACCAATGCCTGTAAAATAACATCGAGAACTGGTCAAAATTCCTTGAAAATTCAAAGATGACGTTCTTGCAACTACATGAAACAATGAAGCAGGCTGTGACAAACTTTTCGCAGTATGTCTGCGTTATTTCGCGTCTGTAGAATGAACAGGTAATCAAGCATCTGATGAGTATAGACAGTGCATTGGCTGGGAATCGGACCCAGGCCTCTCGCATGGCAAGCGAGAATTCTACCACTGAATTACCAATGCCTGCCAAATAGCTGTGAGAACTGGTCAAAATTCCTTGAAAATTCAAAGATGACGTTCCATTTTATTCTTTGTTGGCATCGGTGAGGCAAACCTTTCGCAGTCGCCGGGAGTTGGTTGCGCTCGGGAGGTGATGCGATGTATCCATCACGGCAGAATGCCAGCAAGTCTGAAACTATCACTTGGTTGGGCTCTTGCCTGAGAAAAGTGCACTTTGCGGAGAAGCACCTTCAATTTCGTCATATGCAGCTGGGTATGATGACAATTTGGCTTTTGTCTAGTCAATGATGATGACAAGCCTAAGTCTGATTTTATTTATGTTATTTTGCATTTATATGAAACAATGAAGCAGGCTGTGACAAATTTTTCACAACATGTCTTTGTCATTTGGGATCTGTAGACTAATCAAGTAAGCAATCGGCCAATGCGTATTTCCAGTGCAATGGCTGGGAATCGGACCGAGGCCTCTCGCATGGGAAGCGAGAATTCTACCACTGAACTACCAATGCCTGGCAAATCCTTGCAAGAACTGGTCAAACTTCCTTGAAAATTCAAAGATGACGTTCTTGCAACTATATAAAAGAATGAAGCAGGCTGTGACATTTTTTTCACAACATGTCTTCGTTATTTCGCATCTGTAGAATAAACTGGTAAGCAGTCAGCTAATGGGTGTACGCAATGCATTGGCTGGGAATAAGACCCAGGCCTCTCGCATGGCAAGCGAGAATTCTACCACTGAACTACCAATGCCTGTCAGACATTTGCGAGAACTGGTCAAACTTCCTTGAAAATTCAAAGTTGACGTTCTTGCAACTATATAAAAGAATGAAGCAGGCTGTGACAAACTTCTCGCAGCATGTCTGCGTTATTTCGCATCTGTAGAATAAACAGGTAATCAAGCATCTGATGAGTATAGACAGTGCATTGGCTGGGAATCGGACCCAGGCCTCTCGCATGGCAAGCGAGAATTCTACCACTGAACTACCAATGCCTGTCAAATAGTTACGAGAACTGGTCAAACTTCCTTGAAAATTTAAAGATGACGTTTTTGCATTTATATGAAACAATGAAGCAGGCTGGGACATTTTTTTCACAACATGTCTTCGTTATTTCGCATCTGTAGAATGAACTGGTAAGCAGCCAACGAATGGGTATACGCAATGCATTGGCTGGGAATCGGACCCAGGCCTCTCGCATGGCAAGCGAGAATTCTACCACTGAACTACCAATGCCTGTCAAAAAGTTGCGAGAACTGGTCAAACTTCCTTTAAAATTCAAAGATGACGTTCTTGTGTTTGTATGAAACAATGAAGCAGGGTGTGACAAATTTTCCACAGCATGTCTGCGTTATTTCGCATCTGTAGAATAAACAGGTAATCAAGCATCTGATGTGTATAGACAGTGCATTGGCTGGGAATCGGACCCAGGCCTCTCGCATGGCAAGCGAGAATTCTACCACTAAACTACCAATGCCTGTAAAATAACAGTGAGAACTGGTCAAACTTCCTTGAAAATTCAAAGATGACGTTCTTGCAACTACATGAAACAATGAAGCAGGCTGTGACAAACTTTTCGCAGTATGTCTGCGTTATTTCGCATCTGTAGAATGAATAGGCAATCAAGCATCTGATGAGTATAGACAGTGCATTGGCTGGGAATCGGACCCAGGCCTCTCGCATGGTAAGCGAGAATTCTACTACTGAACTACCAATGCTTGTCAAAAAGTTGCGAGAACTGGTCAAACTTCCTTTAAAATTCAAAGATGACGTTCTTGTGTTTATATGAAACAATGAAGCAGGGTGTGACAAATTTTCCACAGCATGGCTGCGTTATTTCGCATCTGTAGAATAAACAGGTAATCAAGCATCTGATGAGTATAGACAGTGCATTGGCTGGGAATCGGACCCAGGCCTCTTGCATGGCAAGCGAGAATTCTACCACTAAACTACCAATGCCTGTAAAATAACATGGAGAACTGGTCAAACTTCCTTGAAAATTCAAAGATGACGTTCTTGCAACTACATGAAACCATTAAGCAGGCTGTGACAAACTTTTCGCAGCATGTCTGCGTTATTTCGCATCTGTAGAATAAACAGGTAATCAAGCATCTGATGAGTATAGACAGTGCATTGGCTAGGAATCGGACCCAGGCCTCTCGCATGGCAAGCGAGATTTCTACCACTGAACTACCAATGCCTGTCAAAAGGTTGCGAGAACTGGTCAAACTCCCTTTAAAATTCAAAGATGACGTTCTTGTGTTTATATGAAACAATGAAGCAGGGTGTGACAAATTTTCCACAGCATGTCTGCGTTATTTCGCATCTGTAGAATAAACAGGTAATCAAGCATCTGATGAGTATAGACAGTGCATTGGCTGGGAATCGGACCCAGGCCTCTCGCATGGCAAGCGAGAATTCTACCACTAAACTACCAATGCCTGTAAAATAACATCGAGAACTGGTCAAACTTCCTTGAAAATTCAAAGATGACGTTCTTGCAACTACATGAAACCATTAAGCAGGCTGTGACAAAGTTTTCGCAGCATGTCTGCGTTATTTCGCATCTGTAGAATAAACAGATAATCAAGCATCTGATGAGTATAGACAGTGCATTGGCTGGGAATCGGACCCAGGCCTCTCGCATGGCAAGCGAGAATTCTACCACTAAACTACCAATGCCTGTAAAATAACAGTGAGAACTGTTCAAACTTCCTTGAAAATTCAAAGATGACGTTCTTGCAACTACATGAAACAATGAAGCAGGCTGTGACAAACTTTTCGCAGTATGTCTGCGTTATTTCGCATCTGTAGAATGAACAGGTAATCAAGCATCTGATGAGTATAGACAGTGCATTGGCTGGGAATCGGACCCAGGCCTCTCGCATGGCAAGCGAGAATTCTACCACTGAACTACCAACGCCTGTCAAATAGTTGCGAGAACTGGTCAAACTTCCTTGAAAATTCAAAGATTACGTTTTTGCATTTATATGAAACAATGAAGCAGGCTGGGACATTTTTTTCACAACATGTCTTCGTTATTTCGCATCTGTAGAATAAACTGGTAAGCAGTCAGCTAATGGGTATACGCAATGCATTGGCTGGGAATCGGACCCAGGCCTCTCGCATGGCAAGCGAGAATTCTACCGCCGAACTACCAATGCCTGTCAAAAAGTTGCGAGAACTGGTCAAACTTCCTTTAAAATTCAAAGATGACGTTCTTGTGTTTATATGAAACAATGAAGCAGGGTGTGACAAATTTTCCACAGCATGTCTGCGTTATTTCGCATCTGTAGAATGAACAGGTAATCAAGCATCTGATGAGTATAGACAGTGCATTGGCTGGGAATCGGACCCAGGCCTCTCGCATGGCAAGCGAGATTTCTACCACTGAACTACCAATGCCTGTCAAATAGATGCGAGAACTGGTCAAACTTCCTTGAAAATTCAAAGATGACTGTTGGAATAATGATTCAAACCTTTTAAATCATTATTAGTAATATTTAATTAAAAAAGGAAAAACATCTTTCAACAAATTCTGCTTACAACTTGCAAGGAGATGCCTTGTGACGTCGTCTCAGTCCACAATGCATTCTGAATTGCAGTAACTGAATCATTGTATTTAATCGCGACATTCGAAAAACATGTTTATGTAATCAGTACAATAACACCCTAGATGTTTAGAAAAATAACAGTGTGAGGAATGCATTATAAGGTAAACAAAGTAGTATTATAATGTAAACAAAGTATTCTAAAGTAAACCAAGCAGGATTATAATGTAAACAAAGCAGTATTATAATGTAAGCAAAGCCGTATTTTCAGATCTGCTGCTGGAGTCTCGTCATAACAGTCTCATTGGGTCCTGCCGGAGAAGTGTCCGAAACAATGTGTCCTCGAGCTTTGGCCTTGAGGAGACGATGATGTGGAGGAAAAATGTCCATGTTCCCATGACTGTTTATAGCCTTACTACTTATTTAAAAAAATGCTTACAACACATATAGAATTTTCCATAATAATTCTAACAATGACGTTTTTGCATTTATATGAAACAATGAAAAAGGCTGGGACATTTTTTTCACAACATGTCTTCGTTATTTCGCATCTGTAGAATAAACTGGTAAGCAATCAGCTAATGGGTATACGCAATGCATTGGCTGGGAATCGGACCCAGGCCTCTCGCATGGGAAGCGAGAATTCTACCACTGAACTACCAACGCCTGTGAGAATTCTACCACTGAACTACCAACGCCTGTCAAAAAGTTGCGAGAACTGGTCAAACTTCCTTTAAAATTCAAAGATGATGTTCTTGTGTTTATATGAAACAATGAAGCAGGGTGTGACAAATTTTCCACAGCATGTCTGCGTTATTTCGCATCTGTAGAATAAACAGGTAATCAAGCATCTGATGAGTATAGACAGTGCATTGGCTGGGAATCGGACCCAGGCCTCTCGCATGGCAAGCGAGAATTCTACCACTAAACTACCAATGCCTGTAAAATGACATCGAGAACTGGTCAAAATTCCTTGAAAATTCAAAGATGACGTTCTTGCAACTACATGAAAGCATTAAGCAGGCTGTGACAAACTTTTCGCAGCATGTCTGCGTTATTTCGCATCTGTAGAATAAACAGGTAATCAAGCATCTGATGAGTATAGACAGTCCATTGGCTGGGAATCGGACCCAGGCCTCTCGCATGGCAAGCGAGAATTCTACCACTAAACTACCAATGCCTGTAAAATAGCAGTGAGAACTGGTCAAACTTCCTTGAAAATTCAAAGATGACGTTCTTGCAACTACATGAAACAATGAAGCAGGCTGTGACAAACTTTTCGCAGTATGTCTGCGTTATTTCGCATCTGTAGAATGAACAGGTAATCAAGCATCTGATGAGTATAGACAGTGCATTGGCTGGGAATCGGACCTAGGCCTCTCGCATGGCAAGCGAGAATTCTACCACTGAACTACCAATGCCTGTCAAATAGTTGCGAGAACTGGTCAAACTTCCTTGAAAATTCAAAGATGACGTTTTTGCATTTATATGAAACAGTGAAGCAGGCTGGGACATTTTTTTCACAACATGTCTTCGTTATTTCGCATGTGTAGAATAAACTGGTAAGCAGTCAGCTAATGGGTATACACAATGCATTGGCTGGGAATCGGACCCAGGGCTGTCGCATGGCAAGCGAGAATTCTACCACTGAACTACCAATGCCTGTCAAAAAGTTGCGAGAACTGGTCAAACTTCCTTTAAAATTCAAAGATGACGTTCTCGTGTTTATATGAAACAATGAAGCAGGGTGTGACAAATTTTCCACAGCATGTCTGCGTTATTTCGCATCTGTAGAATAAACAGGTAATCAAGCATCTGATGAGTATAGACAGTGCATTGGCTGGGAATCGGACCCAGGCCTCTCGCATGGCAAGCGAGAATTCTACCACTAAACTACCAATGCCTGTAAAATAACATGGAGAACTGGTCAAACTTCCTTGAAAATTCAAAGATGACGTTCTTGCAACTACATGAAACAATGAAGCAGGCTGTGACAAACTTTTCGCAGTAGGTCTGCGTTATTTCGCATCTCTAGAATGAACAGGTAATCAAACATCTGATGAGTATAGACAGTGCATTGGCTGGGAATCGGACCCAGGCCTCTCGCATGGCAAGCGAGAATTCTACCACTGAACTACCAATGCCTGTCAAATAGTTGCGAGAACTGGTCAAACTTCCTTGAAAATTCAAAGATGACGTTTTTGCATTTATATGAAACAATGAAGCAAGCTGGGACATTTTTTTCACAACATGTCTTCGTTATTTCACATCTGTAGAATAAACTGGTAAGCAGTCAGCTAATGGGTATACGCAATGCATTGGCTGGGAATCGGACCCAGGCCTCTCGCATGGCAAGCGAGAATTCTACCACTGAACTACCAATGCCTGTCAAAAAGTTGCGAGAACTGGTCAAACTTCCTTTAAAATTCAAAGATGACGTTCTTGTGTTTGTATGAAACAATGAAGCAGGGTGTGACAAATTTTCCACAGCATGTCTGCGTTATTTCGCATCTGTAGAATAAACAGGTAATCAAGCATCTGATGTGTATAGACAGTGCATTGGCTGGGAATCGGACCCAGGCCTCTCGCATGGCAAGCGAGAATTCTACCACTAAACTACCAATGCCTGTAAAATAACAGTGAGAACTGGTCAAACTTCCTTGAAAATTCAAAGATGACGTTCTTGCAACTACATGAAACAATGAAGCAGGCTGTGACAAACTTTTCGCAGTATGTCTGCGTTATTTCGCATCTGTAGAATGAATAGGCAATCAAGCATCTGATGAGTATAGACAGTGCATTGGCTGGGAATCGGACCCAGGCCTCTCGCATGGTAAGCGAGAATTCTACTACTGAACTACCAATGCTTGTCAAAAAGTTGCGAGAACTGGTCAAACTTCCTTTAAAATTCAAAGATGACGTTCTTGTGTTTATATGAAACAATGAAGCAGGGTGTGACAAATTTTCCACAGCATGGCTGCGTTATTTCGCATCTGTAGAATAAACAGGTAATCAAGCATCTGATGAGTATAGACAGTGCATTGGCTGGGAATCGGACCCAGGCCTCTTGCATGGCAAGCGAGAATTCTACCACTAAACTACCAATGCCTGTAAAATAACATGGAGAACTGGTCAAACTTCCTTGAAAATTCAAAGATGACGTTCTTGCAACTACATGAAACCATTAAGCAGGCTGTGACAAACTTTTCGCAGCATGTCTGCGTTATTTCGCATCTGTAGAATAAACAGGTAATCAAGCATCTGATGAGTATAGACAGTGCATTGGCTAGGAATCGGACCCAGGCCTCTCGCATGGCAAGCGAGATTTCTACCACTGAACTACCAATGCCTGTCAAAAGGTTGCGAGAACTGGTCAAACTCCCTTTAAAATTCAAAGATGACGTTCTTGTGTTTATATGAAACAATGAAGCAGGGTGTGACAAATTTTCCACAGCATGTCTGCGTTATTTCGCATCTGTAGAATAAACAGGTAATCAAGCATCTGATGAGTATAGACAGTGCATTGGCTGGGAATCGGACCCAGGCCTCTCGCATGGCAAGCGAGAATTCTACCACTAAACTACCAATGCCTGTAAAATAACATCGAGAACTGGTCAAACTTCCTTGAAAATTCAAAGATGACGTTCTTGCAACTACATGAAACCATTAAGCAGGCTGTGACAAAGTTTTCGCAGCATGTCTGCGTTATTTCGCATCTGTAGAATAAACAGATAATCAAGCATCTGATGAGTATAGACAGTGCATTGGCTGGGAATCGGACCCAGGCCTCTCGCATGGCAAGCGAGAATTCTACCACTAAACTACCAATGCCTGTAAAATAACAGTGAGAACTGTTCAAACTTCCTTGAAAATTCAAAGATGACGTTCTTGCAACTACATGAAACAATGAAGCAGGCTGTGACAAACTTTTCGCAGTATGTCTGCGTTATTTCGCATCTGTAGAATGAACAGGTAATCAAGCATCTGATGAGTATAGACAGTGCATTGGCTGGGAATCGGACCCAGGCCTCTCGCATGGCAAGCGAGAATTCTACCACTGAACTACCAACGCCTGTCAAATAGTTGCGAGAACTGGTCAAACTTCCTTGAAAATTCAAAGATTACGTTTTTGCATTTATATGAAACAATGAAGCAGGCTGGGACATTTTTTTCACAACATGTCTTCGTTATTTCGCATCTGTAGAATAAACTGGTAAGCAGTCAGCTAATGGGTATACGCAATGCATTGGCTGGGAATCGGACCCAGGCCTCTCGCATGGCAAGCGAGAATTCTACCGCCGAACTACCAATGCCTGTCAAAAAGTTGCGAGAACTGGTCAAACTTCCTTTAAAATTCAAAGATGACGTTCTTGTGTTTATATGAAACAATGAAGCAGGGTGTGACAAATTTTCCACAGCATGTCTGCGTTATTTCGCATCTGTAGAATGAACAGGTAATCAAGCATCTGATGAGTATAGACAGTGCATTGGCTGGGAATCGGACCCAGGCCTCTCGCATGGCAAGCGAGATTTCTACCACTGAACTACCAATGCCTGTCAAATAGATGCGAGAACTGGTCAAACTTCCTTGAAAATTCAAAGATGACTGTTGGAATAATGATTCAAACCTTTTAAATCATTATTAGTAATATTTAATTAAAAAAGGAAAAACATCTTTCAACAAATTCTGCTTACAACTTGCAAGGAGATGCCTTGTGACGTCGTCTCAGTCCACAATGCATTCTGAATTGCAGTAACTGAATCATTGTATTTAATCGCGACATTCGAAAAACATGTTTATGTAATCAGTACAATAACACCCTAGATGTTTAGAAAAATAACAGTGTGAGGAATGCATTATAAGGTAAACAAAGTAGTATTATAATGTAAACAAAGTATTCTAAAGTAAACCAAGCAGGATTATAATGTAAACAAAGCAGTATTATAATGTAAGCAAAGCCGTATTTTCAGATCTGCTGCTGGAGTCTCGTCATAACAGTCTCATTGGGTCCTGCCGGAGAAGTGTCCGAAACAATGTGTCCTCGAGCTTTGGCCTTGAGGAGACGATGATGTGGAGGAAAAATGTCCATGTTCCCATGACTGTTTATAGCCTTACTACTTATTTAAAAAAATGCTTACAACACATATAGAATTTTCCATAATAATTCTAACAATGACGTTTTTGCATTTATATGAAACAATGAAAAAGGCTGGGACATTTTTTTCACAACATGTCTTCGTTATTTCGCATCTGTAGAATAAACTGGTAAGCAATCAGCTAATGGGTATACGCAATGCATTGGCTGGGAATCGGACCCAGGCCTCTCGCATGGGAAGCGAGAATTCTACCACTGAACTACCAACGCCTGTGAGAATTCTACCACTGAACTACCAACGCCTGTCAAAAAGTTGCGAGAACTGGTCAAACTTCCTTTAAAATTCAAAGATGATGTTCTTGTGTTTATATGAAACAATGAAGCAGGGTGTGACAAATTTTCCACAGCATGTCTGCGTTATTTCGCATCTGTAGAATAAACAGGTAATCAAGCATCTGATGAGTATAGACAGTGCATTGGCTGGGAATCGGACCCAGGCCTCTCGCATGGCAAGCGAGAATTCTACCACTAAACTACCAATGCCTGTAAAATGACATCGAGAACTGGTCAAAATTCCTTGAAAATTCAAAGATGACGTTCTTGCAACTACATGAAAGCATTAAGCAGGCTGTGACAAACTTTTCGCAGCATGTCTGCGTTATTTCGCATCTGTAGAATAAACAGGTAATCAAGCATCTGATGAGTATAGACAGTCCATTGGCTGGGAATCGGACCCAGGCCTCTCGCATGGCAAGCGAGAATTCTACCACTAAACTACCAATGCCTGTAAAATAGCAGTGAGAACTGGTCAAACTTCCTTGAAAATTCAAAGATGACGTTCTTGCAACTACATGAAACAATGAAGCAGGCTGTGACAAACTTTTCGCAGTATGTCTGCGTTATTTCGCATCTGTAGAATGAACAGGTAATCAAGCATCTGATGAGTATAGACAGTGCATTGGCTGGGAATCGGACCTAGGCCTCTCGCATGGCAAGCGAGAATTCTACCACTGAACTACCAATGCCTGTCAAATAGTTGCGAGAACTGGTCAAACTTCCTTGAAAATTCAAAGATGACGTTTTTGCATTTATATGAAACAGTGAAGCAGGCTGGGACATTTTTTTCACAACATGTCTTCGTTATTTCGCATGTGTAGAATAAACTGGTAAGCAGTCAGCTAATGGGTATACACAATGCATTGGCTGGGAATCGGACCCAGGGCTGTCGCATGGCAAGCGAGAATTCTACCACTGAACTACCAATGCCTGTCAAAAAGTTGCGAGAACTGGTCAAACTTCCTTTAAAATTCAAAGATGACGTTCTCGTGTTTATATGAAACAATGAAGCAGGGTGTGACAAATTTTCCACAGCATGTCTGCGTTATTTCGCATCTGTAGAATAAACAGGTAATCAAGCATCTGATGAGTATAGACAGTGCATTGGCTGGGAATCGGACCCAGGCCTCTCGCATGGCAAGCGAGAATTCTACCACTAAACTACCAATGCCTGTAAAATAACATGGAGAACTGGTCAAACTTCCTTGAAAATTCAAAGATGACGTTCTTGCAACTACATGAAACAATGAAGCAGGCTGTGACAAACTTTTCGCAGTAGGTCTGCGTTATTTCGCATCTCTAGAATGAACAGGTAATCAAACATCTGATGAGTATAGACAGTGCATTGGCTGGGAATCGGACCCAGGCCTCTCGCATGGCAAGCGAGAATTCTACCACTGAACTACCAATGCCTGTCAAATAGTTGCGAGAACTGGTCAAACTTCCTTGAAAATTCAAAGATGACGTTTTTGCATTTATATGAAACAATGAAGCAAGCTGGGACATTTTTTTCACAACATGTCTTCGTTATTTCACATCTGTAGAATAAACTGGTAAGCAGTCAGCTAATGGGTATACGCAATGCATTGGCTGGGAATCGGACCCAGGCCTCTCGCATGGCAAGCGAGAATTCTACCACTGAACTACCAATGCCTGTCAAAAAGTTGCGAGAACTGGTCAAACTTCCTTTAAAATTCAAAGATGACGTTCTTGTGTTTATATGAAACAATGAAGCAGGGTGTGACAAATTTTCCACAGCATGTCTGCGTTATTTCGCATCTGTAGAATAAACAGGTAATCAAGCATCTGATGAGTATAGACAGTGCATTGGCTGGGAATCGGACCCAGGCCTCTCGCATGGCAAGCGAGAATTCTACCACTAAACTACCAATGCCTGTAAAATAACATCGAGAACTGGTCAAACTTCCTTGAAAATTCAAAGATGACGTTCTTGCAACTACATGAAACCATTAAGCAGGCTGTGACAAAGTTTTCGCAGCATGTCTGCGTTATTTCGCATCTGTAGAATAAACAGGTAATCAAGCATCTGATGAGTATAGACAGTGCATTGGCTGGGAATCGGACCCAGGCCTCTCGCATGGCAAGCGAGAATTCTACCACTAAACTACCAATGCCTGTAAAATAACATCGAGAACTGGTCAAACTTCCTTGAAAATTCAAAGATGACGTTCTTGCAACTACATGAAACCATTAAGCAGGCTGTGACAAAGTTTTCGCAGCATGTCTGCGTTATTTCGCATCTGTAGAATAAACAGATAATCAAGCATCTGATGAGTATAGACAGTGTATTGGCTGGGAATCGGACCCAGGCCTCTCGCATGGCAAGCGAGAATTCTACCACTGAACTACCAACGCCTGTCAAATAGTTGCGAGAACTGGTCAAACTTGCTTGAAAATTCAAAGATGACGTTTTTGCATTTATATGAAACAGTGAAGCAGGCTGGGACATTTTTTTCACAACATGTCTTCGTTATTTCGCATCTGTAGAATAAACTGGTAAGCAGTCAGCTAATGGGTATACGCAATGCATTGGCTGGGAATCGGGCCCAGGCCTCTCGCATGGCAAGCGAGAATTCTACCACTGAACTACCAATGCCTGTCAAAAAGTTGCGAGAACTGGTCAAACTTCCTTTAAAATTCAAAGATGACGTTCTTGTGTTTATATGAAACAATGAAGCAGGGTGTGACAAATTTTCCACAGCATGTCTGCGTTATTTCGCATCTGTAGAATAAACAGATAATCAAGCATCTGATGAGTATAGACAGTGCATTGGCTGGGAATCGGACCCAGGCCTCTCGCATGGCAAGCGAGAATTCTACCACTGAACTACCAATGCCTGTCAAAAAGTTGCGAGAACTGGTCAAACTTCCTTTAAAATTCAAAGATGACGTTCTTGTGTTTATATGAAACAATGAAGCAGGGTGTGACAAATTTTCCACAGCATGTCTGCGTTATTTCGCATCTGTAGAATAAACAGGTAATCAAGCATCTGATGAGTATAGACAGTGCATTGGCTGGGAATCGGACCCAGGCCTCTCGCATGGCAAGCGAGAATTCTACCACTAAACTACCAATGCCTGTAAAATAACCTCGAGAACTGGTCAAACTTCCTTGAAAATTCAAAGATGACGTTCTTGCAACTACATCAAACCATTAAGCAGGCTGTGACAAAGTTTTCGCAGTATGTCTGCGTTATTTCGCATCTGTAGAATGAACAGGTAATCAAGCATCTGATGAGTATAGACAGTGCATTGGCTGGGAATCGGACCCAGGCCTCTCGCATGGCAAGCGAGAATTCTACCACTGAACTACCAACGCCTGTCAAATTGTTGCGAGAACTGGTCAAACTTCCTTGAAAATTCAAAGATGACGTTTTTGCATTTATATGAAACAATGAAGCAGGCTGGGACATTTTCTTCACAACATGTCTTCGTTATTTCGCATCTGTAGAATAAACTGGTAAGCAGTCAGCTAATGGGTATACGCAATGCTTTGGCTGGGAATCGGACCCAGGCCTCTCGCATGGCAAGCGAGAATTCTACCGCCGAACTACCAATGCCTGTCAAAAAGTTGCGAGAACTGGTCAAACTTCCTTTAAAATTCAAAGATGACGTTCTTGTGTTTATATGAAACAATGAAGCAGGGTGTGACAAATTTTCCACAGCATGTCTGCGTTATTTCGCATCTGTAGAATAAACAGGTAATCAAGCATCTGATGAGTATAGACAGTGCATTGGCTGGGAATCGGACCCAGGCCTCTCGCATGGCAAGCGAGAATTCTACCACTAAACTACCAATGCCTGTAAAATAACCTCGAGAACTGGTCAAACTTCCTTGAAAATTCAAAGATGACGTTCTTGCAACTACATCAAACCATTAAGCAGGCTGTGACAAAGTTTTCGCAGTATGTCTGCGTTTTTTCGCATCTGTAGAATGAACAGGTAATCAAGCATCTGATGAGTATAGACAGTGCATTGGCTGGGAATCGGACCCAGGCCTCTCGCATGGCAAGCGAGAATTCTACCACTGAACTACCAACGCCTGTCAAATAGTTGCGAGAACTGGTCAAACTTCCTTGAAAATTCAAAGATGACGTTTTTGCATTTATATGAAACAATGAAGCAGGCTGGGACATTTTCTTCACAACATGTCTTCGTTATTTCGCATCTGTAGAATAAACTGGTAAGCAGTCAGCTAATGGGTATACGCAATGCATTGGCTGGGAATCGGACCCAGGCCTCTCGCATGGCAAGCGAGAATTCTACCGCCGAACTACCAATGCCTGTCAAAAAGTTGCGAGAACTGGTCAAACTTCCTTTAAAATTCAAAGATGACGTTCTTGTGTTTATATGAAACAATGAAGCAGGGTGTGACAAATTTTCCACAGCATGTCTGCGTTATTTCGCATCTGTAGAATAAACAGGTAATCAAGCATCTGATGAGTATAGACAGTGCATTGGCTGGGAATCGGACCCAGGCCTCTCGCATGGCAAGCGAGAATTCTACCACTAAACTACCAATGCCTGTAAAATAACTGTGAGAACTGGTCAAATTTCCTTGAAAATTCAAAGATGACGTTCTTGCAACTACATGAAACAATGAAGCAGGCTGTGACAAACTTTTCGCAGTATGTCTGTGTTATTTCGCATCTGTAGAATGAACAGGTAATCAAGCATCTGATGAGTATAGACAGTGCATTGGCTGGGAATCGGACCCAGGCCTCTCGCATGGCAAGCGAGATTTCTACCACTGAACTACCAATGCCTGTCAAATAGATGCGAGAACTGGTCAAACTTCCTTGAAAATTCAAAGATGACTGTTGGAATAATGATTCAAACCTTTTAAATCATTATTAGTAATATTTAATTAAAAAAGGAAAAACATCTTTCAACAAATTCTGCTTACAACTTGCAAGGAGATGCCTTGTGACGTCGTCTCAGTCCACAATGCATTCTGAATTGCAGTAACTGAATCATTGTATTTAATCGCGACATTCGAAAAACATGTTTATGTAATCAGTACAATAACACCCTAGATGTTTAGAAAAATAACAGTGTGAGGAATGCATTATAAGGTAAACAAAGTAGTATTATAATGTAAACAAAGTATTCTAAAGTAAACCAAGCAGGATTATAATGTAAACAAAGCAGTATTATAATGTAAGCAAAGCCGTATTTTCAGATCTGCTGCTGGAGTCTCGTCATAACAGTCTCATTGGGTCCTGCCGGAGAAGTGTCCGAAACAATGTGTCCTCGAGCTTTGGCCTTGAGGAGACGATGATGTGGAGGAAAAATGTCCATGTTCCCATGACTGTTTATAGCCTTACTACTTATTTAAAAAAATGCTTACAACACATATAGAATTTTCCATAATAATTCTAACAATGACGTTTTTGCATTTATATGAAACAATGAAAAAGGCTGGGACATTTTTTTCACAACATGTCTTCGTTATTTCGCATCTGTAGAATAAACTGGTAAGCAATCAGCTAATGGGTATACGCAATGCATTGGCTGGGAATCGGACCCAGGCCTCTCGCATGGGAAGCGAGAATTCTACCACTGAACTACCAACGCCTGTGAGAATTCTACCACTGAACTACCAATGCCTGTCAAAAAGTTGCGAGAACTGGTCAAACTTCCTTTAAAATTCAAAGATGACGTTCTTGTGTTTATATGAAACAATGAAGCAGGGTGTGACAAATTTTCCACAGCATGTCTGCGTTATTTCGCATCTGTAGAATAAACAGGTAATCAAGCATCTGATGAGTATAGACAGTGCATTGGCTGGGAATCGGACCCAGGCCTCTCGCATGGCAAGCGAGAATTCTACCACTAAACTACCAATGCCTGTAAAATAACCTCGAGAACTGGTCAAACTTCCTTGAAAATTCAAAGATGACGTTCTTGCAACTACATCAAACCATTAAGCAGGCTGTGACAAAGTTTTCGCAGTATGTCTGCGTTATTTCGCATCTGTAGAATGAACAGGTAATCAAGCATCTGATGAGTATAGACAGTGCATTGGCTGGGAATCGGACCCAGGCCTCTCGCATGGCAAGCGAGAATTCTATCACTGAACTACCAACGCCTGTCAAATAGTTGCGAGAACTGGTCAAACTTCCTTGAAAATTCAAAGATGACGTTTTTGCATTTATATGAAACAATGAAGCAGGCTGGGACATTTTCTTCACAACATGTCTTCGTTATTTCGCATCTGTAGAATAAACTGGTAAGCAGTCAGCTAATGGGTATACGCAATGCATTGGCTGGGAATCGGGCCCAGGCCTCTCGCATGGCAAGCGAGAATTCTACCACTGAACTACCAATGCCTGTCAAAAAGTTGCGAGAACTGGTCAAACTTTGTTGGAATAACGATTCAAACCTTTTAAATCATTATTAGTAATATTTAATTAAAAAAAAGGAAAAACATCTTTCAACAAACTCTGCCTACAACTTGCAAGGAGATGCAATGCGACGCCGTCTTAGTCCACAGTGCATTCTGAATTGCAGTAACTGAATCATTGTATTTAATCGCGACACTCGAAAAACATGGTGATGTAATCAGTACAATAACACCCTCGCTGGTTAGAAAAACAACAGTGTGAGGAATGCTTTCAAGGTAAACAAAGCAAAGCCGTATTTTCAAACAATAATGCGATTATCGCCATCTTCTGCTGGAGTCCCGTCAAAACAGTCCCGTTGTGTTCTGCCGAAAAGCGTGTGTGAAAACAATGTGTCCTCGAGCTGTGGGGCCTTGAGGAGACGATGTGGAGGAAAAGTGTCCATGGTTCCATGAATTGGTTTATAGCCTTATTACTTATTGAAAAATGCTTACAACACATATAGAATATTCCATAATAATTCTAACATTCCCTCCTTTTACTATATGTTTGTTATTCATTTTATGACAAATTCAAAATGAGAGGGATATCACCGTTGGCTGTTTTAATTTTACCCGCTTAGGCTCTACTCGTTCGGCAGGTCTGAAAAGCAGAACACAAGATCATTTTCGTCCAATCCATCCTCGTAATTACCATGCTCCTGGAATTCACTGTTAGTGTCAGCACTTCAGTAGGAGATATAATTCATGCAATTTGGAATTTGTAGGGGCAATCGCAGTGGTTATAAGTCGGCTCATCAAAGATCTTAAGCAGGGAATAATACAACACCCACATAATGTCAAAATCGTAGCAAAAAGGGCTACCACAAATTAGGCCAAATCATTATTAGTGAGGCCACAAATCTGTCAGCGGACATTATTCTACTCCAGGATGCTTTTTCATCTTGCGGTTTAGGGTCTGCAGGCCATCGTTGGCCCTGGTGTGGGACCCAGTGGGGGGCGTGTTGTTGAGTGCAACATTTTTAAACGTTGCATACGCCCCCTGCTCCTTCAAGAAGCATTTCAACCGCTGCACGATCCTGGAACGCCGTCAGACTAGTGGCTGCCAGTTGTTCCTTTATCGCCACAAATCCCTGTTCAGTATAATTTCCAAGTTTTTGGACATTGTAATGCAGGTAATTTATCCAATCAACATTTTTGTTTGGAGTAATTAAAAGAAAAATATACTCCCAACCTGCTGCGATCTGATTAGCCAACTTATACTCATCCTCGTGGATGCCAATCGCATCAATGTATGTCGGATCACCCTCTCCATGCGACGCCGTCGCGAGGGGCCCGCCATCATACCTGATTTCTGTGCGGCCAATTGTATCTCCTCTACTGTAGATGGAAAAACAGACACTGGTAATAGCAGTGAGACCAAGGCACAAAGTCCTGCTGTCATTTTGGCAGGAGTCGTATAATTTGTTTTGACCCCACCACCACCATAGGTCAGAACGTGGAATCAGGGGTGCAGTCTGTTTTAGGACGTGGGCACACCACGTCACATTTATCGCTCCCAGTTCCGGACCGTGCCCTGTGAGGACTAAGCAGGTAAAATGATTAAACGCGACATGTGTTGAAAAGTTAGGCTTGTCCTTTGCTGCCGTTGTAACTGGGTAGACATTATTCCATTTCATACATTTTGGACTTACATCTTTTGTCATTATCTCCTTTACACAATCAGGGGTAATTTGCGCGGGTACTACTCTTAAGAGAGGTCGGCCCCCCATACATGTTATACAGGTTTGATACAGGTTTGATTTATAATAGCTGCATTTTCCATCAACAATAACCAATTATTTCTTACCGCCTCCCGTTTGGGAACTCCCCGTTGCAGAAATGAATTCTCTGGTCATCTCAGATTTTAATCTTACTATGGCGGATCCGGGTGTTTCCATCTCTGACGACCTTCTTACCGTCTCCATGGACATGGTTCTCCACCTGCCCATGGACTTAGGAAAAACGTCAGACAAAGATCCACAAGTTAATTTGTCAGTCTGAATTATGATTTGTAATGCCCCCACCGCATGGGTTAATTTTATCGAAGGCCTGATGGTTTTTTCGCACGCGTGTGTCATCCAAGTTTGCCAATCTAGACCAGTTTCTGCAACAAGGTTTCCCCAATCTGTTTTAGGACTGTTATGTACCACACATATTCTATAAAATCCATGTGTATCCTTTGAAATGGATATGTAGCTTTTGTAGCTTGACATAAGGGGGAATCGCCCGTGTTTTGGCCATATATCTGCATATAGATTGAATATATAACCTCCCCCTTTTTTGAGGCATGAAATTTACCATGACTCAAAATGGCAGCCCTCCCAGATAAGTCTTTTGTTTTTGTTTAGTCCCCCAGGTTCCCAAAATTTCCCATTGCAGAAATCAAAAAATTTCATTTGGCGAAATTCTTTTCTTTTTGTTTCTGTCCTACTCTGCCACCGCCGTCCTTGAAAGGCTTATCAGCGATTTCAGAAATATTCCACCTTGATATTAGAATATTGATATATCTTGGTGGCTAGCCAATTGAAACACAAAAGACAGACACTCATCCACGCTGGCACTCATAATCAAGAAATTTAGAGTGCTCCCCCAATCATCAAGATTGATGCCTGAAGAAACTAGATAATTAATGTATTAGATTCCCATTCTAATCAACCCATCTACTTAAAGCATTTCTCCAAGGTTGATATTTTATAATTTGGAGATGATATTTTTAAAACATAGACATTATTTCATCACTTGTTTCACACCATGGAAGGCCCTACCTGAATTTAGATTTTTTTGTTTGTTTGTAGATATTCCCCTTTATCTAAGCTTGTTATTGCCCATCGTTATCACCGTAACATTCAGTTGTATTAACCCCATAATTGCAATGCAGTAAGTTTTGGCTAAATTCTTAATGTGTATGCCTCTAAAGCAATAGACAGTAATAACGTCCCAATAGTCATCAATATGACCTATAGCAAAGCATACGCCCCCTTCAGGTCAAACAAGGAAAGTCTTTTGTGCACCTAAAGACGCTCCATGTTTCTTCTAGGGAAACTATGCCTATCCTTAACCAATTATCTTATCTACCCCAGCCAGGTTCAATTTACCTAACAATTTGGACGAATGCCATGAAATTTCTCATTTCCGCATTGTTAATTTCATGTCTGATTTCTTTAACAACCAAATAACCCTTAATACCTAAGACATAAATTGCAAATCACCCCATACTATGTTTACTTAAGATAAGAGCCATTTCTTATAGCTCCCTGTTACCACAAGAAAAATCTACAATAATTAAATTAGAGAAATCCACCTTTTACTAGGCATTTCCTAATTACAATTTTCAATGCCTAATAAAGGACCCACAAATTGTAACCAATATGCCATAATATTGTAAAAAAATCCATTCATTTTTCTTTAACCAGCCAATCTCCTATATTAAAGTAAAAAGAAACCAATAATAACAGTATTATTCCCAATTCCAAAGCCAAACAGATCTTCTATCACCTCAAAAGACATTTCTGATTAAATCCCAAAAATAAATGCGAAGATAATCGCGGAACTCTGCATCCCTTGCAGACCATGTTTTGTTCTTATTCTGAAATGTTTAAACGGAAGCGCGCCCTTACCCGCTGACTGTGACCTTCACGCTCGCTGCAGAAGCAGCTTATCAATGTTGACATTCCTAAGTGCTCTCTTTTCTTTGTGCCCAATGCTTCCCCTCTTGTGCCTCCTGTGAGCAATTATTTTTTAGAGAAGACTAAATTAATAAACTAAATTAATTACTCTCCCGATATCCAACTATATCATCATGTCATCATAGTTTGCCAAGACCCCATAATCACAATATGCTGCAAGCACAACTATAACATAGCAAAACACATTTCTGCCCTCAAGTTTGCTTCAGCACCCCCAAGGCCAATTATTTTAATATTCAGCCGCACCAAAACAGAGCGCTCCCCCCGCAATCAAAGCATTATTCGGCAAGTTTAGAGTCTGACCAAAACGCAGTTTTGGCAACCCCGCTAAACATTTAATTTGCTGTTTTGTATTTCTGTTAACCAAAATATTCCCGCTAGCAGACGGGAACGAAACCAGGATAAGCCACAATAAGCCATTTCATTCTTTGAAATAACCATTTTAATTGCCCAAAGAATGTGATATCTGGTTTCAAATTTGCTCAACATCCTCATGTTCAAAATCCTCATTCAAATCATTTTGAGCAGGCCTGCCTTGTTTTTAGAGACATTTTTGTCCAGGCAATCACGCGATATATGTAATATATATAAGTATAATTTGAATGAGCATGCAACACATTTGAATGAGCATGCAACACATTTTTTAGCTGCTCCTGATAAATGCTGCCCACCGCGTGGTCTTCAGCGAGGCCGCTGTTGGCCTTAAAACAAGCCGTCATCCTGATTTGATATTCTGCAAAAGGCTCACCATCCCTCTGCTTAGCTCTGCTGATCACGGTATAATTAACTTTTGTTTTAAACTTCCCCGTAACCCGATCAATCAGTTCATGCACTCACAAATTCAAATTACCACCGTCATGACACAATGGGCCACCATCAGCGATCATGGGATATTGTTCAATAAACACATCACTCATTGGCGGCGCCCCAGGCTGGGGAGATAGCGTTTTCATATTTGTCGGAGGGGGCCCTCCTTTTTAACAACAACAACAACACACTTCTTCCCCACCGGGCTAGCCGTCCTCTTTTCTGTGGAATAACACAGCCTCTGTGTTTCCAGTCCCACCGTTATCAACTGATTTAACGCATCCATCACTCCGTTCCCTTGCCATCATAAACCAATAATAGGTATCATTATATCCCTCCTGCTCCATTTTGTTAAGATTTCCCCCATGCTTAGCACGTATTTTATCCTGCAGTATCAATATCTTATGCATATTAAGCTGGCCAGCAAATCCATATTTATTTATCCATAAGTTTAGGTGTTTAACCCTTGTAGCGCTTTGATTTTCAACAAATTTCCAATCTTTACACGGCAGACGCATCTTTGGATCGTCGTCAATAGCCGCTTTTACATTTGCGCTGCCCATTTTTAGAAGGGAGCGCGCTCGCACTTAGTTATCAGTTAGCAAATTCTTTTTCCGCGGAACGACACACGTAACACACGCAACACAAATGTATACCCTAGCCTGATATACTGTCAGAGTTATATTTGTACCTATCCGGACCGCGGTACAGGACACCCCGAACTGCCCCAAGTTTTATAGACTCATGCTCTGTCTCGTTACCTGGCATCGACTAGTATACCCAGGGTTTTAAAATCGCTAATCCCCAGGACGCGAGCCTTACTTCTCAAAATAAGGCCTTCGCGTGTGATGCCCTTCACGCACTCGGAACCCGTCTCAATATGCAGCCATCACACGCGGACTCGGCAGAAATGTCGAAAGATGCTTACCAAGAGGATAGTCGTCAACCGATTAGAAAACAGGCGCTGCTGAGAAATAGTCCAGCCTGGAAAAGGGATTCTCGCCGTGCACGGTCACTCCAGATATTAAACCGCAGCGTCTGGATTCCCTATCGGTTTGTTGACCCCGGCTACTCGAAGGACCAAATGTTGGAATAACGATTCAAACCTTTTAAATCATTATTAGTAATATTTAATTAAAAAAAAGGAAAAACATCTTTCAAACAACTCTGCCTACAACTTGCAAGGAGATGCAATGCGACGCCGTCTTAGTCCACAGTGCATTCTGAATTGCAGTAACTGAATCATTGTATTTAATCGCGACACTCGAAAAACATGGTGATGTAATCAGTACAATAACACCCTCGCTGGTTAGAAAAACAACAGTGTGAGGAATGCTTTCAAGGTAAACAAAGCAAAGCCGTATTTTCAAACAATAATGCGATTATCGCCATCTTCTGCTGGAGTCCCGTCAAAACAGTCCCGTTGTGTTCTGCCGAAAAGCGTGTGTGAAAACAATGTGTCCTCGAGCTGTGGGGCCTTGAGGAGACGATGTGGAGGAAAAGTGTCCATGGTTCCATGAATTGGTTTATAGCCTTATTACTTATTGAAAAATGCTTACAACACATATAGAATATTCCATAATAATTCTAACAAACTTCCTTTAAAATTCAAAGATGACGTTCTTGTGTTTATATGAAACAATGAAGCAGGGTGTGACAAATTTTCCACAGCATGTCTGCGTTATTTCGCATCTGTAGAATAAACAGGTAATCAAGCATCTGATGAGTATAGACAGTGCATTGGCTGGGAATCGGACCCAGGCCTCTCGCATGGCAAGCGAGAATTCTACCACTAAACTACCAATGCCTGTAAAATAACATGGAGAACTGGTCAAACTTCCTTGAAAATTCAAAGATGACGTTCTTGCAACTACATGAAACAATGAAGCAGGCTGTGACAAAGTTTTCGCAGCATGTCTGCGTTATTTCGCATCTGTAGAATAAACAGGTAATCAAGCATCTGATGAGTATAGACAGTGCATTGGCTGGGAATCGGACCCAGGCCTCTCGCATGGCAAGCGAGAATTCTACCACTAAACTACCAATGCCTGTAAAATAACATCGAGAACTGGTCAAACTTCCTTGAAAATTCAAAGATGACGTTCTTGCAACTACATGAAACCATTAAGCAGGCTGTGACAAAGTTTTCGCAGCATGTCTGCGTTATTTCGCATCTGTAGAATAAACAGGTAATCAAGCATCTGATGAGTATAGACAGTGCATTGGCTGGGAATCGGACCCAGGCCTCTCGCATGGCAAGCGAGAATTCTACCACTAAACTACCAATGTCTGTAAAATAACAGTGAGAACTGTTCAAACTTCCTTGAAAATTCAAAGATGACGTTCTTGCATTTATATGAAACAATGAAGCAGGCTGGGACATTTTTTTCACATGTCTTCGTTATTTCGCATCTGTAGAATAAACTGGTAAGCAGTCAGCTAATGGGTATACGCAATGCATTGGCTGGGAATCGGACCCAGGCCTCTCGCATGGCAAGCGAGAATTCTACCACTGAACTACCAATGCCTGTCAAAAAGTTGTGAGAACTGGTCAAACTTCCTTTAAAATTCAGAGATGACGTTCTTGTGTTTATTTGAAACAATGAAGCAGGGTGTGACAAATTTTCCACAGCATGTCTGCGTTATTTCGCATCTGTAGAATAAACAGGTAATCAAGCATCTGATGAGTATAGACAGTGCATTGGCTGGGAATCGGACCCAGGCCTCTCGCATGGCAAGCGAGAATTCTACCACTAAATTACCAATGCCTGTAAAATAACATCGAGAACTGGTCAAACTTCCTTGAAAATTCAAAGATGACGTTCTTGCAACTACATGAAACCATTAAGCAGGCTGTGACAAACTTTTCGCAGCATGTCTGCGTTATTTCGCATCTGTAGAATAAACAGGTAATCAAGCATCTGATGAGTATAGACAGTGCATTGGCTGGGAATCGGACCCAGGCCTCTCGCATGGCAAGCGAGAATTCTACCACTAAACTACCAATGCCTGTAAAATAACTGTGAGAACTGGTCAAACTTCCTTGAAAATTCAAAGATGACATTCTTGCAACTACATGAAACAATGAAGCAGGCTGTGACAAACTTTTCGCAGTATGTCTGTGTTATTTCGCATCTGTAGAATGAACAGGTAATCAAGCATCTGATGAGTATAGACAATGCATTGGCTGGGAATCGGACCCAGGCCTCTCGCATGGCAAGCGAGAATTCTACCACTGAACTACCAATGCCAGTCAAATAGTTGCGAGAACTGGTCAAACTTCCTTGAAAATTCAAAGATGACGTTTTTGCATTTATATGAAACAATGAAGCAGGCTGGGACATTTTTTTCACAACATGTCTTCGTTATTTCGCATCTGTAGAATAAACTGGTAAGCAGTCAGCTAATGGGTATACGCAATGCATTGGCTGGGAATCGGACCCAGGCCTCTCGCATGGCAAGCGAGAATTCTACCACTGAACTACCAATGCCTGTCAAAAAGTTGCGAGAACTGGTCAAACTTCCTTTAAAATTCAAAGATGACGTTCTTGTGTTTATATGAAACAATGAAGCAGGGTGTGACAAATTTTCCACAGCATGTCTGCGTTATTTCGCATCTGTAGAATAAACAGGTAATCAAGCATCTGATGACAGTGCATTGGCTGGGAATCGGACCCAGGCCTCTCGCATGGCAAGCGAGAATTCTACCACTAAACTACCAATGCATGTAAAATAACATCGAGAACTGGTCAAACTTCCTTGAAAATTCAAAGATGACGTTCTTGCAACTACATGAAACAATGAAGCAGGCTATGACAAACTTTTCGCAGTATGTCTGCGTTATTTCGCAGAATGTAGAATGAACAGGTAATCAAGCATCTGATGAGAATAAACTCTTCTACAAAGATCCTCCACTCCACGGAGCCTCAAGAATAAATGTTAACAAAAGATTTAAAATGCAGACTCTTAACATATCATGTATTATTGTCACATACAAAAGTGAATTCAAACATACCTGTCTCTGAGTGACAGGCCAATGGTGATGGAAGGAGCATGCTCTTGTGGATCTGAGCTGCCGCATTCTTCTGTTCTTTTCCTCCATCTATTCTTCAATTTCACCTTTTGCTCTCCACTGGTCTTCTCTCCCCTCCTGCATCATCTCGCTCTGATCATGCTGGCAGCCCACAACAGTTCAATCTGTCCGCAGCGTGCTGAGAGATGTGTGCTGAACCCCTCAGAAGCGTTGCCAAGTACAGTTGGCTGGAGGGTGGGGGGAAAGACCCTCAAAAACACATCAGAGAGCTTTTTATCTTTGTAAAAAGTTTTAATAGCTCTCCTATTGAAGAACGCTGCATGCATGGAATTTCGGCAGGGCCACTGAATAAAGGCTCTCGGCAATTAATGTGACTCAAATCTCTCTCTTTATATGAGCTGAGTGAGTAATTTCCCTCGTCGGAGAAAATGGCCTAGCCTTGACCTCTTCCTCTAATTTATTTCATCTATAAGGGTTTTTTAACACAGCATCGCTTTAAAGTTTTTGTGTTGTTTGGTACGTAAATTGTTTACTTGTAAACTGAGTTAGAGAGAAACTGGTTTGAAGTCAACATTAATAATTCATCTGACTGGGTCAAAGCAAAGAGTGTTGTTCATTCCACAAAATTTAAATAAGCAAAACAAAAATGCAAACTATACTTAATTACGTTTCCAAACAGGTAAAATAAGATCAGCCCATCAGAGTGTGTCCCCAATTGAAATCAACATTAATACATTTTTGTTTTTGGTCAAGGTTATCCCTATTAAATTTGAATTAAAAAAATGCAAACTACATTTAATAAATAAAACTGGCTCATCAGAGCTCCGTTCCAATTGCAAAAATCCCAATAATCCGCTGCATTGTCAGTCTGGTGTGCGAAGAATGACGTCATACAAAATGCACATAAATCAAATCACGTTTATAATTAATAAGAATATTATGATGTTTTCTCTTTACATAATGGTATGTTAAAATAAGCACATGGGGATTAAAAACAAAAATAAAACTTCATGACTCTTCCATAAAGTTTATTTTGCTACATAACGTAATGTCGGAATCATGCATCCAATGAGATGCTGCCTGCAAGTCGGCGTGCGGACACCTCTAAGTTCGTAAAATGTTGTAGGGGCAGGCTCGAAAGCAAAAATTCTAGGTGACTTCACTCCACCCCCTTTTTAGGCCCACCTCCAAAATCCTGGCAGCTGTTACAAAGAGTTTCTTGTTCATACTCAAGACATTCAGCACTCAATTGTTCTCAGCCTGTGTACTTTTTCAGCACTTATATTTAATATACTCAGGTACAGATCCTCAAAATGATTGGACTATCCCTTTAAGTGTTAAATTTCGAAATTCCAAGACCAAACAAAGCATGACAATGAAGCTTGCATCCTTTGACGTTTAGAGTAATGTGCTTGAAGGCATTTTCTTCAGTGCTTCTGTGAATGGAAGGCCCTTCTGACCATTTGTTTCCATTCCAGAACAATTCATTACTTACGGGTGAATTTTTCATCTTCATCTCATTTGTGCTGATCTTTCGCAGCACAAATTTGTTCACAAACATTTTGATTACTTTGCTTAGTGTCCTGCATATTATAAAGTCTGAATCCAATTTTGGCTGAGTGTAGCAAGTAACATTTAATGCAATGTCTTGAAGCTTATATGCATGACAACAATTTCGCAGGTTAAGTGTGTTATAACAGTTAAGATTAATGATAGAGTACCTTTTTATTTCTTTACTTTTTTCAATGAAGGCATATTTGGCTAATTTTAGGATCAAATTCAACAGCAATTATGATAACCAGGTTGTCAACGCTAGACTGAGAGTGAAAGACACCATTAGAGCCACAATTTTCCAATGCTGGAATAATGCATATGCAGCTGTTTCTGGCGTCATTGTGGTCAATGAGAAATGGAACGATTTTGAGAACATGTTTCACATCCCATTTTCCATCTCTTAGGTCATATCCAAAATCTGCTTGTAGAATGTTATCTTTCTCAAATTACAATAAAATGTACAGTACACTACTGCATGGTTTCAGTTTAATCCTTAAATTGGAGTCTTTCAGTACTGCATGTAGTTGCAGGTTTTCTGCATTTTCTGCCCATTTCAAAAATACATTAGTTAGGTTTACTAAATACCGCAGTTGTGTGACTCGATTCAGCTCGAATCTCGGATGATGCACTTTAACACTGTATCCTTACTATGTAGTCATTTTTCATGTTAGCAGTCGGAACATGTCCACCTCAAATCCACTGGGAAAAGTTAAGTACGTAATATGTAATTGTTTTTGTAATGGCCTAAAATGCTCATTAAGAGAATGCAAAATATGACATGCAAGGGAACGGAACTGAGGTAAACTTTTATTCATGACCTAATTTAAAGTGCAATGTTAAGCAAGGAGACATATAGTAGGGCTGGCTGACACTGACAATATACATAGTATTTCATATTACTTAGTAAGTAGGGAGCCCGGTGGTTGAGTAGTTAGTGCCTCACAGTGGCGGACCTGGGTTCAATTCCAGGTTTGGGCCACCTGGGTGGAGTTTGTATGTTCTCCCCAGGCCTGTGTGGGTTTTCTCTGGGTACTCTAGTTTCTGCCCATGTTCCAAAGACATGCATGGTAGGCAGGATAAGCAGTTTGGAAAATTAATAAAAAAGGTAAATGGTTTATCGTATTACTAAATTTTATTTTTCATGACCCTTCAACTGTTTGTGAGGATTCATCTTTGTTTGTAAAATGTAATCAAGCAGAAAAATCAACAATAGTATCATTTCTGAGGAAAATATACTGTCCTAAAAATGTAATCACACTTGGATCATACTTATTCATCCCAAAACAACAACCTCGTAGCAACTCCTCAAAAGCACCACCATAAGCAACCTGGTCTGTTGAATGAATTAATCCCAATTTAATGTTGTCTCACATCAAGTAGAGGTACAGCAAGAAACTAAATCTGGCAAATATTGGGCATATAGTAACGTATACACCTCACCATACACCAAACCAGTGAGTATACCCGAATCTCTGACCTTTGCCAGTGAATATATGGCATAGACAAGTGTACCATGTAGCCTGCACCACTGAAACAAAATAATGAGATCGGTTCCACAATGTTTACTTATATCATATCTCAATTTTTGTGCAAAACAAAAGTATTTCTATCTTACTGTAAGGGAGCATGTGGGGGGGGGACCTTTCGAACAAAGGCCATGTGTTTTTGTAGTTGACTTGCAGCCGTGACAGAAACTTAAAGGTCATAAGAGATTAAGGGAACAGGGAAAGAAGATCTGGTTTCACATGCAGGTGGCTTTCAAGGATATTTACCAAAGGAGACCATATCTCCACACTTTCCCAAATTAGAAACAAACCAAGATTAGGTCCAGTTCGCTTTGACTGGGAACTGGTACCAAATGACTAAACAGGACAGCTATTGTCTCTCTCCTCTCCTTTAGATGAAAAACCTCACAATTCTTTATTTTATTTAATTGTTTTTAAATCAGATAAATTGTGCAGCAACCTTTAACCGTGCATGTGGTCTTTATCTTGCGATTGATGACTGACAATGACCATTATGTCCAAACAGATCTCAAACGCAAGCTATGAAATTTCTCATTCCGTGCTGACTGGATGAATAACCATCAAGTCTAGAAAGAGCTTCTGCTCTATTTGCTTTCTTCAGTGTGTGAGAAGAGTTGAGATGTAGCAGTACAACTCATGACTGCTTACTATGAAAACTGAGTAGTTTGTCCTTGGGCAGGACACGAAGACAAGAAAGTCATGTAATGGGTTTCCAAAGATGGACTCCAATTTATAAAATTCTCAAGTATCGTTCTCTCACTCTCTCATCTTCAATACCACTCATCCTCAAAAGGGTTGCAGGGGTTGCTGGAGCCTAACCCAGCTGTTTTAGGGCAAAAGGCAGACTACAACCTTGACTGGTTGCCAGTCTGTCATAGGGTACACAGAGACAGACGACCACTCACTATCACAATCACACTGCCACCAAGTGGGAATAGATCCCACCCGCCTGCACCAAAGTCGGAAGGAAGAACCACTACACCAGTGGTTCTTAACCTGGGTTTGATCGAACCCTAGGGGTTCGGTGAGACGCTCTCAGGGGTTCGGTGGCGCCTCTGCCATGGAGGTCGAGACACATCGACTCATCATGTCTATTCATGATAACATGCCCCGCTTGACCATTACTGGCTGCAGATGATCACTTGACGTTGCTTGGCCAATCAGTGCTGCGAGGAAAAAATCACTTTTTATTTCACACTCAAGTAGGCCCACATGAAACTGGTGAGATTCAGTGAATGCGCATATGAAACTGGTCGGGTTCGATAGCTCCAACAAGGTTAAGAAACACTGCACTACACCATCAAGTGACCTCAAGTACTGTGCTATTGAGAATTAAGAATGTAGAACTGTTGCAGTATTTGCTTATGCAGCTGTGGAGTTTTGGTGACATTATATCCCAAATGAACAAAGTAGTAAAACTTGTATCTCTAAGGATGTATATTGTGTACTTTATATTGAACAATTTTGTTAGTATTTACACAACATACAATATTTTCTTAGCTTTTTTTTCATTTTCTAAAAACGGATGAGTGGTTAGTGCATCGGCCTCACAGCTCTAGGATCCTGTGTTCGAATCCAGGTCGGTCCACCTGTGTGGAATTTGCATGTTTTCCCCTGTGTTGTGTGGATTTTCTCTGGGAACTCCGGTTTCCTCCCACATTCCAAAAACATGCATGGTAGGCTGATTGGACACTCTAAATTGCCCCTAGCTATCAGTGTGAGTGTGAATGGTTGTCTGTCTCCTTGTGCCCTGCGATCGGCTGGCCACCGATTCAGGGTGTCCCTCGCCTCTTGCCCGGACAGCTGGGATTGGCTCCAGCACCCCCCGCGACCCTAATGAGGATAAAGCGGTTTGAAGCGGAATGAATTCATTGCTGAATGAATAATGTTTTTTTTTAGAGATCCTGTCATCATGTAAGTAATACTCTTAAACCTTTGATTTTCAATGTATAACCAACCACCAAAGATGACATAACATGTTGAAAGGATACTGTGTAATCCACTATGACAAGTCCATGATTAACATTCTATACATTCTAAGATGTCAAATAGCTGGCGCCAGAGCTGTAAAAGCTACAGTTTAGCAATATAGTGTTATAAAACATTTTGCTGTGGATAGATGAGTACAACCTGTCCTATAAAACTTAAAATTTGTGGCTGTTCCAGGAAGCCACGAGAGGTGATCTTTCTTCAGTGACTCAAACAAGGTAAAGAAAGTTAAAATACACACAAAAAAAAAGATTATGTTGATGAGAAGCCTGCGTAGTCCTAACTTGTCTTGCAACAGCCAAGAGAAATCAATTCACCTCATGGAGATAGACGGCCATTATACTGCTTGGAAAACTTTTTGTTTAGAGTATGAATTAAGACATCTGAAGTCAACATTAAACAAATAATAATAATAATATGTATATACATATATATGAATACAATATTTTATATAAATTTTGCTCTTACGTGTAAACATTTGGCACCGACGTTTTGTCTGCCATAGGTGAATAATGACAGCTGCATGCTGGGAATGTCCCTGAAGCTATAAAACAACTTTGGGAGTTTCCCAGATGTTGGCAAGGGCACTTCCATGGTTAGTTGCATACAGGGCTGAATTTAATGTGATATTCTTGAGATTAAACTTACATGAAACATGACAAAAAGTTAACACACAGCACAAAATAATATACTTTATTATGATGATCATACGTGCCCAGGATCAACACAAAGTAATTAATTTCATTTCAGGATTCTTTTCTTGTGGCATTTTCTCTCCAGAGGACAACAGGATTTGAAAATTCAGCTGTGCATTGCATATAATACACGCCATGTTGAGACCATATCCAGATGTCAATAAAGAGGCTTGCGTTACACTGGGATCCAAGTTAGTGGATGTTGCGCTTCTTTGTGTAGCCCAAAGAATACAATCAGGCCGGCACATAGTATTATTGCATTACGATATGATGCCATAATCACCATTCAATAAATGCTAAATTAATAAAGGTAGAATTTGTACAAGAATGAAAAATAATTCAAATTTCGCTCTAAGTGTCCTTTCTTATTAATTGAAATTTCTTGCTTGGCCTAGACTCTAGGGCCTAGAGCTGGATGCAAACACTGAAAGTAAATAGAAGTAAAATTACAGGTGTTTATCTAGGTTAAATTATCTTAAATGAATCGTTATTTTTTGTCTTCGTATAAGAAGTCCTCTGGAGAAAAATTGAAGCAGTCACCTCTATTGAGACAACATTGTGACAAACAAATAAGTTTACATTACAAAATGTCTTTTTACACATAAATACTGAATACAAAGGATGATGAGAAAGCCTTATTTTATGTCAGTAAAGCTTTTGACCATGCAACGTTCAGTACCTTAAAAAATGTCCCAATACCAAGAATGCTGAACACAGCTCAGGCCACCTGAGACAATATCAACTATGTATATACAACACGTACATCACAAATATAACAACTTTCACTTACATGTACAGTTTAAGTTGTACCATTTGTCTAGCACTTATAGTCTAGCGCTTACAGGTCGCCTGACGGGGAGAAAAACAACTACTCTAAAGTTAACACAATGAGGTCAGAAGCATTTAAATGCATACTACATACTGCATGGTAATACATGGTAATGGGTGTGTGCGTGTGAATGAATATATATATATATATATATATATATATATATATATATATATATATATATATATATATATATATATATATATATATATATATGTATATATACATATATACGTACACATATATACATATATATGTGTGTATATATACATATATACGTACACATATATACATATATATACATATATATATACATATATATATGTATATATATTTATTTATATATTCCTAGACAAAGACATGCCAGTACTCCAAATACATTTATATTAAAAAAATGTCCATATAGTTTAAATACTGACTATTGTAGTTGCAATTCATTACAGTCACATTTAACTGTTTCTGTTTCACCATTTTGCCTAAAGATTTGAGAAAAGATTGACTGACTTTAAAAATAAAAAGTTTGATATGAAAATGTTAAGGATCTAGATTTGTGCATTCACTTATTGTTAGAGATTTGGATGCTGACCAATTTTGACCAATTTTATTAAAATGCACTTCAATAAATAGTGAATTAATTTTATATCCTTTAAAATTATTTGTTTCTTATTTACCGATTATTTATTTTTCTGTTTGTTGTTATTTGTGCACTACGTGGTGAAAACTTTAAATCTCATTATACTTGTATAACGACTATAAAAGCATTCACTTCAATTCAAATATTTTTGCAGTCGGATAAGGGAACTTGTGATGAAACAAGCACTGCCCGGCCATTTATGGAAATACCATTTTTTATATGAAGCAGTATTAAATGTGATGAAGATTCAGAGATGCTGATGTTCGGACATTGATAGTTATTTTCCAACCAGTATTAACCGGCATCCAGCCCTTAATTGCCATAAAAAAAATTACCTTTAGATAGCAACTTTAGCAATGGTGCTCATACTTCACCGAATTTGAACTACTGTAATGTCTCCTACAACAGCCAATCTGTTTGCCCACAAACTACAGAGCAATATAAAAAAAATATATTACAAATATGCTTCTGTTTACTCAGTTGTAGGTCATACATAGCGACAGACAACCACATACTCGCAATCACACAGCTATCAAGTAGGAATGAAACCCACACTAGCCACTTGGAAGTCAGGCAAAAAAAAACACTACACCATTGGTTGGCATGGTGCAATTTATGGTATATAAATTAATACTCCAGACATATTTTAGTAAACTCCAAAAGTATGTGCTCATACTTAATATGAAGAGATGCCATTCTCTTTAAACATCAGTCCAGTGCTGTACTTTAACTGAGCCAAGAATGATGACAAATGAAACCACAACTTACGTTATAAACCTGTAGGGATAATACAGATGTGAAATGTAAAATGTCATTGTATTCTTTGTTGGAGAACAGAGGGCAAATAGGCAATAAGATATTTAGGAGTCTGATATTTTCTCTACAAGCCTCTTTGGGGCGAATTTTAGGGCAGTACGCTCACATTTGCGGTGATAAATAAGGATATTGACTTTGGTAGTTTGGATTTGAAATGCAAACTTTTTGAAACACCAGGTTCAGGAAAGTGCAACTTAAGATCCATGGCCCTTGTCACTTCATAAAGGTACATTTTTTAAAGTGTTTCTATCAAACATAAGAAACACGCAGACTGACGCACTCTTTACGGTGACCTTGATCATATTTTTTCAATAGGTGAAATGATGAAGAATTTGAATTCATTTTAAAGCACAGTTTTGAAAACCAAATGGCCTGTTGTGGTTGGAAAGAAATACGTAATGAACGCCTTAATGTTTCTAAAATTCTTTCCTACGGTTGAAAAGTTGTGGAAGTGTTCCATGACAAATGTTGCTTCAGAAGCCTGCCAGGAAAGAAAATATCTGTGAGAGCACAAAGACGTTTTAGTTTGAATTTAATACATTTAATAAACTAGATGCCCGCTTTGAATCCTGTCAAGCAGTTTTGCATTCTGAACAACTCTGGTGATTTACTCCGACACAGAAATACGAGATTATGCAACTTATTATTTCAAACGCAGTGGAAAAGCATCCAAGTCTTTATAGCATAAAGAATATTAAGTGTTTCCGGGTGGATTTTGCATGTGATGGACCACCTTCACACAATTAAGGCACCTTTTAAACCCCTAAGGGGTCAATGGTTTCTTCTAATAAGAAGAAAAGCAACGGTGTGAAACTAGAGCTTTAAGGAAAACATTAAGACGAAGGGCAGGGTGGGCGTCAAAGAAACATGAAATATTCTCTCTGGGAAAGAAGTGCCCTGTTACATATGATTTAATTTAAACTGATTTCAAAAGATTTGTCCCAGTTTTGTGATACCAATACAGGACCAGTGACAAATCTCAAATATTTGAGAGCAGTCCCCAAGTGCCTGTGAGAGGACTCAGTATCCAACATTAAGCTTGTTCTTATTGAGTTCTCTCTCAAGGTTCCCTATGAGAGTGTCAATACTCTCCTGAAGGTCTCTCAGGTTAACCCTGTTGCTCAGCACGGGGCTAATGTCCTGGATCTTCATGTAAGCCTGGTAGGCATGCTCCCTGTGCAGCCGTGGAGGAAAGATGTGCTCACACACACTTTCCTGCTCTTCCTCTAAATGCTCCCATTGGCCGGAGCAATCCTTCACTTCCTGCTTGGTTTCCTGCATTGTCACCCCGTCATCATCGTTACCATCAGGCTGCTCTTCCTCATTCGCATTCAGGGTCTGCGCCTGCTCAGCAGGACCCAGGAAAGGACAGCTGCCCTCCCCTTGCACGCCGGCTTCTGCATTTTCTTGCCTTTCTAAGTCCTCATCAGCTGCGTCCGTATCTTCTGAGGGAACGTCGTCATAGTCGGCCTCCTCTTTGCCGTGAGGAACCAGCAAAATCTCGGAGGGGAAGTAGCTATCGCCACAGCCGCTCCAGTCGCCTGCGTAGCGGTTGCTCGGGCTGTCCAGACGTCCCAGTTTGGGCCGCAGAACACCCGCGATCTCTGCCTCAGTCAAGTTCAACACCTGTGGACGCTCTTTTTTTCGTCGAAGGGGAGGGGCCACGAATGAGTAGCAGGGGTCAGGCCAGGAGGACGGATCATGAGAGTCACCAACTGTAGAACAGGAAAAGAGAACGAAGCCTTAATGCACCAGGCATGGAGGGATTCGTGTATAACGCGCACCAAACTTTGCTTCAGTTTTTGGTACAAAATTTTACGCGTTATAGTCGAATAAATTCAGTACATTTGGGATTACTGAGTGCTCCCAAAAATCTTTATACATACGTACTCATGATTTTCTGTAATTGGCATTTTATTTTTACTTCCCCACTTTGCTTAGCGTCGAGGCTGTCAGCACACATAGCAACTAAAATCAAATTTCTTCAAACTACAACAAAACACACAGCATCAGAATTGCTTATGCAGCTATTCTATTTGGTCTGTTAAGCATGCATATGTACCTTTATAGAGACCAGAAATTATGTTTTCATGCTTTATTCACTCATCAAAGAGGGATTTAAAAGCTAGATCATCTTTATTTTAAGTACTTAAGGATAGACAGGTGTAAAGTTCTCTTTCTTTTACCATGATGTGAGGTACTGTGCGATCTACACTTGAGACGACTGAACAACAAAGAAACATTTTAACATTATAAGATCTCTTATAGTATGACTCAGACTTGCGTTATATAAAAAATGAATAAAGTCATTTGTGCGACCCTTGAAAAAGATACTAAATCAAGCATGGATTGTCAAAACGTTGAAATCCTCGCAGAAAGTCTGGAATAACTTTCAATCATTTAATGTGGTAGGAGAATATGTTAAGGATGGTGGACAAAATAAAAAGCACAATAATGACGGACTACAAAGTCCCTCTGTGGTATGAAGACCGCTGCCTAGAGCAAAGAGTTAAATTTAAAAAAAATCTCATCTGTCAGCAGGTCGCTACCAGATTTGTGGGTACTTACCCTCATGTCATTAGAACTCAAACTAAAATGCAATTCCTTTATGCAGATTGTAATAAAGAAATTTAGTGATCATACTACTAAGTTTGTGAAAACCTTTTGCGCATTTTGAGCAGCAATGAGACCAAACAATTGACACACGCCTTTTATAAATGATCGGCTCTCATTTAAATGTTGAAGTCCTTACAGAGTGGACTCCATGAGCTGCAGCTTCCTACCAACCAGCCAGCTACCTACATTACCCAGAGGGGAATTGAAGATTCTAAATATGCTCTTAAGCGCTTGAATGCCTGTTATTACATACCGTATGGCTGGCAACTAATACAGGGTGAACTGGTTCTCAGTCATTTTATAAATTAGCAATACATGATACAAGTACCAGTAGAAAATGGATGATTTGGTGGCTCAAAATTCCTCGTAACTACTAAAGATAAATACGCAATAAGCGACAACATGCTGCAATGAATACATGCTGGAATCACACCACAGCACACATGACATTGCCACACTTCCTTTTGCCTGAATTTTATCATTGCTGTTCTGACTGTGCTTTATATAAATGCCCTAAGATTTGGTAATAGGACATAGTGGTGCCCTCCAAAAAAATCAGTCAACACTCCATCACAACCAGGGTGCTTTTCATTACCTTTCTCTCTGTTTGTGTACCTATAATTGTTGCGCCCGCTAGCCTTCCCTAACTGGATTGGAGGAAAAATAAAACAGAAAACAGGACAAATGTTAGGGCTTCATCCTAGATATTAAGTGCAAAAGCTGCATACACGCCCTATATTTGCCCTCAAGTGACCCTTTTAATTCAATCACCAATAAATTAGCCGAGTGCAAGAGCATGACCTTGTGTTCTCTGTAAAAGCACATTCAAGAGACTAGTAATAGTGAATGCACCCGCTATCAATCTTATACCTTCTGTCTAGTTACGTGCTTAAGTCTGCTTACATATTCAACTGGGGAAAAAAAGATGCTTAGAACAAGTTTCTCTAATTAATCCCACAAAGGGCCATAAGAGGTGAAGGATTTCACACCAACTAAGAAAAACAACACCTTTTTACCAATCTGGTGTCTTACAAGTGTAATCCGTGACCGGACGTTTCGTCGAAAGACGTTTGGTCTCCGGACGTTTGGTCGACCGGACGTTTGGTCGACCGGACGTTTGGTCGACCGGACGTTTGGTCGACCGGACATTTGGTAGAATGAACGTTTGGTAGAACGGACGCCTGGTCGCCGGGTTCGCTCGCTGTCAAATTATGACAGTTTACTGTTGATATTTTGATATTAGATATTTAGATATTAAACTCACTCTCTCTCTCATGATTGTAATTTTGAGAGCTGGTTTCAACAGTAACAACCCGGCGACCAAACGTCCGGTCGACCAAACGTCCGGTCGACCAAACGTCCGGTCGACCAAACGTCCGGGGGCCAAACGTCCGGGGGCCAAACGTCCGGGGACTAAACGTCTTTCGACGAAACGTCCGAGTACCGTGTAATCAGTTGATTGCAGTCAGGTGCTGCCTGTTGTAGGAGAAACCTCATTGGTTAAACCGTCTGCACTGGGTCAGTTGGAACAAAAATCTGAGGCCATTAGACTCAGAGGTGTACTGGAGAAACACTGCCAATTCCCACCACGTTAAACCTGATGCTCCCAGTTTGCACAGCTTTGAGGAAGTGAATTGTGTGTTTAATGAAACTAAATAATGGATAACATTTTAGCCTGTGTTTATGCATCAAGGAAGCGGAGTTCCTCCTCCTGCTGGGTGATTTATCTGAAGACCCCAAATCCGCCTTGGACTCCACTCCGCATGCGTTGACTGTGTTGTACAATAGTTATTTACAGACAATAGAAATATTAAATAATTACCTGGCCAGAGCTGTAGCAAATAGTGCAAAACTTCAATGTGCTTTTTGAAGTGTAGGGCACTGGCTAGTTCCTCAGAGTCGATGAAGACTCTGTTGCTGTGACAGGATGCCTCCTGACGCTGGCTGAGCAACACGGGGCCAAAACACACTGCCAGGTTCTGACATGTCATCTTGTTCACTTCCTGGTGGGATGCCACTAACTTGAGGTGGTCAAGAAGCTTCCGTAGGGTCATCTGAATAAGGCACATCATTGTTTTGTTTGACACTTTTACAGAGTTTAACTAGTGCTGGCTGGTAGCACAGCTCACTATGAGCTATTCAATAATCAACAGCACGCCCATGACTAAAGTGCAAGTTTAGTTTTAGATATGGAAAAACGTGGGGAACCAGCTAGTCAACATGAAATATTGTGCTACATCTTACTCTTAAGAGCATAGAAATATTGAAGTAGCCACAACAGTAGGAACTTCTTCTTATTGAACCAACCACTGCATTAGACTATGCTTCTAAAATTTACTTCTAATGTAAAAGAACTCATACATATTTCATTCCAATAAAAGATTTCAATGTTCCATTTAAGTAGGTACTCAGTATGGATTGACAACAGTGAAGTAAAAGCCAGATTTTTTTATAGGAATCACTGTCATTATTCCCCTTACTACTCTGACTGCAAATGCCCTTTTCAAAATCAAAGACAACATGAGAATGAGCCAAGGATATTTGGTGCAATTTCCTTACCCTTTCCACCTCTGGCAAATTTTCCAACAGGCTGACAGTGTGCTCCGAGTCGAGGTGGTCATTCTCACAGCCCGCTACTCCCATCCTCAGAGGTCTGGCAGCCATGGAGTCCAATACTGCCTCATATAGCTGCTTGGTGATCAAAGGATGGGGCAGCTCTCGTAAATAGTCCTTTAATACACCTGTTGATTATGGAATACAAATTTGTAATAGTGATGTCCTGATCCGACAGTCAATCGGCGCCCAATACGACAATATTCGGAATATGAGAAGGTATCGGATTTAGTCCCAAGATTGGAGCTGATCAATTAGTAGCATATGTTTTCAGTACTAACGAGGTTTTCGACTGCAGTAAATCAAACCACTAGCTGAGTGGGACAATTCCTCTTTACAAATTATAATTTAAAAAGAGTATTTCTTGAGGAGGTATCACCAATGCTCACTTTATGAAAAATATTAATGATCATTTAATAATTACATTATTTTAAAATCCTGTAATCAAATCCTATCGGATCAGTATCAGAAAAAGAAGTTAAAAAAAATTGGATCAGATTGGAAGTGAAAAACATCAGCATTGGGACTTCCCCACTTAGTAATGTAGTGTAACAACTTTAAATCATTTGGACTGATTTGACACACTAAACTATTTTAACAGAAGCCTCAAGGCTCGAATCCAACACAATTTCACCACACTCAAAAAGATTGCACTTCGCTGGGGGTGCTCCTTCGGTGCGTGCTTTCTCCATGAATCTCTGTTGCGGCTCTGTTCCAGCATGGGGAGCAGATAGGCAAAGCTTCGAGTTTTGACAGACGACACAGCAAAAATTAATCAATCAATTCAGGGAAGTTGAGTATTATGGGGCTACAGAGTAAAATATGCATACCTCAGGCACTGGGAGTGAATGGTACGTTAATTCATTTAATTGTCTATCAATAAATTCAATGTGCATAAACGATGCTGTCGCTTGGCAGTATTCACAGACTGTCAACTTGTTGCATTATTGTGTCGGTTGGATTGCCGCATGCTCAGCAAAGAGAGTAAGATAACACTGCTGCCTCCCTTCTTATCTGGCTGAGGCAATCAATACGTAAAGGTAAAAATCGCAATTATACCTTTAGCTCTCATTTTTATGCTGATTATACCAATAATGTTCCCATTATAGGTAAAATAAATAACCTGCACAATTGCAGTATGCTGGAGAGAATTGCTATTGCTATTATAGTTTAATATATCGGCAAGTCCTATACATGTGTGGTTGACATGGCACAGCCAGAATGCAGATGTTAGAATAGGAAAAAATTGGACCCGATGAGCACCCCTTTATTTCTGCTGTGCTTTGTGCTGTATCTCTGCTACATTGCAGCCAAATGTTTTTGGTGTATTTGGTAGTGTATGTACACCTGTGATTTAAGCCTCCAGTAGCCACAGGAAAATATTGTCTGTCTCTAAAGAGACCTTGAAGTATTGTAGGCATGCCTTTTATCTTAAGTGAAGATAATGGATAAGTGCTGGAATAATACAGGCTGCTGGCAGCGTGACAGCCGTTTGTGGTAACTGTCTGTTCTCATTCTCTCTCTCGCCCTCTCTTTTGCTTTCTCTCTGGCTCAATTTTTTGCATTTACTACCAATGTAATAACTTATTCTGTTTTCAGGATACTGAAATTTCCAAGTCTATCAATACCTGTGTTTCAGTGTGTTTGTGTTGGTGTTTGTGTACATGTTGAGGCCCAACTGAAATCAGTTGCCTTTTTTAATTTCCCTTCTCCCCAGACACCACTAAAAGGTCGAATTACTCATTGAGTAGTTTGTACATCCAGTCCCACATTGTCTATTTTTGATTGTGAACTTGTTATAATCAATACAGACGTGGATTAGCTTCTTGTCTGCTCACTTTCAGTGCCCTTAAAGCTTGCCCAATGTTCAACTGCTTGTTTTACAATAAATAGTTTCCCATATCAATCTGTTGATACCAATAGAAAAGCAAAATAGCAATAAGGAAGAAATGACCAATCTAAAACTATGAACAATTTCAAAACCGACCATTTGCAAAAATACTTAACTTGCAAATGTGACTGCAACCATAAAAAAAACAAAAAAAAAACAATTACTTCAACTAGGGCACACTCACACATCGACAGATGTTATGCATTATACAGTTAAAAAAATTAACCAATTCATAATTAAAATAACCGATAAAGTCTCCTACTAAGAATGATGGAAGAAACATATTTTATACACTTTTAATGTCATTTTAGGCACAAAAGCTGTAATTTATTGAATTTTAAAGAACTACCATCTTATAACAAATTACTTTTGTTTTATGATTAGAAAAGGCTATTCTAAAAAAATAAAAGCATAATATCAAAGCAGCCCATTTACAAAACACTGCACAAACATTGTGCATGTGAATACTATTTAATTTTTTTTCTCTGAAATGTGGTCACACCTAATAAACTCATTGGATTGTGGCTGCCACAGCTACAGGTAATTAATTTCCCTGCTCTGGTGGTGCTGAGTAATCTTGCCTCCAGACATGTATAAGCAAACAAACAGATGAGTGAGAATAAAAATCCCTTAGGAGAATTAATAAGTACAGTACAAAGTGTGTTATTTGCTATCATCACACACTTTTCTGATTTGAACCTTGAACTCTTGACTCCCAGTCCCACAAGGTATTGTGCATTCCTGAGGAAGTCAATCGGAGCAACACAAGAAAAACAACACAGTCAAACAAGGGCACTGTCAGCTTGATGGGCACTCTGACAGCTCCAAAACTGCAAGTCAAATTTTAACAGGGCTTAAGGCAAACATGCACTTTAAGCTTCATCAAATGCCCTGCAATCAGCCTGTCTGTAATGTACATCCAAACAGGTACAGTTGCTGCATGTTTTAATGTATTCAAACATGAATCACATTCTTGAATGCTTCTGTTCACGGTTATCTTTGTCACGTTTATCGTAAATCTGGTATGAGGAGAACCTTGATAAGAAATCATAAACATTCATTCTACACTATGACTCTGAAGACATACTGATTTTGATAACAGATTACAGGGAAATGCTTTGTGGACATTGTCTGGTTTCCTGTTATCAATCTGGACTTGGGCTATGGAGATAAAGTATTTTTTTAAGCACAGGAATCCGACTGCCTGAGAAAATTTAGACTTGTATTTGGTTCTATATTGGTAAAGCAGCTAATGTGGTTAATTTGGATTGGTAATCCAAATGGCTTTAGATGTACATAATGTACTTCAGTGTTTAGAGCAGAGATCCACAGAAATAAATCATTAGCCTACTGAGTCAGTGCGTGTTTACTTTTGTGCTTTAGGCCTTGTTAGAACCTGACACACTCCAAATGTACAAGTGCTTATATACTTTTTCTTTCTCATGCACACAGACACACACACACAGACACTAACACATGCATGCACAAGGTCCTGGACTCTGGGGTAAACAGGTGTGTTTCCCTACGGGTGCTTCAATCTCGTAGTCAATGAGACAAAACACTGTTAGAATGCTTGGTTGCAAATTCAGTGTTTGGCCTGTGGGTTTGTCCCAGTTTCTCGACATGGACAATGTAATGAGAGATAGTTTAATCTGAGGTAAAGATGAACTCCTTATTTAACCTTTTATCTTAATATTACATTCTGAACAATTATATGATTTGTAAAGTAAAGTTTGGGGATGGATTTTTGTTGTTGTTAAAGAATGACTACCATGTCTGTGGGAAAATGAGTCCTTGAAAGTGTTTTTAAAAAAGTACTGTTGATTGCCACTGGATGCTGACTTCAAAACAGAGCAATTACATTGAAGTTGATGAGAAAGTGTTCAATCTCACCATCAAGATGAATGCGTTTGTAGCCTGGTACACATTTTGAATTAAATGCTTCCTAACAATTGTACTGTTGAGCCGGATATTTTTATTACGGTAACGTTCAAGTCATAATCTTACTTAAAAAGTAAAGGTCTGGCCTTGAAAACGTGTAGTAATCTTAAGTCTATTCAAAATTGCCTTGCCGCCAACTTGACTGTACAGTAAGAAACATACTGTTGTGAAATAGGGATGGGTACCTCTAGGTAATTTATGATGAGATATATTTGCGATACAAGACTTACAATAAACATCTCATGATGATGATATACAGAAATTATCACTACATGGGTCAGGAAATCATTCTCCAATAGTGTACAGTACAACTATTACACAGAAAAACAAGCTCTTTTCATCATTGTACTGTGAATTTCATTCATTTTCCGTACCACTTTTTGTCACACCCTGAATTGGTATCCAGCCAATCGCAGGACACAAGGAAAAAAACTAAAATTCACGCTCACACTCATCACTAGGGGCAACTTAGAGTGTTGAACCAGCCTATCATCCATGTTTTTGGAATGTGGGGGGAAACCAGAGTAACCTGAAAAACCCACACAATCCCAGGGAGAACATGCAAACCCGACACATTGAGGACACACCTGGGATAAAACCCTCGATCTCAGAACTGTGAGATCAACGCACTAACCACTCGTCCACCGGGTCACCTGTGAATTTCATTGTGTTTATAACTAGTAAACGTCCTGCCCATATCCCTAACCCTAACCTAAACAACTTCAAACGGATTGGACAATATGGCCAATGTTTTTATAATTTCCTGTCAATTTTTTGTTCACTCCCTGTTGATTTTTGGGGAATTTCTGGGTCGATTCCTGTTGATCTCGGGCAATACAGATCACTTCCTGTTGACTTTGGGTCACTGACCAGGAAGATAAATGACTGAATGAATAGGTAGTGACTCAAAATCAAAAAACAAAAGTGACCTGTAAATGCCCCCAAAACCTAAAGTGTATGTGAATGCTCTGATTTCAGGGCCATTGCCGTCAATGGCAGCCAATGAGTTAACCGACAGTTTTCTAGTGGAAAATGTTGTTAGCAACCAATTGGTCCCTGTTCTATTAAACAGGGACACCTTTTTAAAACGATATAGACAAAAGCACATTAATTCGATAAACTTTTGAAAAACAAAGTATCACAACATATCACCATTTTGACATATTGTCATGGCCAAATAATATATAATATAGGTGGTACTGTTTCTAAAGGAGGCGGCATGCCAGCTTGAGCAGATAGCACATCAGCCTCACAACTCTGCGGTTCTGGGTTCAAATCCAGGTCGGTCCACCTGTGTGGAGTTTGCATGTTCTCCGCTGGTCTGTGTGGGTTTTCTCCAGATACTCCGGTTTCCTCCCACATTCCAAAAAAACATGCATACTAGGTTGACTGGACACTCTAAATTGCCCCTAGGTATGTGTGTGAGTGAATGGTTGTCCGTCTGCTCGTGTCCTGCGATCGGCTGGCCACCGACCGATTCAGGGTGTCCACCGACTCTGGCCCGAAGTCAGTTGGGATAACCTCCAGCACCCCCCATGACCCTAGTGAGGATAAAGCGGTTCAGAAAAGGAATGAATGAATGACTCATCTTCCAAGACACTTGTGATGATTAGGGTAGCAGGGATGCTGAGGCCTATCCCAACTAACTACTATGAGCAGTAGGTGGAGAAATCCTTGAATCAGTTGCCAGCCGATCGCAGGGCACACAGATGCGAATACCAGCCGTCTGCATACTCATACCTAGGGTTAATTTGAAGTGTTTATCTTTGTGTTTTAACAAAAATACAAAGAAAATAATGTACCTGTAATGTTAATGATGAGCAATGGATCATTACAAATGCTGTTTTTAAAAGGAGTAAGGAAAACTTTCCTTGAAGTGAAAATTATAATTTGCTGCTATGCCTAGCAATAACAGTAACCTGGATCCTGACACGACTATTTCAGTATTCTGAATGTGCCACCAAACCCAACAAGACACATAATGCACTGGGGCACTGCGTTACCTTCAACCTCTTGTTTAAATGTATCGGAAGGTCACTCCCCTTTTGAGCGCTGCAGTCAACACAGAGTCTGAAGAACAAACATGGGTTTGTTCTCCATCCTGCTCCCCTCCCTGCAATTCTGTACGCCCCCATAGAGCTCATATGAGTGTGTTTGTTTGTGTATGTATGGGGGCAGGGGGTCTGAGGGGATGTATGTGCCGTTTCCTTGTCCCCTGGAACGTCAAAAGTTACAAATTGTTGTGTATTCATATTTTACGGACTCCCAAAAGGACCCATGCACAAGTTCGACTTTTCATGCTGGTGGACTGGGATGCTTTACATGTATATTCATCAGCAATATCCAGAATTAAATGTACAAGTTAAAAACTTTTTTGGGACACACACGCGAGCCTGAGGTGCTTTATAAATGGCTTGCCTAATTCACCCTACTCTGGGTTCAGCTAATCCCCCATGCATGGGCCAAATACCATCTGTGTTTGTTCGGCAACAAAGGAGGCACTTGTTAATGACTTTCCATGTCTTCACTGGAGGGCTGCTGAGGGTGCGGATAAAGTAAAGAAGCAGGCTATGGAAAAGACACATTAGATGGAGCAAATTAAAGACCACAATTTATCGTCAATACTTCTAATAGAGCTTTTGAGCAGCGTGGCTTGTGGAAAACATACATCATTCAAAGGGAAATTGTTGGAATCGCTTCCAGATATTTGTATCAGATTTCCTATAAAAAGCCTTCATTACTAGACACATTAAATTCCGATTCCTGTTACATTTCGCTCGCATGAAATTTGTTAGCCGAATGCTTATATTTGTTTTACTTTTTTTTTTGAGACAGATGCCCCTTCTGACATAAACCGTACATTTATCCAAACCGGGAAATGGCCTACAAATGTGCATTGTCTTATGACCACTATATGTAGGGCTGTAGAGGGGCAACCAAGTTTAGATGGCAAAATAAGAAAGAGGAATTAAGAAGCTTGGGCATATTCAGAAGAGAGACAAGTAAGTATCTTCGTAGGAGTATCAGGCAGGAAACCCTTAAAAAAAGGTTTTTGGAAGGGAAGACATGAGAGCAGTTTGTATTAGAGAGAAGGATGCAGAACATTGGCCCTAGTGGATAAGGATTGCACTCTACGGCAACCCTTAACAGGATAAACTGAAATAAAAAAATGTTTCCCCAAGTATGAAATTGGTATACAACAGTTTACTGTACACTCCTAGACATCTCTAACTAGATGGAAGCATCAGAACAGTTGCTGCCAGCCAGTACTGCGTGGTTCAGTGGAATTCATCATGGGACATGAGCATAGCAATAAGATGGTGTTAGACTGAACACACTTCAGAACTTAAACCAGCCTATCCCTGGAGTTTATAAGCTACTGATGAAGATATTGTTAAGTCAATTGAATCACTACAGAGGTCCACTCATGTTGACAATGCATTTTGCAGTTCTTTAAATGAAATATGCTTGTGATTCAAAACAACGGCGAGCCTTGCACTGAGCATGTTTTGCAAGATTTGGATTGAACCCGGACCTCTGGATAATCCTTTTGACAAGCTCCACTTTAAAATTAGCAGTGTGACAGGCTCATCCACTTGCTTTGTGCACTCTTCCCAAAGCATATTTTACACTTGAATTAAACATTTTTAAATTATGAACTATTTTGCATTCCTGGGGGAAAAAAAGAAAAATAGTGAAATTAAGTGAAGCGTGGACATTTGCCATCTTTTCCCTGTCGCTGTCCTTTTTCACTCATCCAAGCTTATCAGCAACTCGCTTGGCAGGGCAAATTTAGGCAGCGACAAAAACCAACAACCCGCGCTGGTGCTGGCCCTTTTTTCTAACCTGCTCAACTGTTAACTGTGTGTTTTTTGCTCTGCCATGCAAATGCATGCTGATCAAAGTGGACATGATAGGACAACGCCTATGTGGGGCCTCTTACTAAAACCAACAGCGGCTCCTAAACGAACAAGGGGTTCCATGGCCTCTTCCTCTTTTTGGTGACAGAAAATAATGCCTAAGTCCCTTTCTTCTACCCCAACCCCCATTTGTACTACTGCAGCAGCTATCACTCAATCCAAGCAACACTGCTACAATTTCAATTTCCTCTAAAATGTCATACCATTGGAACAATGTAAATAAACAGTAAGATTACAGTAAGATTGCTCACTTACTTGATTACTATAAAAACACAATACGAAAAAAACTAAAAATAAGAATAGTGATAATAATAGGGCAGGCATTTAAAAATAACCACGAATTTGACTGAAAAATTTGAGTTTTTAGTGAAATACTATTTGAGATAACTATTTTTGTAGTAGATTTGTGTAAAACACACACACACACAAAGTCCTGATATGATTTAAATGTGACCAGGAAGGGACAGTAGAGAACATGTAGCAACTAGGAACTTGACAAAGAAGGAATGACCAGAATGTACAACATATTCTGATAGTGAGAGTGTGTGTGGGCCCTTGCTCGAGGCTTCAGTATATATACTGGTATGTTGACTTCAGGAATGCATTTACAATACACATCACACACTCTAGGAGGCACACACACACACGTGCTGACCTTTTCGGTGCAAACGCACAAGTTCAGACGTGCTTAGGGAGGTAAGAAATGTTTTATTTGTTATACTGGATCAAGGTGACCTGTTAAGAATATGCCCACATACCCAGTTTAATGTATCTAACTGGGCTGCACATATAGAAGGTTGATTTTTAAATATAAATAAGAGTATAGTTCAATGGATACATATTTTGTCATTTTGATTGCTTTTTATTTTCCTTTAGTCTCTTGTTTTGCAGACATTTTCTCAGAGATTTGGAGAAAAATGTTAATGAGCCCAAGGTTTTAGCAAACAAATGTTACAAATTATAGAATTAGTATGTTGAAAATGTATTTCAACTCACACACAACTTTATCATTTTGTGCATCATAGCCTGCAGCAAACAGATGATTTCCATACACACACTTGCACTTTGTTGCTTACCTGTAATTACGTTGATGTCAGGATAGGTATTTTCACATAGTTCCACAGCATAACTGTCCCTCTCAAAAGCTTCTCGTAGCTCCTTCTTTACAGCTGCAGAACCACAAAGACGGTAAAGCCCCACCACCTGGAAAACACACGCCATGCATATGATGCCAGAGTCAAATCAAAGTAAAAATACTATGACCCTTGAATGATTTATGAATGAAACCATTTGAAGTAATGATGGATTAGTGTCATTGTGTGATGCTTAGTGAGGTCCTATATTTTGGGGTTGTTGTTGGTCATATTACTTCATCAGTTAATTGTGCAATAGGTACTTATGGACAAGTCTGTTACAAAACATTTATCATCGAGTAAACATTGATTCATTCATCTTCCGTACTGTGCATTATCATAAGGGTTACGGGGGCTCCTGTAGCCTATCCCAGCTGATTTCGGGTAAAAGGCAGACGACACCCTAAACTGGTTGCCAGTCAGTTGTATGGCACACAGAGAGACAGACGAACATTTGCACTCACAATCATAGCGCCCCCCGCGGGAATCGAGAGCGTGGCTGCCCACAGTGAAGTCAGGCGAGTGAAGCCCTACACCATGAGGTGACTTCATAGAGTAAACAGTAATATGAATATCACAATAGCATACCAAACGATTGCGGAGAAGATTCCTTTATTTAATATAAATAATTTCTCAGGTTAAAAGCAGTGGATATGTATGTTAAATTTACATTTTTAGATAAAGATTTTTAGTCCTGTCTGAGACATAAATTAGTGCTCAAAGCTGGCGCAAATGTTTTAAAGCTGTTAAATTCAGCACTGTGGAAATACATTGGTAGGCCTGAAAATGTAAATCCATACTTCAACTTTGAATACAATTTGCATGTTAATACAACTTTCACAGCATTGTGTTTTGTAGATCTACATTTAAAGGTTCATGAATGTCAAATTTCGCATCGTTAGTGACCAACTGAGTGTGGTTAAACATAAATCTTTTCTTTTTACACTTTCCTGACCTAAGACACCAAAGAAACTACAAAGCTTTATCCAAACATTGCCACTTGATACTGAAACCTGGCACCAGTTGTCTCCCAATGTTAGGATTAAGACCAGCTAACTACATACCATAATTTCTTCTACATGTGTCTGTCTGGTATGTGGCATGGCTGACCAACTGGTGTGGTTGCCCGAGCAACGTGTTAAGTCAGTGGGCTGTGAAAGTCGAGTTGGACCCGGTTCCACAAAAACACACACACACACGACAGCTCTTTCCGGGCTCTAGAGTAGAAGCACGAGTACGTCTCTCCAGGTCAAGCTATTTCTGAGCTCACCGTGTTGAGTGGAACTGCGTTTTGTAAACCTCACACGAGTGGAAGAGACAAGGACAGATTAGCCAAAGCTTTAGCTTTGTGTGCAAGTAAACAGAAGTCAGGGGACACAATGAACAACAAGTCCATTCAGAAAAAAAAGAATATGTGTTTGGGGGAGCGCCAAGCACAAGCGGGTAACAGCTGTTAGCGGAAGAGGGCTTGTACTCTATATACTGGTGCTGCCAAGCAACAAAACAGGCAGCAGCAAGCCTGAATGTAGAATAGGTCAAACCAAAAAAAGTTGCTTCAACAAATACGGGGACTCTTGGGCGGGTGCGGAGACCAATGATGGGATCAGAGGGATTTGCCTTCAGTCTGAAATCAGTTTAATTAGTGAACTATCAGTTGCACAAAGAAACGGGGAAATAGTACTTGACTTTATTAAAGCTCTTGAGTGTGGGCCAAACGTAATTTCAACAAATTGTACTTCTATTCAGACTCAGTATAAAATGCAGTCAATAGCATCTGCTATATTTTTAAGACTAAAGCCACAGGTTTAAAAAGTTCACCATCAATAAATGAGCTAATTTCCATTCATCAATGTACTGCATTTGTCATTTGTTCTTAACCTTTTCACATTGTATTTACTGTTTCATTTATTAATTATCTTTTTTATTTGTGGTTATAATGACTGATTGTGTGTCTTGAGCAATTTACAAGAGCAGTATAATACAGTTATCTGCCAACACAATGGGTTTATAGTCATTAATCACAACCACATTTCATAATGAAAACAAAACTATACAGTGCACTGTGAAATTTGGGGGAGGGGTGGGGGTTTATTAAGTTTTTTACATCTGCCCTGAACTCTACAAAATATGGGTACATCCAAAAAAAGATAACTCTATACCAGGGGTCGCGAACAAGTTAGACACAAAGAGCAAAAATGTTAAACTGTGAGTTTCAAAGAGCCACACCATGCAGTGACCTGCCAAAACACAGACACACACACACACACACACACACACACACACACACACACAAAATCACACAATTAAAACCATATTATTATAAGTCCTGTCAAATTATTTTAAAATATAATTTATTATTTGTTTTAATTGGCCCTGATTATTTTAAGAGTGTTTTAAGAGGAAATAAAAATAAGAGAAATATGAAGCGAGGCAAAGAGCCACTGTACAGTAATCCCTCAAATATCGCGGTTATATAGACCAGACATAGCCGTGATAATCGAAAAATCACGAAGTAGGGTCACCACTATTACAGCTTTTTTCTTCTTCTTCAGTGCTGATTCATAGTAGCAAGAATGGCTTCCGCTTACGAGTTAGAGCCTGGATTTTTACATTTTTTATGAAATTAAACAAATAAAAAGATTTATTTTTTCTTCAGTGCTGAGTCCTAGCAGCAAAAGTGGCTTTCGCTTACGAGTTTCTTTTTTATGAACTTATATATGTATACACATACACACACACATATATACATACATATATTATACATATTCCACTAATTCATTAGATTTATTGGCGGGATGGTTTGTTATGCTTTATCCTCTTTTTTGTGCATATCCAAATTTAAAATATGCAAACTAACAACCCCAATTCATTAAATTAATAATTTTAATTGAAAATATCTTCAATATATTGCTTTTCTTTGTCTTTAATTCCCGTGTTATCTTTCTGTGGATCATCCCATTCCTATCGTGACCATTTAATTTATACACTGTTTGAAGTAAATGTGGGCAGGATTTGGCTGTAGACAAGGAATAAAAAGCATATAGCTTTACCCGCTAGACTTCAGGGTCAGGCTCAGCCTTAAAATAAATACACCTGAGTTACATTAAAACCATCATTTCACTCAAAATATAGTACAGTGTGGCTTTACCATGAGCGCAAAAAACAACATATAGAAGACTAAAATCAGAATTAATCAATTGTCATTGATAACTCTGCACTTGTATTTTACATTTAACAAGATTGCGTTGATCCATGTCAACTGTAAATATACAAATCTTTGTAGAGGTTTGCGGGGCTGAAACAGTTTGGACAAGTGGAATGTATTTTCACTCCCAATACTTACGTATCCCTCGCTTACTGTGTTCATTTTTAACTGACTAGTAGGGCATTAGGTTCTTTGTGTTACTGAGATAGTACTCACATAAAAAGAAACGATGGTCACTGCATGAACACACCCATACAGCAACTCTAGTGTTTGAGAGGCATCACTGGTTTGATTTTCAAAAGCCCCACAATATCCAGCATCTTAAAAGCTTGCAAAACCCTGAGGTCATGCAATTCTTTGTTACTCTGACGAACAACTTGCATCAAAGTGCTGCAAAATTATTTGTAAAACGACACTATACCCTGTGTCTGGCCTTGCGTGTTTTAGTGACAGAACATGCAGATTCCTATGCGATCTGGTGTCATCACTCTGCAGCTTCTGACTGCCAGAAACCCGGGGGGTATCCTTTACTTGTCACTAGTACTACTTAATCTCCGAGTCATACAGACTCAACACAATATTTTGGTAATCAAAGACAGGAACAAACTGCTGGGTGAGGGGTAGGGATGAAAATAGAGACAAGTAATTATAATGAATCTAGACATAGCAGAACCAATTTCACAAACATTGGACAGCTGAGCAGGAAGCCCTTTTAAAGCACTAAGGACTGTCCAAAATGTGTGTATTAAAGATGCCGATGTAAAAATGTATTTTTGCTATTACAAAGTCATTTTCATCCAAGCTACAACTAGAGTGGCTATGATACTGATTAAGCCCATCAGTTCTTATTAAATGTTCTTTCAGTATATATTCTAACATCAATTATTTAATAATGACCTTTTAAACATATTTCAGAACTGCCAACCCCCGTCGACATCATTTCAGGAGTACCCTTGTCCGATTTACAAAGTTTTTCCGGAGTGAATGCGATTCACGCAAAAGCGATATAAAATGTAAAAAAAATAACATGACAATTTACATCAAACAGTTAGTATCATGTTTTTACATTAATTGAAATATTGTGTTTTTGCAAACTATTGAAAAAGTACAACATAAAGAAAATAAATTTATCTTTGTGTTTGGGTCCTTCTATGTGGGTTTTACAGTCAGTAATTCCACCAGGTGTCATGATGAAGTCGCACATGCATGTTGTGCAATGTGAAAATGTCGGTGCTTTTGGAGATGGCTTCAACATGGGATATTTCGTCGAATATGAACCAAGAAACTTGGGTCTGGGTTTCTTATTAGAAGTTTCATCCATTTTGTGCTTACCCCGAGTAGGCATATTGATAAGGTTTACCCGTGCTTTGTACGTATACTTCCTTTAGAACAACTCCGGAAATTATAGGATTCTTTTCAAAACAAAAGACTGGTGGTTTAGTCTGCCTTAATAATACTTACTTCCCTCATAGAAGCCTTAGAAGCCAATGATTTTGTGAAGTGCAATTCTTTTTTCAATTTATTGTCATGTTGCGTAATGACCAGCCGCAGGGCGAGTACTTGCATCCCTATTATTCCATGCACACATGCGTTCTGCTTAAGGCTACAGAGTATATGGACATAAACTGCTTATAATGAACTGTATACATTTAAATTGACATGAATAGTTTGTAGAGTGAACGTCATCCAGTCTATATTAATCCACAAAAGCAAATAGGATCTGAATATAAAGGATTTTCAAAGTAAAGTCTTTTTTACATAAAAATAGGAAAATATCTATTGAACAAAAATGTGTTTGCAGACAAGACCGGATGAGATTTTCTCATTTTGTAGGACATACACATATAGTGAGAATTCAAATGATTGGACTCACCTGGCAACCCCGTTTCTCAATCTCGTTGATGCATTTGCTTATAAGCAGGGGCACCAAAAGTCCTGTGTCCTCCCTCTCGACCACCCTCCATGCCTCCACACCAAAGATTTGGGGATCCCTGTTGCCATTTGGTCCTCCATCCAAGGAGTTCTGCCACTGCTCCATCAGGTTCAACTTGACATATATTAACCCGCGAGGCTCCAGTTTAACTGCTAGCTGATGAGAACGTATTACCCTGAAGAGTGCAGGTAGGACCACTGTTCCGTGACAGCAAACTCGATTTCGTCTTGGAGTCGGCTCCCAGCTGAATACAACAAGCTTCAAATGCTGGGCATTCTCCAGCTCAATGTTGAAGGTGTGATCCATACCCAAAAAGGCTGTTCGACATGTAAGGAGTGCAGTCCGTGCTTTATTAACTGAGTCCACTTGGATGGCGCAGTAAACATCTCGAGAGTCAGTACGAGGTGGTTTGAGATCCTCAGCACCGTAAAAGTGCAAGCTCATCAGTCCAGAGATGTACTGGCTACATTTGGGCTGCTCAGTGAAGCTGTAATGTCGGAAAGCATCTATGTCCAAATCTGTACCGTTTAGTTTTGATATTCCACTTGGTACTTCAGCGTCCCTACATCTTTGTCTCTTTCCCTCAACAGAACTGTGCTTCCCAGATTTAGCCACCAGCTCTGGCGAGTCACCATCACTTAAGTATCCACCTTTACTGGCAGATTTGGAGCCGCCGTTGTTTTTCTTCTTATTGAAGCTGTGCTGAGTAGACACGCTGCTGTCCAAGTGGTATCGTGAGATCACATTTCGGCTGGCAAGACCAACACCAGACACAGCCAATCGTTGAGTGCCTGAACTTTGAGAAGTTGCTTCTAACCCTCCATTTGTGGCTCGAAGTGAATGGGATCTGGACTCTAAATGGCCACCTCCATTGCTGTTATTGCTGCTTTGCCCTTTGACGCTGAGTTTCCGGCTTAGCTCTGGAAGCTTCTTCATCTTCATAGATATTTTCCTGACAGTGCGTGGGGACTTGATCTTGTCTGGGAATGACCAGTTAATGGAACTGCTTTTCTTAGTGGGGTTTGGGCTTGAAGGAGGCGAGAATCCAATATTATTGGGCAAGCCAGGAACATCTGCAAAGAAAATCAAATTATGAAGGTAAGTTTAAAAAGGAGACCGGTCATGTTGAATCTACCTTACATAGTGGTATCCTAACAACACGGAAAAGTAGAGAGCAGCAAACTTTAAATGGAATGTGTCCGATCATGTGTAATATAATTTCCACATTGGTTGTCTTAAGCCAGTAACACAGAGAAAAAAACATATTTCCACATTCAGAGATTTAACATGATTGCCTTCATCATGAACCACTCAGGAGGGAACACCTTACAGCATTGGGGCCACAGTTCATGCTGGATTAAGTCCGTATCACATGACTTGGCAAGTCCTTTGATGACTGCTTTTAGAACTAACCTCATTTGGATCACGCTATATTGCCCACTCAAAGCAACACGAGAGAATAAATGATGCAGTCTAAAGTGTAAAGCTTCATTCAGGCATCAAATATGTTATAAAAAATTATTGGATTAGGTAATAAATTGGTTTTATGAAGGATCCTAAATTGTGCATAAACCTTTTAACACCTAAGTGGTTCTTTAGAGATAGGTCAAGACAAAGAGGAAATGAACAACATGGAGATAGTCTGTGCTAGCCTATATCATAGGCTCAATGTTCAGAGGGACCATAGTTACATTTTGGTTTCCACAAGTGAGAGGGAGGAAGCTGAGGTGCTGAAACAGCATGCAGCATAAGATGGGGAGAAGGACAGGGTGTAACCAAAGCATAGGGGACAAAGACACCCCTTGTCCAAGCACTGAGAGTTCTGTATGTCAACTGAAGGACTTGCAAGCAGCTAATGAATGTACAACTGAACACTGCTGTTCACTAACAGTCTTCAGCCAACCATGCTCAGCCACCTTTCCCCCTTCAGTCAGTAGCCTTCCTTACCCGAGCTTCCTGCCAATAATAGACAAAATGGCAGTCTGATAAGAAAGACATCGATGGAAAGTATGGAAGGTGAAAATACACCAAATAACTCTAGGGCAGGGTCTTATAGAGTTTTCACAGGGCCCGGTCAAATCTGAAACATGTGGCCTTCTAGGAAAATATACATCAGTGCTGGTACAAATGATCTCATTATTATTTCATTCATTAGTGGTGTGAAAAACATTGGTAAAAAGAAGCCAAAAACACCCTTGGTAAGCACTTAAGGCAACCTCCATGCATATTACCTCGCATGCATTGTGTGATGAAAACATCTTAAAACTATATTGATCTCAGCTAGTTTTTTTTTCTAAAGAAACTGGAGCGTAACAGTACCATTCCCGCTCCAATCTTAACAATTTTTTGCAAGAAGCCATTTACCATTGACGAATTATATCACTATAAAATAATTAGATTGCAAACAAAGAAAAGAACAAAGACTTCCACGGCAAGGTGAAATGGGCTCTTCATACAACAAATGAGCACGTCTGTCTCACAGTTCTGAGCTCAAGGCTTCAATCACCAGTGGGTTCCAAATTGCGTGGGTTTTCTCCAGGTACTCCGGTTTCCCCCCTCATCCCATAACCATTCATGGTAGGCTGGTTGAACACTCTAAATTGTACCAAGGTATGATTGTGAGCGTGAATGGTTGTTCGTCTCGTTGTGCCCTGCGATTGGCACGTCAGTGTCCCCTACTCCACACAGTTGCCTGGGATAGGCTCTAGCACCCCCGACCATTGTGAGGATATGTGTAACGCAAAATGAATGAATAAATGAAAAAAAATCACTTCAGGAAAGGAAGACCTGAGTCTGAAAAGATACAAAATATTAATTGATTTTATCAGGGTTTTTTATTTATTTATTTTTTATAGACTTCCAAGCTCATGGATCATAATAAACAGTACCATGGAGGCCTTACACAAAAGGTGAAAATTTGAATAGCCAAATCTTATTTAAGAATTTTAGAATTTCCTCTAACCATGCACCATAGTTTGCCATCTTTTTTGTATATAATTTCACATTATCCATCGGACTTTTGAAAGGAACTGAATATTTCTAAGCACAAATGATAGCTTGAATTACGAGTTAAATTTTTCAACCTGCTGACATCTTGTAATTCACAAAACTCATAATTTGGGGTAGTTGTAAATAAAACTATCATACTACTAGTCGTAATAATTTACCTCTGAGAAAACTGAAGAAACCATGGTAATCCAATATTTACAATTCAATACAGCCTTTGACTTATGACAGCTATAATATCTTATTAATGCTGGTCAATAATTCTGAAACACACATACACAGACATGTAACTCCTCTAGGCTTTAGCTATGGGGCAGCAGCACTGACAGTAACTCAATACTCATGAGCTGAGGTTTAGGGGCGACACTTTGACACATTACCCTCCAAGGCTATGTTCATGGGTCAAAGGTCAAAGGTCTGCATTCCTCTGCATGACATCTGAGCCCTTTAACTACATCTACTTCACCACCTACATCTTGCACATGTTCGTAGTAAATGGCTGGAGCTAGAATGCAGGTTCATACTGTATGTATACAAGAGGAAAACACATCCATGCCCTGACCCTGGAGACTGGGCACCCAGCCTCTAACACCTGCCAAAACAAGCGAGGAATTTATGACGAGAGCCTTTCACAACACTGGCACCAGTCAGGTGCAGGAGAAGGGCGTGTATATGAGATGACGTGATTAAGTTGGATATGGTTTGTCACATTAACTCTTGCTCAGAGGTTGAATGTTAAATGAAAGAGGCAGCCTTATATTCAGTCTTGCATTCTCTGATAATAATCTGCGATCACTGATGAAGGAAAAATGCAAACCCACTTACTTTGATTGAGGCTTGTGAGTGTTGTATCCACACTGAAAAAGGGTATGTTAAATGTGAAAACCAACAGGACCATTGTGTGCAGTGTAAATAAAGTTGTGAATGGCACACTTGTCCACAAGTTTCTTCACTAGGTGGCCGCGTAGATCTGCTCTGTGCTACTTCCTATTCACATGGCTCACACCCATCACAAGGCATTTCACCAGTTGCAGGAGATTGGCTCCTTAATCACAATGGTTACAAAACCTGCGTTAATATATACAAGTATGCAGGCTTTCTCTTACACAAGATGGCCACATGCCAAAGCAGCCCTCATGGGGTTAAGCTCCATTGCAGCCATTTGTGTCCTACCTCAACACCAACAGAAAAGTAGCTGCATTGGTAAAGGCAATAGGAGATCAATAGAGCAGCCAGCCTTCACTACATGGGGTAGAGGGACCTAGTCCTTCTGTGACGAGTGGGAAAAACACTAAAGTTTAATTGACATGACGCCTACCAAATTGTTAAGAATATAGCAACTGATTAACTACTAAACTGAAAATATACCAAAAACTATTATCCCTAAACTCAACTCATCTTAAAATATTACTCATAGAAAAACAGATACTGTGATACTTCACCATCTTGCGTTTTTTTATTAAGTATAAAAAAAGTTTTAAAAAATGTCAAAATTCACACTAAAACTCAAAAGCAGAGGACAAGGGGTAAAAAATGGCGGAAGTCAGGGCTCCGCTTCTTCTCCAGCGCTGAATTGGGTGGCACTAAGCGCTAAAGAAGAAGCCATTTTTCACCATAGAAGAATCATATAGAAAGGCAGAGAACGACGACATCTTGCCTTCTCCCGTTTTGTTGCGAGGGAATTTCCCATCACGCACATCACCTGTGGAGAAACACTACGCCGAGCCTATTCCAGCTTTATTCGGATTTTGAGTTACTGTTGAAAATGCCTCCTAAGCATCCTGACATCCAATTAGCCCAGGAAAAAACAAGACATGACCACAGTGACCAAAGTAATGACGTTGCTGCACATGCAAAAATTATAGCATGCCATTGTGGCATGAATGAATAAAAGAAAGAAGCAAACATTCGGAAGACGGCCACAATATCCTTTTGAGTGGTAAGCACTATGAATAAAAAAATGAACCAGCATTATGAGGGATTTACGCCGTAGATATTGCCGTGAAGCTGGCATGACGAGAGGACGTCAACACACTGGGAGCGAGCCACTCACTTTTTTTAATTTTATTTTTCTTAGCTTGACCTGTTCATCTGCTCAGATAATAATAATAATAATAATAATAATAATAATAATAATAATAATAATAATAATAATAATAATAATAATAATCGGACATAGGCCCTGTCGTCATCTAGGTATGTTCATAAGATGAAGAGTTTTAATGTGCCACATGGGATTTTAGTGTACTTCTATTGTGAGTTTTTTTTTCATGCAGAGGACAGCGGTCATAAAAGGTTATAGCTGGACCTATGGAAGGTGAGAAAAAACTGATGAACAGAAAAAATGAAATACATAATGAAACAAAGATGCTACCCTAGGTAAGTAGCGGCAATATCGCAAAATGAATATTTTACCAGGGCCCACGATGTGATGTTGGGGAGGCACTTAGTAATTGAAGGATAAGAAGAGGAAAGATCTTTTTTTTTCCTTTTTAAAGTTAGAACATGTTCAATCCTTTAATACTATTATTCTCACTTCAAAGGATTAAACAAGCGAGAAGGGGAATCTTTTTTTTCTGTTGTAGTTGCATAATAACACTGTTTCGGCTTAATTTAGGCTTAATTTGTCCAACTAGAAGAAATGAATCATTTTATTTTGTTTAAGAAATTGTTTTAGGTTGCAAAAATAATAATGTCATGAGGAAAAGAAAGGCCATGTAAAGATGACAGAGAACATTTTATAATGTTTAAGTATATAATTTAAGTGAGGGTTTTACTAGAGTACTGAGCATTTTGAGTTGCTTGTGATTCCAAGAAAACTATGAGACAACTACCGGTATGTGACCTAAAGTTCACATCTAACACCAGACTATGGAATCTATTCTGGATATAGAGTGAGGCTCACACAGTGTTGGTCTGTTATCTTGTTGCCATCCTCCCAGCCAAACCATGCAATCGTCTGCCAAGATTAAATTCTTGATTCTGACTTCCAGACTTGAGCTCGGGTGTAACTTTAGCAACATGGGCTCATTCTTGCATGCAGAAGGTAGGGACGGCAAAACAACCACGGGAAAAAAAGGGTCTGATCCTCTTCAGAGCGCTGGGCAAGTGAGATACCACAACCTGCCACTAAAGAGACCATGCACACTACCCCCAGAGTCTATCAATCATTATTTTCAATATAAACAAAGCACTCAAAAAGACAAAAAGTCAGTCAATAGGCAGCACACAAGGAGTCTGGAGCCTTATAAATTGTAAAATTCAACGATTTTAAGGCAATTTTAAGGGTACAGCTTATACGCAGAGGTGGTCAATATGCGAGAAAATACGGTAGTTTGAAAAATCACAAAGAAATGGCAACCGCGCACATCCCAGACTCCTAACTTGGGGGTACAAGGCGGCCAACTCTCCTAGGCGTTGTCATTTAAATGTCCTACGATACAGTTTAAAGACTTTGTTACATGAGAAGCTTATACGTGGCTAGTTAGCTGCTAAAATGTTATTTTGTTCTAAAAGCAATGTACGTAGATGTCAAATGTGTTATTTTAAATAGTGATAGCCCTGGTGAACTGGTGTAATAAAGATGCTGAAGAACAGTGATAAATAAGTAGTAAAAAATAAGTTTGCAGAAAAAAATTAAGTAAAATAAATAATTAAAGCATTGTGTGAAATATTACTTTTGTGAGTAATGAACCCGAACACTAATTGTTATTGAAGGAATGCAATTTCTTCATATATTTTTACGCAATAACTTTTCAGTCCTTGCCATAGTTTATGCAGTTTTCTGATATTAGCTTGTCATAGTTGAGAGATTTTAACATATTTGGCAACAGTGCAGTACAACACGTCATGTTTTTCCTATTCTTGGGTACCTGTCCTTGCAGGTTTTGCTTTTTATTTTTATACATATTGTTATTTTTAGGCTATTTTTGGAGCCACCAAAATATCCAGTTAGTTCAAAATATTGCTGTTGCCTCTAGAAAAAAATACATCTGAGTTGGCTTCAGCGCCCCTAAACTAGATAAGAACAAGGATTTACATAAATCCAACATTGCAATTCAGGGCTGCCGGATGAGAGAAACATTCTCGAGCCTTATCACAGCATAAATATAACCTGCCCAATCTGGCAACATTACTACAGCTAAGGAATCACTGTTCATGGGCTCTTCATACAGCAATTATGGCAGTGGACTGTTTGTACATTGCAGAAAATGTTTTTCTTTTGTAGCGGTGCCAATGGCGCTTTGTGTGCAGCAAATGGCGCCATCGTCTCTCGGGAGTCATCGGCAGACTGTACTGATGGCGCAAGGCCAATGGTGCCCTGTGTGCGTCGGACATAAAGGCCTTTTCAGAAGACCGGTAGCAGTGCACACCTTTCCGCAGGTGTATTTGGACATAAATAAGCTTTTTTGAGGTTTCCTGGACTTCTGGACTCTTGCATTTCAATGCCAAAATTAGTAAAACCGTGTTTGCAGCTGTTATAATCTTTTTGCTTTTTACACGGCAACACGCTTGTTTAATAACATAAACAAATTTAAATGAAATTGGATTACGATGCAGACACACTCAAAAATAAGTTTAATCTAACCTTACACTAAACTTAATTCTAATTTTGTATTTAAGTTTGATACCGGCCGGGTTGGCTGTATTTGCCCCGCCTCCACCCTGACTTTCTCCATCGATGTGCTGTTTGCTTTTGTATTCCCTTCAAAATATTCCGAAAATGATGCACACAAATGTCCTCACAGTAGTATAACGCACGACCACTTGCCAACGAGAAGTAATATGTACTCGTACAAGCGATCGCTACGCCATTCGCGCTGAGTGACGGAAAAATAAACACTGAAAAAAATGCTACGCTCCGCCCAGTGCTCGTAGATTTCTGTTATACACGAAAGAGATGCGGCAAAAAGAAAGTGCGCTACAATGATAAACAGCCTCTCATGTCTTGGCCACCTGGCTTTCTTGTATCTCGAAATTTTTCTCGTATCTAGAGATAATTATTTGCCCGAAATTTTACTCGTATCTCGAAATGCTCGTATGTCGGGGTGTTCGTATGTCGAGGTACCACTGTATAGGCTTAGCTCAACATGCTCTCTTTGGTTCAAACTACCATGTTGTCACATTGGAGAAAAACGAGTTGGAAGACAGGAAACACAAAAAAAGAAGCTAAGTTGGTTAAGAAACAGTGAGCCGTGTGCTGACTGTCACCACTTTCTAAATCAGTGGTGTTTGAACTATGGTCCGTGGGCCAACTGCGGCCCACTGCCCAATTTTATTGCCCCGCAGGAAACTATAAAAATATCCTCGAATATGTCCTGTGCAAAAAGGCTAAGTTCAGGCTACACAGGAGGAAACTGGAGTACTAGAGTATCAATTAAAACTGTTAAGCAAACATGATAACCACTCTCTCACCATGACTCCACATTAAAGCCAATAAAATAAAAATAATAATTTGAGGATAACAAGATATGTGCTGGGAAATGGGACAAAAGAGGTATATTTTCTTAACTTACCCATAGATTTGCTGGTAAAAGGTCCTCCTTCCTCTTGATGTTTAGAAATAAGCGCTGCACTTTGCAGATGTAGCGCATCATTTCCCTGAACATCAACTGAACTGCTTTCTCCGAGCGACTTTGGTCCACTAGTTTCCAGGGTCCTTGCAATTTGACCCGCCTTTCGTTCTCTACGAGGCTCAGCATGACTCGGAGGAAGCAGCTGGACCGAGGGTCTGTTGGACATTCCAAGGTCATCATCCTCAGGAATTGGGTTATACCAGATCTCTCCTTCATCATCAGCATCATTCTCCTCTGCTGGGTCGACACTCTTGGGATGAGGTGGCACGCTCACCTAGATCAGGACAATTGACAATGAAAACAAATTCAGGAATATTCATATGCATATATTTGCATTAATATTAAGAATATGTTCCTTTTATTGACGTTGTATTACTCAAAGGTGTCAAGTTTCGTAATGAGCTCGACAATTAGCCTAGTTTAACTAGGTAACATTACAAAACTCTATGCTAATCCATGCTCAATAGTTTAATGGAATTTAAATCTAGAAAGGTCTGACCTCAACACCATCACAACAATTTATAAGTAGTTATATAGCAATTGTGAAGCTGCTTAGTCAAAAGTAAATGTCTCACTCAAGAGGAAATCAACACATCTTTAGAATGTCAAACTATCCATCAAGTTTTTATCAAGAGACGCAATAGTGTTAAATTAACCTTGTGTATTTGCAGGGGTGATGGACGTGGAGTTAGTGCCCCAGCACTTCTTGTTTGTTCTGCAGAAGGACTGGATGGCGGCTGCGGATAGCCCAGGAAGACATCCTCCTCTGGTCCCAGCTTTCCTTGCACCTCATCTTTATTGGAATGGTTCTTTCCAATTGTGCTCTGCTGCAGCCAGTTGCGCTTCTTCGCAACCGTGATGCTATGGAGGTGCGGCCGCCTTGCTGAAAGTTCATTTTCCCTGGAGGACTCTTGAGCTTGGACATTCTCAATAAGAGCTAAATGGGCAATAAAAAGACAATGTCAGAGAATTGGAAGGGCACCATGTCAAGCCTGGAGACGTTAGAACCAAATGAATCATGACTATAATCCATCCATGCATGTTTTAAACCATTGTGCCCCATTAGGATCGTGGGTGCACAGGAGCCAATAGCAGCTGACTTTGGTATAGAGGAAGGGTATATGCTGAAAATGTTGTCAATCACTAAGGGCATGTATAGACAAACAACCATTCACAATCATATTCACAATTATGGCCAATTTAGTCTCCAATTAACATGTATTTACAATCTACGGCAAGTAGCCAGGGAAAACCAAAGAAAGCCCAAGGAGGACATGCATGTCTCATACAGGAGGCCCTAAGCCAACATCCAAAACCAGGCCCTCTCCGCTGAGAGATATACATGTTAACCATTACAACACAGTGCACCAGATTGATTCATCGCAATAATCTCAATTAGAATCTAAAATGCAAACAATACAGATTAAATTCAATGTAAGGAAACATCTGTATCAAGAAACAAAAGGGGTGTCCACAGTAAAATAATACATTAAGGTCATAAATATTGGAATGGCTATGATGTTTGGATGGGTGGATATTTTTTGGATGGATGAATGTAGTCTGGCTATTTTTCAACATATTTTCATAATCACCAAAATATCCACCAGATTGGCATAAATTCTCAGGAGCGTGTTCAGTAATTTTGACCAATACGCACTCACAATCATATCGCGACCAGCAGGAATCGAGACCATGCCTGCCCGCAAAGAAGTCAGGCGAGTGAACCTCTACACCACGAGGCGGCTCAGTGACGATTCATTTCACAAATTTCAGTTTTGACAATTTAAGGTTCAAATATTACTGATTTCTTTTTTAAATAACAACAGCTAACAGTTTCTGGTTTCTGAGGAGAACAGCACAGGCCATCAGAGATAAATATGTTGTTTATATGTTGTGCTGAGGGAAGTTCCTGCAGCAATATTTAAAAGTTTTTGTCCTAGTACCAACAACCAATACCATTAAAATGCCTTGATGTGACAAACATCTTTTTCCCCACTATAATTAATTTTCTTTCACACATCCGCAAAATGTAAGACTGCAATACTTCTATTACAAAGAATTCAAACCCCTCGCGACCCTTGTGAGAATAAAGCGTTTCAGAAAATGAATGAATAAATGGTTTGATAGCAAAGAAAACATAAAATGATCATACTCCTCTGGTTTCCATCCAAGCTGGAATAGCGCTATAGTACCCCAAAAATATGCAAATACTGCTGAAAGTGTTGATTTAGTGTTTTCACAGTAGCTCAATGTTTCCCAATGTTTTTTGAGCTGCGGCATTGAAAAATTCTCAAGGCACAGCACCATCTGAAAATCTTTTAATTTAAAACTGGCACCTAAGTTAACAATATACAGTGGTACCTCTACATACGAGCAGCTCTACCTAAAAGATGCTCGAGATACGAGGAAAATTTCGAGATGCGAGAAAGCCAGGTGGCCATGACATGAGAGGCTGTTTATCATTGTAGCGCACTTTGTCTTTTTTGCCGCATCTCTTTCGTGTATAACGGATATCTACGAGCGCTGGGCGGAGCTTGCATTTTCCCGTGACACAGAGCTTGCTCGTTGTCATGGAAGATATTGTGTCACTTGGAAATTCCTTGGGGCTGGAGGTTAACGAGGCAGATGTGAATGATCTAATCGCCGAGCACCACGAAGAACTGATGAAACAGGATTTAATCGAGCTCCAGGAGAGTGAATATTTGGAGGTGTTGCCGGAACTCATAGCGAGGAGTAGGTGGAAGAGAGGGGCCGCCTGGCTACAAAGGATATCAAAAGACATGCTAGCGAAGTGGCAAGAGTTTTCTGATTTTGTAGAAAAGAGGCACCCTGACAAGCTGGCAAGTGGTCGCGCGTTATCGTATTGTGAGTACATTTGTGCGCGTCATTTTCGAAATATTTTGAAGGGAAGATAAAAACAAACAACTCTTGATGCGTTCGTTTTAAAAACTCCCGCTGAACGTCCGGGTGGAGTCAACCCGGAGAACAAAGGTAAAAATTTTTTTTTAAAAAATTAGAATTGAGTTTTGTGTAAAGTTACATTAAACGTGTTTGAGTGTGTCTGTATATATATTAATCCAAGTTAATTCAAATTTGTTTGTTCTGTTAAGAGTGCGTTGCCGCGGAATAGTCCGCCCGCCCTCACCTGCCTCTATGTCCCACTCGCTGTACCCTCCGCGAAATCCGTCTAATTTTAGTTCTATTAAACACATTTTATTACTATTAAACCACTAGTTATGTGTTACTTTGTTAATAGATGGCGAATTAGAAGAAATAAAACATTTTTTCCAATCCAATGTCCTGTTTTTGGTGTTTTTTCAGAGGGTTGGAACGAATTAATTAGTTTTTAGTTCATTTCAATGAGAAACATTCGTTCGAGTTACGAGAAGATCGACATACAAGCTCAGTCCCGGAACGAATTAGGCTCGTATGTAGAGGTACCACTGTAAAGTCGTTCTTATCAAAGTTTTATCAAAAGGAATCAGATCCAAGTTATTCCAAAATCTATTGTTTCACACCATCCTAATTTAACCAAAAGTTCATTTTGATGAAATTCTGACTCCTTGTAATTTCTGGAAGCACATCTGACCATTGCTCACGGCACACCAGTGTGTCGCGGACACAGTGGTTGGGAAACACTGCTGTAGATAATGATTCAAAATATTTAGGTGTTTATTTTAACATTACATATTCAGTAACTACATACAAATGCATACAAATATAACTTTCTAGTATTTGCTTGAGCTGAGTGTCTATGATGTGTATAACAACAAGCCAATCAAGGGCCTCCACACTACTCTAGATGATTAAAAGCAACAACCCAATTTAGGAGTCAACTAATGTCCAAGCTCGTATGGTGTCGGTCCTGGAAGACAAGAATGGTACTGTAGTCAGCAACATCTTCTTTGAGGGGTCTTTCATAACTGGAAAGAAAAACGTGTGCTAACATGAATAGCATTCCAGATGACAACTCCGGGTTTACAGCCTTAACACTCTCTCAACCATCACACTCCTTCTTTGGACAAACACATTCTAAAGCAACAATTCATGACTAACGGTTTTGTAATTTTGTTATCGTTTTATGCTTGTTTATGTCCCTGAAACTCTGAAAAGAATAAGCAGTAGCAAATAATAATTAAAAGTGCATGAATATAGATTGATGGACAGATTGATCTTGAGATTTAGAAAGCTATACTACTAAGCTATGTTTTGGCTTTTAGACATTTTGGTCTTTTTAGTGATTTCTTTTATTTAAAAAGAGAGAGCAGTGACCTACGTGACAAATACATTTGCATAACAGATCTGCACAATCTGCTTTCCTGTTGTGTGGTGCTTTGTAGAGAATGCAGTGAGACTACATAAATCTCACACCCCTATAAAGGTACCAGATGGCCAAAGCACAATAATATACGGTTTGCATGTCTGTGTGGGCGGAAGAGAGAAGAAGTGGCGGTAAGATGGGAAGTGTTACGGTTTGGCGACAGAGCCAAAAACAGAGAACGCTTTTTTCCCCTTTATGTACTATTAAAACCTGTAGTACTGCCCCTAAAACTCTCCCTAAATATATTCTGTATCCAAATCTACTAAATGAGGCATTTACTTTCTCCTTGCAATACTTCATCCAGTTTCCCACAAGTCTTCCTTTTAGCTTGTCTCCACAGATACTCTTCTTTTGATCAGAGAAAAACCTAGATCAACAACATTTCTCACTCCATACAAGTACCACTTTGTTGTATGTAGCGTTTTGGCATCGCTTCCAAATTGGGATCTTTGCCGTTTACCATACATCCTGTTGATGCACATTCATATGGTAATGTCAACCCTCTGAGTAGATTTTCCTCTTTTTACATCAGCAGACGTCTGACATTGTCGGTGGTTACATTACACGTCAACACTCACATCCTGCTGGGCTTTCTTGGCAGCATTGCCAAATGCATACACTACATCTTCTAAAGTCCATTGTGTTGAACCCAAATTCCTAAACATGTTCAAATAAAAACAATATTGCCAAGATGGCAATACGTACATATTTATTGGGAAAAATTAGCTGAGTGGGATGTAATGTACGACACGATTTCATTCATTCATCTTCCATACCGCGTATCCTTGCAAGGATTGCTGGAGCCTATCCCAGCAGACTTTGGGGGAAAGGCCTATTGTACCCTAGAGTGGTCGCTAGTCAGCTATAGGGCACAGAGAGAGACAGACAACCATTTGAATGCCCAAACAAACCACCGCCAAGTGGAAATCGATCGCACGCTTGCCTGTACCGAAGTCAGGTGAGTGAACTCATACACCATCAGGTAGGCCTTGGCGATATGACAAAAAAAATTATCATGATAAAAGAAAAAGTATCAGTCGATATCCTATAATTATCTCAATAACTATCACATCTTTTTTCTTTCAAATTTGTATTTTTGTTGTTCTGTTGTGGAATAAATATAGGACAACTCCAAACTTACACCATGAAAAGTAATGAATAATAAAATCTGCAAAAATATTGACAAGCATCTTTATTTTTATAAATTTGCCTTCAAACCAAAAGTTGCTGCGCAATATGAAATAAATAAAATAATTAACTGAAGACATCATCACCATTGGCATGCAGACTATTTTAGCCTCACAAAAAACAAACAATGTAAATTTACCTCACATGGCCATTACAAAAAAAGTTAGATGAACCCATTTTAACCCAACTTAGCAAGTTTTAGATTTTTGCAACTTTTTCAAAAGATTTGCACAAAATGGTGAAACTCCTTGATATCAAGTAAGAAAATAATTACAGGCTGTCCTCAAATGAGGACAGTGGGGTAAGGACATTTTTGATAAGGCTGCTCTTTGTGCACAGATATTTTGGAGGTATTTAAAAAAAAAAAAAAAAGAAAGAAAGAAAATGACGGAGACATCACTTGGATCTTTTAGTGCCTCGGCTCAGTGTTGTCCTGCATCTCATAATATCTCATTTTGGCTGTTATAGCCCTTTTGCGTTCATGCTCTGTGTTAGCAGCTCTATAGCTAACCATGGTAAAAAAAGCCATTTGTTCCTTGCATCTTCTTTGTCTACTGAATATTGGTATGGAACTAGTATTTATGTCACATCAGCACCCCCATTCTTTGCGGTGTTCAAGTGATGTAATTGCAGTATAAGTATGGAAGGTTTTTATTATTGTTGACAAACATTATTTGACGATAATTATTGTTCTCATTTTACCATCAGTTGGCAGTATGAATAAGTTAGAAAGGGTGCTATGAAAAATACCAATGCATTTCTACTCCATTATTTGTCTGTATGTCTTTAAAAGCTCGATTTAATGTACAAACACATCACACCAACAACTTATTGGGCTTGTAAAAAAAGGCAACCTAGTCAGCGTCTGACGTATTGCTCTAAATAAATATAACGCTTCTGACATAGCGGCCTATATTACTTCAGTGCGCTAATGTCATTCTATTCATTGCTGGAATACTCTGAGCAAGCATGCATTGGTCAATCATGGGACGAAAGTGACGCCACGCAAACAAGTTAAACAGCAGGAATGGCATCCCAAAAATTCAATCCAATGTCTCCTTTAAATGCAAGTTACCATGGAGCTGCCCTGAGTTAATGACTGGGGAGGAAGGCAACATGACAGCCCTACCCCCTTGCCCTCAAACACAACCAGAGAGTGCACTGGCTCCTGTTCTGTTCTGGATTCCACTGGCCACAGCTGTGGAAATGTTCAGTGGGAAATAAAAAAGCTTGGTAGATTCCAAACTCTGGGGACTATAAAGAGTAAGGTTCCCCAAATTTATCATTCAGCACTCAGTGTCAAGGTAAAATGTTCTGATATTGCTCATCTAGCAAGTACACTATCCGTTAGAAATAAACAAACGTCTTGGGTTTATTATGACAATAATTTATGTACCGTGCAATGTGTGTTGATATTATGGATATATTCAAGTAGGTTTTGGTGAAGTGCAGGAATTTTGAAATTGGATCAGAACATTTTACGAGACACTGGTTTCAGTGAATTATAGACTATGATATTCCAGTGGTGGATGAACACAGAGGCCTTCCTCTGAGCAGCCACACATATCACACACTCAGCGCTGACAGTCAACAACAGCTTGCAAAAAAACACCTCAACTCTTTGCTCATAAAGGAACTAATGCAGCAGCTCAAACGCAGAGAGCAAAAACATGATCAGAACAATTAGTTAATATTTTATATTCCTGAGAGTGACGGTACTCTAAAATCTCATATCATTTTCTGAACCGCTTTATCCTCACTAAGGTCGCGGGGGGTGCTGCAGCCTACCCCAGCTGACTTCGGGCCAGAGGCGGGGGACACCCGGAATTGGTGGCCAGCCAATTGCAGGGCACAAGGAGACAAACAACCATTCACACCCACACTCATACCTAGGGGCAATTTAGAGTGTCCAATCAGCCTACCATGCATGTCTTTGGAATGTGGGTGGAACCCACAGTACCCGGAGAAAACCCACGCATGCCCGGGAGGAACATGGAAACTCCACACAGGTGGTCCAACCTGGATTTGAACCCAGGTCCCCCACTGTTAGGCCGACGTGCTAACCACTCGCTCCGCCGTGCCGCCCATGCTCTAAAATGTCAAATAAATATGTTTATGCCATATTGGCAACATTTATGGGTCAGTGTGCATAGGCAGGATGCATTACATTTACAAAAACACCATCAGGCTTGTAAATAATTAGATTTTGGATAATTCAGGCTAATAAAGAACTTCACAATGAGCCTGAATTTAAAAATATATGTATGTAGTGTACTTTCTGTATTGAACCAAACATCAAAATGCCATGGCTAAACAATATGTATACAACAAATCCATTGAAAATTAATGAATCGCGCATACAATTCAAGAGGAGAAAATAAACCTTGCGGCATAGTTTAACAATTTTCAGGAATTGAAAGCCTGAAATTATACATATTTCTATTCGAACAAAAAAGATGTCACAATCTACTGGAAATGGTTTCATGATACAGAGGGTTTCACATTTCATAATCATGTCATTCAGACACACAAATCTCACCACCAACACCAGAAGAACTTGAAAAGTAAGAATTGGTTAGTTGTTATTGAACAATAATGTGAGTCATCCCATCTAAAACCTGATGTGCTAGTAATTCAATGTTAAAATGGGCCTAGATTAGTTTGAAGGAGAGACCCCACCACCGGTTAAGAGAATCTTTCAAGAAAGCAAAGAGGTCTGAGCTGTCTCTTCCCTTTGCTTTACATCCAGAAGAGGAGTGCCACCAGGCGGAGTGTACTATGAGTGGAGGATGGTGACAGTAATCATACAGGAAGGAGGGTGAGTGCTCGCTGATTTAGGAGTTCCTCAGGAGTTGAGGCCACTCCATGCGGCCATCCTACCTGAGTTTTGCGGTGTCTTGCTTGCAGGAGACTTGAGGGATTTTACCACTTGGCAGGCCATTTGGACCCCTGATCCACTCAGACTGGCCTCAGGAGAAGGACGTTCATGGGTTTGGCTCCTACCGCAGGATGAAGATGAACCTTCTATCCGTTGCTTCATTTCAGATGACAACAGGCGACCTTTGTGCATCCACTGTTGCATCTTGTTGACAGTGACACCATGGCCCTTGAGTAAGTGGTTGCACGTTCCTGGAACTTCAGTTGACTCTTGTATGTTATAATGACTCAGAGGCATTAATAATCCCTCTGCGTTGCTGTCCGAAGAACCAGTTAGGCTGTTGATGGAACCACTGCTTTCAACAAGGTTCCCACCAGCAGTTACATGAAAAAGCTTCCCACTGCTGGCGTCATCGAAGACCACCTGAGGTTTTGAAAGCTCACCAGCATCCTCACTGTCTTTATCTGATTTTAGATCTGAAACCATTTCATTATCATACATGACTGGACTAGTTCTAAGAAGATTTGTGCACTGTAAAGGTCCTCCTGGATACTTGATATCTCTGTCACTAGCACAGCGCACCAAAGAGGATGTTATCTTAGGCAGAGGAAGATTCACCATACTCTTACTTTTTAAACAAGGTCTATGACCAGACTCAATGGTTCCGCCAAGACACAGTAGCAAGGAATCTGTGTCAGAAACCTGCTGGGTGCTGTGTTCACCTCCAGAGGACCACGAGTCACTGTCCATGTTTCTGGCAGACAACCTTGAGCACAAGCTGTCCCTAGACTGGCTACTGCAAGAAGAGGGTGTCTGATGCTCACTAAAACCAACATTGACCTGCTGGTCCAAATTAATATCATTCATAGCATTTATCAGGAGATAATATGCCTCTTTCAGCTGGTTCCTAAGCCTGTCTGTTTCCTGGGCACTGCGTTTCTCATCAACATGTCGTTCATCATGACTTATCTGGGGCAACGCCGCAACATCTCCACTATCACTTGCACTGTTTGTCCTAGTTTCATAGAAAGGCAGAATTTCATTATCATAATAATCCTCATCTTCACTTTCTAAAGGATACTTGAGTGATCCCTTTGTATCACACATGGATGCAACACTAATGTCACATATTTCTAGCTCGGTTGGGAAGAAGGCTGGGCTCTGCAGAGGGCCCCTCAAGTCGCCAGAATATGCGGGGTCATAGCTCTCAATTGTTCTAAAGAGGGTTTCTTCTGTTTGAGCATTGCCTGGATTTGTAATCACTGGTGTCTTCAAACTTTGGTTGTTGGCATTATGTACATTCACAGCAAGGACAGTCTTTGGCACATGTTGAGATTGTCCTTGAGCTGGGGGCTCACCATCAGAAGCAGGGGAGTTCACAGTTTGTGCATAGGAATAAATATGATTAGAATTGTCCCCGAATCCAATTGAATCCCCGACGCTGCATTGCCAGGGGGCTGAAATGAAGCGTTTCCTCTGGGCTGGCGTGTCTACATAGGACAGCCCTCCTGAAATGGTGATCGTGTCATCACACGCCGGCTCCCAGTGGCTCCCATTAGCCCCTGTAATCGCATGTCCCACAAACTGCACCTCTCTTTGAAGTGAGACCCCCGGGAGCTGGCCATTAACCCGAACCCTGCCCCCGCTGCTGTGCAACGGCGGACACGAGCCTGCTAAGTGCACTGACCGACCCAGCCGGAGCAACTCAACCCCCGCGGCTTGCACCACCGGCCCGTCAACACAATTCTCGTACGTGCTCATTCTCTCTGCCGAGTAATCCAGGCCTGACAGCGGCGTGACTAGCGGGCGAGCCTCGGCGGAGTCACGCTGCATTTGCAAAACTTTTTCTTTACCTTCTCGGCCCACGTTCGCAGCTACGGTGGAGCCCAATCCAACGCCGAGCGTTTCTCCCTTCTTGTTTTTTTTCCCACGGAGTTTCGCTAGTAAAGTCCTCCGCAGAGGATCAGCCATTCCTTTCCAATGCCCCCGAAAAGTTCACTTCCTCCCGATTCCTTTCCTTTCAACGCGCCTACTCCAGGGGGAAAGAGCTGAGTGGCTTCTCCTCGCTCGCCGCGCTCTGAGCTCTCCCCGGGAGCCTCGTCTCCATTCTCTGCTGTCACCTCCGCACTGGAGGCACACTCCGTGACGTTCGCTCGCTCGCTTGCTCGCTTGCTTGTGCTGTCCCCTTCCAACCTCTCTCTAGCTCGGCCACCCCCTCCCTCTCTCTCTCGCTCGGCCACCCCCTCCCTCTCTCTCTCGCTCGGCCACCCCCTCCCTCTCTCTCTCGCTCGGCCACCCCCTCCCTCTCTCTCTCGCTCGGCCACCCCCTCCCTCTCTCTCTCGCTCTCCCTCTCTCCCTCGCTCTCCCTCCCTCTCTATCTCCCTCCCTCTCTTTGTCCTTCCCTCTCTCTCCCTCCCTCTCTCTCCTCCCCTTCCTTTATCTCCCTCCCCCTCTCCCTCCCTCTTTCTCTCCCTCCCTCTCTCTCTGTCCGTCCCTCTCTCTCACTCCCTCTCTCTCCATCCCTCCTGCTCTCTTCCTCCCACCTTCTCTCCCTCCCTTCTGCCAACACTTCCTCCCAAAACTCCCTCCCTCTTCCTCTCCTCTCCCTCCCTCACTCTCTCCCTCCCGCTCTCTCCCTCCCTCTCTCTCCCCTCCCTCTCCCTATCGTCCTCCCTCCAGCTCTCCCCCCTTTTCTCTCTCTTCCTCTCTCCCTCCATCCTTCCCTTACTCTCTCCCTACTTCCCTCTCTCCCTCTCTCTTTCCCTCTCTCACACCATCCCTCCTACCCTCTCTCCTTCTCTCTATCCCCTCTCCCTCCCTCTCCCCTCTCCCTCTCCCTCTCTCGCTCTACCTCTCTCTTTCCCTCTCTCTCCCTCCCTCCTTCCCTCTCTCCCTCTCTCCCACCAATCATCTCTCCCTCTCTCTCTCTCTCTCTCTCTCTCTCTCTCTCTCTCTCTCTCTCGCTCTCTCTCTCTCTCTCTCTCTCTCTCTTTCTCTCTTTCTCTCTTTCTCTCTCACACACTCCCTCTCTCTCCCTCACATTAGATGAAGGTGAAAGAAAATCTTTCATGTCTGCAAAACTAAAATCGCTAGGGATTCATTTAATTCAAAACATATGAATACATTTCATTGAAAGCTGCTAGTTACGTACGCTCTTGAAAACGTGTTGTTTCACAGTAGAAGAGGTAATGCGTGTTTACAGTAATATTGAAGGGTTCAACTATGTACAGAGGGCTCTTTTACAAAAGGTCTCTCTCATAAGACACTGTTCCGCTCTGTTCCTACTCTTTGCTTTATAATGGCTATTAATAAAGTTAGTCCCAGTGTGAGTGAAAAGAAGAAACATGCCATTATCATAGCATTAATGAGTCTGGTTGTCACCCCGCTTGAGGGCGTATGCCTAGCGCATTTTACAAAAATAATGTAAAGTCATCAAAAGCAATTGCCGTTGGATGGATATTTCACCAAACGTTACATAAGTTTATTTTTTTAAGTTGTGTGTTTGCGTAGGATTGTACGTATGTTTACTCAGCTGCCAAACATGCGGACCCATCTATCCACCCCAGTGGAAAATCTCTTTGGTGTCTTATTAATTTTAATGATTTAATGAATCATTTTGATGTATGTAATCGTGATTCATAGTGACCTCACAGCTCAAGAGGAAGCTAGTGCATAGATATTCTATGGATAATGTGTACAGATGTCTGCTATCATAGCTAACAGAGAGCATTAACATTTAAGAAATGAAGCTGTGAATAAATACAGATCATGCACATTTTAATATCTATACTTTTTGTTAAAAAAAGGGCCGTGCCTTAACAAAGTTTGGAATGACTGCAACACTGTACATATTACGTCAACTGAGATGTATTTTCTAAATACACTGTCAAATGAATTCCTCCTCTCTGTAAAATAATGTAAATGAATTTTAAAAAAGAAAAGGCAATTCCATGTCGTGGGAGTATTAAATGTACCTCCCAAATCATAGGCTACTGGCAAGCTTTTGCATTTTGCACATATTTGCCACTGAAATGTGAAATAAATTAAGTTCTTCATTTTCACTGGTGGGTGTGAAGGCATTTTAGCAAACAGCCGAGACAACAACCCTCATGTTTCAGTAAAATGTGTGGAACCTTTTGCAGGATGAAAAAAAGAAACAAATATTAGGTTGTGATAATTGTGAGCTTTTAATAGTCACAGGGTTTTTTATCATAAGTGGTCTTTTTCTTGGGTCATCAGAATGGAAAATATGAAAGCTGTACACATTTTACACAAGAATCGCCAAATGATGGAGGTCTGCCACTTTATCTGATGTATAGTTTGAGTAATCCCCTCTTCTAAAAAAAACTGTCCACATTGACAGGACAATGCTTTAAGAGAGCTGAGGCAGCATAGAAAACAATCAAACATTCTTCATTTGAACCTTAGGCCATTTGTTTGCTGTTGACTTTACCTGGAATGCGCAAAGAGACGAGCTGCTGAAAAGCTGCTCGTGTATTCGTGCACGTGCACAGTTGATCTGTCGTCAGAACACAAATACACAAACACGCAAATAAACTCAGAACTTATTAAAAAAAAAACAGTCCTTTGCTTGAAAGCTTTTAACTCGGGGCATGTCTTGCCAAAACTATACATTCTGGGTCCCATCCTGAGACCACCTCACACAATCACCACTACCCTCAGTCAAACATGATAAGCATCTGTTATTACACTGCAGGAGCCGTGGAGTCCCTGACGCCTCAGCTTGCCTCCCCGACTGACAGACTAGACTGTCTGGGCAGTTATTTTCAGGTCAAAACCTGCAGGCTGCATAATGTGTTTTTATGAAAAAAGGGACCCAGAGGGGAACAGAATGAGCAAGGGGGTTGGGAGCAAACCTTTAGACTCCAAGCACACACTGCAAGGTGTGGACAGTATTTTCAGAAAAGGTAACGGGCATAAGTGGCATATTTATGTTAGGAATGTTTTGCATACCTGACATACTTGTTGTTCCCACTACCCGTTTGAGGATAAGTGGTCCAGAAGATGAATGAATACTTGCGCTGATATGCCCAGGAGAACCACACTATACACAGCACCGCTGATTACCAGTCAATTTTTTTTTCCAAGATGGCGCCGTTCACGCGGCAGCCAGTGGCAGTAGCTCTGTCCACTCTTATGTTTTTCGTGTTTTACAGCCCTTCTATCTTTTTTTGAATTACATTTTAATATTTCTTAATACATTCCTTTTTACTTTACTTTGTACTTTATACTTTTTACTTTAATGTTTTTACAACTTTGCTTGTTCTGTTAGCCTGGCTTCTTTCTGCTGCTTCTTTTTTGGAACCATTCAGCCATGCCTACGCTGTCATACACATGGGACTAGCTGTTACAATACGCAGCAGAAGGAGCAACACCTCAATGCCGCTGGAAATTCGGAGCTGGACAAAAGTGCCGGGAGAAAAAGCAATGCTTCTGACCAACCATTCCATCATGGGATAAGATGGAAGAGCTGTCGGCGCTTACTAGGCCGCAAACGTTGTCGAGGGGTTCTACTCTGCTACTATTGTCTTCAGCTCCAGACTAATGAGGAACTGTGCGGATAAGCTTGGAAGAGTGACTCTGCATATCCTCTACCTCGGTCACAGTTCCCCATCTTGTGGAAGACTTCCTGTGTGTGGTTCCAGTTTTTGTCCAACTTTACAACGTCTTATTGAGTCTGTATCCATCTTTGCTACCGCAACCAAGATGGTGCCGTTCAATTGGCAGCCGGTGGCGTTAGCTCCGTCCACTCTTGCTCGTTTTTGTGTTTTTGCTGCTTTTCTGTCTTAATGATTTGATTTGGTGATTCTTAATGATCCCATTTACTTTGATTTGCTTTGTACTTTGTGCTTTTGCTTTGTTGTTCTGTCTAATCACCCTTTTGCTACTGTCACAATGAAATTTCCCAAATACGGGATGAATAAAGTTATCCAATCCAATCCAAATTCAGCCTTTGTGAAGGTAGTCGCAGAACATCTGCTTTGTTGCCCCCCTTTCAGAAGAGAACGAAAACTGAAGCAGATGGAAATGAAAAGTGGATGGACTCTATATTTGCGTATGGGTGTGTGTCTGCACCTGACCATGCATTGGAGCTTCGCAGCTGTTGGGTCTCCACTCCTGATGGCTGCCTATTGTTTCCACTCTCTGTGTCTCTGGCTAGCCTTCTCTATCCCGGCTGTTTTATAGGCTTTTGCCTTTTCTGGGTGAACTCCCCAACTAAATTTATATGCTGGACACAAGCCTTTCTCAGGGTATAAATTAGGCTGATGATCCCTGTCAGTGAAGCAGCTTTATATCCTAGAATCGCATTATATTGGAAGATGGTCATTCATATTTTACAATGAGATAAAATTTACTTGAATGTCAAAGGTTGATGTAGTGGCTTGCATGTGATATTTTGGCACTCTACAATTTGCACTGTATTTTCAAAGGCAGAACAAACAACCAGATCTAGAAAATGAAACAAAGTACTTAATTAGAAGTCACAGGGTGAGATAATGGCTTTATATGTTAAATTTAAAATAAATTTAAAATAATTTAAAATAATGAATATTTGCATTTGGTTTTAATTGATACTTATCATAGTTATATTTCATATTTCATGATTTTATGTGTTCATGATATGATGCTACATGTTCTACATGTCGTGTTTCATTGAGGCAATCTGAATTCTACACCTGCAAGTATAATTTGAAAACAATTTGACATAATGATAATAATGGCCTACAGTGTAACACCAAATACAAACAAGATAGATCGTTATTGAGCACATCAGTGACAAAATTAAATTAAAAAAACAAATCAACACACAGTTAAAAAATAAAATAATGTCACATAATGGTAATCTTTGAATGTTTATGTATTTATTTAAGCATGTTTGTTTTAAAATTGATTTATTTAAATTATCTTTTAAATTTCTTCAATGAATTTAAAGATGTACTTATTTCACTTTTTAGTCATTTTATCATGGCATGAATGAATTTGATCTATTGTTGCCCCTTCAAACTCAGTAGCAAGCGGGGATTTTGTCTGCCGAGTAACAAACTGTTGCTCTTTTGTGCTCTTCAACTTATGGACAAAAGCTGGAGGATGTGTTCCAATTAATAAACAATCTTTGCTCAATATCTTGATCAGAGAGAGCTGGGATGGCCCCAGGAATACCAACATATCACTCGTTTTGTGACATGGAGGAACATCTGCTAAATTGAAAAAAAAAATTCTTTACTAACTTACAAGTGCACTTATGCAGAACTTCCGCAATCACTGCAGTGTTGGGAAACGAACATGACACTAACGGCGCCCCCCATTCCTGCTTACCACTGAGTTTGATAGGTCAAATGAGAATTTTCCATTTCACGCTGCACTTGAGGCCATCAGCCAAGGCAGGAAAAAGTGTCTAGAAAGACAAATTTGTTCCACATATCGGTGTGTTAACGTCAGTAGAATGTCTAAAGCTGGATTTTAAGTCATTCATGTAAATGAGGCGCTGTCCTTTGTCGATATCCCAAGCATGGCCAGCAGGAGATGGGGCCCTGATCCACTGGGAAAGGGATCGTCTATGAATAGCAGCCTGATAATTTGCTCTGCATACATTTCCCCTGCATCCTTAACGGAGGGAGAGCTTTGATTTGATGTGCAAGACACACAATCCATTTTATATCTCTTCATTCACATCACACAATGAATGGCGCCCAGACAAGCGGCACACAAAAGCATGCAACCATACAAAAATATAGTAGAATGTGTACAGAAAGATCAGAGCCAAGTTGAATGAAGGAAGCTCTGAAGACATCACTTTTGACATTGAGTGTCATGTGAGCCAATCAGGAATTTGCATAGGTCTGACCACACTTTCATTTTAAACATTCATATTTTGATAAGTTGAGAGGCCTGTTACTAAGAATAACGTCATTTTTTGGAAACCCACATAGACAACACAGCTTTTGGACAGGGCATTTGTGCAAAGAACCCATAGATTAAATAAAAATGGATACACACCTGCTGTTATTCTCCCGTTTTTTTTTTACCCATTTCCCCTCGATTAGTCACATACTGCTCCATTTGGCTGCAAACATATTACATCTTGAATGATGATTGCAACCACATTGATGAGACTAGTTCCTTGTTCACTGCCGTTGCTGTGAGATTTTGTGAGTATCGGTTTATACTACATCGTTTTGCTGCTTTTAGAGTCTGTAAAGCGCCTGTAACAGGATTCGTGAAATTGTAGAGCAGAAGCTGACTGGGAAAGTGAGAGCAACCTCAGTTTATGGAGCCTCCAGAACTCCGACAGTCTCGAAGAAGACAGAGAATCGATCTCATAATTGGCTGATAACGAAGTGCGGGACATCCATTGTAAACACAATAAAAACAATAACAATTCACTTTGCTGTGTATCAACTTTTGAAATGTGAGAAGCTCTGAATAACCATTGAGAACTGTTCACTGTCTTCTGAAATAACCCCAACCCTAATGAATAATTGAAATAAATACTTACATATTGCTCCTTTAAGAACAAAATCACGAGGGAAGAATTTGTTAAATGTGTTAAAATGATTTTTGAAGGCACTTCAACATACTCCATGAAAAATCAAAAGACTTCTAAATATTCATTCAGAAGCTCAAGCAATGCATTCCATTTACGGTTTCCTTCACATAAGGAGCATTTTCAGAAAAATGTATTTCTGTATTTAGTTTTACCACATCATACTTTAGACTTTTAGTTGACAAGACGTGTGAAGGAACATTACTCTAACTCTGCTTTTGGTTTACACTCAACACCCCCTTTTTTATTCTACATTGGATTTACTTTATTTTCCCTTTTACTAGTAGCAACAATAAACACAATAGTCCACAATCACATAGAAATCAGACAACAATACAGTCTCATGACAACACACCTTGCCAAATTGGGCTTTTAGGCTATTTTCAAATGTTTGAGGTGAGACAAAAATGCATTGGCAAGGTTGATCAAACCTACTTTTGACAAAAAATGCCATTTTTAGAATTAACTGTTTTGATTAATTTCAACAGTTGAATTTATGTGTTCAGCTGCATATCTTTCCATGCCAATGATTTTTCTATTCAATTTATTGGCGAAAAGAAATGCACAAAGGCTAATGGCCATGTAAAGAAGAAAAAGAAGTGTGTAAAAAAAACACGGTGTTGTCACTGGTTCATGGCCAACGCGTCATTCAGAGCTTATCTGGTCATTCAGAGCTGATATCTGGTATTTTGGCGCCTCGCAGTGGATGAAGCTGATATTTGCAAATCATTTCTGAATTACACTAAAATTAAACAGAATATAAAGAAAAAATCATTCATTTTATGAAACTGATCCCACCTAACGTCAGGCACTAGGCAGGGGACACCCTGAATCAGTGGCCAGCTGATAGCAGGGCACGAGGAGACGGACAACTATTCATGTCCTACCATGCATGATTTTGAAATGTGGGAGGAAACTAGAGTACCCAGAGAAAACCCACACAGGCCCTGGGTAAAACATGAAAACTCCAAATTCATTTTCTGAACCGCTTTATCCTCAAAAGGGTCACGGGGGGGGGGGGGGGGGGGTGCTGGAGCCAATCCTTGCTGACTTTGCACGAGGAGACAAACAACCATTAAAAAGTCAAAAGAAGCAAATAGTGATTTTTTAGAGCCTCACTAAGGTGCAACACATAAAAAGATTTGTGCATGTCATATGAAAAATCGCTGTAAGTCGAATCAATGTGAATATTTATTAAGCTACCATGCATGTTTGGAAAACAAAATATATTGAGTATTGCTTGGGATGCACATGTTTTTTTGTTTTTTTAACGTGTGATTCTAAAGGTTGATTAATATATTTGTGCCATCAGAAACATGTGAATTTCTAAACTGAATCTGAAATGCAAAACTTTAATTTTAAATACTTAACTTGAATAATTAAATATAACACTATCTGAGTTACGTAATTTGAAGTTGAATTTTTTTTATTTGAATCAATGCATCGATAAATTAATATTGATCATTTTCAGTTAGACTTATCCTCACAAGGGTCAAAATAAGTTAATTTGAACTGGATTGAAAATTCAACTGCTTTAATTTTTCACATTCAGGTCTGATGATACAAATTCAAGTCGCAAAATTTAGATTAAAATTTGTTGTGACATAAGGGTAGTTAGGAAAATGCTATCACAAATGCAAAGATATCCTCTGGCCATTCACGTTTTTATTTATTCACATATTCCCTTCATAAAAAAGTAAATCCAAATATTAATATGGTACGACAGGCTTTATGCACAATTACTAATATTCCTTTCCTACATTCTAAAATAGTGAAGAAATGGTAACACAACTTTGAGGACGTAAGATTTTCTCCCTGGCTGCAGATTAGACACTGACGTCCAATATCAAGAGGCCTTTGGAGTTTTTTGGGGGGTGTTTTTTTATGCAGTCTACACCAGGAAACAAAAGATGGGAGCATCAAACTGGTTTTACATTTTTTCATACCTACAACTTGACGTCATCTTCATGATTTGTCTCAAAAACCAACCCATCACCAACTTTTCTCCTGAATACAATTATTTTTAAACAAAAAAACATAAATATATCAATCACAAATTCATGTTAAGTTATATTGTGTATAAAAAGATTGGTTTGAAGTCATATTGGTTCATTACTTGAAATGGCATCATAATAACCGTCATGTGCACCCAAAAGGATGCCAAGGGCTGAATATGTGCATGAAGACAATGCAGCTACCATGATAACCACTTACCAAAGTTTTGCTTAGTTACATCCAGAACCAGTTTCGCAGTCCAGTTATTATTAAAAACAGAAATGAATTAGTTATTTCATGATATAAACTAAATTAAAAAGTTCAAATAGGGAAAAAAATGAAGCCAACTCCATTTTTTAACCATTTGGATTTCACTCCAGCTTTTGTCTAAGGATTCTTTTCTCCTCTTCAACAAAACTCTTGTCCGAAGTGGCTTGTCCCATGTCTCGCTTCCGCTTCTCTTTTTGCTGGAAGCTCTCCACCCGACGTTTCTTGGATGACGAAGGGGACTTCGCGGATTCCTCATCTAACAAGGAGATGAAAAGGTGGTGATAAAATAGCAGCAATTTAAAATTGTTATTGTAATTAGTATTGAAAAAGGCAACAGAAATGAGCAAATCCTTCAATGTTAAATGGCAGATTTTTTTATTTTCCAAATAAGCAAACACATTATTAGTGTGATCATGAAAGTTTTGATTTTTCTTAGATTGGTTTGATATACCTAATGAGCAAAGATGAGAGAGACCAAAGGTCATGTACGGTATTAAGTATTAATCTTCCACAGATTGCTATAATAGTACAGGAACTACTACAAAGAATTAACGCTAAAAGGCTATGTTCACACTTCCAGTCACCTGAGATTTCTTTTTCCATATGCAATACACATCTGATTTTTTAATGCATTCTGAATTTCACATATAACGCTACAGAAAGCACTTTCCCCTTCGTGATACAATATTGTGAAGCGATCGGGTTAATAGAAAGCTGGCTCCAGCAGCATAAAATCTTGAAATCTACCACCAAGGCATAACACAGAGATCTCCTGAAACGACCACATTTACTTTCGTAAACACTGTGGCACGTGACGACGTGTTACAATGCGCATGCATGTGACACATTTCATCACATTTGTATTTGCAATTTGAACAGCTACAATTAGAAAAAAAAAATGTACTTGAAGAATTTGAACTAGGCAGTATGCCTTGCAGCTTAATCACTGCCTAAATCACATTTGATGGTCTCTATCTCACCATTCATTCCGCTAAGCTGCATGTGGCTCTTTGCTTCTTATCATATTTTGTATATACAGTTGTGGTCAAAGGTTTACATACTCTTGTGAAGAACATAATGTCATGGCTCTCTTGAGTTTCCAGTTATTTCTACAACTCTGATTTTTCTCTGATAGAGTAATTGGAACAGATACTTCTTTGTCACAAAAAACATTCATGAAGTTTGGTTCTTTTATGACTTTATTATGACTAAGCTTCTGGTTCAATCTTTGACCACTCTTGACAGAATTGGTGCAGTTCAGTTAAATTTGATGGCTTTCTGACATGGACCTGTTTCTTCAGCATTGTCCACAAGTTCTCAATGGGGTTTAAGTCAGGACTTTGGGAAGGCCATTCGAAAACCTTAATTCTAGCCTGATTTAGCCATTCCATTACCACTTTTGATGTGTGTTTGGGGTCATTGTCCTGTTGGAACACCCAACTGCGCCCAATACCCAATCTTCGGGCTGATGACTTTAGGTTATCTTGAAGAATTTGAAGGTAATCCTCCTTCTTCATTATCCCATTTACTCTCTGTAAAGCACGAGTTCCATTGGCAGCAAAACAGCCCCACATAATAATACTACCACCACCGTGCTTGCACTGTTGCTCTTGGGACCTGCAGCTGCTTTGAAATGGCTCCAAGTGACTTTCTTGACTTGTTCAAGTCAAGGATTCACTTTTTCAGACCCATGCTGAGCTCCCTTGACTTTCCCATTGTAGCGTTTGTGGGCGTTTGCATCCAATGAGCCCTATTTAAATGGCCTCAGAGAAGTCACCAGCTGTAGTCACTCAATCACTCACAAGAAGTTAAGAGGCCGTGCTATGAAGCTCATTTCACTGACACAACTTTCTAAGTCACCAAAATTGCTAATTCGTGTTGCTGTATGTATATTTTTGACCCAGCAGATTTGATCACTTTTTCTGAATGTTTTTGTGACAAAGAAGTATCTGTTCCAATCACTCTATTAGAGAAGAATCAGAGTTGTAGAAATAACTGGAAACTCAAGAGAGCCATGACATTATGTTCTTCACAAGTGTATGTAAACTTTTGACCACAACTGTACTGTGGCTCTTTGCCTCATTTCGTTTCTTATTCTCTCTTAAAACACTCAAATTCATCAGGGCCCCTTAAAAACAAATAATATATTATATATTATTATGTTTTGTAAGGGGAAGAAAGTGTTATGGTGAATTCTATGGTTTTAATTGGGTGTTTTTGTGTTTGTGTTTTGGCAGGTAACTGTGTGGTGTGTCTTTTTGACTCTCACAGTTTAAAATGTTTGCTCTTTGTGTCTAACTTGTTCGCCACACCTGCCCTAGACCAGTGGTCCCCAACCACCAGTCTATGGATAGGTACTGGTCCGTGAGGCAACTGGTGCCGGTCCGTCAGAGCAGTGGCGGTCGGTGCATTTTCTGGTAGCGCCTTCAACATATCAATCCAACCCTCAAAAACTATTTTATGGCTATAAAACCGCTACTGCAGCTACAGTTGCGACACATAAAAAATAATCAATAAATTAATGCACAAAAATGGGGTAAAATCCACTTCCTAGCAGCATTTCATGATTAAATACAAATACTGGAGCTTTTCAGACATTAAAACCAGGCCAGGGAGTGATTTTCCCGGGAAAAGACAGCGATGAACGTCAATGGCGTACGGGCAAACATTGCCCGAAAATGGGGTAAAATCCAGCCGAAAACAGCATTTATTGATTAAATACAAATACTGGAGCTTTTTAGACATCAGAACCGGGCCCGGAGTATCATTTCCCCGGTAAAAAGACAGCGATGAACGTCGATACGTCCATACGTGAAATGACAAAAAATGCACTAAAATTAGGTAAAATCCACTTCCTAGCATCATTTATTGATTGAATACAAATACTGGAGCTTTTGAGACATTACAACCAGGCCAGGGGGGTTATTTTTCCCGGGAAAAGACAGCGATGGACGTCAATGGCGAAAAGCCAAAAATTAAACTGGGGTAAAATCCACTTCCTAGCAGCATTTTGTGATTAAATACAAACACTGGAGCTTTTCAGATATCAGAACCGGGCCCACAATTGAAATATTATTTAGGAATAAAGCCATATTATACTCACCAAAAATTATTTTTAACTGTACACAATATCCATCCTCCTTTCTTTCTTCCTTCTTTCCTATCGCCATCGAAGCTAATTATGAAAGTCGAGCCTGTCCTATTTCTGGCATAGTCCGTTTTGAAAATGGCTTTAAATCAACACAACAATATTCTATTTGGTGGTGCAGCTAAGTTAGCGCGCTGAAAGTGCCCCACACACAATTTTCCCGGCTGTAACAGGCTTGGTAGCTTCGGAGTTGACCGCCCTTTCTTAATTATGTCCATTTTTTTCCTGAAAAAGACCGTCTAGAAAATAGCTTTGTGAGCAAACAGAATCTATTTGTTTTTGCTTCTGTCGGCCATAGTGGGTGGAGTTTGGGATTTCGGCTGCCTCGGTACTGCTTTGGCCCGCCTACTAGCCAATCATAGTTTGTGAAAGCAATGACATGTCCCAGCCAGCAAAATGCTAACCCATTGAAAAAAGATTGTGGGGTTGCCAACTCGAAATCTGATTGGTTAAAAGCAACAGTCTAGTTTAATGCAGCAGACCCCGCAGAACTGATTGTGAAGGCTTTGAGGCAGATCTGATCTGGCAACAAATAATGGCTGAAATGTGATTGGTTAAATGCTTCAATATGAAAACACACATCTGGAAGCAGTGCAACCAGGGGGGAAAGCAATGAAAGGAAGCGAATAGACCATTTGGAATAATAAGTATTGATGGACAAAATATAATATGATTCAGATATTTCTTAGGCCAGCAGAGAAGGCCTTGAAGGCCCGCCACTGCGTCGGAGTAATAAATATTAACGTTTTCAATCTCGCCCTTCTACGTGAAATGAGAAAGATTGTTATAATATTAAATAATTTCTATTATGCTTGGGACTTTTTTTGTTTGCTTGGCGATCGTGGACGTCGGTCGTGCACTGACCCCACCCCCACACAATTTTGTCTTATATTGTCACCCTCCCCATTACCTGGTCCACAAGAAAATAGAAAGCGCTTTACCAGTCCGCGATGAGAAAAAGGTTGTGGTTCACTGCCCTAGACAATTCGCCAGTCACGATGCATGCACCAAAGTCATGGGAATGAACCACTACACCATAAAGTGGCTTTAGATTTCACCATGTACGACTTATATTATCATGATGACACATTTTTCCTTATGTGCATACGGAAAATCAACTAAGTTGTACTGATTGAGTACCTGAATCAGCTTGTTGCTCCTCTGGAGGTAGAAACTGTGCTTTTCCTGCGTGAGCCTTTGGTGCATCTTCACCATTGTCCTCATACACATTGGACCACTTTATGGCCATGTCCATGCCTGGGGGTGGTCCCTTCTTCTTCTCTGGCTCTGCTGCATAACTTAGGGGAGGGGGCACTGCATTTGTCAGCCATGGTTTGAACTCCCTAGGTGCCTGAAAACAGCAGAGGAAGGTTTAATCAAATCTGGAGTAATGAAGTCCATAGTTTGCTAAAGCACATTTGGTATCTGGGCCTTTAGGAGGAGGTACTTGCCAGACATAAAGCACCTCTTAACTATCACACCGAAGAACCCAGCAACGCAATTGGAAAATGCACAATGAAAGAACGCAATTGTGCGACGTACATTATCTGGAACAGTCAAGATTATGTTTCTGAAAACTAGATACTCGATAGTAAAGATTCCTATCTCATTTTACCTCCTCGGGAGGCTTCACCGTTAGGTTATCCCAGTCAATCTCCTTGTTCAGAGGATTGTAGAGAAACGCTGGTTTGGACACGGAATTAAAAAGATCGTCGGGCTTTGGTAAACGATTTTCGCCCGATTCTTGTTTGCTTCCTTGGGGAGAACATTTGTCTGTCTGCGGTTCCTGGCGTTGATCCCTCCGGGTGTCCTCATCGCTACTATCGCTCAAGTCGTCGTAGCTCGAAAAGAAACCTAAACAGCCCGTCTTCTTCTCGTCAGTCATTATGAAAGGACAAATATTGTATTGTACACATTGATCATTTAAGATGAATCATAGACCTCGTTTGTATTGGTAATTGATTACGTTCTCACAACCTTACTCCATTTTGAAACAGCCTCCAATACAGAAGTAAAGTGGTTTGTTAAAATATGTCGTAAATACTGTCGCAAAAACATCATACGTCAGTGCCGTTGACGCTAATGTAGAAGGGGTTCAGTCGTAAGAACATTACGCCTTTGTTGAGAAGATATTATAGAAAACACATGCACCTATACCTTTTGACCACTAGAAGTCAGTCAAATCATGCTAAAATAATACAAAACAAAAAGGCAAACACTGGAAACCCTGGCGTTTACATTCAATTTGAAGGAAACGTAATTACAAATCGGTACAGTGAGGTAGAAATGAATCTGCATTTATTTAGGATTTTTTTCTTTAGAATTATCAATGTTAGATTGGATTGGATTGGATAACTTTATTCATCCCGTATTCGGGAAATTTCATTGTGACAGTAGCAAGAGGGTGAGAATGCAGATACAGGAAAGGCATAGTTACACATAGTTACAAGTTAGACAATACAGTCGCAAAGGCTGCAGAACAACAAAGCAAAAGCACAAAGTACAGAGCAAAGCAAAGTATATGGGATCATTAAGAATCACCAAATCAAATCATTATGGCAGAAAAGCAGCAAAAACACAAAACGAGCAAGAGCGGACGTTTGCCTGTTTGTAGCAATCTCATCTGGTCATTTAGTTGAAACAGCTGCAACCTTGCATGAAATATTTCTCTAATGTTAGAGCAGGGGTGGTGAACAAGTTAGATACAAAGATCAAACATTTTAAACTGAGTCAGAAGCATTCATTCATTCATTTTAGGAACCGCTTTATCCTCACTAGGGTCGTGGGGGGTGCTGGAGCCTATCCCAGCTGACTTCAGGCCAGAGGCGAGGGACACCTTGAATCGGTGGCCAGTCGATTGCAGGGCATGAGGAGACGGACAACCATTCACGCTCACACTCGTACCTAGGGGGAAATTTAGTGTCCAGTCAGATTTGGAATGTGGGAGGAAACCGGAGTACCTAGAGAAAACCCACACAGGCCCAGGGAGAACATGCAAACTCCACACAGGTGGACTGACCTGGATTTGAACCCAGGACCACAGAGCTGTGAGGCTGACGTGCTAACCACTCAAGCCGCCGGGCCGCCTCCTTTGAAGCAGCATAAAAGAATCTAATCTTCCAAATTATTTTTTAAAATATAAATTATTATTTGTTTTTAATGGACCCTGATGAATTTGAGTGTTTTAAGAGAGAATGAAAATAAGAGATACATGAAACGAGGCAAAGAGCCACAGCATACACAAAATATGATAAGAAGCAAAAATTCACACGTGGCTCGAGAGCCACATGTTCGCCCCACCTGTGTTAGAAGGTTAACAGGATTGAGAGTGATCGCTGCCTTTGGCCCTCTTCACAGGTCAAACAGGCCTGACAGAGCGTAGCATAGAGGAAACATAAATCATACATTTACCATAAATAGCTACTACTCATGTTCCATTCCTCTGTCTTATCTCTTTCCATCCCTTCCCTTCAGGTTCTGTAACAGAATGCTTCAAATACACCCTTAGTATTTTAAAGGTTAGCAGCGTGAAGGCACGGCTGTTGTGCCTCAAGATTTACAGGAAGTCCAGTCTGAACAAATCCTCGAGGTGTGACAGCCTCTTTGGCAAAATATTTGTCGTTTTTGCTCTGAGGCTAGGGATTACATCTTTCCATTGGAACATTACCTTTTTGGAATTGATTGTTTCCCTTCTTTCTCTATTTCCTCACTGACCTTTCTAACATTTTAGATTTACAAGTCATGAACCCATGCTACAATATGTAATAACTAGTTATCTAAGACCACAATGGTGTCTCTCATAGAAATAAAAATGCACTGACATTAATGGCTCACAGTCACAGGCATACATTTTTAAATAAGATAATGACAATTACACAATGACAATTTTTAGGTTCTAAACTGAATAGAAAAAAGTTGAGGAAAAGACAGGCGAATATGCCTTCTTGTTGAATTCTTTATTCTCCCAAATGGACCGAAGATGACGACACACAAGGTACTGCATTGAATGGGAACAAATTGAAAGGAAAGAATCATGTTAGAAATTCCAATAAAAAATAAAGGCGAAATTAGGAAAAAGGGTTCTTTGGGGGAGATCTCGTGTGATGCCCGACCCAACGCTGAAGTAATTCTTATGCAAATGAGCAAGTTTATCCAGGGTGGTGCATGGAATAGCAAACGATAGGAAAATAATCCAGTACTAAGGAGTAAACAATAAATTCCTACCCTATCGTTAGTGAGATAGCCACGGGAAAGTTTATTTTGTCTACAAAATAATGGCAGCCACTTTTATGCACAAGCTTGCAAAACTATAATACAACAGAAATCCTGCAATATGTATGAATTTATATACAAATAAATATATTTCTACAAAGTAACCCAGTAGGGGAGCGGTTAGGACATTCGGCTCACAGTTCTGTGATCGAGTGTTCTGTCCCTGCTGTGTTCCAACCTTCCTGTGGTGAGTGTGATAACTTTGCACTTTGTATAACTGTTAATATAACCATAACAGCAATAGACGGCGGAGCCAGGGTTCACACACGTGTAGCTCTTTATTGCAACACTCAGAACGCCCACACAACACCACTCCATCCGAGTCACGCTGTATTACACAACGGTCACTAGGTGGCGTGGTTAAACACACTTGTATAACCTGAGGCAATTGTCATTTCTAGTATCAATATATTACACTCCTCCCCTTTAACTATGAAGTTCCTATTAAGACTTAACACTCAACTTCAAAAATTATCTTTGCCTCATTAACTTTTTATAACTTTACTTCTCAATTTGTAACTAAATTATTACTGCTAACACAACCATTAGACTCAATATTCCAGTCTTTGACATTCCAATCTCAGGAACTCTTTTTCACATTTTTGTATGAACAGGAACTCTTTTATTTTAGGAACGACGTTCCTCACAACTGACCGATCACAAATTCAGTCGCTTCGGAGGTGCTCTATCTCTCACTCCTCCTTCTCCTCCTTCTCCTCCTTCTCCTCCTTCTCCTCCTTCTCCTCCTCCTTCTCCTCCTTCTCCTCCTTCTCCTCCTTCTCCTCCTTCTCCTCCTTCTCCTCCTTCTCCTCCTTCTCCTCCTTCTCCTCCTTCTCCTCCTTCTCCTCCTTCTCCTCCTTCTCCTCCTTCTCCTCCTTCTCCTCCTTCTCCTCCTTCTCCTCCTTCTCCTCCTTCTCCTCCTTCTCCTCCTTCTCCTCCTTCTCCTCCTTCTCCTCCTTCTCCTCCTTCTCCTCCTTCTCCTCCTTCTCCTCCTTCTCCTCCTTCTCCTCCTTCTCCTCCTTCTCCTCCTTCTCCTCCTTCTCCTCCTTCTCCTCCTTCTCCTCCTTCTCCTCCTTCTCCTCCTTCTCCTCCTTCTCCTCCTTCTCCTCCTTCTCCTCCTTCTCCTCCTTCTCCTCCTTCTCCTTCTCCTCCTTCTCCTCCTTCTCCTCCTTCTCCTCCTTCTCCTCCTTCTCCTCCTTCTCCTCCTCCTCCTCCTCCTCCTCCTCCTTCTTCAACAATTGAGAAAAGCATTGATAATAATCCGATTTTATTGTTATTACAACAGTAATGCTAATAAGAATCCAAATGATAACAAAGACAAGGCACGACTAAAACACTACCTTAATAACGATGAAGAAAGTTTATTGAAGAATATTCTCGAACTGATTCAAAAACAAAAACCTTCAGTTTGAACTCCACAAGAGCATCTAAATACAGCACCAAAGTTCCTCATAGTTTTCCAATGGTATTTATAGTTTTTTTTTAAACGAAACGCCGAGCGAAATGGACAACAGTAAACCAATAAATGGGAACCTCTACTTTAAAATTTAATTGGTTTCAGAACTTTCTTCATAACTTTGATTTTTCGTGGATTTTTCGTAAGTAGAGCAGTACTTTATGAGTAAATCTGTAATTAGTTCCACGGTCCTCAAAACAACTACCAACTAAACTCTTTAAAAGTGAGGTCTCAAACTAAGAGAGAGTTAGGCAGACAGGCGAGCAGGCAGGTAGAGGGCCAGACAGGTAGGTGGGCCAGCCAAGCCGAGAGAGAGGTAGGCGGACGGACAGGCAGGTACAGGACCACACAGAAAGGTGGGCCAGGTAATCAGAGAGAGAGGTAGGCAGGCAGCCGAGGGATTTGTTGAGGGGCAGATACGTTGTTGTCCGGTGGCTGCTGCCTGCGTTTCTCACCTGGCAGGCACTCAGCTGAGCAAGGGGCGTGCTTTATCTACGTTGTGGTGTTGCCAGACAGGTCCAGACTCAGCGTCTGTGTCAGCCACAGTAGAAACATCCGGATGCGTTTTTGTCATTGTGAGTTGGCCGCTGCTAAGTTACTACACGGGTCTTTCTCCAGAAGCTGGACATTTTGTGTACCATTGCTGTGGTGGACAGAGCAGGGTCCCTTTAGGTAAAATATGTTTAGTGGGCCCTGGGTCACTCCATATCTAATTTCCTCTGCTCTTCAACAAGTTCAACTCCTTCAATTTTAGCTTGACACAGATGACTAACTTCCGTATCCTAGATGAATGGGTCTAGACCAAGATGAAAAGTATTTCCAAAGCTGCTTCCTGCTGCCAAAATAGAAAAAAGCAATTTAGTAGTCAGTAACTCACTGACTCCCCGTGAGAATAATCCTATAATTGAATTTTGGCCTCTCTACACTTGACTGCCTGGTAAAAAACAAACAAAACAAAAACAAAAACGTTAACTTTAATTATGGACGTCATTAAAGAAAACAAACAACCGTTCATAGATAGACTCTTATTCATAAGTTCCCTGTAATTGACAAGCAAGCATTTCAGGTTGTATCATGTCTCCTGTTGAACGTTAGGTGAGATAAGCAACCACCCCTGTGACTCTCGTGAGGACAAACAGCACGGAAGATAAATAACTGAATGAATACTGAGCAATATACAATGTTAATAACACATTGCATTTGCAGATCAATTTGGCCTAAACACAATGCATTGGAATTGAGATCTATTAATAAAGCAGTTAATGATATTACCAAGCTGAATCATGCATTACCTGCATTTTATCAATAACATCTAAATGGCATGAATGAAATATTTGATTGTTCACAGTTCATTACCTGCCTACCTTTTGTTGCCTTCGAGCAACTTGACTCATGCGGTAGAGTGCTTTCATCCCAACCCAAAGATTGTGGTTAACAACCACAATCCTCCCCGTGACAATGTCTGAGGTATCTTTGCGTAAGACGTCAAATCTTCATGTATTGCTGAGGCCATTTCATCTGTTTTTTTCTTCTTTCCATTGCTACATCTTCTATTCTTCATTCTACAAATGAGGTAACATTGTACTGTAAAACAGGGGTCGGGAACCTTTTTGTCAGAGAGTCATAAACAATTCACATTTTCAAATATTATTTCTTGAGAGCCATACTCAGAATTTTAAAGTAAAATTATATTAAAATGTGTACAGTTTTTAGTAATTTCACCACTTTTAAAGTGAAAAAAAATCTCTGAATGCTTTTGACAACATTTTTACACTGTTGCCAATCAATGAGTATCAATGAGAGTATGCGTGCAGAAGAGTCTAATAAAGAGAAAATATGATTAAAAAGGTGCTAGAGGTTGTGTCGGTGCCACAGTGCCTAGGTGACGCTTCTATTAGTGCGTTTGGGACTCAGATCTCTCATTAGTGATTTTCATATTTTACCTGTCAGGTTAGCAGAGAGCCATATGCACCCATCAAACGACCCACATGTGGCTTCCAAGCCATAGGTTCCCTCCCCTTGCTGGAAAAAAGAACAACTCAAAACTGCAATAAATATCCATTAAATAAACATCTGTGATAACAACCTCTTCTACGGTCTGCCAGTGATTTAATTTATTTACAATGTAGTACGGAAAGTTTGTCTGGCTATGGTTAACCCAATCAATCTGATGACTTGCCTCCAACGTGTTTTTTTTCTGTTATGTAATGCTGAGTAGGGTTATGTATTATGAAGACAAAGTAAACTAACTTCACTTTGATTTTGTTCTGTGCTCTTTCGCTTTTGCGGCCTCGCTTTCTGCTGTAGGGCGCCTGTGTGATAGGGTGTGTATGGAAAGGATTGGGGGCGCATTTCACACCTTCGGGGCAGCTTGGTGGGGGGTTGGCAGCAGCTTGATGAGCTGTGTGCACCTGGCTTACCCCCAACCTCGTTGCTACAGACATGGTTTAATGATCAAAGAGGTAATCCTTCCTTCCTCCTGTCCCGTCACCTCCTAATACATTATCTCTCCCGTTTCCCAAAGTTTTGTCTTCTTCTTCAACACTTCATAAAATCCACCTTCTGCTCACACATACGTATTCTCAAGCTACCTGCTTCATTCGATGCCCATGGTGAACCCTGAAGGTCTCACTGTGGGATTTTCCTGACTCATTAGCCCTGCTCATTGAAGTGGAGCCGTCTGCAGATTCCTTCCAGCCATGCTCATCAGCCTAGTCAGTTGTCTGGCTGTGCGGTGATGAATCCAATCGTCAGAACCCGCTGTGGCTTTGTTTAGTGCTGGATGAGATGAGCAAGAGGGGGCCAGGTGGGAGGATGAAGAAGTACAATCTGGCTCTGATGCAGTCGTACGTGAATGTGGCAGGACAGCACCACACCCTAAAGCAGTGCAGCGTGTTTAACGCATCTTAACAGTGTAGTTACAGGAGTGTTAACGCCTGTCAGTTATATGGATGTTCATCTCCGTGGTGAACATCTCTTTGACCCAAGGTCTGATGTGTGAATCCTGTCTTGTTGACCTTTGTGGCAAAATAAAAAAGAGTGAACACCATGGAAAGCACTACTTCCAAAACAACGTACCCAAAGGATTTACAAGGCTGCCCCAGTGTGGAAGTACAGTGCGTACTTGTATGGGGGAAAGGTTGAAAAGCTTTCTGTTTAGCATTATTGCCCTTTGCATGCATCTGCAGCTGCATTTAGCCTTCAGAACAATGCACCTTGATTACCTTGTACAAACAGTATATGAGGACAGCGATTGAACATTGCATTCCTGTAATTCTTGGACTGTAATCCACACCCACCCAATTTGACATGATAACTATTTGTTCATATATGAGCCAGACTGGACTATAAGCCACGTGTGTCCTTATTGCATTGTGTGCAAGACCCTATAAAAATCCACATATAAAATAACCTGGATTATAAACCATGAGGTTCAAGTAGAGGAAAGTAGCAAAGCCTAGCCTGGAAAGGCCTGCAAGTGAGTGTTAGAACTTGCCCCTCTGGAGATTAGCCTTTTGAAAAACCCTTTCTATATCACAATATATGATCAAAATCTGTCATACTCATGGGATAGGGTTAGGAGATTGAAAAAAAAATGTTTTTTAAAATTAACTGGAGCTAAATTGTCATGGGGTAATTACAAAGTAATCACAATTAACAATTAAGTTGAATCTGATCGATTGGGCTTTAAAAAATCCCAAACAAATGCCATTACATAGGAGCATAATATATTCATTCGTTCATTCATTCATTTTCTGAACCGCTTTATCCTCACTAGGGTCGCAAGGAGTGCTGGAGCCTCTCCCAGCGAACTTCGGGCCAGAGGCGGGCGTACACCCTGAATCGGTGGCCAGCCAATCACAGGGCATAAGGAGACGGACAACCTTGCACACTTACACCCACACCTAGGGGCGATTTAGAGTGTCTAATCAGCCTACCATGCATGTTTTTGGAACGTGGGAGGAAACCGGACTACCCGTAGGGAAACCCACGCAGGTCCGGGGAGAACATGCAAACTCCACACAGGTGGACCGACCTGGATTTGAACACAGGACCCCAGAACTGCGAGGCCGACACGCTAAACACTCGCTCCACCTCCATTTATATATATCATATATATATATTTATATATATATATATATATATATATATATATATATATATATATATATATATATATATATATATATATATATATATATATATATATATATATATCCAAATTTTGCGTCTGCTTCTTGTGGGTCATCCAGAGTTGTACTCCAAATGGATCTGGGAAAGATAGGCTTAACCATTATCTATTTATCATACATACATATTTGGTGCCCATGATACTTCAATTGTAGTAGGCCCTGAAATGATATGATTTTCTTTGAGAAAAAAAAATAACTTTGTCCAGGACATGTGAAGTTCAGATTGTATCCTTGCCACAGAGGAGTTCAGAAAAACCTACCCTATCAAATTAAGATAATTAAGTCTTAGGAGGTGTTTTCTTGCCTTCACCGTTCTTCAGCATAATAATTTTAGCAATGGGTCGTGCATGAGTTGGGAAGAAATCCTTGTGGGATTTCCCAGATCTAACATTGGACTATGTGCTGATGCAGAATTTAATGGGTTCTTTCAGGTCCGTGAAGTTTACCGACTTCATCATGTTTCATACCAGAAACAACCAAATGTTTTCTGAAATTTTTTGACTGCATAGTCACTCTGAAAATGAAAAGGGTATTTTTATACAAGTTTCTGAAATGTCAAACTAAGCAGAGATCTGACCCAAAATTTTAAATAATAAGACTGACAACTTCCTGACAATGTTGGGTGGTTATTTAAGTAACTTTAGTGTTTATTGAAACAAACAGTTTTTTTTCAATTATTTCTCTATTTCTACTGAAATTGTCGGTCACATGTTTGCAGGATATCTGTTTAAGTTTAAAAACCTGAGGGATGCGTAATTTTTTCAAACTAACATTTGTGACAGAAGATCAAGACAAGTTTCCTTGTCTCTTTGTTTAAAAAAAATAAACATAGAGCAACACAGCCACCAGGGAAGTGGAATCTGTGCGTCCATTTCGAGCTCATCTCGATTCATGTGATGCACAAGGAAACGTTACAGTTAGAGAGCACTGGCAGAAGGGAAGGTGAAGTCATTTTTGTCTTCTTATAAAACAATCCTGTCAAAAACATCTTGTTATGTTTAACTTTTTGTCCTCCTTTTTTGAGTTCTGAAAGGAGTCATTGTGCAACTCAAAGAACAGACACTACAAAGTCTGTGTTTGTCACTTCAGGACTGTCTTGTTTTCTTTTAAGTGAAATAGTTTTTTTCTCATTTCTTAGTTACTCAATTCTATTTATCTGGCAAATGATTAGCTGACTTTTGTATTTATGTTTTTATTAACTGCATAAGGTGGTGTATTTTTTGGATAGAGTTAAACAAAAACATGAGGGAAATTTTTTGAAAAACACAATATTTTAACATTTTTAGATCATTTTATAACATCAAAATGAAAGTTAGTTATTTAAATATATAGTTTTTGTAGAAGAAAAGATAACTGTTCTCTTCCTCTTCCATATTTTTACATTAAATTGAACAGATTATGTTATTTTGGGAACATTTATTACGTCACTTTTATTATATAATCCCAGTTGACATAACCAGTGTCCTGGCCAGCTCACTGTTTGGGTTTCCATCCAGTTCAAAGGTGCAGTCAGCTTAAAACTGTCTGGAAGTCTCAATGATGACCTGAAGTCTGTCGCTGATGATTTTGCAGTATTACCGTGCATATTAGAAAAGACACATTATCGAATAAAGTCATTAAAATTTTGATTCTGTACTCCAATTATTCACCACCACATACAAGTACAACAAACACAACAATGAATTTCCGTTCTTGTGAAATAAAACCACTGGCGACACAATAAACTGAAAAGTTATATACCATATATATATTTTATGGAACAATGATTTAAACCTCTCTCTCTTTCTTTCTGTCCCTCTCTATATACATTCAATCATTCATCATTAATCATACTTGATAACCACAAGTAAACTATCACAGTGCTTAGACTATTGGAAACCCATTGACCATGAAACCCAAGGAATCTGGTACTTTTTTTTTACTACAATTGCAGCATAATTCATACCTGTGATTTTTTGCTAGACAACATCTCTCAAGGCGGCCTGGTGGACGAGTGGTTAGCGTGTCGGCCTCACAGGTCTAGGGTCAAGGATTCAGTCCCAAGTTGGTGTGTAGAATTTGCATTTCCTCCCCGGGCTTGGGTGGGTTTTCTCCAGGTACTAGTAGGCTGGTTGAACACTCTAAATTGCCCCTAGGTATGAATGTGAGCGTAAATGGTAGTCTGTCTCCTTGTGCCCTGCGAATGGCTGGCGAACAATTCAGGGTGCCCACCGCCTGATCCCCATAGTTAGCTGGGATAGGCTCCAGCACCCCCGTGACACCTGTGAGGATAAGTGGTTCAGAAAATCAATGAATGAACATCTCTCACTTGTTTTACACCGGCCTCGTAGTTAAACAGCAGACTCCTCTTTCTTTAAACACTTCATTATGCTCACCATATGGTCACTAACTTCATCTGTTTATGGTTTAGTATTGGCCAAAGAGCACACAATAATTTTTGTAGTGTACTTTTTTTTTATTTTTTAAAGGGTTGTGACTGCTAAAGCCAATAAAGAATGAGACTCAGTAGACATAAGACAGTTTTTCATCATAGCCAACCTTAGGTCATTGAACAGCAGTACTTTCCTTTTCGCACATCAAGATGTGTTAAGGGTATTAATTTCCTGAAACTGCCCCACTCTGGGGAAAAAATGCTTTGACATTCTGCCTTTTTGCCCAGACATCCACTGGAGCAAAACTGTGCCACCTGTAGGCAAAACAGTTTAAGTTCCTAGCTTCAGTCACAGATGGACAATCACTGCTGCCATCATATGTTTGCTATCAAGATTACTGCCAACTTTAGTGTGACTTCTTGACCAGACGTCATCATCATGACTTCATTTGTGTATGCTGCCCAGACTGCCAATAGTACTATAAAGACATGAAACACTAAAGACTTAGGTCACTTCTCTATTTGGGAAAGAACACTCATTGAAATTCCTCCTTTTATATTCTGATCAAACACCCTGAAAACAGATAAATCTTGCAAATGGTTGAGTCGTGTTGGCACCATGAACAGACAACCAAAAGACCAACAGATTCTCTCCGATCTTCTTGTATAATGTACAATGACAATAATTGGAATTCTATCCTATTTTGTCCTGTCCTATTCTATCCTATCATATTCCATTCTGTTCCAGTGTATCTTGGTAAACAAAACGCAATAAAAAAAGAATTACAGGGTTAAAATCGTAATATTATGAAATCGTAGTGTAGAGCGTGAATTTAGAGTCGTGACATTATGCCATCTAAGTCGTAGGATTTTTACGAGAAAAACATATGAGATTAAAGCTGTAGTATTAGTGTAATAAGTCATAATGTTAGGAGAGTAAAGTATTTGCATGGGTGCAGTGTGACTAATTTAGCTATACTAGCTGTGTTGTACTTCAATTATCTTAGTTCATCTGACAGCTACATTGACATACTAGTGTAAATATTTCTATTGATTTTAATTTGAGGCAGATGAGTCAAAGGATTAAGCATTTCCTTATTTGTGAAACAGATTCCAAAACAAAGCCTCATGAGATGCTCTTAATATTGTCTAATTTAACAGAGGAGCTTAAATGATTAGCAAATTAATACTATATCCCTGGTTAATTGATTGGAATTCAACGACATATTTTGTCATCTAAACTTGAATGTTTACTTAGAAAATGAACAGAATATTATATTTTTCGACAAACTTTCAGAAATTAGTGACAACATAAGAGTATTTATATAAAAAGAAGAATTAGATTACATGGGTGTCCAAACTATTTAACAAGGGGCTGCATTGCCTGCAGAATTTCATTCCAACCAACAAGACAGCATGACCTGGCGGTTGAGTTAGTGCGTCAGCCTCACAGTTCTGGGGTCCTGCGTTCGATTCCAGGTCGGTCGTCCTGTGTGGAGTTAGCATGTTCTCCCTGGGCCTCTGTGGATTTCCTCCCACTTTCCGAAAACATGCACGGTAGGTTGGTTGAACACTCTATATTGCCCCTAGGTATGAGTGTGAGCATGAATCATTTTCCGTCTTCTCGTGCCCTGCGATTGGCTGGCCACCAATTCAAGGTGTCCTCCGCCTTGTGCTTGGAGTCAGCTAGGCTCCAACATGCTCGTGATCCTTGTGAGGATAAGCAGTTCAGAAAATGAATGGATGAAGGAAAACCAAAATAGACAACACATTTTTATCTATCTGATGTCTTGCAAATGAGCTTGTTGGCATAATTGTGCACACATTTGACATTTATGCTTTTCTTACACAACATATACATATATTAGTGATTAGATCAGAAAGATTCTATTTTGGGCTATTCTATTTTGGGTTTTCAAGTGTCTATGTGAGTTTGTCTCCTTACTCACACCTTTACCTACCTCTGCTATTTGGTCGTCACCTCCTGGTCTCTCACTAAGAGGTGGTGATAAGCAACTGGTGGGCAGAAGAATTCTAAGAAGCCTCTGATCAGAAGACTGGGAGAAAATTCTGGGGGGGCACTAGGGAGAAAAATGGCTCACTGTCTCCTGTAACTGTTATAATTGTCAATCTAAGAGTCTTCTCATATTTTATATTTTGCTAGATGTTAGGTATATTTACTGACAAACCTGATGGGGTGCAATGGTCCCTATGAAATAGTGAAGAAGATAAAGAATGGTGCAGCTGATTTCTCTCAAAGAGGGCTTCCAACTCTCCAATAAACATCATCAAATTGTGCACATAGGATCTAACAAATGATGGGGGAAAAGGATTTTTTATTGGCTCTGGGAGTTTCACAGTGCCAAATTGTATTCCAAACATTGAGGGATAAAATCCATTTGGGTCATCATATAAGATTTAAGACTACCCAGTAAAAGAAAACAATTAATGACTTAGATAATGAAGGAAAGACAAGCACAATACACATTAACATTGTAGAGATTTTGCTAAAGAGGATGTTGTTCTTTTTTTTAACTTTTTATCTTTAACAGGTGTAATATCTCTCTAAATGGTGTGACGGCATAGACATTCCTCAAGTTATCTTCCTACTAAAAGCCACAATAATGTGAAGAATATTGACTCAGCTTCCTGAGAGGCCTTTGCAAGGGTTGACCTGAGATGGCCTGTGGTCAGAGCACACGTGAAATATTTGACTCCCTTTAAAAGGGCAGGAGACACAGCAGCAAGATGGTGTGAAGTTGTTGGGGATTTTTTTTTTCAGCTCGGACATTTCCGACCGCGACGGAGGAACATTACTGTACTGGAGTCTAATCTCAGTGTTTAAACTACGTCATGTTGGCACCTGCAAAGTCTCCTCTAACACACACACTGCTTTTGAGCTCCCAGTTTACATCCAACTATTGTGAAAACTTCTTCGGAATGAAATTAGGTTTGTTTTGATGTTTGTAAATTGTGTTACACATTTGTCCAAATATAATAAATTGTGCATCCACACATGGACAATGAACTTGGAAGTTTTCTCATTACCATAAACATGGCTATCATCACAGTAGATTGCTAGTTTGTTGGACTTAACCATTTGCCTTGTCCGAACAAAGTTATTTAAACTACACAATGGCACAGCCATGCTGATTCCTGCCAAAGAGGTGTCAATCAGTCCAGAGAGGCCGTTGTAAGGAGTCATTGCTTTTAATGCTTCAAACTGTTTCAATCTCGTAGCAATGGGGTTACGGCCGTATTGCCTTGCAATATCAGTCATGGTTGGATATCAGGGCCCAGTTCTTAATTTCATTTCCCCCAGTAATTTTGAATAAAGAAAAAAGTTGCTCCAGCCACACTAACAAAAAACTGAAGAATAAATAGTTATAGTGAAGCTGTTAGACTTCAGTGATGATGAATGCTTGTCAAAAGAGAGTTGTTGTTGTTAGACAGCTAATGCAGCAATCCAGCAGAGGTTGTCAAGCAGAACCCAATGCAACTGTGACATTTTCAAAATAAAATAACGGATACAGGAAATATACTTGGCGGATTTCGGAATTTGGATCTTATTTTCGTCTATTGAAGCACTGATTTGCATATAAAAGGGTTACTGAAAATGTTGTTTGTAGAAGCATTCATAAGTTGAGGTACCACTGCACGGGGTCAACATATGTAAAATCAATCCCATACTTCAGCTGCACATTGAAACTTGTGAAAGAACAATGTAACCCATGAATAAAAACAATGAGTAATTAATGATCATATAAAATATTTGTGATTCTCAATAAATGAAGCATTAATTCACTAACGAGAAATCGTCTCAAGTGTTAGAGACATGCCTGTTTATAAGCTTTCTAAACCAAAATGAGAAGCTAAATACCAGGCAGTGAGTGCCTCCATGTGAAACATGTGCTCCTCCCCTCTGCCTCTCTCCACCCCAAAGGGACTTTCACTTTCCACACACACTCCCAAACTTCCTCTCAGCCCAAACACCCACTTCACCCTGGACTCCCCTAGCCCCTCTCCCTGTTTTCCCATGGCTGCCTAAGCTCTGTAAAAGCACCTCGACACATAAACATTCTCAACACAGACACACAGACAAAAACTCTGAAGATAATTTCACAGATTGACTGCTCTTCTATTCCGCCATCTGTTGAGCATGCTCCCAGCTGTTACCCACTCTCTCCTAGTTAAGCAAAATAAGAGCGCTGGTGACATGCACACAAGACAGAAATGACATGAAGCATGGGATAATTAGAGACAGAAGCCGCTCTTTCGAATAGACAGTCTGCAGGTAGCTGTCAACTTGATCCTGAAGATGTTTACCTAAGTATATGCTAACTTTCCGCAGTCACGTGTAGGTCAAACTGCCTGACAAATAGTTAGTTTATAGCATACAGACATCTTATCAATCATACCACAAACACGAATGAACTCACATGACTCAATATAGCCTCCTCAATGACAGACTTTACAAGACTTTTATGCTCTACCATCTATAGAGCCATATTTGAGTTTGATTTATTTAATTAAGGGACAATACATATTAATGAACATTTTACCTTTTGTCATTCGCTGGTTCACTTTGACTTCAGGTTGTATGAGGAAGTCACTTTCTCACTACAAAACATTACCTTGAAGGAAATTCTGGTCTCAAGTCTACATCTAAAGGTCAGATGTAGAGTTCTAGAGTGTTACAAATAGAGTATGCCAGGTACTAATGCATATGGTTATGGGCCAGAGCCAGTCACACTTCTGAGTCAAAACCAAGGACAGCCTAACAACATACTGTGAGATGACACATAGGTTAGTTTGAAGTATGCAGAGTAATACCGGACCAGTGTGACGGGTCTTATTGCTTACTTTTTTGCAGTTGGCATGAGATATGTAAATTGTCAGTTATTAACCCATTCACCAACCCTCCCCGATTTTCGTGCTCTCTATGTTAAGCAAAGTACAGTCACTTATGCTCATCAATAATAATGTTTAATAAATTAATTAGTTCCAGGCTCAAACTGTGACTGTCGCCAATTGTATTACTCGTAACCGTACCAGCAATTAAAAAGTAATTCAAGTTTAATTTTTCTATGGTTATGACCTCTCTCTTGCGATCAAGATTTTAGCCCGAAAGATACCTTGTGGAAAATCATTGATTTTCGTGACCAACATTTTCAAGTGGGGAGGTCACGACGCCTCATGTAGTGTAACATATTTATGAACTGCCGATTTGGCAGTATAGACGCGGCATGGCCACGTAGCAGAAAGTCTGGCTTATCAGAATTTTTGGGAAAATATTGACTGATAGGGAAACTTTGTGAATGGCATGTGCTTTCTCTTTCTCGCATTTACATTTGTTTTTGCCCACCCACCTCACGTAGATAAAATAATCAGTACATACAATTTTTCCGTCGTGTTTATATAGAATGTGTTGATGAGAACAGGCAACCGTCAACATTATAATATGCCGTGCCTCCATCGTCATTACTAGTCATTGCTGTCAGCTGTCAGACTGCGCTCTTCATGGCAGGACGCAATGATCAGGCAGGCTCTGGTCCTGCAGTGTGACAACTCGTCTGTTCCAAGACACATTGCGAAATCATAATACAATGTCAATAATCTGACACTGCGGTTATCAGGAACGAGCCAACAAAATCGTGTAGTCTGGTTCAGGCATTAGTAGTTTGCACAGATGCTAAGGGAAAGAAAGCTGAGCTGTCACATTAGTTGCTAATTCTTCTTAAGGGTAGGATGCTTTGCTGCCATGGGAGTCGCTGAACAGTGCACATGTTAGACCAGGGGAAGTGCTATGCGTAAAATGCTTAGCTTTGTAGGACCAAGCGTTTCAGAAGATGAAACCGACTGGCATGAGATTTTCAACAATCTCCCCAATACACTGGAATGATTCAGGAAACCAGTCCTGAAGTGTTTTGAGGACCAAAACACTAGGGTACAAACAAACAGGATCTTACATTAGGCAAAATCGGTCTTCAATGCAGGGTTGATTCTGCAAGTTTTTCCAAAGGCAAAGAATAGAGAGATCTTTTCAGTCGGTATATTTTAACTTTAAGAGGCTCAATAGAAACAAAATATCCAGAAAATCACATGGTATGGTTTTCTTTTTAAGTGATATAGAAAAAATATTCCATGAAGTATATGATCTGGCAAGCTTTCACTGGCACTTCTATATTCTGCACATGGTCCTTAGGATTACAATTACACACTTCTTGATTCTTTGTGAGGAAATTGGAAACATGTTATGTCATTCAAAAGAGTTGGTACATCTTTTAATGGGAATGAACTCTAACCTAATCTTGGAATATGTCACAAATGGTGTGCAAATACATTTGCCCATGCAGCATTCATCGCTGAATAAAAGGTTGCTACACTTTTATTCCTGGAAGAGGGTGTAAACATCTGTGTGAATTATTGCTTTTCTGTGGTAAATCCAACAAAAAGGAGAGGATGCCTCATATTATTCAGGCACCAGAGGTTTCAGATCATGTTTTTAAGCAACACAAAAGGAAAGGTCATTGTAATCCCAGTATTTGCAGCATCTGGAAGACTTGAGGACTTCGTGCACATTTGACCTGCACTACAAGCAATTACATTATGTACTTGAACTATCATCTTTCAGTGTGCAACTGTGTTAAAAGCCTTTCTATCACTCAGTAGCGTCTAATAGTTTCTTTGCACTCCATCTCTGTTCTGTGAGCATTGGAGGGATATAATTATTTGGAAAAGGGAAGTGGCGTGCGTTGGTGGAGTGGGATGAGCATCTGAGGGATTCACAGAACGCTGTTTGTTTTAAACGGATGTGTTCATCTGGAGCTGTATCACTGGAAGTGGGTCAAAGACTGTTTGATTGAGAAAAGGTGTACACCTTATGGTGCTCTATTCACACAAGAATAAACAATAAGGCTCATTACCATACAGTATAAACAAACACACCTGACAACTAATAACCATTTCTACTTATGTTTACAACTACAGGGAATTTGGAGAGAGTGAATGGAAGATATTTTTCCAGTAATATCTTAGCCATGCAAACTCCATGGTTTTAGTATGGTATACTTTTCAAAAAACCTAGTACACCAGATTGATTATTCTATTTATCTGCGATGAATATATTACACGTATAATTTTGGAATAGATTGAGCTTTTTCATCTGAGGAACCTTCACAAAATATACGGCTGCTGATTAGATGATGCCTACTCTCGTCACACTCATCACTGACAAATCCACATTAGGCCCAGTATGAAGTATTGGTCAAGGAAAAGCCCCAAAATATCATTTACTGTAAGAAAAAAAGCTTTTTGTAATGTTCTTTGCTCCACTTTAAATTATGGAATTGTTTACATGACAACGGACATGAGCGTGAAAATCCAAAAACCTTTCCACAGAACCATTTTGTTAACACGGTGACAGCGTTTGGGAGACAGAAAATGCCAAGACGCACTATGGGAGGTTTCATGCACTTTCCATTTCTGTGTGCATGCAAATTTCCCCCCCACAAAAGTAACCGTGGAATAAAAATGACAGCCATTTTTTGCTTAAGCCCTTTGTTTTGTAAACGTGGCCTAAGTGTATTTCTGACAAAACTTTGTAATTTGACTTATCTACAAGCACTTTTTTTCACTGCCCTCTTGTACTCAAGCAGATAGTAATTACCTAGTCACCTTTGCAACTCCCACCTTATTAGCCAGATTGTCTCGGTCATCAAGTGGCTAGTGAGTGGTGATAAGGTGTCCCCAAACTATTCTAAAATGGGCCGCATTGGGTGTACAATTTCATTCCAACCAAACAAGACGACCCATTTTCACCAATAAGCCGTTTTACAAGTTTAATTAGTTCATTGTGTCAGGCCCCAGACTAGACTGGTGGCTGGTTGCGCCTGTCACCCTATCACAGGACCAGCCCCTAATGACTCGAGTGCTGCCTGGTGTGAGTCATTAGCCAGCAAGGAGTATTTAAAGCCACCAGGAACACGCTGGATTGTCTAAACAGTTCACGGTTAGGTACCCTCTCGCGGTTTCTCCTTGCCTGCCTTATTGATATGCGACCTCTTGTTTGCTCCCAGGATTCCGATCACGCTCTGCCCCACGACCACGGATCACGGACCACGGACAACGGCTTCGCCTTCGACCCTGTACCCTCCACACGGACTCCACGGCTACCGACCTTCCTGCTACGGCTAACGACCCGCCACCGCTATCCCCTCTTGTGCTCGCCTGCCTTGCGGACGATCTTAATAAAAATTTGAAGGAACCAGACTCGCACCCTCTCCTACTTTGGGGTCCTCCCTCCCAGATCGTAACACATTGCTCTTTTTTCTTTAGCAGAAAATGCATTGGTTAAACTGTCTGCTCTGGGTTTGGTTGGAACACAAACCAGGACCCACAGCGGCCCTTAAGGACTTTTTTGGTGATCCCTTGGTTAGACACTTGAGGTTGGCAAGACGGTACTATATGATGAATGAATGAATCAGGCAGCACCGTATTTCGTGCAAGGCTACAAGTCAAGGATATGAATCGCATAATTGGTAAAAGAAGGATTTATGCTGTAGTAAAATACAAAGATGTGTGTATAGTTTCGGAACCCTGGCAAGGTGTCCCCAGGGCACACCACCTGGTTTCTGTTGTCAGAATACACTTGATTAAAAAAATGGTAATTTTTGGCTTTGGGGTAAAATTCCTAAAATGCTCTATGGCCTTACCAAGTGAATCTAATGTAACTGTTGGAATAATGATTCAAACCTTTTAAATCATTATTAGTAATATTTAATTAAAAAAGGAAAAACATCTTTCAACAAACTCTGCGGCGAACTTGCAAGGAGATACAATGTGGCGTCGTCTTAGCCCCCAGTGTATTCTGAATTGCAGTAACTGAATCATTGTATTTAATCGCGACACTCGAAAAACATGGTTATGTAATCAGTACAATAACACCCTCGCTGGTTAGAAAAACAAGTGTGAGGAATGCTTTCAAGGTAAACAAAGCAAAGCCGTATTTTCAAACAATAATGCGATTATCGCCATCTTCTGCTGGAGTCCCGTCAAAACAGTCCCGTTGTGTTCTGCCGAAAAGCGTGTGTGAAAACAATGTGTCCTCGAGCTGTGGGGCCTTGAGGAGACGATGTGGAGGAAAAGTGTCCATGGTTCATGACTTGATTTATAGCTTTACTACTTATTGAAAAATGCTTACAACACATATAGAATATTCCATAATAATTCTAACATTCCCTCCTTTTACTATATGTTTGTTATTCATTTTATGACAATTTCAAAATAACAGGGATATCACCGTTGGCTGTTTTAATTTTACCCGCTTAGGCTCTACTCGTTCGGCAGGTCTGAAAAACAGAAAATAAGATCATTTTCGTCCAATCCATCCTCGTAATTACCATGCTCCTGAAATTCACTGTTAGTGTCAGCACGTCTCAGTAGGGGATATAATTCATGCAATTTGGAATTTGTAGGGGCAATCGCAGTGGTTATAAGTCGGCTTATCAAAGATCTTAAGCAGGGAATAATACAACACCCACACAATGTCAAAATCGTAGCAAAAAGGGCTACGGAAACTGCAACGGATTGAGCCAAATTCCGATATTCTCCAAACATATCCCGCCACCAGCGCTGCCAGACGGATTCACTGACTCCAGAATGCTTCTTCATATTGCGGTTGAGGGTCTGCAGGCCATCAATGGCGTCGGTGAGGGACCCCTCGGGTGACGTGTTGTTCGGTATGTAAGTGCAACACTCATCTCCGAACATTGCACACACGCCCCCTTTCTCCGCGAGCAGCATATCCACTGCTATGCTATTCTGGAACGTCATTAGGCTGGTGGCTGCTAGTTGTTCCTTTATCGCCACAAATCCCTGTTCAGTATAATTTCCAAGTTTTTGGACATTGTAATGCAGGTAATTTATCCAATCAACATTTTTGTTTGGAGTAATTAAAAGAAAAATATACTCCCAACCTGCTGCGATCTGATTAGCCAACTTATACTCATCCTCGTGGATGCCAATCGCATCAATGTATCACCCTCTCTCCATGCGACGCCGTCGCGAGGGGCCCGCCATCATACCGGATTTCTGTGCAGCCAATTGTATCTCCTCTACTGTAGATGGAAAAACAGACACTGGTAATAGCAGTGAGACCAAGGCACAAAGTCCTGCTGTCATTTTGGCAGGAGTCGTATAATTTGTTTTGACCCCACCACCACCATAGGTCAGAACGTGGAATCAGGGGTGTAGTCTGTTTTAGGACGTGGGCACACCACGTCACATTTATCGCTCCCAGTGCCGGTCCGTGCCCTGTGAGGACTAAGCAGGTAAAATGATTAAACGCGACATGTGTTGAAAAGTTAGGCTTGTCCTTTGCTGCCGTTGTAACTGGGTAGACATTATTCCATTTCATACATTTTGGGCTTACATCTTTTGTCAATATCAATTCTTTGAAAAACGATACAGTATGTACAGATATTACAGTCCGGCATTATTCGATTCAATCCAAGATCAATATATGAGTACAGTTCAATGAGCCTTTATGCCACAATAATTGGTATAAATTATTGTAATAAATATTGGTATAATTCTAATTATAAATTATTTCCTCTTTTGTGTAACACTTCTAAACAGAACTTGTAGTATGAGACCTTTATATAACACTAAAAATTTTGCATTATCTCCTTTACACAATCAGGGGTAATTTGCGCGGGTACTACTCTTAAGAGAGGTCGGCCCCCCCATACATGTTATACAGGTTTGATACAGGTTTGATTTATAATAGCTGCATTTTCCATCAACAATAACCAATTATTTCTTACCGCCTCCCGTTTGGGAACTCCCCGTTGCAGAAATGAATTCTCTGGTCATCTCAGATTTTAATTTTACTATGGCGGATCCGGGTGTTTCCATCTCCGACGACCTTCTTACCCATGGACTTAGGAAAAACGTCAGACAAAGATCCACAAGTTAATTTGTCAGTCTGAATTATGATTTGTAATGCCCCCACCGTATGGGTTAATTTTATCGAAGGCCTGATGGTTTTTCGCACACGTGTGTCATCCAAGCATGCCAATCTAGACCAGTTTCTGCAACAAGGTTTCCCCAATCTGTTTTAGGACTGTTATGTACCACACATATTCTATAAAATCCATGTGTATCCTTTGAAATGGATATGTAGCTTTTGTAGCTTGACATAAGGGGGAATCGCCCGTGTTTTTGCCATATATCTGCATATAGATTGAATATATAACCTCCCCCTTTTTTGAGGCATGAAATTTACCATGACTCAAAATGGCAGCCCTCCCAGATAAGTCTTTTGTTTTTGTTTAGTCCCCCAGGTTCCCAAAATTTCCCATTGCAGAAATCAAAAAATTTCATTTGGCGAAATTCTTTTCTTTTTGTTTCTGTCCTACTCTGCCACCGCCGTCCTTGAAAGGCTTATCAGCGATTTCAGAAATATTCCACCTTGATATTAGAATATTGATATATCTTGGTGGCTAGCCAATTGAAACACAAAAGACAGACACTCATCCACGCTGGCACTCATAATCAAGAAATTTAGAGTGCTCCCCCAATCATCAAGATTGATGCCTGAAGAAACTAGATAATTAATGTATTAGATTCACATGCCACATATCTAAAAATAGAAATTTGTTCAATTGCCACCGCCCCTTACCCCATTCAGTCAGCATGTAGATTGCCATGCGAGTGGCTGTGATTAACTATCTATTCGCCATTAAGGCAATAACGGAAAAGTTGTGACACATTGAAACACACACACACCCCCTTTTTGTATTTTAACCGTTTGTAAAAACTTTATCTCACCCCCTTTCAATGTTATCGAATTTTGCCCATTCTAATCAACCCATCTACTTAAAGCATTTCCCCAAGGTTGATATTTTATAATTTGGAGATGTTATTTTTAAAACATAGACATTATTTCATCACTTGTTTCACACCATGGAAGGCCCTACCTGAATTTAGATTTTTTTGTTTGTTTGTAGATATTCCCCTTTATCTAAGCTTGTTATTGCCCATCGTTATCACCGTAACATTCAGTTGTATTAACCCCATAATTGCAATGCAGTAAGTTTTGGCTAAATTCTTAATTTGTATGCCCCTAAAGCAATAGACAGTAATAACGTCCCAATAGTCATCAATATGACCTACCAAAGCATACGCCCCCTTCAGGTCAAACAAGGAAAGTCTTTTGTGCACCTAAAGACGCTCCATGTTTCTTCTAGGGAAACCATGCCTATCCTTAACCAATTATCTTATCTACCCCAGCCAGGTTCAATTTACCTAACAATTTGGACGAATGCCATGAAATTTCTCATTTCCGCATTGTTAATTTCATGTCTGATTTCTTTAACAACCAAATAACCCTTAATACCTAAGACATAAATTGCAAATCACCCCATACTATGTTTACTTAAGATAAGAGCCATTTCTTATAGCTCCCTGTTACCACAAGAAAAATCTACAATAATTAAATTAGTGAAATCCACCTTTTACTAGGCATTTCCTAATTACAATTTCCAATGCTTAATAAAGGACCCACAAATTGTAACCAATATGCCATAATATTGTAAAAAAAATCCATTCATTTTTCTTTAACCAGCCAATCTCCTATATTAAAGTAAAAAAAAACAATAATAACAGTATTATTCCCAATTCCAAAGCCAAACAGATCTTCTATCACCTTGAAAGACATTTCTGATTAAATCCCAAAAATAAATGCGAAGATAATCGCGGAACTCTGCATCCCTTGCAGACCATGTTTTGTTCTTATTCTGAAATGTTTAAACGGAAGCGCGCCCTTACCCGCTGACTGTGACCTTCACGCTCGCTGCAGAAGCAGCAGCCTTATCTTTTGTTTACAAATTCCAAAGTGCTCTCTTTTCTTTGTGTCCCCCTCCTGTGCCTCCTGTGAGCAATTATTTTTTAGAGAAGACTAAATTACAATATGCTGCAAGCACAACTATATCATAGCAAAACCCATTTCTGCCCTCAAGTTTGCTTCAGCACCCCCAAGGCCAATTATTGTAATATTCAGCCGCATCAAAACAGAGCGCTCCCCCCGCAATCAAAGCATTATTCGGCAAGTTTAGAGTCTGACCAAAACGCAGTTTTGGCAACCCCGCTAAACATTTAATTTGCTGTTTTGTATTTCTGTTAACCAAAATATTCCCGCTAGCAGACGGGATACAAACAAGATAATCCGCAATAAGCCATTTCATTCCATTAAATTGACAGTATATTTAGGTACTATTAACAAGTATGCCTAGCAGCATCACACAAAAATTTTAATTGCATCCCATTCACGAACAGTGTGATTTCAGGTTTAATTGTATCAAGTGCCAATATCTCCGCTAAATTTAGTTCCACTTCCCTCTGCTCAAATCCATTTCTTGTTTTGAGCAGGCCCCCCGACTAGTCATGCCGATTTGCCTTCACTTTTAGAGGCCCTGTTATTTGGGCAATCGCGGGATATATGTAATATATATAAGTATAATTTGAATGAGAATGCAACACATTTGAATGAGCAATCAGTTCATGCACTCTCAAATTCAAATTACCACCGTCATGACACAACGGGCCACCATCAGCTTTTGGATTCGAACATCCAAATTTATTAGGAGCCTGCTCCTTGCCCACATTAGTATTAGCAACTTCGATCATGGGATATTGTTCAATAAACACATCACTCATTGGCGGCGCCCCAGGCTGGGGAGATAGCGTTTTCTCCCCATGTCCCCCACGGGCCCTCCCGACCTGGTCATATTTGTCGGAGGGGGCCCTCCTTTTTAACAACAACATATTTCTTCCCCACCGGGCAAGTCTCCCCGTCCTCATTTCTGTGGAATAACACAGCCTCTGTGTTTCCAGTCCCAACGTTATCAACTGATTTAACCCATGTATCATAAACCAATAATAGGTATCATTATATCCCTCCTGCTCCATTTTGTTAAGATTTCCCCCATGCTTAGCACGTATTTTATCCTGCAGTATCAATATCTTATGCATATTAAGCTGGCCAGCAAATCCATATTTATTTATCCATAAGTTTAGGTGTTTAACCCTTGTAGCGCTTTGATTTTCAACAATCCAATCTTTACACGGCAGACGCATCTTTGGATCGTCAATAGCCGTTTTACTGTTTCCACTACCCATTTTTGGAGCGGATTTGTGTGCCCCCGTAGTACCTTTTTTTTGTACACGGCAGACGTTTATAGACCACACCGTGTCTACCTGCTAGTGACTAGTATCCACAGGGTTTTTTAAAATCGCTATCCCCAGGATGCGAGCCTTACTTCTCAAAATAAGGCCTTCGCGTGTGATGCCCTTCACGCACTCGGAACCCGTCAACAATATGCAGCCATCACACGCGGACTCGGCAGAAATGTCGAAAGATGCTTACCAAGAGGATAGTCGTCAACCGATTAGAAAACAGGCGCTGCTGAGAAATAGTCCGGCCTGGAAAAGGGATTCTCGCCGTGCACGGTCACTCCAGATATTAAACCGCAGCGTCTGGATTCCCTATCGGTTTGTTGACCCCGGCTACTCGAAGGACCAAATGTTGGAATAATGATTCAAACCTTTTAAATCATTATTAGTAATATTTAATTAAAAAAGGAAAAACATCTTTCAACAAACTCTGCGGCGAACTTGCAAGGAGATACAATGTGGCGTCGTCTTAGCCCCCAGTGTATTCTGAATTGCAGTAACTGAATCATTGTATTTAATCGCGACACTCGAAAAACATGGTTATGTAATCAGTACAATAACACCCTCGCTGGTTAGAAAAACAAGTGTGAGGAATGCTTTCAAGGTAAACAAAGCAAAGCCGTATTTTCAAACAATAATGCGATTATCGCCATCTTCTGCTGGAGTCCCGTCAAAACAGTCCCGTTGTGTTCTGCCGAAAAGCGTGTGTGAAAACAATGTGTCCTCGAGCTGTGGGGCCTTGAGGAGACGATGTGGAGGAAAAGTGTCCATGGTTCATGACTTGATTTATAGCTTTACTACTTATTGAAAAATGCTTACAACACATATAGAATATTCCATAATAATTCTAACAGTAACCTTTTTAAACTTTTAAAAAGTACATGTAATACATCTGTTTGTTTTTGACAATGTACTGGTCTGAAACAAGGCCCAGCTGTTCTATCTGTTAAAAGACCAACAAATGAGCATCAATTGATTTTTAGATACCTCTTTTTCTACTGAGTTTTGGCAAATTGGAGTTTAATCCAGCAGACTTCAGGTGAAATGTACATCACAACATTCACCTGTAAGTAAAACATAAAACGTTCACACTCATGAAAATGAAGCCAATTATTATTTTACACTTAACATCCGTTACCACAGTCCTCTTTGTCATGCTGTCACATTTAACATAATACCAAGACGATGACAAAAAAATGACCAGCAGTACTTTTTCATTCCAAAACGTCAATCGGAGTATTTTTAGTGTTTGAAATGGTCAAAAAGAGAGTTTAGAGGGATCAGTCCATCATTGGGAGGTTGTAATACAGATACGGAATTAATGGAAGTGTCCATGAAAGCCATCGATAGGAAAAAAAATGAGGTATTTTCAATGGCAGTGTGCTTTATAATCTGATGCGCCGTATAATCCAATGCACTTTATAATTCAAGAGGGTTTCAATATTGGTTAATCATTTAATGAAATTCCATTTAGCAAAGCTCCATCTAGTAGATGTATAACACAAACCCTACTAAACACTACTACTACAGCTCCATCTAGAGCAGGGCTGGGCAAACCGGCCCTTGAGAGCCGCTTTGGGTGCAGGTTTTTGTTAGAACCGATTCCAGCAGAAACTTTAACCAATGAGATTTCTGCAAAAACAAGAAGCAACTGACTACAATCCACTGATTGCACTTGTAAAACACCAGATTGGTGAAAAGGTTGGAACAAAAATCCACACCCACCGTGGCTCTTTGAGGAATAGTTTGGCCACCCCCAGAGGATCTACAACACAACCCACTACTACTACTTGAGCGCCATCTAGTGGATGTATACCAATCCCCTACTGGTACTACTTCCACAACAGCTACTACCACCACAACCATGGCTACTACCATGACAACCACCACCACCAAAATCACCACCAACAAGACCACCACCACCACCACCACCACCACCACCACCACCACCAAAACTACCACCACCACCACCACCACCACCAAAACCACCACCACCAAGACCACTACCACCACAACCAACACCACCAACACCCCCATCACTGCCAACCACCACTACTTCTATGTTTTACAATCTGGAATGAAATAAATTTAAAATTCATCGAAGGTGCGTTTTATAATCCAGTGCGCCTTATAGTCCGGAAAATACGTGATGTAAAGCCCTTGGAGTTTCTAAAATAAGTATTTATTAAAATCACAAAAATAAACATGGCTTGCTAAGATTAAATCCACAAAAAATGAGTTTGTATTTTATTGACAAAAAGAGACGAGAAAATAAAGCTAAGTCTGCAAATTTCAAACGGGCAACAACCTTTTTTTTTTAGACAGCGGCTTCCTCCTTGGTGTTCTTTCGTGATCACCATACTTCTTTAATATTTAGCACACAGTGGAGTTGTCAACATGGATTGGAATTGCGAGTGATGTCGATTAAGTGTAGGAACGTACTGGGAAAACACACTTTGAAAAGCTTGGAGAAGCACCACCAATTTCGTTATACGCAGCTGTGTATGATGACAATAAAGGCTTTTGATTAGATTTTTGCTTTGAAAACTGAGAGGGACTTTTCTGAACTGCTACCGATTTTTATGTACTCATAAAGAGAAATGATCTAATAATTGAGTTGTTTGCGCGATGACCTCAAAGCTCTTGGGTCCGCTTTGAATCCAGGCTGATCCACCTGTGTGGAGTTTGCATCTTCTCCCCGGGCCTGCGTGGGTTTTCTCCGGGTACTCCGGTTTCCTCCCACATTCCAAAAACATGCATGGTAGGCTGATTGGACACTCTAAATTGCCCCTAGGTGTGAATATGAGTCTGGATGGTTGTCCTTTGTCTCCTTGTGCACTGTGATTGGCTGGCCACCGAATCAGGGTCTCCCCCGCCTCTGCCCTGAAGTCAGGTGGGATACGCTCCAGCACCCCCATGCCCCATGTGAGGCTAAAGCAGTTCAGAAAATGAAATTCAACCTAATGGTTGTGTATATCCGATAGATTCAGGATTTACCTTACTTCACTGCCATGAGAATGTATACATGTTATCGTCAATTATCGTGGATGAGAAAGTAATTGTGTACTAGTAGTTTGGACAGACACTGTATAATTTTGTTGAAGGTCAGTTCATACTACCAAACTAATTAATGTAGAAATTTAAGCAACGTCAAAGGGTTAAAAAATTTATATTCCTTCCACAGTGTATCAGTTTAATGTAAAAGGTAAAATTCACAACACTTCTGATATCCATTTTCTATTCAACTAGAGTAAGTAAGAGTACAAGTGCTGAAAAATCATTTTAATGCCCTGAAAAATCATTTTGATGTCCTGAAAAATCATTTTGATGTCCTGAAAAATCATTTTAATGCCCTGAAAAATCATTTTGATGTCCTGAAAAATCATTTTGATGTGCTGAAAAATTCTTTTGATGTGCTGAAAAATCCTTTTGATGTGCTGAAAAATCATTTTGATGGACAAAAAGTTGCAGATTTCCAATTAACCTTACATATCATCTCAGAATGAAATAATAAATTGCAGAGATATAACTTTCAGAGCACACGCTGGGGTTTGGACCATTCAGTTCCATTTTAAGTAGACTGGAGGCTTAAGTGCGCACATGTCCAAATCTTATCCGTGATGTCACAAGGCACAACTTGGTGAAATCCAACACCAGCAGCTGGTAGGTAGAAGTTGAGTTGGGCTGAATGTTGTCCCATCAGTGCAAGTCAAGGCACATAGCGCAAACCACTCATTGCCTGGAGGAACGACGCAGCACGCAGCCCTTGTAGAAGAAGCCTTCCCAAGGCATCTTATCACGGATGCTCTGTGACACATCGTCAGTCCTATTTGGATCTGGAATTCTGTTCAGTTTGAGCGCTTTGCTGCCAAAAGAAGCCGCCGGTAGAGAGGCAAGAGATCTATCTATCTTTCTTGTGGACTATCACACGATGTGGAATCTCTGAGGTGGCAGAAACTTTACTCCTCAGACCACTTGACGCTTCACTGGGCTGCTACCAAGGGTTAGCCCATGAGCCGGCATTCCCTTGCGTGTGATTCTGTTTTCACTCCGATTTCTGCTGCCTGGACAAATGTATACAAATGCATTTAGGAGCTCAACGGAGAAGGAGTGGACACGTTTCCGCGGCAGCAACGTAAGTGTGCTTTTGCGTGGCTAGCACGAGAACGTCAGACGACGCAGGTTCGAAATCCTCACCCAACATGCTTTTTGGTTTTTATTTGTGTCGTAATAATAACAAACATGCTGCTCTTTTATTGGCGCATGTTCCTGAAAGGCTGCCAGTTGAATGAACATTGTTCAAGACTCTCCAGTAAAACACTTTGGTGGTGTAAACCTTTCATCTCTCTCTCATCTCATTTTCTGAACCGCTTTATCCTCCCTAGGGTCGCGGGGGGTGCTGGAGCGTATCCCAGCTTACTTCGAGCCAGAGGCAGGGGACACCCTGAATTGGTGGCCAGCCAATCACAGGGCACGGAGAGACGGATAACCATTCACTCTCACACTCATACCTAGGGGCAATTCAGACTGTCCAATCAGCCTACCATGCATGTCTTTGGAATGTGGGAGGAAACCAGAGTACCCGGAGAAAACCCACATAGGCCCGGGACAACATGCAAAACCCTTCATTTGTTTTAAATAAGAGAAATGCAGATACTATAGCTTTGTTTACATTTGTAATATTATTTCAAAACGTCAAGGTGCTTCCTAATGTCTCCATTTAATATTTTTTAACAGGTATTGATAAATCAATAAAAACTGTAGAATATGATACAGCTATGCCTTAGAAAATCAGCCTGCAGATGATTTTATGCAGGCTGGGCGTCCAAACTGGTCTGAAGAAAAAGTTCTTATTCAGCATGACAGCAGAATAGAGAATGTCAAAGACGAGTTCTTAAAAAAGTAGAAAACAATATTTCTTGAACAGTGATTACTAAAGTATGCATTATTTGACAAACAGAAAATATTGCTGGAGAGCGCTCCTTGCAAGAAACTAGCTAGATTCCCAATGACCAATACTCAGATATGAATTCTCTCCAGATGTTAGGAAAAGGGGCTTAAAAAGGGGGAGTATTGCCCCCAGAAATGAAAATGAACTTAGAATTATTCTGATATAAACTCCTCCTGGATGAAAATGAAATATAAGTTGACCAAGAAATCTCTTTAGCTCTTTATAAGTGAAATCTGGCTTTCCAGATGATCAGCCACTGTTGTGGGCATTGCTGCTGATTTTCTGTCATTGGCCCAATACAAACTAGCCAGGAGTTATCAGCATCACTTTTGATTGGCAGCAATTGAAGAGGTTAATTTTAACTTTGGATCTGACAGAGGTGAAAGCTTCTCAGTTTAGGTCAGTGGAATTGATTGCAATTGAGCAACAATTGACAGACAAAAAGAATGTTCAATTGTTGCAGAAGGCCTATTATTTCCTCAGCAGTGGTTAAGTGCACTTGACCAAGGTAATGAACTTTCCAAAATAAAAAAACATTGACATAGATGTCTATCAGTTTAAACTGATAATTCTCATGGAAGATTTTTTTTTAAATTGTCCATGTCTTTCAAAAGTTTCTTAGAACTCAAACTGATCACAGGAAGGGCTGTAAGGATGTCCCTATTGAAATTAATCAAATCAATCATTGATCCTGTCTTATGGTGTGAGAAGAAAGACTTGTGACAAGGGCTAAGGCATGAGGAGACAGCTTTCCATGGCCAAGGGTGTCTGTCCGACCGGGGTGTGGCTTTCTCCGGTCTTCTTTTTTTGTAGGGGAGATGTTTGGTGGCAAAGAACATGGCAGCCACATGGTTTCACTGGCTTTTATTTGCCCTCGGGCTCCTGTTTGCCAAGTACCAACTAATGCCGTTGCCTCAATACTTCTCACGACTACTCTTCTGCTTCTCACCCATCAGAGCGCCTCTATTTTTTTTTTTACATATGCACATTGCCTACTCTTACATATAGCCTTCGGGCAGGGATAAAAGTGGGCTTCTCACGCGATAATGGCCATGTTTATATGCAGCCAATATTTAGGTTAAAGTAAATATTTGTGTTTAACAACATCACAACAACTGTTAATTGTTGATCATTCCTGGCTTTCTAGTGCATGTTGACAAAATGACAGAACATCCACACGGCAACAACATGATAAAAAGCCCATGGATAGCATGCTACTAGAATGCAAAAATGTGCACCTCATTATGAGTGTGACATCATCTTCTGTTTGGAGATTTTTCTTTTTAGTGGGCTGGGTGAAGGCAGCTAAGAAAGGAAATCTAATTGGGATCTACTTTCATTATGAAGTATTTTCTGTCACCTCTTCGATTGAATTCTTCAAAATTATAGTCTGCTGCCATTTTAACGACACTTATAGTATTTCATAGAGCCTTAAAATGTGCACACAGGATTGTTAGTGAATCAGATTTGTATAAAAAAGATTCAAATGAAACTTCTGCCATCAAAAAAATGCCTTGCGAGTTGCAACCCCAAATTCAGACTTAAAGCAAAAAAAAAGGAACTTAAGCAACCAGTATTCTGAAAAGTAAATCTCAACACTTACAATGTTTGAAATTCCCCTTTTGTAGGCTCTTGATGCCAAACTTTCTCACTGGCGCCATCTATCTTTTTGCTTGCAAAATAGAGTTCTCTCTCATGCTTCCTCTCTTTTCTCATGTACATACTATAAAACTTCACAGGAAGTGCGTCTTCATTGGTAGGTTTCCCGCGCTCTGGAAGTTATTTCAAGTTTACTGCTCTGTTTGGTGTGATTAAATTAAATGACAAATAATATTTTTTAGCATTAAAGTGAGCCCTGGTTGTACTTTCTCAATAAATGCGCTGTTTGCATAAAGCTCTCACCAGCATAAAATTGCCCCACTCAGCACAGGTCTTTGCCTCATGGTTTTACTGTAGTTGAAAATCTCGTTGGGGGTATCTGATACTGTCCTATAGTCTGAAAATAGCCGTATTAGGCGCCAGTACTGAGTATTAGATCAAGACATCACTAGTTCTGACCAGTTAAGTTCCCTCTTTGAACTAAACTCCAAATCGCTATTGAGCATTGCCCCATCAAGATTCATAATTCATAGTTTTTTCTGAAGCCACCTGATGGTGTAGCGCAGGAGTGGCGTATACGCGGCTCTTGAACCGCATGCGGCTCCCGGCCAAAATAAATGTAGCTCTTTGCTTCTTATCATATTTTGTATACACTGTGGCTTTTCTTCTCGTTTCATGTTTCTCTTATTTTTATTCTCTCTTAAAACACACTCAAATTCATCAGGGCCCATTGAAAAAATGAACACGTTTTTTGTAAGGGGAAGAAAGTGTTGTGGTGAATAACATGGTTTTAATGGTGTGTTTTTGTGTGTGGCTGTCTGTTTGGGCAGGTCACTGCGTAGTGTGGCTCTTTGGCTCTCACAGTTAAAATTTTTGGCTTTTTGTGTCTATACCCCTGTGTAGTGGTTTACTTGCCTGTCTTCGGTGCAGGAAGGTGCGGGTTCGATTTCTGCTGGTCGTGGTATGATCGTGAGAGTCTGTCTCTCTGTGCTCCACGGCTGACTGGCGACCAGTCTAAGGTGTGGTCTGTGTTTTGCCCAAAGTCATAGGTCATCGTGACCGGACGTTTGGTCGCCGGACTTTTGGTCGCCGGACGTTTGGTCGCCGGACTTTTGGTCGCCGGACGTTTGGTCGCGGACGTTTGGTCGCCCGGACCCAAACAACCGGCGACCAAACGTCCGGCGACCAAAAGTCCGGCGACAAAACAAGGTAAAACAACACGGTCTACGCATCAATAAAAGCCAACAATGGCCCTGAGCAGTTTCACTGAGCGGACGTGTGAGTGTATAAGAGTTTGTATGTACATGAGTTGTCCCCTTAGGAAGGGACGTCAGTCAGGGTCTTAACAAGTTCTCCAACAAAACACAATAAAAGTACGGGAAATTTGGAGCTTTTCTTTAGCCTAATAATTAATAGGGCATTAAGTATGACTAAATAATAATTCGCAGTTTGTATTTAGGGAATTTGAGCAACAATTTTAAATGGTAATTATCAATAACCTTCCGGCGACCAAACGTCCGGCGACCAAACGGCCGCGTACCATAGGTCATAGTCATAGGATAGGCTCCAACCTCCGCAACCCTTACAAGGATGCACGATACGGGAGATGAATGAATGAATGTTTTTTTCTGAACGTGTGAGATGTCATCTTTTCACTTCTGATTGACGTAATTGACAGTAGACATGTGATAGCAAACACTTCAGTTAATTGTGAGTTATTCCAGGTTTCCTTTTCCTTTTCTCTTTCAATTTCCAATGTGTGCCATTTTCTTCCTGTCGATTTAAGATGATCTCATGAAAAAGACCAAAAAACCCTTTGTTGACAGAAACTGGCCACACTTATTCATTTCAGTATTTTCCCATCGTATTAGTCACCACAGTAAAGATGTCTGGAGCAGAGACTCTCCCCCACCCATCACAGAAAAAATTAACAAAAAAACCATTATCAGCAATCAAAATTTGGATCCCAGTTGATGCATTGTAAAAGTTAAAAATCTGCTTGTGAAAAAATAACCCAAGGATAAAGGCCCTATTTTTGTTTGGATGCAATTTATAAACCTGTGTTTTTTGTTGTTTTTGTTAAGTGTGTCAATTAAAATTACGCATTGTTCACCCTGCTGACTGTACTCGTGTTCCAGTAAAGAATTTTTTTTTTTTACACTGATGACTCGTGACATAGTCTGGGGTGGCAAACTGAGAATGATAAAACAACCGTTTGGGTTTTATTTTCCTTGCGGAGTCAGCACTCCACCACGCTAAACTGTGAATGCCATAAATCTCAGTAAAATTCTCTTTAGCCTTTGGCTTTGTCAAAGTATTACTGAGAGCATGTCATGTCTTGAAACAGGAGGGTCTAAGCCTAGCTTTCATGTCGTGGGTGGAGAACTACTGTGTGTGGGGGCATTTATGCTGCATTTAGCCAACCTATTACATAACAGTAGATTAAGGTAGAGAGAAATGAAACCTTTCAGTAAAAACAAAGCCAGAGCTGCCAACCTCTGTCAACTCCATTTCAGGAGTACCTTTTGTCCCATTTCTGGAGTTTTTCCAGAGTGAATGCAATACATGCACAATCGATATAAAATGTAAAAAAATAAATAAAGTAGGACAATTTAAATCAAACTTTTATTATCATGTTTTTACATTAATTGAAATATTGTATTTTTGCAAACTATTGAAAAAGTACAGCATAATGAAAATAAGTTTATCTTTGTGTTTGGGTCCTTCTACGTGTGTTTTACAGTCAGTAATTCCACCATGTGTCACGCTGAAATCGCTGGTTGAATACTCTGAATTGCCCCTATGTATGAGTTTGAGCGTGAATGGTTGTCCGGGATCTCCTTGTACCCTGGGATTAGCTGGCCACCGATTCAGGGTGTCGTCCGATTGGTGCCCGTAGTTAGCTGGGATAGGCTTCAGCGCCCCCCTTCAGCCCTTGTGTTCAGAAAATGAATTAATGAAAGAAGTGTGTAATTATCATCATTGTGGTCCGGTGTGGTCGTGAGGTAGAAGAGTTATTCCCGTGCCCAGAGGTTGTGGGTTTGATTAACCTTGTCTAAATATCATTGAGTAAGATAATGAACATCGCATTGGTCAGAATGGCATGTCATCATTAGGTGAATGATAACACAGTGTGAAAGCGCTTTATGTTCTAGAAAGGCGGTAAGGTGCTATAAAACCATTTACATTTCATCATTCTCTCACTTGTTATGCTGTGCTGATATGTCTGTCTAATGCATAGTCATAACTAGTTCACAATGAATGAGTTGAATAGTAGAGGACTAAGAAATTACTTTTACTTTAAATGTTTCAATAAACACTCCCCAAAGGTCAGAAACCATGCATACAAAGATCACAGCTTGCATACATTGTTGCTGTCTGCATTTCTTTTTTAACACACAAGTGCCATTGAAATGTTGCTGTATTTCTGAGACAGTAGTTAAAGCTTCTAACATCTGCAGGACCTTCTGCAAACGGAAAAGTGTAAATGAATGAAGACGACTCTAAGTTTACTCACAGCATCTTGTTTGGCCGCTGTTTTGTAGGCCGAGTCAATCTTTACTCTAGTGTTAACTGACCTCTTGACTCTGTACTAGCAATATCCACCATCCGATCACTTGATCACATGAAGATTGGGTTTTTAAAATGTATTTGTTTTTCATTTCAGATGGAAGTGAAGTATTTCAGTTTTATTTGCATTGTACCAAATTGATTTATTGACCTTTTAATTCATTGGCTGCCTTTATGGCGATAGAAGTCCAATCCATTTGGAGTCTATAATGGATTGGATGTCATTGACCGTCAATGACACTGAAACATGATCATTGACTGGGAGATATTTAATTTTTTTTCGTACTTTCGTTCATTTTTTCATTCCTTCATTCATTCATTCATCCAATCATCCATTCATTCATTTTTTGAACCACTCCTCACGGTCACGGGGGTGCTGGAGCATCTTCCAGCCAACTACAGGCACCAGGTGGAGGGCAGCCAGCCAATCACAGTAGTTCATTTTTATTTTTTGAATTCCCAATATTCTATTTTTATGGATTTTCATTTTTGTAAAACTGAATAATCAAATGTTTGTAAGTTGCCTTTCACATCTGATGCACCCCCAGCTAACAAAAACAGGATTCTTTTTTTTAATGGTTTGATGGTCCGCATTATAGGCAGAAAACAGTATAAGTATAGTCAATATTGGCAGCAGAGAATGCAAAAGAAAACTGACAAACATTTTTGCCGTTTGGGTTGTCCATAACATATGTATTTAGGTAACATCTGTTTCACCTGCTCAAATCAGTTGGGAACTCTCTCATTTAGAATGCATCATCATTTGACATTGTTAATGTGAAAACACGAAAACAACATACAGTACTGTATTAACTTCTTGTTTACGTCTTGCTTTTGTTTGAGCTTATCAAGATTACCATGCAGAACTTGGTTAATAGAGCACTAGCTTTATTGAGTGACTAACTGCCTTATTACTTTTTTGAGATGCTTTGCTTTGACTTGCAAAACAAAAATCTAAAATAGTATGATCAGGACAATAATTAATAAAGCAATAAAAACAAGAAAGTAACTACTTTTTGTCCTTCTTTGTCACTACTAATGTGGAATGTGGTAAAGTTAGACATTGTCGACATTCTGTGAATTTTTCCACTCATCTGACAGATAATAGTAAGAAGTAAACAGGAATGCATTTCCTTTTCCCAATAGTAAGTGAAAAGCTAAGTATGCTCCTTTGCCAAGTTAATTCAAGCCCTGGGCCTCTCTGTCCTGCGCAAAACTGAATGAACCATTGTTGAGGATCCAAGTTGTGATTATTTATAGTTTGGACATGACACTCTTTCCCCACATAGTGGTATTTCCCTCAGTCAACAGAACAGTGTTTGGGGAGCTTTGTCTTACTTTCAGTGCAAGGACTCTGACTTACTTTTAATAAAGACTAGTACTAGGTTACTTCTATATATATTTTTTTATATTTTGTTTCACGTAATTAAAGTTTTTAAAAGCAAAAAATATACTAATTGCCTTGTATGTGCAGTTTTTTTTCCACCTGTCACCCGAGAGATAAGTTGTGTTTGGGTGTCTCAATAGATCCACTACTTAGGCCATTTTATTCTGTGTTTATTACTATAGGGCACTTAAGGCTTTAATATGTGACTCAAACAGGGACCACACAAAAATCTGCATCATATAATCCCTTTTGACAGCCCAAAAGGGAATGCTTGAGTTATATTTAGCTTTCAGTCCCATTTGAAGTTTGTTTTTAATAACTGACAATTTAAGAACGAAGAGATTTATTTTCAATTCCCCACTCAGTAGATAAATGATTGTAATACCACATGTTGTCACCCCCCACCCGTCCGTTTGATTTTTCATACCACGTCCCTGTTCCTTCACATGGATACCAGACTACATTCTTGAAGGAGAATAGGTTTTAATGTGTTTTTGCAATTACATGCATTTCCATTCTCACTTAGCGCTTTCCCTCGCCTCATCCTTTTCTACTTGTGATCCTCTTTCCATCCCTTGAGTGTGGGAAAGCAAACATGACGGCCTGTCTGAGGCTCTCAGCCATATAAACACACAAACTCTTGCATCTTTTGGGTTGATTCTCCTTGGCAGTGTAGGTGCAGTGTTTTTTTAGACAGCGTCCACGTGGTTTGCAACTCTAACACTTAAGTAACTAGCCATAGCTCACTCGCTGGTTTCAATGGGACAGCAGAAATAAACCCTTTTTCTGTCCTATAGTCGTCATCCCAGAAGTTGCTAGGGGCCTGTGCCCGATGTTGTCAGCAGCTTCGATAGAGCAGATGCCTGTCAATGTGATTGATATAGTCTGTATGCTTTTATGTGTGGTAAATCATAACCCTTTTTAAAGGAACATTAAAACGGGTTCTTATGTCAGTGGAAATACTAGTTTAGGCTCCAAATTTGAAAATACCATGCTTTGATTTGTTGTGTGTTTGTCTGTCTCACCTCTTATCTCATTTTCTGAACCGCTTTATCCTCATTAGGGTCGCGGGGGGTGCACCGGCTGGAGACACCCTGAATCTGTGGCCAGCCTATCGCTGGGCACACGGAGATGGACAACCATGCACACTCACACCCATACCTAGGGGCAATTGAGAGTGTCCAATCAGCCTACCATGCATGTTTTTGGAATGTGGGAGGAAACCGGAGTTGTTGTGTGTTTGTGTTAGACAATAATTTACATATTATACCACTATTAACAGTTTAAATTCCTCTTATGTTTAAAACCCCATCTAAACATTGCAACGTGACTGACTGTTTGTTGAGTCAACAAGAGTCAACACAGTACACTGGCCTATATTGTAGGCTGCGTCTGTTGTGGCTTAAATACTATATTTTCTCATGTATAAATCATATTTGTAACAAAAAAATGATTACTGAATCAAGGGTACAGCTTATATGTGCACAAATTAGACTTGACATGCATGAAACGGCAAGGGGACAAAGACGAAACGCAAGACAATACGGCCGATATGGTAATTTATTTCAAAATACAGTCATACCTCTACTTACGAATGCCTCTAGGTGCGAAATTTCCAGATTTATAAAGCTTTTTATATGCAAATGAGTGCCTCGAGATAAGAAAAATATTCAAGTTACGAAAACCCCCCAAAAGTACATGCATTCCATATCCATTATTTTATTTTGAAAATATTGTCGTGGATGCATTGATTCTCGCTTTAGAACAGACCTGGGCAATCCAGTCCTCGAGGGCCACTGTGGGTGCAGGTTTTTGTTCCAACCGATCCAGCACAGACAGTTTAACTGATTAGATTTCTGCTAAAACAAGAAGGACCTGACTGCAATCCACTGATTGCACTTCTAAGACACCAGATTGGTGGAAAGGTTTCCTCTAATGGGTTGGAATGAAAACCTGCACCCACTGCGGCCCTTTGTGGAATTAATTGCCTTGACTGGGCTCTCATTGGCTGTCTCACAACAACCCTCCATTTTCTTTAACCCATTGTCTGCTTAAACTTATTTATGCTGTGGGCGAGTGCCTCAATGTGAATCACGGCGAAACTGTCGCATGGGCAGGCGATGGGCCGTGTGGTCAGTAATGAGGACATTGACGAGATAGTTGGTCGATGTGCACCAAAACGGAGCATGAATAAACGCAACACTCGGCAATACACAAGAAATTCAGCGAGAAGGCAGCCGTGTAGGAAGCAGTCACCATTGCAACAGCACAAATCAGAAAAAAACAGGGGAGAAACGAACTTTCCGACTTTGTGGAAAAACAACCTGGACAAACTCTCAACTATTGTGCCTACTGCTTTGTGTGTCGACCTATCAGCTACCTCTCGTGTCACCCACATGTTCCTTGTTGTCTTATTACGCCATCTGTCGATATAAGCCTTCATTTTTTTGTATTCCTTGTTTGATTGTCATTGTGTTACGCTTCCTAGTGATCTGTCCTGTTGTGTTTACCAGCAACCCCCCCCCAGTAAGGTTCTTCAATTCATGATTTTGATTTGCTACAAGTTTATGTCAAATTAGTACTTTTTAGTTATCACCAATTCCCGTTTTTTGTCTTGTGTTGCCTTACATTTGGGTCCATCCCTCATTCAACGTTCACTAGCCAGCGCCCTAAGCTTAACAGTCGGTGTTGAAAATAAATAAATGAATGCCCATTTAATTAATGTTTCCATGTGCTTTTTAGGTGGAACTTTTTTCTGCTCCTGTCAGTATGCTCTGCAGCACTCTCTGGAGAAGAAGAAGACTATCTAGCACAAAGTACGTAGCCTTAAAACTTAGTACTTTTGCAATACATTGTACAGTAAGTAACCATGGAATACAATTTCAGAATTAATAGAATTAAATATAGTTTTACGATGGCGGGATGTGTTTCTGTTGTGGTGAATTTGTACTCTCACCTGTTTCAGAGTAGATTTTCTCATCTATTTTGAAAGTTGGGGCACACAAAATGATTAGGCAAGACAATTGCTTCCGAAGGAATAAACTTATCTGATTATCCAGGACTTAATGTATGCTTTTACGGAACTGCAAGCAGAGCTCCACAAGTGGCTCATGTTATATTGGCCTTAGACCAGGGGTGGGCAAATTGGTCCACAAGGGCCGCTGTGGGTGCAGGTTTTTCTTCCAACTGGTCCAGCACAGACAGTTTACTCAATGAGGTTTCTAACTGTAATGGTGGTGAGGTGGGCATTTGAAGATAGCTCACTACACAGAGAAAAGATAAGTTCTTAAATGTCAATTCCATCACAGAATGGTTAGAATAAGGTTAACAAAGCTGGCATGAGAAAGTACAAAGCAGATCTATGAATTTCACCCCCCAGTTACTCGTGTTTGTGTGTGGCCATCACCCCGCTACCGCAACACAATAGTTTTAGAAATATAATAAAGATGATGGCAACAATGTGTTCATTTATACAATGATTTTGAGGATTTGAATCACACTATTCCCATATTTATGATTGAGACACATAGACATCCCTAGAGTTTCATGCCTGTCTGCCCTTCACCTCAATCGCACGCTCACCTTGCTGGTCCTGTACACCTATATTAGCGCAGATCAATCTGCTAAATTCCCCACAGTATGTACCGTAAGCACTGTAACGACCTTTATTTCTTTAGCAGCAGATGACTAAGAGGCAGAGAGTACTAGATCATTTTCCTCAGTTCCACCCTCAACATGTCAGTTCTTGCGCTCAGTGCCGCAGAATGCACATAAAAGCCTGTTAAATCAGCTCTCTATGATTGCTGTCTCTAAGCTCACCCATTTTTTCTCCTTCCAGTGGACTTATCAGTGCTTTTATCTATTTTTAGTCAATGGTTCTGAATAGGGTAAGCATGATCCTAATATTAATGCACAATCAAACAAGAGTATCCAATGCGAGTAGGACCTGAGTAGCCCGCACCAAAGTCAGGCGATGAATAAATTAATTAATCTGTGACCCTTGAGGACAACCAGAACTACGTACACACAACTCTAATGGGTAATATTTCATTAGGAATTATTGCGCTAACATTGTTTAATGTTCCATTAATTTCTTACCCATTCCCAATAATATGTTTAGTTCAGTTTATTTACACCCAAACATGATTAACTGCCTGACAGCACAAATTCGGCCCATTAAAAAAACTCATATAGTAATCCTAAATACCGTACAAGCAACATTCAATCATTTCAATCTTCAATACATCCACATGAACCATTGCACCACTACTACGTACTCTACAATATAAGAAGTAACTCCAATTACTGTCATCTTTCCACCCAAACCTTCCTATGGCACGTGTGCTCACGCACATATTAAAACAGTAAAAAAATTGTATCTATTCTCAATTTTTATTAACCTTCTACTTCAGCTTGCTCAATTCGCGTGTGCTCATGGATACCCAATTCAAGAAAACCTTTAAATATATTTGACACAAAATGCAATGTCAAACCCTCCCAGTTTTGTGATGTTTAGATTTTTTCCCCCAAAATCTAAAAACAAGACTTCGCGTTTAGTTTTGATCAAAAGGAGAGCATGAATATTTGGCACCTTATTTTACTAGAAACTCGATCTTGAATTGCAGCGCACTTGTATTTTCGAGCCAGTGCAACTAACATTACGTATGTTTTGGAATTTGTTAGACTGTCCACGCCAATAAGGTGTACTTGTGCAACGAGGGTGCCGACAGGTGTCATCAATGTCATTCATTCATACTTTCTGAGTCTTTGTTGAAATCAGTCAATTTAATGGAGTATATTGTTATTATCATCTCCATTTGTGAAATCATCCCAATGGCTGTGACATGGTCTAGAGTGCAGGTACATATAGATTGTCATACATATAGACAATGAAGGAGGCAGTCAGGACAAATATCCTATATGCTAGTGTGCTATCATTCTTTTGTCACTCATTGCCATTTGGGCTAGAGCTTCTCTCTGAAATATGTGGCAGAAAAATAAATGGTTGAGGTAGCCAGTTTCCTGGGAAAACTCCAGATTTTTTTTGTGTCAAACCATCTTCATTTCATCCTGTACCTATGAACTGTGAGTACAATATGAAATATATTTTTTGGTTTTATTTGCTACACAATCCAGCAGAATAAAAATTATTTGGAAATTGAGATTGTACAATTTCTGAACCTGTCGGTCATATTGTTTTGTAGTCTGAATGACTTGTGTGAACTGTAAATTCCTATTAGTATTGTATTGGACTGTAAAATAGTTTGGTGATTAGACAACAGTATCAAACCTGTAATGAGAAAGGCTTCGATTGCTTAGTTAATTGGTTGTTTTGCTGAGGGTTTGTTGATGGATCCATCAAAAAACTATTGAAGTTTACATTGCAGTCCATGTCCAAATGGCTCCATCAAATAACTTGCGACTGTGCTTTGGCGGGATTATCATATATGTATATTTTACATTATTCATCGATTTCTATGTCTACTTTTATTTTTACTCAACTACATAGCCTAAATAAAATGTATCCTTGAATTCAATAAATTTCATTCAACCACATTTTTAACTGTAGCCACTTAAAAAAAAATCAAAAGAAACCATTTATTTGACGTAATTCTTGAGTTGCGGTGCACCAAGACGGAAAATTGTTGTGCTTTACTGTCATTGCAGGGATGGGGAAGAGGGATGTCATAAAGTTGAGATGCAGTCCATCTGGATATTTGGGTACAGCGGCAGTACGTGTGTGTTTATCTCGCTTTCTGGTTATCGCTTCCGCCTGCTTGAGCCCAGTAGACAGCCAGGCTAACCTTGGTCATTATCCACCAAGCGGATCTTTAACGACATCCTTCAAGTTAAATTAGTCCATAAATGTGTTTAAACTAATTAAAAATATAATGAAGCGTCTAAACACTCATATTAACCACTTAACATAAATACAAAATACTTTTCAGAAACTTAATTTTGATACAGTAAAACAGATGTCACATACTTTTACTCTGTTATAATCCATGGTGAATGTAATGTCTTCCAAAGTTTGATTAGTCGTTAGATGCTATTGCGCAAATAGCTCTTTCAGGTTTATTATACAAGACTATCGACCACAGAGGCCTGGCATAGAATGCTTTTTATTGCTACTTACTTGGTATTCGTTCTTTTTTTCAGGAGTGGATATCCTCTATCAACTTGGGCTCAGATTTCAGAGTATAACAGACAATCTATACGAAAGAACTGCCAAACCTTCAACCACATATACCATTGTTCCCTCTCCCATAAATCTCCCATTTTCTGGACAAGGGGTAATACTAAACTCAAACTCGCTTTATGAGGCTCCTGTGGGCAGTCTGTTTCCTTCAGGGTTTGCTGAAGAGTTTTCTGTTGTTGTAAGTCTAAGCTCCTGGCGAGCAAACGGTGCTTTTATTTTCTGTGTCAGAGATGGCAGGAAAAGGTTGCGTTTTGGCATTCAGCTCCTGCAACACAAAGTGGCAGTCTACACAGGAGAGAAGACCGCCATCTACTTTTCATATAACTGGCATGATGGGCATCAGCGCCCTTTTGCAATTGGTGTTCAATCACACTCAGTGTCCTTTTATTCGGACTGTGGCGCAATACATCAGTTCGAGCAAACCCTGGGGAGGTCTCAGTCACTTATGAATACCGATGGTCTGCTTAGTTTGGGGAGAATGAATGCTAACGCTGCATTATTTGATGGTCGAGTCTGCCAATTAGATATTTATCCCTTGGCCAAAGCTGCTGCACACTATTGCAACTACCTTAGGAAACAGTGCCGGCTGGCCGACACATACCGATTGTCTCGAGCACATCTTGATTTCACAACGGAGGCAAAGGATATTTCTTCCAATACAGTAACCATGTCCTCTCACGGAAAACCAAATATTCATCAAATGTTAACAAATTCAAAGGGGACAGCGACCTCTGAAAATATACTTAGATATTATTCAACCTCAATCCCAATATTAGAAGCTCATCTGAAGGACCAGGGCCCAATTTCTAAATTTGAAACCATTTTAGAGTCTACTATTTCCCCTGTTACGGTTGACAAAGGAATTCCAGTTAGTCACAGTGGGAAACCAGCTTTGGAATACACCGTAAGCGTAGCTACACATCACAACATGTTGTCAAAGGAACCGAGACGTCGAAGGGAGCTTGATGATTTTGTGAAAATAAAAGAGAAGAACAGCTCTGAGGACCAGCAGCCAACCAATTCCAGTCTAGGCCGGATTTCTGTGACAAAAAGTCATGTAATAGATTCAGAACACAGGTCCACTTCCAGAACGAACACTGAGGTCTACAGCTTTGAGCCTCAAGAGGCCCAGCAGCACCTAGAGATTCATCCAATGGATGCCCTTTTGTACCATAAAAATAATGTAGACTCCTTGGAGCAATACCGAATGGATGGCGGCTATGATGAGAGGGACATGGGTGGATATGATTATGGGGATGAAGAAGAAGACCTCTTCTACGACTATGAAGACATCTTTCGTGGGCCCAAAGGAGAGCCAGGTTTTCCGGTGAGTAAATAACTTAACACAATTCAAGTTTTAAGCCTTAATTAAGAGGTCTGAAATAGTGGAGACACATGTTCAAGAATATTAAAATGAATACATTCTAATGCAGTCCTTAAAAACATATTAGCATATGTTATGAAACATGCTTCTTTTCAGAATTTCAACTTCAGTAAGCGGGGCTTGAAGTTACCCACTTAGCGATTGTCACTGAAAATATCCATGTTGTTTATGGAAAAAAATGACGACTCACGTGCCATGCTAGCTTAACTTTAGGTTTCCAGGAGGGCGTTATGATGGCCATTTGAGGAGCATACATATACTGTGAGAGAAACATTTGGAACATTTGTTAAGCATTATACAACATGTTACAGAATAACAAAGTAATCATGTAAGGCACAGATTCTCGTCTCCCACTCTAGGTCAGTGAAAGAATGAATGAATTTAATCTTTAAACAGGGCAGCCCGCTGGTGCGAGTAGTTAGCCCGTCGGCCTCACTGCTCTGGGGTCCTGGGTTCAAATCCAGGTCGCTCCAACTGTGTGAAGTTTGTATGTTCTCCCTGCGTGGGTTTCCTCTGGGTACTCCAGTTTCCTCCCACATTTCAAAAACATGCATGTTAGGCTGATTGGACACTCTAAATTGCCCCTAGGTATGGGTGTGAGTGTGCATGGTTGTCTTGTCTCCATATGATTTACATCAAGGTAGCTGTCAAAATAACTATGCAGCTGTTAGTAATGTTACAGTTCAGACTTTCAGGTAGTTATTAATGTTTCCAAGAGTGTATGGCTTTCGGTATTTTATCTTAATGATGTAAAACGTTTTTACTACCCTGTTAGTTTCCATTGTATTGCCTGTAGGCCTATAGATGAGACATAGCTCAACTTGCCCTTCCTAGTCTCTTTTCCATTTTAGAATCAGAGTACAATACAGTAGAGGTTTGAGCATGATATCTTTTTTTTCTTCTAAATGTGTCTTTCATTGAAAATTTAGAATTGGTCATTATAAGAAACTACATTGGCAACTTGGTCACTGAGCTATTTAGTTATAATGGTAAAATTTAATGCTCCTTTTTACAGTGTTCCTAAACCCAAAATAATTTTAAACAATGTTATTTTTAACAAAGGTGACATGATATACTAAATGAACCTAATGACATCAGTCATAAGCATTCATATTCCTGACAAGTGTGATGTCATGATTTGGACACTGTCAAAAGAAGCATTAAAATCAAGCGTAACTGTCATGCTTTGTATTTTGGAGAGCTCATAAAGCTACTATTGCTTTTTTAGCTTGTTATGATAACATGGAACCCAGCCTAAAACAACCACATTAAAGTGTGCAAACAGGTCTTTTTTATCTCGCAGTTCACAGTCTGGCACAAAATATTGCCCAATTTACATAAAAACTCTTTGATTAAATATCTTGGCCACTGTCACTATTTCCAGGCTTGTTTTGAAAGCACGGTTAATTGAAGTTCAGTCACCCTATCTGTCCTGACCTCGGCTTTTGAACTTTGAAACAAGCTGGTTTCCTTCCTTTTCAGGAGCATTTCTCCGCCTTGAAGGCATGTTTCTAATTAGGATTTGCTTGTTCGCTGGTATGTACGCAGGTTACTCATGGTCAATTAAAAGTTTCACAACTTTAGAGCACATTCACCTTCACCCTAATCCTTGATTCATTTTCTATTGCTTATTCCTACATTAATTCCTCCTGGCTACCAGTAGTTCAAATTTGTCCTCTGTAGAGGACATTTGTAAACCTAAATATTTCCCACCCAGTGCATCAAATCACATTAACTCCTTTTGTGCTCCATAGAGGACATTCAGATCTTTCCAATGATACTAAATTTAAAATAGATCTTATTTTTGTTGTTGTTGCAATATTCCAATTACTTCACATTGATTGGGGAATTTCAAAATAAATGTGATTGGACTACATCCGTCAAGTTTCTCTCTCTCTCTCTCTCCCTCCCATCGGCGAACTCCCCATTGTATTGAATTATGTCTCATTTTATTATTAAACATCATAACCACTAGTTAGTTGTTACTCTGTTAATAGATGGTGAATCACAACCATTAATTTTTTTTTTCTATTGTAATATCCTGTTTTTTAGTTTTTTTTTTCAGGGGTGGGAACAAATTAATTTGTATTTAGTTCATTTCTATGGAAAACGTTGATTTGAGATTCGGGTAATTCGACATACGAGCTCAGTCCCGGAACGCATTAAGCTCGTATCTCAAGGTATGACTGTACTTCAAACCTTTGTTGTACAGCTTGAACAATAGCTTAATTATATAATAGTGATTATATGTTTTACATTAATTCCAGAGTTTTACAATTATTTTTCAATTCTTATAGTCTTGTTGCTCAGTTGATAGAACTGATTCACACTTGGACGTGCACGTGTTGAGTTACATGAATTCCTTTCATTATTGTAAAGGTTTTTCTTATTCTTCAAGTCTTATAGTAGCAGTTTTTCCTTCCAAATGGAATGTAACTTCTCTGAAGAGTGCTTCGTAAAAACCCCCACAGAATCCCCATCTTTGAACCTGACAGTTCTTGCATTAATAGAGCACATACAGAGTACTCAATAGAACAGTGAACTGCATGTTATTGCTTGCCATTAACATACTCTTATGTTTTCTTCCCTCTCTCTGTCTCTCTCAAACACACTCCACCTCTCTCTCTGTTATCAAGGGTCCTCCTGGTCCTCATGGTTTACCTGGGCCACAAGGAGCAAGAGGTTCTAGGGTGAGTAAGATTTACCATTTTTACAATATTACAGAGCTTTCTTGTTTATATTCTTAACACTTTCCTTTATTAGAGCTTAATGCATTGCGACTGTAGGGAACACCACAAAAATCATGGCATGCATTCAGCCAAAAAAAGCCACCTGAGCAGTATGTATGCAATACATGTTACACATCGATACAAACACTCTTATTTGAGGTTGATCTTGAAAAAGCATTATCAAGCTCATTTTGTGTGTAGGTTCCTCACTGTTGCTGTTCTTTCTCATTCGAGGTGGTGTTGGCATTGCATTGGCACTGAAACACCACTTCCGGCTTTCCATTACCGATGTCGACTACAGGGCGCGGCCGCATTATGAGCACTGATCTGGTCTAGTCTGTGGTACTTGTGCAGTGGAATTAATGGATGGAACATTTTTTTTAGTACATACAGAACACAGTCCAACACTTATTTAGTGTACAAATTTTACAGAAAAGCGGAATGGAAGATGAATATACGTTTATTTTGTGTGAAATGTGTAAACCTGGATCACATAGAGCAAGGGTGTCAAACTTGGGTTGGTTCGCGGGCCACATTAACGTCAACTCCATTTCATGTGGGCCGGACCATTTTAGATCTAATATCTAGATTGTTTTTATTTTTTAAAATTGGATTAAAAGAACTGGATCAAAAGCCCTAAATAGTCAGTTTTTATAGATGTTAAGCAATGTTTATTTGAGCTTTTTTTCTTTGTAATGGAAAATGTCTTTTAATCATGTTTTTTATTTCAAATGGAAACTAAATATTTTTTTAAAGTGGAAAACAGAAAATATTTGTATATTTATTTTTAGATTTTACAAAATGCTTTATGAACTAAAAACACAAAAGAAAAAAAAAAGATTAAACATTGCAATGATTGATTTTAAAAAGGGGAAAATCAGGAAATGTAATGTACATCTATAATCATTTGAATTTGATCCTAAAACAGAAAGTCAGCGCTCATGATTTACTTTCTCGGGCACTGGTGACATAGAGAGAAGTGGTTCACTTGTCTTCCTCAAAGCTTTGAGAATGAGGCTTCAAACTCTTCCTGCGTAGTTTCCATCATCTGAGCCCGATGTTTGATCCCTTGTTGCAGACCTGATTAATTATTTGTGGACTTATTGTGCCAGTAGGTATCGACTTAGCCAGTTGAGGGCATGCGTGCACAGCCTTCAAATTGTTTATATGCTGGGGCACACTTGTGGTTTTTCTAGTTAACATCATTTCATCAATGAATTGGCTATTAGCCATGATTTGATTACATTGCACAAGATAATATTGTTTTTTTCTTTCTTCTCTCTTGTCTTCTTATGTTGATTGAACTGATAATGGCTAGTCAAAAGTGAAACATGTCTACTTGTTAAAAGGTTGGAAAACACATGGAAACCCTCTGTGTCATGAAGCAGAGAAAGAGTGAAGCTTGAAGTTATTTTGTGGTCGGAAGCAGTGTGTGGTTCAGTAGTTTTGTCGCTGCTGGCTCAGCATAGTGTGACAGACTTTTTCAGTTTCGAACCGTTATCAAAGCCTCTGAACTATGCCACAACATATGGTGGAGGCATTTGTCATGGAAACAAACAAGGTTACTTTGAAGCTTTTAAGGCAGTTTCCACCGTGCTGATTGAGATTGATTTTGTTATCAAGAATTTGATGTTGGAAATGTGGTTATTAACTTTGTCCCAAATTAGGGCCTGCACCCTCTGTTAGCCTGCCATTGACATAGGAACTGGGCGTACATAGACCGATCTCCCCAGTGAACAGATAGGATAGATGTTTCCCAAAAAACATTGCCAGAACAAGCATTGCCTGAAAGCACCAGGGATACGATTTGCAGGAATGTAGTATATTTATTGCTAGTGTGTTGTGTCTTTCTGTCTGGGTCTGTGTGCGCATTTGTCTGTCTGTTTTCTGTGCATGCGCGGTTGTATTTTATGTCTTGAATACCTAAATTTCATGGAATAAACTGCGACTGTCTGTCTGTTTTCTGTGCATGCGCGGTTGTATTTTATGTCTTGAATACCTAAATTTCATGGAATAAACTGCGACTGTGATGCAGCATGTATATTTATGTTAATTGAGCAAACAAAGTGATATAAATCAGGCAAAATAAATATAAAAATACAAATATTAAAATAAAATACTCAACTGAAATTTATTGAGCATTTTAAACACTCAGCATACTCATAACTGAAACCTTTAAAGCTCAAACTAAAATACTAACCACAATAAAAATAATAATGATGACAATTAGCATTATATTTATTAAGGGTGTTACAAAAACGTATTCTATTTATATTACATCATGCTTTTCTTATATCGATTCAAAATCCGTCTGAATCAACTGTTACAGCTGTTTTTGGAAAAATAATCAATATGGTGGCTGCATTTCCACTCCCTTGCCTTTCAATCTGGCGGCATAACTGCCCAAAAAGGTGTGCTGAAATCATAGCCTGTTGACCAACTTGTGTTCCTTTAAAAGAATCTGAAGCTAAAACACTAATACAGTAATCCCTCGAATATCGCGGTTAATGTAGACCAGACATGGCTGCGATAATTGAAAAATCTCGAAGTAGGGTCACCCCTATTATAACTACTTTTTTTCTTCAGTTGTGAGTCCTAGTATCAAAAGTAGCTTCCGCTTTCGAGTTTCAGCATGGATTTTCACATTTGTATGAACTTTAAAAAATATACATTATTATTTTTTCAAGAATTAATAGCAGAAAAAAATTGCGAAGAAGTCAATTTGTGCTAAATGAAATCACGATAATCGAGGGAAGACTGTACTTTAAATGTCCAATGGTTTAAATGTCCAAAGAAAAACAGAGTTTTACATCAGTATTTTTGCTCCTAAATTATGTTGGACAGTTATAATTCTGAATAAATTATTATTTTTTTCTTTTGGGCCTGTGGTGGTTGGTATACCTGGAATGCTAATGTTTTGATCTGCCATTTTTTCAATATTTGGTTGGGATTGAGTGCTATACATTCTTTAAGACATTTTTCATAGTTAAAATCCTGTATTTAAGCAGGTCTGGACTAAAGCTGGTTAAAAATATTAAGTCAGTAAATGTTGGCACCCGATGGCACAATGCATGTTGCCTGTAGTTGGCTGAGATAGGCTTCAGCATCACTCACAACCCTTGTGAGGATAAGCAGAGCGGAAGATGAATGAATGAGAAAATGTTATAATGAAGGCCATATGTTCAAACATAAAGCAAAAACAAGTTTACTTTGGTACTGAATAACTTTTATGTAAATTTTGATTATTTTTTATGAAGTGATATACAAAATTAGCTATAATCTTCTTAAAGTGTTGTATCGGGATGTATAGGGATGCAATCGAATTGTGACCTGTGAATCATGATACAAATTGTATCACTAGATATGAAGCAATACACACCCCTAATAATTATTATTACTATTCCTAGAAAATGAATAAACTAATCTATTCAATAAAATTATATTTAATTAAAAACATAAAGACAAATTAGTATCATGGAAACAGTTCCGAGTCCACTGATGAAAATGCCAAAGTCCTTATGGGGGCCACCTGCTGTTCCAGTGGCTTGTTAGTGGTTTTAAGGTTGTGTTCAGATTTTCCAGAGGAGGAAAATCGAAAATGCCTGCCTTCCCTTTGGCATATGGGCCCCAGAGTCTGACTCCGTCTTTGTTTCATGGTTTAATAATTTGTGTGACAATGTCTGAAAAGGAAAAAGATTATAATCTCTAATTACCTAGATAAAGGATACTGAAATTGGAATCTCACATTCACAGCAGGGGTATCCAAATCTTGGTCCTCAAGGGTTGCTAAAGGTCCTGGTTTTTGTTCCTACCTATCTAACACAGACAGACTAACCAATCAGGTTTCTGCTTAACAAGCAGCACCTGACTGCAATCAAATGATTACACTTATAAAACACCACTTTGGTGATGTGTCTTGTTTGGCTGAAATGAAATCATACCTGTCAACCTCTGCCGAAAACTGCCCTTATAAATGATTATGATTCCCCTTACAAACCCCCAAAAAACCTTACAAACACCGGTGTTTGTATGGTTTTTTGGGGGTTTGTAAGGGGAATCATAATCATTTATAATGGCAGTTATCGGCAGAGGTTGACAGGTATGTGAAATCATGTAGCCCCTGCGGCCCTTGTGTAATAATAGAGGGCCTTGATTTACGGCAACATGAGCACATGACTTTCTGCCAACATTCAGTATTGTCAGGCATATTTCACGAATACCGGATGAAATAAAGTTCTAATATAATCTAATCTAATATCCGCAAGGACAAATGCTCACTAAAATGTAATAATACCCACTTCTTGCAGAATAATCTGTCAAAATGTTGTAGTAAGTTTCTTTTTCCATGCACCATTTACTAAAATGGAGCCTAAGATGGCCCACTGAGCGTTCATCACCTCTTATATAACCAGGAAAAGCAGCAGCATCTTTGTTTCAAACGTTGATACTTGGATTTAACTGAATGGGGTAAAACTAGTCTGATTTTAACGATACTATGCAAATCCTTTGTAATTACTCTTCATCGTTTTAGACCTAAGTCACATGTTTTCTTTTGAGATAGCATCCATTCTTGCCGATTAGTATGAAGAACAATGTTATTAATGGGCAACAATAATCTGTAACAATTTATTTAATTTTATATTACCCCACCAGCATGGTTTCCAAAAACATGCCAAAGCCATACCTCCGTGTAACAGCTGGTATTCATTAGTTTATATGAGTCATCTTCAACACTTTGCTCTTATCAGGGACTAAACATAGCAGTCCTTTTGAGAGCTTAGTTTACCATGTTCTCTCTCTTACCATTTCAGGGTCCTGACGGTCAGCAAGGAAAGTCTGGACCTGCAGGACCACCTGGACCCAAGGTGAATGTCTTTCTTTAAAAGTGGTTTTCTGACAATACAAGACAGGGTTCTAAGACAGGGGTGACGAACGAGTTAGACACAAAGTGCAACATTTTTAAATCAAAAGAGCCACACCTTACATCAGAAGGAGCATAAAAATCTGATCTGACAAATTATTTTTTAAATATAATTTAATAAAAGCCTAATCAAGTATTTTTCTGTACAAGGAAGAAAAAATAAGCACTAAGTTCATCATGACAATAAAGTAATGCTGGCGCAAGTTCTCAATCATTTCGCAGCATGACCTGCCAATCATCATTTAGAGGAGTGGTCCACAACCAATAGTCCACAGACCGGTCAAGCTCTTCCTATTTTTCACAGACCAGGGATTGGGGGGTACATTATGACTACAGATAAAAGCTGGGCAGCGGGGTGGATTTTTTGCCAGATGACGGCTGTAGACAGGGGGGTTAAGACAACATGATGGCAAAACAAACAAGTCCCAAGGACAATTGCATTTATTTTTATTGTTGCACAAGAAATACATGACTTTTCTCATTTCAAGTAAAAAGGCTAAATTGAAACGGCTGTAGTAGTTTTGGGGAAAATCTTAGAGCCACAAAGCTCGGAAAATCTCAAGAAAATGACCGATTTATACATTGGATGGGTCAAAAGTGGAGCGTCACACCCAGCAATAGCGAGGCAGCTTTTCGGACTTGGCCCTGGGCTGGCTGCTGGTTGGTGTGTGCCGTGACTGCACCCTGGAGGTGCCACCTGGGAAAGAACAACAGGCCCACTTCCTCAAGGGCAGCTGAGTGCTGCTGGAGCTCAAGGGCTGGGGGAAAAAAAACTTTGACTCGGACACAGAGTCAGACCTGGAGATGGACCAGAGCACAGTGTGCTACCAGACATATTTATTGCATGAATGAATGTGGACATGAGTACGCCTGTATGTGTGTGTGTGTGTGTGTGTGTGTGTGTGTGTGTGTGTGTGTGTAGGTGCAGCAATGTTGACAGATTTGGGCAGGTTCCTACCAAAGGTGGGAGTTGGAGAGTGTATTTCTGATCTGGAAACCCTGAAGTGCAGCGCACCATTGGCTCATGATTTCCATACTTGACAGATTACGATGGAGCCTCGTGTGCTTGAGGTTTAAAATCTTAATATTTATTTCTCCGGTGGACTGGCACCACGTGGCTTGCGGTACCGGTCTTCCTGCTGGTGGTTGGGGACAACTAATTCAGAGGAGACAGCCAGGTTGTTAACATTACAAATGACAGGATATTATTACAGCCTGAATACATGCGTTTTACGTTGTTTGTAAAAATATATGTGAAACAGAGACCTATGTAGGATGAACAAACTGCATGGCTCTATTGTTGTGTGTAAATACGCTTGTTAGTTAAGCATAGTTTGAACGTGTTTTCAATCAGTGTAAGATTTTCAAGTCAGATTTTAACAATGCAAACATTTTTATGCTGTTTTTTTCTCACTAACACAACATATTACTCTACATACTTAAATGCATTTTGACACATTATGTAGAAACTCAAATAATAGCTTTTTTAAAGACATTTCATACAACCTCTTATCAACTCACCTCTGACTCAAAGAGCAGATGTCATCATATCCAAAACTACATACAGTGGTACCTCGTCACACGACCGCTCGTCATACAAAATTCTCGTCTTACGACGGAAATTTCGATCGAATAATTCGCCCGTCATGCGATCAAAATTTCGTGATGCGACCAAGCTTTTTTGCATATCTTTCGTGTATAACAATATCTACGAGCACTGAACGATTAATTCAGACGAGTTTTTCCTCCCACGCATCGACCAGGAAACGCACCGCGCATGCGCGGGAAAAAAGAGGGATTTCTGGATAATGAAGTATACTCGTGCACACTACGCCGATAGGCAATGGCACTCTTTCTCAGAATGAAACTTCATTACCCACAATCAATACGTGGGTAAGCTGAGCTGTTGCATTTCCTGTTATTTTTATTATCTAATACGAGGAGTATTATATTACTTCTCGTTCGCTGCTCCTAAGAACATCAGCGGCACTGGCTCGCAATTCCCTCTTTGCAATATTTCTGGTCGCAACTCTCTCTCATAGGCGCTGTTCAAAGCAGTTGCAACCAGAGCCATTTCAACGAGGGAGTTGCGAGCCGGTCTTTATGAGCAGCGGAGCGATCGCTAAAATGTACTACAAGACTATTTCTCGTTGGCAAGTGGTCGTGGGTTATCCTATTGTGAGGACATTTGTGTGAATCATTTTCGGAATATTTTGAAGGGAATACGTAGTACAACAGCAAACAGCCCATCGATAGCGAACGTGAGGGTGGAGGCGTGGCAAACCGCCAACCCGGAAAAACGAAGGTAACAAAAGATTACAACAAAATTAGAATTCAGTTTTGTGTAAAGTTACATTAAACGTATGTTTGAGTGTCTGTATATATTAATCCAAGTTAATTTAAATTTGTTTGTTCCGTTTACAAGTGCGTTGTCGTGGGAAAAAAAAGGGAGCCCCCCCGGAACGGATCAAGATCGTATGTCGAGGTACCACTGTATACATAAGCTGAGGAACATGAGCTATCACCATTGTCCACTTCCATGAGTGACTACAGCTGCCTCACCAGTAAAACACTGCTAAATATATATTGAAAAATCTAAATGAATGTGTGTTGACAATTTTTGTAGCAAATAAATTATTTTTTCATTCCGTGGCCTAGTATACAAAAAGCAAAACAATGACTGGATATAAGAAGCCAGCATGATTCCAATGTCTAATATTTTGGGAAGATATGATCAGTTGCTATGGTAGTGCGATTTGTTGTTCAGCTCTTTCTATAAGGGCGGAGCGCTATGCTCATCTAGTTTTCCACACATTAAGAAAACTTGTGATGTTACCGGGCAAGCTTGGGCCTGATTGCCGCCAAGCTTGTTTTTCCATCTTGAGGGTTGGGTACCCTGTGTGTAACAGGGCCAGAAAGATGCATATGTCCATTTCCTGTGAGGTTTGTCTTCATTAGGATATTTGCTGAGCTGGCATCGATCCTGCACGATTGCAGTATGTGGGCGTGTCTCATTGAGATTCATCAATAGATTTCCTGTAACTTTTTGCATCAGGCAGTAAATATTGGCAACATGGCAATAATTTCTCCTCCAGGTGCATTGGTGCGCACCTGTACTGTTCTAAATCCCAGGGTGAAAAAAACAACTATCAAAATGTCAGCTAATTCATGCAGAATATATACCTCAATTTTGATTTCCTCTGTCAGAGAGGAAACGCTCATATTGATACATTCCTACCTCAGTCACCAAAACTGATGTTACAATTGCACAATTTAATGTGTTGACACAATAAAACAAAAGCTTTTTGGTTGACATAACTAATAAAAAATGATTTGCTTTGTTTGAATAATTTCTGAATGTCAAAACAGATTTAGGTTGCTGGCCATTTATTTTACAACCTTTTCAACCTAGGGTGCAAAGGGAGACCCAGGACTGTCTCCCGGTCAAGCTTCACCAGGAGAAAAGGTCAGGAATTTGCCACCAATCTCTGTGTCTAGACTTCTCTCTTTTGGCTGTGTGGGGCTTTCTTTGCTTTTTTCCTTCTTGCTCTCCCATTTGTCGTATGTCATACTTGTCTCTTTTTCTTCCAAATGTGATCTCCCCATGGAACTTTTCAGCATAGATTGAAATATCTGTACGTAGCTACAACTTTTAATTCTTTATCCAAAGTCTTCAAGTATTTTATTTTATTTTTTGCATCATTCAAAATCCATACTTTTTCTGTTTAATTCGAAAGCTAAAGTAAATTCCACTACTGTGTTTGGAAGGAGCTTTTCTGATGTTCATTGATGCCCTGTTGCTTTATTCTGCGTCTTCACCCTCATATGCAATACTTGTATATTGCAATGTTTTATAAAGCTATGCCTGATTCTAATTTCTCTTTTGTTTGTTCCAAAAGGGTAACAAAGGTTCGCCAGGTCTCTTTGGCCCAGAAGGATTTCCAGGTTTGCAAGTAAGACTCAGTCTCTTGTTTTAATGGAATCCATTCATAATTTTTCAAACCAATTATCCTCAGAAGGTACACGGGGGTGCCTAATGCCTATCCCAGCTAACTACGGGCCCCATGCAGGGGACCTTGTAATGTGGCCGGGCCGCCTTGTAATACAATTGAATGAGTTAACGACAATATTGATTAGACAAATATAGAGCAGCACAATTGATGGGTGGTTAGCGTGTTCGCCTCACAGTATAGTTTGCATGTTTTTCTGTGCTTATGTGAGTTTTTCCTTCGTACTCTGGTTTCCCAAAAACATGCATGGTAGGTTGATTGAACACTCCAAATTTTCCATTGATATGAGTGTGCAGGTGAATGATTATTTGTTCCTGCAATTGGTTGGATACCAATTCAGTTTGACCCACTGCCCAAAGTTAGCTGGGATGGGCTCCAGCATGCCCTCGAACTTCATGAGGATAAGAGCACAATTTATGTCATGTAGAGGATGAGCAGTGTCCCAGAGTAGGATCAATTTGGGAATAGGTAAAAAGCTACATGTTTTTTCCGGACACATTACCAGCATGAAGATTCCATTTCATGAACTCTATTGTCGATCAATTTACCCCTACTAATGTTTCAGAAAAATTCATGTGTTTCATGCTATTCTCTAGGGTCTAAAAGGACAGCCAGGACCTCCTGGGCTGCCAGGAGAACAAGTAAGTATCCTAAAAGGCATTTTATATAAAAGGTAGAGTATAATGTAATAATACTGTGTTGTATAATAAGGATTGTTCTTTATTTATTCAAGACAGACAAAATGTCAAAGTTAAAACAAATGTTTAAATCAATCAGTAAAAAGAAAAGGAGTCAATAGAAAGTTTTTTTAATAGCAGCAGAGAAAGGGGTTCGATAGTAAGGAACCTACACGATACAGATGAATTTGGCTTGGTGACTCCTGTCCGAAGGGACACATTTATTCTAGCTTTGGTAACACGTCTGATTTGTGTTTCTTCTCTTTTACTTTCTCTATCCATCTGATCTACCTGTTCTCTGTTAATTCATTGCTTCCCTCTCTTTATGATTGTTTACTGTAGGGCATACCAGGACTTCCTGGGAAAGCTGGGTTGGAAGGTTACCCTGGCAGGCAGGTGCAGTGAAAAATACCAAAATATGGTTTTTGTTCATGCATTTTCTTTGGTTCTTTATTGCTCTTTGGAGCATGCTGAGTCAAGATTTTGGCTGCTTATTCATTTCTAGTACTGGAGGAATAAGCTTTGAAAGAAAAATCTGTGGTATGCCTGAGTAATTTAAAACACTCAAGAATTTAGCATTACACTACTACACTTTGGTTAGTTTATGTATTTACGAGTACCCCAAACATCTTTCTTTTTTTCTCTCAGTCATGAGTAGTTTATAGATATACAACACTTTATTAAAGGCTTGTACTCTAAATGCCCATTGGCGACATGCGTTGATAGAATGTAACATTCAGCCATATATATATATATATATATATATATATATATATATATATATATATATATATATATATATATATATATATATATATATATATATATAAAAATTAAGCTCGTATCTCAAGGTATTACTGGATATATATATATATATATGTGTATATATGTGTGTATATATATATATATATATATATATATATATATATATATATATATATATATATATATGTATATACATACATACATACATACACAGTAATACCTTGAGGTACGAGCTTAATTCGTTCTGGGACCGAGCTCGTATGTCAATTTACTTACATCTCAAATCAAATTTTCCCATATAAAATAACTAAATACAAATTAATCCGTTCCCACCCTCTGAAAAAAAACACCCAAAATAGGATATTACAATGAAAAAACATGTTTTTAATTGTTCTAATTTAATTGTTGTATCTGGTGATACAAATTGTTTTATAAGTTAATAAATAAATATATAAATAAATAAATAAATAAGCGTGTTGCTGAAATATATATATATATATATATATATATATATATATATATATATATATATACATATATATGAATATACATATACATACATATATATGAATATACATATACATACATATATATGAATATACATATACATACATATATATGAATATACATATACATACATACACATAGACGTACATGTATACATACATATATATGAATATACATATACATACATACAACAGATGTACATGTATACATACGGTAGGTCTTAGCCATTTCTTTTGTTAAAGAAATTATGATCTCCAATAAAATGTGACATTATTGTGTACAGTATTTTGTGGAGTTATTACCTTTGAGACAGACGGTAGCGGGTAACGGCGGAGGAGAGAGACTCCGGTTTGCTACACTTTTGTGACAGACATTAAGTAACATAACATGAACTTTAAATTTTACTTAAATGAACTTCGCTTAATTAAAAATGGATGTAACCTTGTTGTGCTATAACCGAGGCAAATATGTTAACATATTTCGTTAAGTCCGAACTAGCTGCTTCTCCGTGCCTCACAGCCGAGTGTATCCCTAGTTCGTTTTTTAAAGTTATCAAACCAGCCACGACTCACTTCAAAGGTTTCGGCTGGCGTCGAAGTATCCCCTTTCTCAGGTGCTTGCTTTGCTTTCAAGTTCTCGCAGATTCCGCTAACCCTTTATGGTCCCTTTATCCATATTAAAAGAAGCCCCTCCCTCTCGTCATGAATATCACTGGCAGCTTGAAAAGGACCACCTAGCGGCCGCATCATATGCTCGTATGTCAAATTTGTCTCGTATCTCTGGGCAAAAATTAGCTCGGAATTTTCCTCGTATCTCAAATTTCTTGTATGTTGAGACACTCGTATGTTAAGGTATTTGTGTGTGTGTGTATATATATATATATATATATATATACACACACACAAACACCTTAAATATATATATGGTGGTACCTCTACATACGAGCAGCTCTACCTACAAGATGCTCGAGATACGAGGGAAATTTCGAGCAAATAATTATCTCTAGATACGAGAAAAAATTCGAGATGCAAGAAAGCCAGGTGGAACGTCCGGGTGGGTCAACCCGGAGAACAAAGGTAAAAAAAATTAAAACAAAATTAGAATTCAGTTTTGTGTAAAGTTATATTAAACGTATGTTTGAGTGTGTCTGTATATATTAATCCAAGTTAATTTAAATTTGTTTGTTCTATTAAGAGTGCGTTGCCGCGGAATAGTACGCCCACCCCCCCTCGCCTGCCTCTATGTCCCACTCGCTGTACCCTCTGTGAAATCCGTCTAATTTTAGTTCTATTAAACACATTTTATTACTATTAAACCACTAGTTATGTGTTACTTTGTTAATAGATCGCGAATTAGAAGAAATAAAACATTTTTTTCAATCCAATATCCTGTTTTTGGTGTTTTTTCAGAGAGTTGGAACAAATTAATTTGTTTTTAGTTAATTTCAATGGGAACGTTCGTTCGAGTTACGAGAAGATCGACATACGAGCTCAGTCCCGGAACGAATTAAGCTCGTATGTAGAGGTACCACTGTATATATATTTGTATTTTTTTTTCTCTGTATATATGTTAATCTGTATAGATTAGTTTGACTCACCATTTGTATATTTGGCACTGTCGTAAGAGAAAAGAAAGTTCTTATCATCGGTCTTTTATTGTTGCAGGGGACTGCTGGCCCAGAAGGTAACCCGGGGTCTAAGGGAATTCGTGTAAGTTCTGCAACATTTAACACTTAATTTCCCAGAAGAATTAGCAAAGTGACAGAGTTTCAATCTTGCTACAGAAAGCTGAGTTAGTTTGCAAAACAATGGAGGCTGCACTACTTGTAGGTGTTAAGACTCGAGAACATCTTTAAGAATTCCATAAACTACAACAGCAATATTAGCAGGTTAACATTTTTAAAGAGATATAGCTCATTAAAAAAAGCTTTCTCTTCTTTTTTTAACATCATTAGGCATAGTTAAAAGTCTATTCACTTGGAATATATCGAGGCACTGCACATAAGATTCTTACCTATATTTTCTGATGTTCTGTAAAACAACTCTCTACATGATCCAGTGTTTTTTGTGTACTACAACCCCCAAATTTCCACACTGTAAGCAATACATTATCCAGATGGGTGGTAGCCAATTACGAGGTGATTGAAATTGGGACCACTCAATGCATATCAGCTAATTTAAAATTTTACTACATGATTGCTAAAATGGATGGCAAGCATCTCTTTTAAAAGAGAAGTTAATTCATTCATTTTCCCTACTCCTTACAAGGGCCACAGGGGTTTGAACAGTAGGCAACTATGAACAGTAGGCGGGGGACACCCTGAATTGGTTGTCAGCCAATTGCAGGGCATAAAATTGAAGCGAACGATCAATTTTGTTTATTTTAAAATTGTATCAGAATCACTGCCTGTCAGTGAAGGCTTTAGTTGTGTAAGTAGTAGGACAGCCAGAAAATAACAACACTAAACGTGCGTTTTTATATGAGTTATACCCTTAAGTTGATTAGGACAGGCACAGACGATGATGATAATAAATACGCTTAATATGACCACCTTGGGACCAGACCATTTTGGTCGTAATATCTGAATGGTCATAAAAAAACGAAGCCGCCATAACTGCACCTGAATCAACGTAAATAACAAATAACGTTTATTAAACGTAACACTGCAAAACAAATTGAAAATGTAATGTAACTACGGTAGTTAGTTTTTGGTGCTAAAAACGCGGTAATGTCCCGGTGATCAAGATTATATCGCAAAAAATGACAAATTTTTCCAGCAAAACTTTAACTTTTAATCTACTGAAAACACTTTGTTTCCAAGCTTACGTGGAGTTGATGGAGCATTTATTTGTACTGTAATAAGAGAGAAAATGCTGGTTATATTATTCGACATTTGGTCATATTAAACGAAGAATTTTAAAAGTAGAAATTCTGGATCGTACCAAATTGGTCATAATAAGCGGCTAGTCATATTATCCGTGGTCACAATAAGTGGCGCCTGCTGCAGTTGATTAATCACTGGTTCTTTATTAAATTAGTTTACTCAAGGGATTATATATTTTATATCATGTTATTTATTATTATGTTACTCTGGGCTTGACATTTAAGGCGTAAATGTAGATTAGAAACAAAAATTGTGAAGAGAATATCTGAACAATAGCCTGCTACTGCTACATCAAGTCAAGACAACTTTATTATTCTTAAGTATGTATTTATACATACAAAACTCAGAAAAGAGCATTTGGATATTATTTAGGTCAAGAGTATCTTCAAACTATTAAGAGATTATATATTTGCCAGTTAATTTGAGAATCCATTAGCCGATTAATCATGGCAGACCTATAGTTGTTATACAATAGATGTACATTAATCCTGAACACTCTGGATGTAGTGCATCCTTCATTGTATAATGGTATTATAGGCAATAGTTAAATATGAAAACTGCTAATGCATTAACATAGCTAAAGACCTAGCTAAACTTTAAATCTGCAACTTACGTATCTTTGACCTGTTCTTTAAGTTTTGACATGTTATACTGACCTTTGCATATTCTAGGGTTTCATTGGAATTGCTGGCAATGCTGGGCCACCAGGACTAGAAGGGGAGAAAGTGAGTGACTATTAAAATCCTTTTTGTTCTCTCAAACATCAATCATAAAATAAGGAGTCAGTGATGGGTAATCATTTCCAACCACAAAAACAAAAAAAACTATCTGTGTATCTCAGTCTTTCCATTTAGCTAATGAAAGGATAAATATAGTTGAATTTAAATTAGGCAGCACAGTGGAGAGAGGTTAGTGCATCTGAGATCAAAGGTTCATTACTAGACTCTGGCCTTGCTTAGTGGAGTTGTTTTAATTCATCATATAATATTAATTCATTCTCAAAAGGGTTACGGGGTTTGCTGCAGCCTATCCCATCGGACTTTTGGCGAAAAGCTTACTACACCCTAGACTGGCAGCTCTAAAAAAAACAAAAAACTAAAAAAAACAAAAACAAAGTAATATGTTTTCATCACAACTCAGATGGATTACCTTAAATCACGTTGGAATCAGCCAGTCCACCCATAAGGGTCAACATTTCTTTGTGATCTTCCTCTACCGGCTTTCTCTATGCATTAGAATTTGCTGTGTTTCAAGATTCCTCCCATTGACTTCAAAGGGCTAAATGAACTTGCCTACTATGTTGTTGCAGCTATGATTATTTTAAGTGATATTTAAATAAAATCTAAATCTAGTTGAGTTGAGTACTATTAGTACTGAATAACTGTACAATTTCTACAACTTTCTTCATAGGGCATACCTGGTCCTCCTGGAAATCTTGGTTTAAAAGGCAGGCAGGTAATATGCATTTTAATTTTTGAGTAAATATACAATGTGTACATTGTCTCTGAATCCATGTATTTTGTAAATCTATACTAGATTGCTTTCAAGGTGTAAATAACCTTCTTTCGGTCCTGATTCCTTTGCATTAATACAGCAGTTAATGCAACCGCACTAAACTCTCACTACAAACCATGCACTGCTGCTTTCCTATATTATTGGTTAGGAGAATGTAAACAGGAAGAAGGTTTGCTTTGCAGACGAGCGAGCCAGAAGTGAGTAAAGCAGCACAAATAAACACAAAATGGAGCAAAAACACCATTTGTTGAGCTCATAAATATCTGTACGAAGTAGCAGGCTAAGAGACACCAGCATTTTCAGAAAAAAAAGTGAGGCTATTAGGCATCTAGCAAGTGAAAAACCAAAACCTTATCTATTAGTCAATTTTATTTATGCCAGCCAATCGCAGGGCACAAGGAGACGGACAACCATACGCATACACACTCATATCTGGGGGCAGTTTAGAGTGTTCAACCAGCCTACCATGCTTGCTTTGGAATGTGAGAGGAAACTGGAGTACCCAGACAAAACCCACGCAAGCCCGGCGAGAACATGCAAACTCCACCCAGTGAGGGCCGACCTGGTATCGAAAAATCGACCACAGCATTGTGAGGCCAAACCACTTTAACACCGGGGCAACCGTATATATGTAGTCATACTATATAATGTTATTGTAAAAGAAACATAGTTTTGTACAGTGTTAGCTGCTAATGCTCTGAAATATTGTACCAGGTTTGGTTCTGTGCCTAAACAGTATAGAAATCTACTAACCACATTTGAGGGTAGTTAGCCACAATTACCTTTAGGGACTTAAATAATGGACCAAATGACATTCTTTTTCTAATCAGATTATTTGCACACAATTAATTTTAAATGCACATATTTTCATGTAATAGTACATACAATTGAGGGCAGCCTGGTCAAGGAGTGGTTAGCACATTGGCCTCACAGTGGGAGACCTGGGTTCAAATTCAGGTCGGTCCACCTGTGTGAAGTTTGCATGTTCTCCCCGGGCCTGCGTGGGTTTTCTCCGGGTATTCCGGTTTCCTCCCACATTCCAAAGACATGCATGGTAGGCTGATTGGACACTCTAAATTGCCCCTAGGTATGAGTGTGAGCGTGAATGGTTGTTTGTCTCCTTGTGCCCCAGCACCCCCCGTGACCCTAGTGAGGATAAAGTGGTTCAGAAAAATAAAATGAGATCAGAGACATACAATTGATTGGGGATTGTTTCCACTCAGGGTGTTGTAGGTGATGTTGGTGAACGAGGGCCAACTGGTCCCGATGGCAGTGAGGTAGGTGTCTTGTTGGCATACATAATTAGTCTTTTTTAGGTCACTGACATTTTCTCTTTTGAAACATTTTTTTTCAATCAGTTAAATGCGATTCTTCCGTCCTGTCATCTACAATACTTAATGAGGATGATTAAAATTTTGATTTCCACTAATTATTGGAGTACTGATTTAATCTTCCAATATTTTGAACTGATTCATGCATAAGATTAGTCAAAATGAGGGTGTAACCTGGTTGTAGTTTTAATCTGTGATATTGATTATATTTGCAGTCAAAGTAAATTTATTCTGCAAACTGTAGGTTTTGAAATTGGTCACTGTCTTGTTATGTAAGTACTGCACATGACCACGTCTTATACGAGATAAATTGTAAAATGCAACGATTTTAAGGCAGTTTTAAGGGTACGGCTTATACACGGAGGCGGCTAACAGAAAATACGGTACTTTTCTTGGCTTGCTTCCTTTCTATCTACATTTTTATATATGAATTCCAGCTACCACACGAGTGTGTTCGCGTCAAGGGAGTGATTGTTTTATGTAAGAAGAAATAAGGAATATTTTGGAACCTGGAAGTTTTCGAAAAAGCTTGCCACCTAATTGAAACAAAGTGCACAGAACCCTGCTAAAGCGGTGTGACACTTACAAAGCTATGGCAGTCAAGTGTTTTGACGCTTCGGGAAAATATAACAAATTGTTTGTTTTTCCCACCTGAGCCCAGCGGCTGCACATATTTTGGAGTAGAAGCAGGTGATGCTGCACTTTGTCATCCAACATTGAAAATCTTAGTATATATTCTTCAATTATAAAGAATCACCTACAGTTGTGGTCAAAAGTTTACATTCACTTGTGAAGAACATAATGTCATGGCTCTCTTGAGTTTCCAGTTATTTCTGCAACTCTGATTTTTCTCTGATAGAGTGATTGGAACAGATACTTCTTTGTCACAAAAAAACATTCATGAAGTTTGGTTCTTTTATTACTTTATTATGGGTGAACAGAAAAAAAGTGATCAAATCTGCTGGGTCAAAAATATACATACAGCAGCGCTAATATTTGGTAACATGTCCCTTGGCCATTTTCACTTCAATTAGGCGCTTTTGGTACCCATCCACAAGCTTCTGGTTGAATCTTTGACCACTTCTCTTGACAGAATTGGTGCAGTTCAGTTTAATTTGATGGCTTTCTGACATGGACTTGTTTCTTCAGCATTGTCCACAAGTTCTCAATGGGGTTTTAGTCAGGACTTTGGGAAGGCCATTCGAAAACCTTAATTCTAGCCTGATTTAGCCATTCCATTACCACTTTTGATGTGTGTTTGGGGTCATTGTCCTGTTGGAACACCCAACTGCGCCCAAGACCCAATCTTCAGGCTGATGACTTTAGATTATCTTGAAGAATTTGAAGGTAATCCTCCTTCTTCATTATCCCATTTACTCTCTATAAAGCACCAGTTCCATTGGAAGCAAAACAGCCCCACAGCATAACACTACCACCACCGTGCTTGACGGTAGGCATGGTGTACTTGGGGTTAAAGGCCTCACCTTTTCTCCTCCAAACATATTGCTGGGCATTGTGGCCAAACAAGAGGCCATGCTATGAAGCTCATTTCACTGACACAACTTTCTAAGTCACCAAAATTGGTGTATGTATATTTTTGACCCAGCAGATTTGATCACTTTTTCTGTTAACCCATAATAAAGTCATAAAAGAACCAAACTTCATGAATGTTTTTGTGACAAAGAAGTATCTGTTCCAATAATTCTATCAGAGAAAAATCAGAGTTGTAGAAATAACCGGAAACTCAAGAGAGCCATGACATTATGTTCTCCACAAGTGCATGTAAACTTTTGACCACAACTGTAGGTTACAAGTGAGTGCTCCCTGACTTTATCTGTTAGCTCAGCTGTTTCCTAGAAGAAACGTGTGAGTTGCCAATTTTTTTTACCTAAACAGCGGATTAAATAATGTTAAATACAAATTCACACATTTGTTGTTTTCTTCAATTTATTTTGCACCTTTGTTTCAGCCAATTAAACAAACATTAAAAGTATAGTATATAATTTTTATTCCTGTTGTACCAAATTGTGACCCTGTACCGAGGTACGTACCGAATTGTGACTTGTGTGTGGCTTAAATTGATATTCACATGTAAAGAATTTAGAGTTTTCGGCATTTTAAGTATAAACCGTCCTGTTTATTTAGGATGTTGCTGTGATGTTTCACAGGGGCCTGTTGGTGGGACTGGTATTGCCGGTTTTCCGGGTCTCAGGGTAAGTTTGTACTTTGCAATGGTATTATTGCAGTGGTACCTAAACTTACATAATTAATTTGATCCAGAAGAGGTTTTGTAACTTGAATTTTTCGTAAGTGGAGTCGCATTTTACATTTAAATGCCCTCAACCATTTCAAGGCCTGCTTCTTTTTTTCTCACACCGGTAATAACTTTCTTGTGGCCCATGATGAAAAAGAAAGAATAACGTCACATTAAGCACACTCAGAAAAACTCATGAAACACTCCGTGACGAACAAGGGTAAAAGGCACATGAAAAACATTGTTAAGACGCAGCTCCCTCCAAGCCATGGGGTGTTAGGAGATAGCCAATGGCCAGCGAGGTGTTGGTTGATTGCCAAAGGAAAAACAACCCTATTCTGCCAATTTCAAAACAAAATTCAGGATACTACAAGTGTATTTAAATTTAAGAGGATGTTTGAATTTTTCATTTGCCTAACCTGGATTGAATCCCCATGTTATAGGTGTATACTGTGATGGTTTGGTTTAGTAAATCAATATTTCACTTATTTTTGCCATATAGCTTAAATGCATTCATGTAAATCAGGTGCCTGTTTGTTGTTTCACTTTGAAATTTATATCCTCTTCTCGCATGGCAAACTAGCCTGACTTAAGTTTAGGGTGGATTTTGAAAGAACCAATCACAGAACCACGGATGTCACATTAATGGAATACGATTCATGCAATTGATTATCGATAATTACTAGTAGTTCTCAAAGGACCATGGCATTCAGTCACAATAACTGCCATTTCTGTGTGAAAAATATCAGAGTCCATTGTGTATTGTTGTATACATTATTTATTTTGAATGGAGAACAAAGAGTTTGTTGGCGTGATTTGCGGAATTAAGAATACACTGGGTACAGCATAGCAATCGATGTGGTGAGAGCCACAGACCTAGGACATTTTAGTGATTTTTTTACATCAGAGAACAAATTAGTTTCAACGTTAGACGTGCTGTGGGTATTATTGTGTTTTAAAGATTCTACTGTCTACCCCCTTTTTTACAGGGGGACCTGGGCCATGAGGGTCTTCAGGGATTGCCTGGTCTGGTCGGATCAAATGTAGACCCACTTTGATAATTTAAATGCTTTAGATTTTTTTTTCTTTTTTGCAACTACAATATTCATCTATTGTTTGTTGTCCTCCTTTCTTTCTTCCCTCTGTGGCAGGGTCCAGCCGGACGAGCTGGCCTGCCTGGATTGAAAGGTGATAAGGTGATCTAAATATTTATATATTTGTATCTGTGTGTGATGTGGCAAAGACAGTAATGCAAGATAATAGTGTAAGATTTCCTCCACCTATCTTACTGTCCACTGTAATAGTCCTATATAAAATAAGTAATACAAGAAATGAGCCAGTTGTCAGAATACTGCTTAGCAATTATGTTTGTTATTGATGAAATAGTAAATCCAGGTTAAATGTGAATCTTTGTAATATATATTTTTCTATTAACCTCCAAGCATACTGAGTGAAAGAAACATGCAAAACCAAAAACAATACGGTTATGTTAAAAATAGTAATTCAATGACAGTCGAACTAAAGGTTATTGATTGTACATTCGATGCACTGGATTTATAAATTCTGCAGTGATTTCTGTATTTGGTTGTGTTGTTATAACTTTGTGTGATGCTGTGAAATTTAGGGTGAAGTGGGTCAACAGGGTGAACCAGGAGAGATGGGTTTCCAGGGTGATAAGGTACGTGCCCCTTCTGTAATTTAGTAATTCATTTAGAAATTTGTATATTGGATGTTTTTTACTTGTAGGAAGCCATTTTGATGCAATGATTGTCAGTGTGTGTATGTCTGTGTGTCTTTCAGGGAGCTCCTGGTTCATCTGGTCCTCCTGGTCCAAGAGGAAAACCTGGGCCTCTGGTATGTTTGAATCTTTATGTGGGTATTTAATTAAGGGTTTGTTGAGCTTTATAGACAAACCTATGTAAACATGTGATCTCTGGACAGATTTTTCCAGTAGCTTGTAAACTAAAGTTCTTTTATCCCAGTTTCTCTTAAGAGTCATCAATTTGCTCAGTACTGCCAGAAACAAGGCATGGAAGGAGTTGAATAGCAGTATGTTTCTATGTTTATAAAATGTTATTTAATACATTAATTTAATATATTAAATATTATCATTCAAAATAGGACTATATGCATGTGGTGCAATCACAGGTAATTTTCCAAAATACTTTAGGAACTTGAGCTCACCCATAGAAGCTCCTCATGACATTCTTCATGGATTATATTGAACACAAATGCCAATCTGACAGGTTGGCATCGTCTTTATGCCTGGGTTGCCCTTGCAAGAACCAGAAAATCTTTCAGTAATCAGCATGACAAATGTGGTTTGGTTTAACAAGGGGGAAAAGTGACCTCCATGTCATAGTGTTTCAGAGCAGTGTAAGACAGCAACAAATATTTAAGTATGCCGCTTATCAAATATTGATTTTCTAAACAATAGATTCATCATTCTCATGACCTTGCATTGGGTAGTAGTTATGGCAACACACAAATAGTTGAGTCCTTTGATAAAATGTTTTGAATAATATAAAAAAAGTAAAATAATTGCAGTACATTTCAATGAGATACTTTATTGACCTGTTTGAAAAAAATCTAATATATATATATATATATATATATATATATATATATATATATGTTTCTTTCTGTTTAGAATATCAAGAATGTGAATACTGAGTGAGAAATATACACACAATTTAACAGGAAATTTCAAGTTTCCATAAACTGTCTTTTCAGGGTAGAATTGGTGAAATCGGGCTTCAAGGCTTACCAGGACCTCCGGGACCAGAGGTACAATTTTAAAATTTTATTTTATTTAATAATTTTTACTTGTCCTGTTCAGCTGCTTGTATTGTCTAAATCAGTGATTTTTAACCTGGGTTCGATCGAACCCTAGGCGTTCGGTGAGTCGGTCTCAGGGGTTCGGTGCCGCCTTTGCCGTGAAAGTCAAGACACATCGATTCATCATGTCTGTACACAATAACATGCCCCGCTTGAGGATCACTGGCTGCAGATGATCACTGGCTGCAGATGATCACGTGACATTGCTTGGCCAATCAGTGCTGCAAGGAATTTATATATCTTGAATTTGAAAAAAATATATATATATTTTACACTAAAGTAGGGTTTGGCAAATGCGCATATGAAACTGATGGGGTTCGGTAGGTCTAACCAGGTTAAGAACTAGTCTAAATGCTGAAACAATTTCAATTTCAAAGTTCAACATGTTTTTGAAACGACGTTGGTCTAGGTGGGCCATCAACAAAATAGCTTTTTCAAGAAAGGGGAGAGGTCCCAACAGGAAGTTGAAAATGACCTTTGCCATTTTTTGTAACCCTAACTTAAAAGTGCTATAACGTGGCTGTACTTTAATGTATGTGCACCAAATTTATTGTACTTGATGATTGCCCTGCAGTAATGGGTTCTGTAGGGCTCTTTTGCCAAAATTATTTTCCTGTGGTGGCCTTTTGTTTCCCAAAATTAGGAAGTACTTTGGTCTGGCTCTTAGAAAGTATGTATGCCCATGGAATTTGGAATATAAGGCCATCTAACCTGACCACCACACAAATGGCTGAACTTAATTCCCTATTTCTTGTAATAAGCTATAAGGAGGTAGTATTTCATTTCTATCAGTCAAATAGACACTGATCACTGTAAACTTTAAATGTAATGAAGCAGGTGTTTCTTAACATAACAATAGATATTTAGAAACACCATGTGCTATTTTTACCTATACAACCTACAACTTTTTTACACAGAAATTAGTTTCATGCATTCATGCTCAGCCATTTTCTAGGGTTTTCCTGGAGATATTGGGGTACCTGGGCCCAATGGGCCCCCAGGACCTAAGGTATGGTAACAATTTCTCTGTGTTTTGTATCAGGCTGATGTAAAAAAAAAGAATCCATTAATTCACTGTGTTGCATTTTAGGGTTTGCAAGGAGCTAGAGGTCTTGAAGGCCCATTAGGGCCAAACGGAATGCAGGTAAGATATTGTAACTAGTTTTAATTATTTCAATATTATTTACTGTTACGATATATTGGGTGACAAAAAAATATCTTCTTGTGGAGAACAATAACTTAAACTTTATTTTTCGTGGACAAACCAAGTGTGGCTCTCGAGCAGTGTGTTGACGTCCCCCCATGTCATGGCTGAGAAGCTAAGTTGTCTATCAACAGAGCCACCTTCACGGCCTTATCTACAGCATAAATCCCTCATAATCCTAGTTCATTTTTTCTTCCTAGTGGTTACCACTCGCTTGGTGTCCTTGGAAAAGCATTTTGTTGCCGTTTTCCAAATGTTCGCTTCTTCATTCTTGATATAACGCAACGCAGATTCATTTATGCTGTAATAGCGTCCTACATGGGTATACTTATTGCCTGCTATTGGCATATCTAGCGACCTCACTTTTTTGGTCACTGCCATCATATCTAATTTTTCTTGGGCTCACTGGATGCCTTAAATGGCCAGGGATGCTTAGGAGGCATGTCTAAAGCCGATTCGAAAGCCAAGCAAAGCTGGAATAAGCTCGGCATGGTCTTCCTCCACAAGGTATTTGCACAATGCGAAACCCAATCCAAACAAAAGGGGAAAAGGCAAGACGTCGTCCTTTTCGGCCTTTTATATCGTTTGGCATGTCATTCTTTTACGCTGAAATTTCGCTTCTTCGGCGGTGCTCTTCTGCCATTTTTCATCTCCTGTCTTCCGCTTGCAACTTTAGTGTAAATTTTGAATTTTTTTAAAACATTTTTTATTTGGATACTTAATACAAAAAAAACGCAATGTAGGTTGTCAGTGTCTGGTTCGACCTATGGATTGATCCTTGGGGCTGATTGTTTTTTTTGTCTTAGGGCTGTTTAATTAGATTCTTTTTCTATTCATTGAGTATACTGGCGTGAAATCAGCTCTTTATTCCACCTCATTAATTTTTTATCAAGATTCAAGGTGAGAAGAAGAGAGTGTGTAAATGTTTCTGCAGATACTGTATATCAGTTGATATATTCTACTATGTTTTTGCAGGGTGGAGAAGGACCACTTGGCCCATCTGGCAATCCTGGGGCAAATGTAAGCACTCTCAGTTGCTTTAAATAGTACAAATACTGTGCATGCATTCTTTTCTATTGGGTTATAATTTGCACTATTTTTCATAGTTTTGGGCTGGCGACAAACACTAAAATGCGACTTATCTATATTCTATATGTATTATTATTATTTTTTTTTAATCTCACCACTGACTGCCTGATGTTTTTTTGGCTATAGTTATCTGAAAATTCTATGTCAACAGATAACTATTTAGCCTGTTCTCCATTTTACTATTAATACTTTGACGCATGTTTGTTCTCTCTTTTTGATAAAATAAAACATTGCCCTCCCAAAATTGCAATTTCTATTCCAGTGCGATTTATATCTTATTTTTCTCTTCATTTTGCATTGTTTGGCTGGTGCATCTTATACTCTAGTGCAACTTAATGTCCAAATGAGATTCTTGCAGATAGTTTTAGAAAATTAATCTTACTATCCAAGCCAATGGAATGAACTGTGATAAATCAGTCATGATCTGAAACATGTTTTGAATTTTACACGTGGGATTATGTGTACTGAATCAGTGTTCTGTGTCATTTTAGGGGCGACCTGGAAGAAAAGGCCACATAGGTGAACCTGGTCCAGATGGTCTCCCTGTGAGTCTACTTTAATATTGTCATTCATTCATTTTCTGAACAGCTTATCCTCACAAGGGTCGCTGGTGGTGATGGAGCCTATCCCAGCTAACTATAGGCACCAGGCAGGGGACATTTTGAATCGGTGGCCAGCCAATCGCAGAGCACAAGGAGACGGACAACCATACATGCTCACACTCATACCTAGGGGCAATTTGGTGTGCTCAATCAGCCTTCCCTGCAGATTTTTGGAATGTGGGAGGAAACAGGAGTACCTTAAGAAAATACTTGCCGCCCCTCTTTGATATAGTGTTTATCCAATATTTTTCAATAATCTGTAATGGAAATTAGAGCAAAACTGCCTCTTTGTTTACTTATAAAGTTACCCCAAGTTTCTTTACACTTTTAAAGGCTTACAACTAAATTCACAGAATGGACTGGTTACAGCTCTGCCTGTCATTTAATTATTTTTTTCTTCTTAAAAAATTAAAATTAAAATTTGTTTTGTAAGTCATCTAGACTCCATGATGGCTGTTTTCCAACTCAGCTCAAGCACTGATTAAAATTATTTAACATTTAAAACACATATTACTGCTGTGCTGTTAAAGGTTACACATTAACTTATATTGCAGCAAAACAATGGGGCTCTCTCTAGTGATCCAAGCACTAAAGATAGCTTGAGCGACAACTACTGATTGAAAAGGAAGGAACCCTGAGGACATGAAGAAACATTTTGCGTTGGTTTCATGAGAAACCCAATATTTCCATATGAAATTCAATGGGGTATTTCTTTACTATTACTAGGCACACTGAATAACCTGTAAAGTTGAGATCTATAACTATACATTTGTTATGATTACACTTTAAAGGTAAATAAGTCTTACCTAGCTTTACAATGCATTTATTAAAAATAAGAAAGCACGGCATGGTGGTTAGTGGCTAGCACGTTTGCCTCACAGTTCTGAGATTAAAGGTTCTTTTCTGGCCTCTGACCTTCCTGTGTGGAGTTTGCATTTTCTGCCCCTGCCTACGGGGGTTTTCAGATTCCTCCCATGTCACCCAAAAACAATGCATGATAGGTGTGAATGATTGTCTCCTTGTTCCTTGCAATTGGCTGTTAACCAATTCAGGGCGTACTGCCGATGGCTAGCTGGGGTGAGGATAAGTTGCTCAAAACAGGAAAGAAAAAAATGGAAGTAAAAGAACTCTTCCATTTACAATCAAATGTCTGTAATTAATTCTTACTGTATTACATTTCAGCAAACAAATGTACTCACCTTTTTTCATTATTTCTTTTAAATTTATCATTAGATTTTTCATTGAAAATATGCATTTAGTATTTAAATGTAAAAATCATGAATTACTTTCTTTTTTATGAGTGTATGGGCATGATTGTGTTATTTTTAGACTGGGAATTGTTCAAGCTTTGTGCTCAAATGTCATGATGTTCGCACTTTCATTCTAATTTCCAAAAACTAATCAGTATTCTGCTTAACATTTCCTTCTTTCAGGGAGAGACAGGGGACGTTGGAAATCTTGGAAAAATCGGAACACAAGTGAGTTTTTTTTCACACAATAAATATTCGACCCAGAATGAACCCTTACCCTGTTGAAGTTTTTCATGAACCACCCTACCAAGTTGGAGATCATTACTGGAGTACACATATCAGAAGATTTAAGTGGTAACAGAAAACACTTTGAAGCTCTAAACACATGGAGGCTCAAATGATGCTATTACATCAGTTTATAGATAACAATGAGTCATAAAACATGAGATCTATTCATGAGACCGTTATTGGCTATTATCGGAGAAGAGGCATAGACCCTTGGCTAAGTGTCCCATAAACTGTCTCAAGTAAAATTTAACTGGGTGATTTTTTTATAGTGCACTTTACTAAATTTGAGTTAGATCCTGTTTAGTCTTCACTCAAATGCCCGAAAACAAAACTCGATCATTTTTTTAAAAAGATGCGCAGTGAAATGTAGTTCATATCAACATGAGTGCATAAATTTTCACAGTTTCACATTTACAGTACAAGCACGGGAAACAGATTGCAAAGGTTAAGAGATCTAAAGGGAGTGAAATACCAGCATGCACTCAAATTTGTGTTAAAGTTTCATACAGAAACTCTTAAGAAAGAAAACCAATGGTAAATGATAGACAGTGCCACATTGTACCACTTCTTGTCCTAATTAAGGGATTTGTGGTCGAATTCGAGAAAGCCATTATGCCTTCAGGCTACAACCCTTCTAGAGCACTTTGCTCCTAAATCGTTGGTTGTTTTTCTTACTTGCATGAAACGAGAAAAAAAAACCATTTAGAGAGTGCTACTTTTTTACTATCAGTCATTTTTGCTGAGCTGGATAAAGGCAAATTGATGCTAAGCCGTTAATTTACTGTGTACCACTTAACTTCAAGGCCTTGACTGCTTCCCACTCAATTTGTATTTTTTGGAAAATGCTTGTTTTAAGCCACTGTCTGGTTCATGCTTTAGCTGACATCCGCGCTGCCATTTAAAATAGGACCTTATATGTACATGTAGTTGTTCCAGACTAGAATCGTATTGATTTGTTTGTTGAATTAGTCTTCTTGGGTATTCAATCTCTAAGTACATACATTCTAAGATAAAAACTGTGTTGTTAATACAATTCCTTAAAAATTGAGTATCAACCAAGGCTCAACGGTTCTAATTGGTGAATTGGAAATTGGCTCATTATGTACCGTACAGTAAATGAAGTTAATATGAACTGGCAATTTCACCCACATCTTCACCAAAATTAATCTTTTCACAAGTGTTTACAGGTGTCTTGTGGAATCGTGATAACACTTAAAACAACATTTGATGATATCTATTATGCATATTAGTTTGCCATTTATTTATTTATTTTTCGCAACATTGTTCGGGTAATTATTAGGAAGCTGTAGACACAATATTGGATTGGAGTCAAAGAGGACTTATGCCTCAGTACTAGAGAAAAACATTATAACAGCATTGGTCCGTGTGGTTGGTCACTCGTGAGCCGGTGTTGATCTGTAGCAGGGCAGCAATATAGGTTATTTTGAAATCGGATGTTTTGATAATCTTAAATTCTTGGGTCCGTTTCCTCATTCTGTCACAGTATCACATTGAGCCTTGCTAGTGAGTTCATTTTATCCTTAATTCAGTCTTTATTGACAAGAGTATGTTAATGTCATGTGAAACGTGAATTATTTTGGCTGGTGAATAGCTCGGGTATTCAAAGAACTGGAGTGGATTAGGAAAGGCTCATTCCCGTAGACACTGTACCCAGATAAGATATGGAAAATGTATAAAAGAATGGAAAATGTATTAAAGAATGGAAAATGTCATTAATCTAACCACGATAATTATCTGTCAATCCCAAATAGCTGGTTTAGATCCGTGTTTCTCAGGGCGACATGGCCTAATAGCAATTGGGTTTGAAGTTCTATAATACATTTTGCCTTTTTACACGAGTGGGCGTAATTGGAAAGAAAAATGTAACCAGTTTTAAAAACGTTCCCTCATTCATCAAATGTATAATTTACATTATGACAAACGATTTACAACATATTTCTTGTACATAGTACAACACACATCATTTGAACTGGTCACTAACAAAAACATTCTGTTCGTGAATGAAAGTAATCCCACCAAGGCCAAAAAACAGTTACCTGCAACAATTTTAGGTTAGATATGTAATGGTATGCAACTTTTTTTGTTTGTTTTTGACCGCAAGACAACATCGTGCATATTCAAATGTTGTCTTAAACTTTTGTGGACAAACAGTTAGAGCCCTTTGTTTTAATTACCTCATTTCTGTACTACATCTATTCTCCTCCAAATCGTCCTTATATTTACAAAATAGTGTAAACATCAGTCATTATTTTGCTCCTTTGCTCTTATGTTTAAATAATTGATCCATCTATTGAATCAACTTAACCTCTGTCAGATCCTGAAATTTATTTGAGTTGGTAACTTGACACTATGTGTCATCTTGTAGCTTTATCCTTTAGTAAGCCCTCCCACCTTATTGCTAACCACGCATTGCATTGCTAACCACGCATTGCATTGCTAACCACGCATTGCATTGCTATGACCTATGGCATTCCATGTGTCATGATCGGTTGGGAAATAAACCTCAGCTGAGGAAAGATCGACTCTCAAATGGGCATAGCCCACTTTCCCTCTGTGTTTTTGACATATTTTCTATCTCTTCAGGGTCCGGTAGGCCTCATAGGGGTATCTGGCATGATTGGAGGTCATGGTGAAAAGGTAAGAGAGTGTGTTTCGCTATCATCATGTTGTCAATCAGCATCAGTGGCCCTGTAATTAGGGTCATGCTGAGCAGCCATAAATGGAGGCCCCAGAGGCCTATGAACACATGCCTCAGATAAACAGTTAACACTTATATATTTGGATAAAAAACAACATTTTCACCATTCTGATACAATTATTGCCCCAGCCCCTCCCACTATCGTTAAGTTTGTAGTTTAAAACCAAATGGGTTAACATGACACAACAGTTAAGTCTTAAGGGGGCCAAAAGCGTGTGCTACTTGAAAAAATGATTAAAGAGGTAGAGAGTACCTCGATTATGTGCATCCCAGTGGAAAGAGTCAGAATTTATTATGCGTAATAGTGGGAGAAAAATGTAAATAAAAGCAATTATTTCCCCAAAATTGCCGTTTTCAAATTCCAGTACTATTTCAGCCAATCAAATATGAGTATCTCAGATTTTTCCCCCTACTCCTCACACGTCAACTACCCACTGTAGTATGCGTATCTAGGAGAAAGAAAAATATTTCGACATTGAAAATGTACCGCACCTATCAAGACTGTGTCTTTGCTTTCTTAGCTAATTTTTACCTGTTTCGAGGGTTTTAGCATTAATATGCTCTTTGCCTGGCCCATGAACATAGCTGGTTCTTAATATTATTTCCTCCTTTATCAGATGTCAAAGAAATTTGCGTAATTAAATTCTTTGAGCAACAATATTTTACATTAAAGTCCCTTATACTACCATAATTTTCCAATTATAAGTCGGATCAGCATAAAAGTACATAATGAAAAGGAAAATATATCAGTTGCACTACAGTACAACTGACATTTTTGGGAGGGAAATGTTTTATTTTATCAGAAACAAACAACAAATACGTTAATGTAACAATAGTAAAATGGAGATCAGCAGCTTAAAATGCATCATTAACAACAGATTTTCAGATAGCTATAGTCTAAAAAAAACAATAACATAATATGCTTTCAGTGGTCAAAGCGAAAGAAAGGAAACATAAGTCGCACTTGAGTATTAGTCGCAGGTCCAGCCAAACTATGGAAAAAAAGTGTGACTTCTAGTCCGTAAAATGCGGTACTTTTTCGGAATCTAAGTAGCTACAAAAACACTTTGAACCATGTGGCTAATTAGAGTCAGATGCGCCTTACATTCTTAAAATTATGGTAGTTTTCTTCCCCAAATTAATTTGGACCTGTTAAAAATGACATATATATCTAGCCTTATTGAGTTAAAGAAAATATGTATAATTGCTTTTTCTATGTGCACTGTATTTACTTATTCCAATGTACTGCTTTTATCACCTCCTTTAAATACAGAAGTGCCTTGTGTGTCAGAACATGTTTCACAGGTGCTCAATTGTCAGTTGATTCCTCTTAAAGTCAAAACCTCCCCCTCGTTAAGTCACTCAGTCCCAATCACACTTTGACAGCATGAAAATTCCTTTCACTTGATGCAATATTTATTTTGTTTGTTAATATCTTCTGGAGGTTTTAAAATATTACAATCCATCTTTGATACAACTTGGCTAAGTAATCGTATGTCATGAAACCTCTTAAATGTATAAGGCAAAGTTGTGCATCTCTAACGTTTAATAACGCCAAGTGTAGTGTTCACCTCACTGACAAGGTTCTGATCACCTGTTGATTTTAAAGCGCCTGCTTGCTCTAGTGAAAACCAACCAGCTATGTCTCGTACCCTCCAAACTTCAGTTTCATAGTTCTTTGATGAGAAAACATGTGTGTGGTTTTTTTTCAATCAGTCAGGTCGTAGTTTAATAAACATCTGAATTAAAAAATATTTTTTGGGGTTCATTTCCCAGGGTGACCGTGGTCCAACTGGTCCAACGGGTCCCGCAGGAGAGAAAGGGCCACAAGTGAGTACATAGTTAAATTACTAAATCCAATATTCAGATTATTCTTATTAAAATGTTTTCTTTTATTATCATGTAAAACAGATCTGAAAATTCTGACAATGCACTAGTATATTATTTAGTAATTTCATTATTTAATTGTGTCATTGAAGCATCGCTGCTGGGCTTATAACTACCATTTATTCAACTTCCAATGTTTATCTATGACTCAAAATAACTATGTACTTTGTATTCTCAAATCTTATCTTATCTCTAGCTATGATACCTCTTATGATTCTGCCTAAATTTCAATTTAAAAAATTGCTACGCTTTATTGTCTTGATGTTTTCTCCATAGAATGGATAGATTTATACAATACTGACGAGGGTCGAGGGAACAGGTGGCCTAACCGGTGGGGTGCAGGCTTTCATCCCAACCAAAGAAGACGTTAAATTTTCACCAATCTGCTGGCTTAAAAAAGTATAATCATTTGATTGCCATCAGGAATACAGAAGAAACCTCATTGGTTAAACTGTCTGTGCTGGATCAGTTGGAACAAAAACCTGACATCTCAGGGGCCCTCAGTGGAATATAGTTTGGATGCCCTTGCTCTAGGGGGTCCTGTGTCGTGCAACCTGAACAGGTTGCTGGTACAAGCAGACATTTTGGAGTGTTTAATTAACCTACCATGCATGTTTTTGGGACATGGAAGTAACCAGTAACATATCGTCTGCGCACTGGTAGAACATGCAAAAACCAAACAGTTCTTTGTGTGGTTCAGATTAGGGAATACAGTCATACCTTGAGATACGAGCTTAATGCGTTCCGGGACCGAGCTCGTATGTTGATTTACTCGTATCTCAAATCAACGTTTCCCATAGTAATGAACTAAATACAAATTAATTAGTTCCCACCCTCTGAAAAAAAACACACAAAAACAGGATATTACAATGGAAAAACACATTTTTATTGGTTGTAATTCACCATCTACTAACAGAGTAACAAATAACTGGTTATGATGTTTAATACTAAAATGAGACAAAATTTAAATCTAAACCTTCTTGTGCAATAACCAAGGCAAAGAGGTTAATGTATTCCACCACGCTTTTCGAGGCGAACTCCCTGCTTCTCCATACATATTGGCGAGCCAGCTCAGTCACGCGTACACTACTCATGTTTTTCGATTGTGTTGTGCTTAATATCGATTGTCAACATATGCCTTTTCTTCGCACTACCCTTGATTGCATCGGCTTGCTTTGAACCCATTGTGTTTGCCTTAATTCTGCACTGACTAACTAAAGAAAAAACACGGAAAAAATGCAACGCTCCGCCAAGTGCTCGTAGAGATCTTTGCACGAGGGAGATGCGGCGAGAAATAAATCATAAGCAGCCTCTCGCGTCTCGGCCACCTGGCTGTCTCATATGCTCGTATCTCAAAATTTATCTCATGGCAAAGATTTGCTCGAGGAGAACATGCAAACTCCACACAGTGAGGACTGACCTGGGATCGAACCCTCGTGCTAATTTAGGGATCTATAAATAAACTTGACTTAATTTGGCTCAAGTATAGTTTACACTTGTGATCGGTCAAAATGAAAATATGCGAGCTTACCTCAGATTCAGGGTCAGTCTGCCATCATGTACGGAAAACATGGATAGTGACCACTGAAAGCAAAACCTCATGCTGTGACATTACTTGGACTGCAATAATGCTGTTTGCTGTCTGTGTTTCTTTCTTTGCTTAAGGGATATCCAGGGTTGCCTGGGAGTCCTGGTGACGTCGGCATGGAAGGCGCACCTGTAAGTGCCATATCCTCATTTACAATACTAGCATTATTGCTGTACATTTGTGGATGAAGCAATGAATTCTTAATTCTTATTGAGGAGTAGGTGTTATATATCAATTACAACTTGTACACTTTGCAAACACAGCTTAATTAAAAGTATTGATTTCCAGTGGCGGTCCGTGCATTTTCTCGTAGCGCCTTCAACGAATCAATCCAACCCTCAAAAACTATTTTATGGCTATAAAACCTCTACTGCATCTTCAGCTGCGGCACATAAAAAATAATCAATAAATCAATGCACAAAAATGGGGTAAAATCCACTTCCTAGCAGCATTTAATGATTAAATACAAATACTGGAGCTTTTCAGACATTACAACTGGGCCAGAGGGGTGATTTTCCCAGGAAAAGACAGCGATGAACGTCAATGGCGTACCGGCAAACATTGCCCGAAAATGGGGTAAAATCCAGCCGAAAACAGCATTTATTGATTAAATACAAATACTGGAGCTTTTTAGACATCAGAACCGGGCCCGGAGTATCATTTCCCCGGGAAAAAGACAGCGATGAACCTCGATACGTCCATATACGTCCATACGCGAAACTGCAAAAATTGCACTAAAATGGGGTAAAATCCACTTCCGAGCCTGCAGAACTGATTGTGAAGGCCTTGAGGCAGATTTCTGACCCTGGCAACAAATAATGGCTGAAATGTGATTGGTTAAATGCTTCAATATGAAAACACACATCTGGAAGCAGTGCAACCAGGGGAAAAGCAATGAAAGGAAGCTAACAGACAATTTGGCATTATTTAATAAGTATTGATGAACAAAATATAATATATGATTCAGATATTTCTTAGGCCAGCAGAGAAGGCCTTGAAGGCCCTGACGGCCCGCCACTGTTGATTTCATGGATCACTTTTCCTGAACCCCTCACTTAATTCTTAATTTGCCTTCTAATAGAGTCATTGGCGTAAACTAAACAATTCTATCACATTTCATTCATCCGTAAGGAAATAATCAAGAGTAGTTTCCAATAAACACTGTTTCTTTTAACATTACTTTTCCAACCAATATTGCTCTACATTTTTCTGACAGGGTCTACAGGGGCAACCAGGGAGTCCTGGCAGTGCTGGTACAAAGGGTCGTAAAGTAAGATCTGAAGTTGTGTTTTTTTATACAGTAAATCTGTACATATTTGTTCCCTGATCCTGTTTTATTTGCAAAGTATTTAAAAAAATGTATTTATTGTATATACAGCGCAGGCCAGACTCATGGCAAATATATATTCTTTTGATACCATCTAATGTCTTTAGACCAAGGGAAACATTATTTGACCTCTATCTTATTTTTTTTAGCAATTACAAATGCAGTTAAAGTTCATTCATTCATTTTCTGAACCCCTTATCCTCACAAGGATCACGTGGGATGCTGGAGCCTATCCCAACCAAACATGGGCACAAGTCAGAAATAAAATACAAGGAACAAAAAATGACACATTCTGGACACTGCATTTTTTTAAATTGTGATCTATGGCATCCCACAGTAATTTACCTATGCTGCTTCAAACCAACAACTTTTTATCCGAATTTCCCATTTCAACTTCTGTATTTATGTATTCATCAGTATATCTTTTGTTCTATGCAATGAACCACATACCCAACCAGACCACACATGCAACAAGTGAAGATCTATCAGAGCTGAGTTGGCTCAGGGTCTGATAGCTTGTTGAATCGGATTTTACAAACTGTTATAAAGACATTGGACTTTCTAGTGCTGAAGGTTATGTGGTCCATGGTTTGTAACTAAAAGATAAGATGTAATCATGCTCCAATGGCACTGAAGTTTCTACACCATTAATCATAATAGGAGTGAGGAGTGCCCTTTTTAATCTTTAATTAATTCATTCATTTTCTGAACCGCTTTATCCTCACTCGGGTCGTGGGGGGTGCTGGAGCCTATCCCAGCTGACTTCGGGCCAGAGGCGGGGGACACTCTGAATCGGCCAGCCGATGATCGCAGGGCACGAGAAGACGGACAACCATTCACACTCACACTCATACCTAGGGGCAATTAAGAATGTCCAATCAACCTACCATGCATGTTTTTTTGAAATGTGGGAGGACATGCATGGCGGCCCGGTGGAACAAGTGGTTAGCGCGTCGGCCTCACAGCTCTGGGTTCCTGGGTTCAAGTCCCAGTCGATCCACCTATGTGGAGTTTGCTTATTCTCCCGGGCCTGCGTGGGTTTCCTCCGGTTTCTTCCCACATTTCCAAAAACATGGATAGTAGGCTGATTGGACACTCTAAATTGCCCCTAGGTATGGGTGTTATTGTGCATGGTTGTCCGTCTCTTTGTGTGTCCTGCGATCTGCTGGCCACCGATTCAGGGTGTCCCCTGCCTCTGGCCCGGAGACAGCTGGGATTGTCTCCAGGACTCCCCGCTACCCTAATGAGGATAAAGCGGTTCAGAAAATGAGATGAGATGCAAGGGAAGGGCATTCAAACTCCATACAAGTGTACCGACCTGGATTTGAACCCAGGACCCCAGAGCTTTGAGGCCGACACACTAACCACTAAAACCACTGAGTCGCCATCTTTAATTCTATATTTTAATATAGGGGTTATCCTTGTTATTTAAGAACAATAAATTTTTAATTAGGAGCCATGAATAACGTCTAAAGATTTGGGGATACACAGTAGGATGTTACCAAATCATTTATCAAAATGTCTCATTTAAACAAAAAAACGAGAAAAAAAGAATACCTCCTGACTTGAGACAATATTGGAGATCGAACAAATCACGGTAAAACAACCTGGAGACTTGAATGTGAAAGACAGATACAACATGTTGATTATTTGAATAAAGACTTTATATACACCTCAGGGGCCTCGAGGTCATGATGGTCCAGTTGGAGAAACAGGCCCTGATGGCACCAAGGTAAACATTGCAAATTCGTAAAATCTGTCCTTAATAGTTGGTTGTCCCTATAAAAAAATTGTCTTTTTATTTTTTTCTCTTATGTTTTTTATAGATTTTGTGTCTTTATATGAATATTTTCTGCTTTCAGGGCAAAATTGGAGACACTGGGATAAAAGGAGAAACTGGCTTCATAGTAAGCACATTCCTTGTACATGTTTATACGAAGAACAATAAAGATTATAAACATCTTAACCATTCTTTAAAATTTGAGAAATCGTCCACATAACTCACATATTGCTGTCTTATTGTGTCGTGCACTTGAAATGCCTAACAACAAAACACATGCATGGAGTATTATCTTCCGTGAGTTTCCTTCTGTTATAGTACAAAGACTGACCTGTGAGAGGAGGCCTTGTGCCAGTTGGCGTGCCAATTTCCTAAAAATGCAAAAAAGTCACAGATTGGATTGGATTTGATAACTTTATTCATCCCGTATTCGGGAAATTTCATTGTCACAGTAGCAAGAGGGTGAGAATGCAGATACAGGAAAGGCATAGTTCCAAGTTAGACAATACAGTCGCAAAGGCCACAGAACAACTGCGAAAAGACTGTCAATAGATGTTACACAATTAAGAGTATCAGTTATTTGCTTATTTTTGAATGACACCAGTACAAACTTCTTTCCTTCCCTTTCAAGCCACAACCCAAGAGTCTGTTTGTCGGCCAATCTCCATGTCGAACACACACATAAGAATCACATGATCATGTTTATAGAACTGGTATAACATATTTACCCAGAACATGACCATTTTGCTATCTGTTTGAGGAGGGAAAATTTAACATGCAAGACATTTCTAAGTATAAAGTGAAATAATAAAAAAGAAAAAAATGCAATTTCTTTTATCTGTGAAAATTAAAAAATTACGTTAAAAAAATGTCACCCACTGAACAGATACCAAAACAGATGACAAAAACAGATACATTCAAAACAGGTAAAAACTACTTAAGAAAATTGAAACACACTGTTGACCGTTTCTGTACCCGTTTCCACTCGTTGCCTTCTCTTTTCTTGTTTAATTGACACATCTATGACAGTAATAAGCCAATGTGCGACATTCAATTGATACACATGCATTTGTTTGGCTAAAATAGAACTGGGATTTAAGTGTCTCACTAGCTTTTTTGCTTACCTCTTATTAAATGTGAGAAAAAATAAAGTTGTAGTGAGGGACACATTGTAGTATACAGACACTCCTCAACTTACGAACGCAATTGGTTCCGAGCGATTGTTCATAAGTTGAATTTGTTTGTAAGTTGATTTAGTGCTATATTTTGTATTATAATTTATGTTTAAGGCCGATATAAGTATATTGAAGGTTTATATAAGTGCATTTGTATGTTTAAGGCTTGTATAAGTAACACGCATTGGTTTTTACTGAAAAAAAAAACATTTAATAAAATGGAGAGAATATGTACAGTACTGTAGAGAGAGAGCTAGATTTATGTATTAGAATCTGGCCAAAAGAAGCGACCTAATGACGATTGCACAGTTTTCTTCTTTTTTTCATCATAAATGATGCAGTAGCACTGTATGGCATCATTCAATTGATTTGCAAACTTTGTGCAACGTTCAATATTTGGGTCCTGCTGCTCGATCTTTCTGTTTATAAATGGTACTGAATGTGCAACGCTCACCACTTTCCCGACGCGCATCAAGCTTCGTTATTATTGCCACTCGTTTCAAATGAAATGGCTTGCCTCTTCCCTGCAACTCCCTCAATAGAAGCCTTTAGCTTTTTACCAACCATATTCAATATTGGATGCATGAGATATTCAATGATACAAATGAAAAAGGTTCTTTGCACACTGGAGATACATTCACGCACTTCCGCATTGCAACGAAGAAGGTAGATGCTGGGTGAGCTGAGCTCTCACAGCGCCAGGCGTCGGTATTAGCGGCGGAAAGAAGTACTACTCCGAAAAAGACGCGAAATACAAAATTGGACTTGCGAACATTTTTGGACTTAAACGCAATTTGCAGACATGTTCGTATGTACCGTTGTTCGTAAGTTGAATGTTCGTAAGTAGGGGAGCGTCTGTACACCAAAAACTATAGTTCAGTAAAGTCAATGTTCCATTTGTAACATCACAATACAAACTGCTTTCCGTTCGTTATTTTAGATTTTTTTTATTTACCAGTCATTAAATAACTAGGCTGTTTTGTTATAAGTCATACATATTGTTCCATGCATAATATATATGAAATGATTGGCCTTCCATTCATTTTATATTTAAAGATACATAAAAAAATTGAACAGATTTCGTGAAAACGATGAAAATGATGTGGAAATCTGTCTGTTCTGCAAGCCTTCAGTTTGACACTAAAGTAAAAAAATAATGTTTGCCCTTAATTGTTGATTGTCGTACTATGGTGAAAAAGCTCATAACCTTTATATATTTAAAGATATTGACATCCCAGAAATGTGATTATATTATTTGCTTATTTGCTAATATTAGCCATTGTTTATCTTAAAGGTGTTTGATGTCATCAGTAGAGTGATTTTATGAGCAGTTACAAACCCCCCCAAAAATCTAAACAATAGGATTTGCTTACATGTATACACAAAGATTGCTTATGTAATGATTTATTCTTTTGAATCCTTCATTTAAATAGCTAAGTTAAACAATTACTCCAGTATCATATTTAGTCAATTGTGTCAAACCACTTCATATCCATGTTTCTTTCTTTGAAGGGCAAAGTTGGTGTTCCAGGAGAGAGAGGCCTTCCTGGGAAGCCTGTGAGTAATGTCACATTTTAGTATTGAAGATCATAACCACTAGATAGGTATTTGTTATTTTGTGAGTAGGTGGTGAATCAGAACAAGTAAAAAGATGTTTTTCCATTGTAATATCCTGTTTTGGGTGTTTTTTCACAGGGTGGGAACAGATTAATTTGTATTTAGTTATTTTCAATGGGAAAAATGATTTGAGATACGAGTAAATTGACATACAAGCTCGGTCCCGGAACGCATTAAGCTTGTATCTCAAGGTATTACTGTACTTACTTGGGACAGCTACCCACAGTGCATTTTCCTCACTCAACTCAGTCAATGGAAAGTACTGTAAATGTTTTTCAATTGAATTTGCTATGATTAATGCATGAAATTTACAAGTCTAGTCTGCCAATATTAGCTTCAGTACTGTTTCAAGTTAGTGCCCTGTCTCATCTTAGCAACACAACGTCTAGACTTTAATGAAGAGCCTCTTTCATGGAATAACGACCAACAGCGTTATTGTCCCATGTGTATCAGGCAGCACTTAAAATCTCATACATATTCATTTTGTTTGTGGTTTTCTCCTTAATTGCGATGGTCGTGTGGAAAAAAAAGAGGAGGTTGATTTATTCTTAGAGAACACAACAATTAATGGTTGACGTTATGCATGTCTCCAGGGTAAACCAGGTATTCCAGGAAGTAAAGGAGAGCTGGGACCTCACGGTGAGACTGTAAGTATGCCTCCTTCTTGCTTATTATCGCTGAATTATAAAAGCCATGTGGAAACCACATTTGCACTTTATGTTGATGTGCTCCAAATAGTCAGTGCTGGTTGATGTTGCTTCCTGTGGCTAATTACTAGGGTTGAAAGTGCTTGAGTGGAAAACAGAAGGCATTGTTTTAGTTTCGTCTCTGTTTTCTGCTCTCCATTTCTATCACATTCAAAACTTATAACATAACTCTTCCTACTTGGAGCTGTGTCGATGTTTTTTAATATTCCTGGAAGTCAGCCATGCCCTCGGGGAAATCAAGAATGTCAAATAATCAAATATTTGTCAGGGTGTGAGGTTTCCATAGCACAAGGGGAGGTATTAGTTATGGGTCTCATCTTGCTTCTGTCGATGTTATCAGGTTCCTCTATTGCATACGTGTAATCCTGCCTGTTTGTGTTTGTTTGAACGACTTGTGTATTATGTCTGTTCTGCTGATATATCACAGCTTTATGTAGGAAGCCAAGCAATGAGGCTACTCAATTCAAGGTATTTTACAATGTTTATTTTCTTGTAGGGACCCAGAGGACCTCCTGGAGAGTTAGGACCTGATGGAGAGCAAGGCCCTGATGTAGTTTTCCTTGAATATTCTTCAACTGGTTGATAAGTTGTTGACATTTATTTTTCTAAATACCGGTGCTTTCAACTTCCTTAGGGCGCACCTGGTTTAGAGGGCGAACCAGGTGCCATTGGAGAGTCAGGGTTGAAGGTATGTGTAACTTTGTAATGTTATGCAAGCACCAGAAAAAACGATTGAAATATTTTTTTAATTACATTTTTCAAAAGTGGATATTATTTTGTAATAATAGCAACATAGAAAAATATTTAATGTGCTTGTTTGATTTGCTTGAAGATACTGTTCAGACCATGTAGCTGTGTATATATATATACATATATATATATATATATATATACATATATATATATATATATATATATATATATACATATATATATATATATATATACATACATACATACATACATACATACATACATACATACACACACACACACGCAAACAAAAGTTTAACCCCAAGATGGCATTGTGTTTTGACTCCATAGGGTGATGCTGGGATTCAAGGAGATGGAGGTGAGGAGGGACAAGAGGGAATTAGAGTAAGTAACCTTATACTACGGTCTCTTTTTGGTGTATAAATAACCTTTCCCTTCTTTTTATTGATCTGCTCAGGCTCTATATTGATTCCATGATTGATTCTTTTGTCAAAGAAACGTATTAGTATTTACTAAGTAATCAAGTGCACTTGTAATTCAGTTTAAAACCAGACCAATAATTCCTCATCTCTCCTTATCACTATTTCTGAGAATGTCTGTGTATGTAGATGTATGTATGTATGTTGAACACATTTGACAAAACAGAGAGAATACTCATAATGGCTGGCTCGCTCTGCTTTAACACTTTCGTTGGCCAAAAATGTCACTACTGAAAGTCCACCACCACAACATCCCTGTTCCATTCTGGATTGCCAGTTAAGAACTTTGCACTCTAGCTTTTGATGCGAATGTACCCAGTCCGCGTTCTGTATCACAAATGGTTCATACTATTGTTGCAAATCTGTATATCCGTGCATGACGGTACTCTATGGAGGCACTCAAATTTGATTATTTTAGTGCGTTTTCTTGGCCTAATATGGTATTGTGATTGGTTATAGTCTGATAACAACAGTTCATTTGGAAGACGTGCTGAGAAAAAAAATATGGCAAGCAAGATACCCAGGGCATCATCGAAGGATAAAAGGCTCAGGACCTTAAGGGCTAATGATAAAAATAACATTTTCTTTAGGATTATACTAGTGCACAGTTAAATGAAAATCACATTAAAACAGTTGGGGCATGCACAAATGAAGCATTTTAAGATAGACTGTGTATTCCTGTGTTCTGTTTCTTAATTGTCCAATATGTAAACTTGAGAAAAAATATATGATAATCACTGTCTTTATAGGGCCCCCCTGGTTTGCCTGGTGAAGATGGTCCTCAAGGGAATGATGGACCCAAGGTAAAGAAGAAAAAAAAATCAAAACCTTCATAATGCAATCTGATTCCATTATACGTACTGTGTTTCAGTACTTTTTTTTTGAACGAAGACAGTTTAAGGTTAATGACAACAACATATAAACTGCATAGTGTATGTATGTTTGTGGAATTGGGGTAAGATATATTGTGTATAAAAAGTATCCACGTTACTTTTGTATTCCTAATTTGAAGCATTTGGAAAATGTAAAACCATATTTTCTTTTGCTAGTTTGACATTTTTCCGTCCCACATTTCAGGGTGAACCTGGTGAGAGGGGGACAGCAGGAGAGCCTGGGGACAAGGGGACAGAAGGAGTCCCTGGACCTCCAGGGCCACCGGGACAACCTGGGAAACAGGGCTTCCGCGTATGTATAACATTGATATAGTTTTTAACTGCAGTTAGTAGGAACAGAAAAAAGACCTCGGTGCTAAGGAAATAAATGCCATCTCCCTCTAAATTCTCATGAATTAATTGGTTTGTTTATGATGACTTATTTTTCCTTATACACACTAAAACTTAAAGCCACCAAATGAACATTCCTCAGTCCCAACCAAATGATGCAAATGTTCTCCAGCAGAGGTCACCCTTCTCTACATTTAGGTGACATAAACAAATTGGAATGCTCCTGATGGATGTCTTTTAAGGTAGTCCAAATAAGTGCACAACGGAATAATAATTTTATTTTTTGGCAACTGAAAACCGAATCATCAAGATATTGTGTCAGAAAATAGGATAAGCGGTTCAGAAAATAAACGAATGAATGTATTGTAATTAAGGCTAATCAATTATGTAGTCCAAACGATTAAACTTCCAAATGATATCATAAACGTGCTATGAGAATAAATAGGAATCACAATTTTCTCTAGCCTAGAGGAGAACAATATCTAAATAGGGATACAGCCAATGAGTGCACCAAAAGTGAAATGATTAATTTTTTGCAATCTTCACGATATGGATATTTCATATCCCATTGTCACAATGATGATATTTTGAAAAAGAATTTCAATCCAACAGAAGTGGATGGAATTACTGATATATTTTTGTAAAACTAATAAAATATGGAAATTAAATGCTTATCTTATAAGAAGTGCAGATTTGTTATTATTAAATGACCAACCAATCATATGGACCCTAATTCATTAAGTTGTTCATCCTGAGTATATCACAACAGTAGAGGTTAGCATAATACAATGAGGACTGAAACCGATCCACAATCAACAAATAAGATTTTAGGATACCCTTAAAAAGTTGTTAATTACCTAAGGTTGCCACAATTTAGCACCAATACACACGTCAAAATGAACATCCACATAGTGTCTTGACACCAAAGATAATCAGATGTAAAATTTCTGGCTAAAAATGGCAGGTAGGGTCCCCACAAAATAATTTTCAAAAGGATTAATTCACTGTACTCATGAATGATAAACGTTCTTTTGTGTCTGGTATTTATTTTCCATTGCAGGGGACAGAAGGAAAACTAGGGTCCCCAGGAAACAGGGGACGCAGTGGAAAGAAGGTAAAAAGAAAGAAAACATTTACAGACTAACAAGCAGGACAGCACAATGAACGACTGGTTTTCCACATCTGCCGGATATTGGGTCCCAATCTGGGTTCTGGCCTTTCGGTGTGAGTCAGGGGTGTCAAATGTACGGCCCGCAGGCTAGATGCAGCCTGCTTGGGGTCCAATCCGGCCGTGAGATTGTTCTGCCTGGCAGGCACTTTTTAGCTCATTCTCAGTTCTACATTAAATTTTAAGCCACCTGCCCAGGGCAGGTAACCCATCTATCTTACTTCGTGAGGTGGCAATCCACCTGCCCTAATTTATTACATAGTAATACCAAACACAGATATGGTGAAACATTTTCTGAGTACTGGTACAATGACGATGAGCAGACGAAATCCCAAACGGAACATGATTGATGTGCACCGCCCTGCGTAAAAAAAAAACCTAATATTCGTTGCACAATGGCGGCACCTTTAAGAAAGCAGCGAAAACACGTCCCATGCGCATCCATCTATGCAGAAGACGAAAATGTGTCACAAAATGGCCACCCCCATGGCAGGAAGCCAAACAGATGAAGCGATTGGGATTTTCCTTATTTATTTTACACCACATAATCAAAACCTTACCAGCTGTCAAAACCTAATTAGCTGCCCGAAAAGACTACTTGGCTGCCCCGAGCATTCGGACACTCCTTAATGTGAGCCCTGTTTATACTGTTAATATAGATAGAATCAACTGCTTTTATCTTTTTCAACATGGAGGTGATAAAATTTGAATTTTTTTGAGTTGTGTGATTGAGCGCATGCACAACTGCACTCTGCTCAATTCCTTATCCACAGTCACATCAGTTCTTTTGGTCTATGAAGTCAAAACTGCACCGTCAATGGCAGCCAATGAGTTTACTTGAAATCTTAAAAATCCCCCAACTCCAACAGGAAGCAAATTTGGAAATGCCCCAAAAATTAGCAGAAAGCGACCAATGAACGAACAGTAAGCAGCCCGCATATTCCGCAAGAAGCAATAGGATATGATTTAAGATGTACAGCATGTGACCTATGAGTACCCTAAAATAAAAAGGAAGTGTCACAAAAGTAATTCATTGCATGCCATTGACAACAATAGATGTCCAATTCACTTAATCTGGCTGTGGATGTTGATTATTCAGTGCCATTGACGACACGTAGAAAGTTAATTTGCCCCTCCCAATCAAAGTGGATTGGACGTCTAGCACCGTCATTGGCAGCCACTAAGTTAACTTTTTGGGCCAAAAGTAAACTGGTCCGGCCCACATGAGATTTAATTAGCCTGAATGTTCCCCGCGAACCAAACTAAGTTTGACACCCCTGGTGTAGGGTTTACGTGTTTACACCTTGTAGATTGATTGAAGATTCCAAATTGTCCGTAGGTGTGAATCCAAGTGCGTGGAAGGTTGTTTGTCTAAATATGTCCTTCAATTGGCTGTGTAATTGAACATCTTGCACAAAGTTGTCATTGTGTCTCCTTCCAGGGTGAGAAAGGTATCGCTGGTCTTGTTGGCGAACCTGGAGACCGTGGCAACATTGGCGTACCAGGCGAAACTGCACCGAAAGGCGTCAGAGGAACCAGAGGGCCTCCAGTTAGTGTCCAATTCGCTTCATCTTTCCTTATTTTGAGCACTGAAATTAAGTGCTTATAGCCTGTTCAGAACAGTGAACATCTGAATGGTTATATAAATGAACATTAGATCCTTGCACATTTTAGCAGGTAGCATGAGCTATAATATAGATACATTGATCAAATACATTATTGGAATTATAACTAGAAAATTTATTGTTGGACAACATAAGAAAAGACTTCAAATGTTCAAATTTAAATATAAATACACTTTTTAACCTACTTTGGTTCCTTTAGGTATATTTTAAGTAAACTGTCTCCAATTTTAACTTCTGGATTATATTAATACATTTGTGTAAGGCTGAGAGAGTAAAAAAATAAGGGAAATTCCAGGTTGAAGGAATCCATTGTTCGCAATCCAGTTCTCCACAAAACTGCTTCTTTTTTATGCCTAAACCCATTTTGACCATGCTGTGATAGGTGTGGAGAAAATATTTATCTGTCTATCATAAAATCCCAGCATGTGTGTGGTTGAAGCCAAAGCTATATTTAGCTAAACCATCATTTGAAAAAAAGAAAAAAGATAAAACAAGATAGGGAAAGAAAGTATTTCTTCAAACCACTGTTTATATTCGTGATTTCTCCCCCCAATTTTTTTAAGGGTCGCCCTGGCATCATGGGTATGGAAGGGCAACCAGGACTGGCAGGATACACAGTGAGTTGCTCTTTTTGTGTTTTAAAAGAACATATTTGCACAATGTAAAAAAAAAAAGAAATGTAGACATGTACATTTGACTTCTCCACAGAATTGTGGATACTGACTATTTTTAAACATGTCATGCTTAGTAAAATATAGTTTTATTGTTACGACTGGTTGTACATCAATCCTTGTTTTATAAGCAGGATTTTCTTTTCCAGATCTACTGAATAACTGAATGTGTTGAAAAACATCTGTTATTTTTTAACTATTATGATTAATATTCTAATTATTTTTGTCTGTTAGGGCCATCCTGGTAAGCAAGGGCCAATTGGACCCACAGGGCCTAAAGGTGAAAAGGTATTATGGCCTGTATAACTTTCTTTTTGTTAATTCTAAGCTTTGAATGGAAACACATTGCTCTTAACAGGATCCTGAATGGACGATTAAAAATTTAAGTGTGCAATTGTTTCATTTCAGGGTTATCCAGGCGAGGATAATAAGACCCCAGGACCACCAGGGCCCTTAGGTGAACCAGTAGGTCTTGCTTTGCTTTCAAAATAATTAATGATCCCTTCACCCCCACACCTTTGTTAAACATCCATATTTACCTCAAAAGCTATCACAAACCAATGGTTTGCTGTTATTATGTTAGAACATATGCAACAATTTTATTGTTTTCTAAAGTAAATGCAGATGTTTGCAAATGTCTGATTTTGACTTAACATAATCGTGACAACAACGACAAAGATATTAATGTTTCAATCCTTAGGCGCCCCACCAGCTGGGTGGTTAGTTTGTCGGCCTCACAGTTCTGGGGTGCTGGTGCAAATCCAGGTCGATCCACCTGTGTGGAGTTTGCATGATCTCCCTGTGTGCCAGGAACTCTGGTTTCCTCTCACATTCCAAAGACATGCATGGTAGGCTGATTGGACACTCTAAATTGCCCCTAGGTATGAGTGTGAGTGTGAATGGTTGTCTGTCTCATTGTGCCCTGCAGTTTTCAGAAATCATAGAATCTGGGTAATTTTACTGTGCACAATCTCCTTATGCCGCCTGATGTTGTAGTGGTTCACTCGCCTGACTGCGGTGCGGGCAGGTGTGGACTCAAATCCCGCTGGGGGAGGTATGATTGTGAGTGCGAATGGTCATCTGTCTCTCTGTGTGCTCTACGGCTGCCCGGGGGGCTCCAGTCTACGGTGTAGTCTTTTACCAGAAGTCAGCCGGGATCGGCTCCAGCAACCCTTACGAGAATGCCCTGGTATGGAAGATGAATGAATGAACAAGCTCTCTATACATATTAATAAATTATTATTTTTTAAAAAACACCTTACTTTGATAATCATTTAGTGGTGGATCAATCAATTATTTTTTTTTGCCTCTAATAATTACTAGTAGTAGTTTTGCACATTGCTAGCAGAATTTCTCAGAAAGAAATAAAATACCCAGAGAGCAAAGGCTGTGTCAAAATCACCATTGTGCTGTACTTGGAACACCTCTGCATTGTAGTGATTGATCGATCACCAATTTCTAGTAGTTTAGATATGATCCTTAGAGTATTATAATTGTATTTTTCATTCAGGAAAATCTGCTGTTTGATGCATATTCTGAGGTCAGTTGTTTCTTAACAGGGGGCACCAGGCGAGAGGGGAGACCGTGGAGAGCCAGGAGATGAAGGATATCTGGTAGAAACCTTTTATTTATTTTATTATGATTATTTTTAAATGCTTTATCATAATTTGGTTGTACTCTGCTTGTATTTAAACATTTGCTCTTTTTCAGACATTTAGCAAAGAGTTTTATATTCATAATAATAGAACTATATACCGGTACTTAAATTAATTAAAAAATATATAGTAATACATTTTGTAAAAACTTGTATGTGCAGGTAATCTATATATAGTCAAAAATGTGAAAATGATTAATAACGTTGATAATGTTATAAAAGTTTTATGTTAAGATTCAAATTTCTTATTACAAATAAATATCAAATTCAGTCATAAATTATAGTTGTTAATATTATAAGTTATTATTTTTACTCCTGCCACAAAGGTGTAGGAAGCACAGTCAATAGTTCATCCTGAGAGTTAGAAGGTGATTAACTTGGTTGAATAACAATTATTATGTTTCAGGGACATATTGGTATCACTGGATCTCGTGGGGCTGTGGGACCACCGGGCCTACCTGTAAGTCAGTAAACCTCTGCAATAAATTCATTTGATTTGTATTATTTATTAGGATATTGTCTGGTTGAAAAAAAATATTTTTAGACCTCCTCAAAGGAGGTCTTAAAAACTCGCTGGGTTTATTCTTGTTCTAACTAAACTTTTGTTATTCATGGTTAAATCGGAATGAAATTTGGTAGGTATATTCTTATGATTTGTATTTGCGCTGAACCTCAGAGCTAGAATTTTTTAAAATTTTATTTTGTGTCAGGGCTGTTTATTAGATTAAATTTAAAATTGTTACTCATCCATTATTCGTAGAAGAATCAGAATAGTTTGGGCTATATATTCTGTGCATCAGTCCTCGATCCCGATTTTTTTTTTCAATTTATTTGTCCCAGGGCTGATTAATTACATAAATTAATGGCAATTATTGTTGCCTGTAAGATGCAACTTAGCCAGTAGAGGGCGTGCACTGTCTTTAGTAGTTAAGGCCATGCATTCTCTTCAGTTATGCTTTAAATGTGTCTGGGATAATGAGACATTTAGGGAGCGAGTCGGGCGGTCGTAATTTATTTTGAACTTGTTTACTTAATATTAAATAAAAAATAATTCTTAACTATTACACTATTATTATGGATGATGCTGATGAGTTGTATGCTTTAGCGATTATATAGACTAAAATATTTAATGTACATGTGCCTCATTATATATATTTTTTCCATGTATGGAAAATGAAGGATCCAATTACTTTCATACTTTCATTCAGGGATCACCAGGTATGACGGGAAATCCGGGCCCTAAAGGAGAGATGGGAGCCCAGGTAAGTTTTTAAAATGTACTGTTTTGTCAATATTCATGGTCATCCATACTTGTGAATTAATTTTTATTTACAGCTTTTTTTTGTTCTCTCATTATCTGTTTAATGCTTCTTTTTTCTTCTGAAACTTTTGTTTGCCACAAAATGTTTGACCTGTTTTATTTCACACTGTTTTTTTATTTTTTATTTTTTATACTACTATGAGAATAAGTAATACCTTGAGATACGAGCTTAATGCGTTCCGGGACCAAGCTCGTATGTCTATTTACTCGTATTTCAAATCAACCTTTCCCTTAAAAATGAACTTATTACAAATTAATTCGTTCCCACCTTCTGAAAAAAAACACCAAACAACAGGGTAGTACAATGGAAAAACATATAAAACATATTTTTATTGGTTCTAATTCACCATCTACTAACAGAGTAACAAATAACTAGTGGTTATGATGTTTATTACTAAAATGACACATTATATTCAGTACAACCTGGGGTGCGCGCAAAAAATCTGTCTCGTATGTCAAGGTAAATATTTGCTCGGAATTTTACTCGTATCTCAAATTCCTTGTATGTCGGGGCACTCGTATGTCAAGGTATTACTTTATTTACTTCTCACACAGTGGACTCAACTCATTCACTTCCAAACATGTATTAAGAATGTTCAACTGCCTATAAATAAAGAATGATGAAGAGTAGAAACAAACTATGATTATAGAAGGGAGTCTAATCTTTTTTTTAAGTTATGTCTTTATCTAGCCATAGAACACAATATTCTGTGGTGCTTGAAAGAAGGGAATGTCTTGTTACAAATAGCTGGGACTAAATGAGATAATTGTGGTGTTTTTCGATCTGCAAATGTTCACATTGCTGTGTCCACTAAAGACGTCCTTTCTTTAGTGTCAAATGAGACAATGTGACATCTCTTCATCAGGCTCACATCAGAGACAGTTTTGAAAAATCTTTAAAATTTCCTTTGCTCTTTGGGTTGCAAATGAAATACATAACCATGCGTTTTTCGAAATATCTGTGTTTGTTTGATTCCCTGTATTTGTCTGTTTGTTCAGGGCACAGCCGGGAAGAAAGGATCAAGTGGGTTGAGTGGAACTCCTGGAGTTGAAGTGAGTATCAGGGTGGCCTTACACAATAGGAGTACGAGGTATTTGACAACTCTTTTTTCAGGGTGCTTGTGCTATGGGCAATCGATCGATTGTCAGGCATATTTATTTTCTAGTGTCAGCAATTAAAAAGAGATCTGAATTATGCGACTCGCTCGCTGAGCTCCACGTGTCAATCACATTAAAAAATATTACATATCAAATTTTGACCACCACAATGCGTATGAAAAAATGTGGTTCCAAGAATTCTACAAACAACATCTTAACACCTTTATTATAACATGAAAATCCTTCTGCCAGACTATGTAAATGTATGAGAACTACTAGAACTTAGTTGTGACTGTGATTGGGATAAATTGTGAACCTGAATTAATCCCTAGAACCAGGCAAAGTTTCTTAAGTGCATTGCAATTTAAGATCACACTGAAATGCTAGCTAGTGCAAACAAAGAAATAATGGAATGAGATCCAAACATGTTTTAGATAATATGAAACCTTTTCAGAATGGGAGTATGACAATTATTAAACATTTATGTTTTTATTGACATTGTGTAGGGGCCAATGGGTTTACCTGGACCCAAAGGCATAAATGGTTACCCCGGACCTGATGGTGCTTCAGGATTCACTGGCTTAAAAGGATTACCAGGAAAGCAAGGACATCAGGTACTTAGAGCCATCCATACTTATTTCTCATTTTATAGATGACCTAATCATGGGGGCATCAAACTTCCCTTTCTCAGCTACTTTGCCCAACTCTTTCGGGGGACCCTCAGGCCTTCCCAGGCCTGCCTGAAATAATTGTGTCTCCACTCTCTGTCTCCCGTAGAGATAGCCCTTAACCCCTTATAAAAAGGAACCTAATTTTGGCAGTTTGTATCCGGAACCTCGTTTTTTCTGTCGCAACCTTTAGACAATGTCCATAGATAAGGCTAGGAATTTTGCCTTCTTCAACACGACAGACCAATACAGAAATTGTCTCAATGAAGAACCTAGACTAATCTGCGTGTCGATCTTACACTTCATTCTTGTTTCACTCATGAACGAGTTTCTTGGAGTTGCAGTTCTCCATTTCAAGTGCAAGACCTGACCTGAACAGGGCATTTCACCCTTTCCCAACTGAGGACCATTGTTAGAAATTTGGTTGTACTAATTTTCATACCACACTCTCCACAAGTTGATGTAAATTTCTCCAGGAAGATTTAAGCTTGAGGAAGCCAACAAAACCACATTATCAGGAAAAAGCAGAGCTGCTTAGTCAACCAAACGGAACCCCTTTTATTCCTTGGCTACACCTGAACATTTTGTCAATAAATGTTATGAACAGAATTGGTGAGTCCTTCACTAGATCAAAGCCGACTTACTTCCAGAAACAAAACCGACCAAATGCCACAAAATGCAGACTAAATTCTAACACCAGTTACACTGGGATTGAACAGCCATACGGTCCAGCATACTCTTGGAACATTCCCCAAAGAACACTCCCAGTGACCCAGTTAAATTCCTTCTGTAAGTCCACAAAACATGTATGTACTTTAGACTTGTAGGAAAACTTCCACACACAGTTTGTTATTGATTCATTTATTTCACATACAGTTTTACTTCAATTCTTGTACTTTTCTACACATTTGTTGTTATGAATGCACGTGGCTATTGTGGCTGCAGTATGAGCAAAGGATTCATTACAAACTTTGGATTTCTGAGACAAGGTTAATTTTGAATGGCAGGTTTACTGTTTCACAGTGCCCTTATTAGTACTCCTTCTTTAACTTGTATTTGTCTTAAACATACAATCCGTTAGGATCTTTTGCAGTTTTAAGTAAATAACATGGTTTGATCTAGATGAAATGCTTTGAATCACCTTTCGCGACAAAAGGTTTCCCAGTGCGTGCCCTATGACAGACTGGCGACTAGTCTAGGGTTTTGTCTACCATTTGCCACTGCCAGTCAGCTGAGATAGGCTCAAGCACCCTGCGATCCGGACAAGGATGAGCGGAGTTCCAAGTGAATGAATGAAGCTTCCCAGTGCATACACTTTTTGGGTTCAACTTACAAATTCCAACAAGGTTCAGTCATGCTTATCCACTTTCATCTTGTTGATTGAGGGATAGAAGCCATATGCGAAGCGATGACCCAGTCAATCTGTTATTCTAATATCACTCACTCCATTCTGCCTGACCACACTGCTGATGGAAAAGGAAACCACTTTAGTTTGCATCGTGAAAAGCCAACTCTGTGACAGGCAACCCGTAGTATGGTTCACTTTTGGGAGCCTATTGTCAAAAAAATTAGGACCAAAAGGGGAGGCCAGATATCAACACGTTGGTTTCAAACTATGCACATACCCCGGAGAAATTGTGTTTGGCTCTAAAGTTCTAGGTGCTATGCATTTATCCATTCATTAGTTTTTAACAGTGCTTAGTTTTTTAAGGATTACAGTCTACTTGATCCCATCCTATATTTCTTATGGGGAAAGGCAGATCAGCTCTGAACTGGTTACCAGTCATTTACAGTGCACACTCATTGTGTTGGAACTAAACTCAAGACTCTCAACACTTACTTCCTGTGTAATTTTTCAGATCAGCCTGCACATTTGATTTCAGACCCTGTAATGATTTGTTAATTGGAAATTCCCCTAATTGTTGGCTGCTTTCAGGGCCAACAAGGCTTGATAGGACCGGTGGGTCCTGCAGGTCGTCCAGGTCCTCGTGGAAGTGTTGGACTCCCAGGATCACCTGGAGAACTTGGGCCACCTGGTCAGAAGGTAAAAATAACAGCATATCAAAAATAAAATGCATATTACATTTTTATGACAATGCCACTTCTGTTTTTGGTCCAGGGGGAGATTGGCCTTCCAGGAGATCGGGGATTCCCGGGCCTCAGAGGGATACAAGGGGCTGAAGGTGACCAGGGCATGAAGGGTGAGACAGGACCCAAAGGGCAACCAGTGAGTACTGGCACATAGGTTAGATTAATGCAAAAGTCAACAACAACAAAAGTTAAATTAAAACTATAATTGACTGATGTTTTTATTCAACCGTTTAATTAAAACTGTAAAGTCTTGGGGCCAGGATTAGGGGGTGAACCTTAGTTTTCATTCTGTGCCATTTTTCAGGCACTCTGGCTTTTTCTCACATTCTAAATTATACATGGTTTGAAATTTGAAGACACTCAATTGGTGTAAGTGTGATTGTTAACTGTTCTTTCTCTTTATATACCATTTGATTGACTGGTTACTAGTCCAGGATGTACTCCTACTCTCGTTTTGTGATGCCACCACAGATTGGTAGCAATTATGTCAAAGAGGACAAGTGTAAAGATGGCGGAAAACCTGAAATGCAACAATTTGCAATGGAACACAGCTGGCCGACATGGCAAAAACTGATAAATAGCCAATGTACAGATTGTGAAAAAAACAAGGTCATTTCATTTAACGTCCATAGATGTAAACAGAATCCCAGGTATTCTGAACCAATGATTATCATGTATAGTTTTATCATGTATTAAGTTGTATTTATTTATGTTTTACCTCACAGCACATTCAGAATTATTTTATGCTTTCAGATTTTTTTCCCATACACATAGCATAGTGTTAAGGTTCTCCATAGACCTCAGATGGAAAAATTCATCTTAGGAAGGCCAAGTTATGTAAGATCCTCACACTCCAGAGTCCCCAAAAAGGTGTTCCACTTTACTTATGTAACTTCTCAAGGAAAAAAAAACAACAACATTCAATCCTTCTCTATTTTTTTTCTGTACTTTCCCTCGTTTTCTCCATTGATGTTCATGTAACTAAGACCAGACTTAAACCCGTGGGTCAGATCCTTTTTCAACATCTAGTGAATAGATTCCCTTGGCCGAAGTTTTTGGCCCGAAAGTGGATCTGTCTAGAGGATGTGGATGACTGGCTGTATAAACATTGTGGCTGCCACCTTGTACGAGACAGATCTTAGAGTTGGTTGCAGACACTGCACTCCTGTAAGAGTGCGTTTGGACGTTTGTGTGTGTGTGTGTGCGTGAATTCTGTCTGGGGCTATTGTTGATACAGACATTAATGGATGTGCATGTGCCCTACTTCTTGTGAAATACTGAGGGGCTTTCTATACGCTGTTTCATTTGAGTTGGCTTTGGCCTAAAAAAATATATATTATAATAATCAGGACATATACAGTATGCACTAAGAGAACCCCATTTGTATATTCCATTTTTATTGGATGAATCAGATCATTAATAGTATTATCAATTTAATTTTGCCAGGGTGAACCAGGTCATCCAGGCATGCTGGGTTTGCATGGACTTCCAGGTCCAAAGGTGAGTGTAGTAGTTGCAGTAATCTGCTTAAACATGAAAGTACACCATTGATAAGTTGGCTCAATTATAATGTGTATCTTGACATACTGTACAAGCATGTATTTCACTCTTTTACTACAGGGTCCTAATGGAGATATGGGACTGAAAGGTTTCCTTGGTCCTAAGGGCCCAATGGGGACTATGGTAATTTTTCTTCAAATAATTGTAAAACTCAAACCAAGATTCACACATAGGCTCAAGGGCTACTGAATATTTAGTATTGTTCATTGACATTGACCCAACTCTGTAGTGGGACATAGTTCATAGGTGGGCAATTATTCCTCAATAACCCGCAGTGGTTCCTGGCCTTTCTTCCAACTGAATTGATGCAGCACAGACGGTTTAACCAATGAGGTTTCTGCGGATACAAGCAGCACATGACTGCATTCAATTGATTATGCTTGTAAGTCACTGGATTGGTGAAAAGGTTTCGTATTGTTCATTTGGAAAATGAACAATACTTAAAATTTAAAAACCTGCATCCACTGTGGCTGTTTGTGGACTAATTGCCCACGCCAATGTGGTCCGAAGTCTGACAGTCTTTGCACCTTTCCTTCATGAAAAGACATTTACACTTAAGTGTATTTCAGGGATTTACTGGACCAGTCGGGCCTGAAGGAAAGATGGGCCCAATGGGAAAACCTGTAAGTTTCAAACCAATTAATTTATTGTGTTCTGCATGTGAGAGACAGAGTTATTTGTTTTCTGCCCATAAGCATTCATTTTCCATTTCTACAGGGGGCACGGGGTCCAAGAGGAAGCAGCGGTGAAATGGTAAAGACTGATTCTAACATTTATTCATTTTTCCGAGTTGCTTATCCTCGCAGGGGTGCCAAAGCAACATATCCCAGCCTACAATGGGCACTATGCGGGGTACATCATGAATTGGTTGCCAGTCATTTACAGGGTACAAGGACATGGACAACCATGCACATACCCTTCTATTTGGGAACAATTTTGTGATCAATCACCTTACCATGTTTGTTTTTGGTATGTGGGAGGAAACCGGAGTACCTGGAGCAAAACCAACGCCACCATAGGAAAACATGCAAAGTCCACACAGGAATGCCGGAACCCACCGCAGATTGAACACTAGATTTCAGAGCTGTGAAGCTGACATTCGAACTACTCTAGCACCGTGCTACCTTATTCTAACATGTAAACAAGAAGTCACGAAGTTAGAAGTTCGATTCCAACTCATACAATGTGTGATTGTATTATGATTACACACTACTCGGCATCAGACTTAAATTTGAGCAGATTTATAATTGCAAAATCACTACTTGCTTTATTCATGGTGCCACCTCAAAACATCTTGTGGCTTTAAGTTTAACTTTAAAAAATGGTGACTGTTTATTGATGCCTAAGTGCATGTCAGACTGCAGTTAGCTTAACATTAATTTACTTTGTCATCGCCGTCGACGTGAAAAAAAGAATACCGTGCCAGAAATACATACGGTATTCTCATTAAAGTTTGATAGCAAGGCTCCCACCGACATTCTGTTGCAGTTTTGTCAATTTCAAGTTCAATCTGACAAGAAGTATTTTTTTTTACCTATCTGTCCACACTCATCTTAGTTTTCCCCTTCTATTGATGTAATTTTGTTTGCATTCATCACTTTTATGTTGGTTTTAGTCAGTTACAGCCAAAAAGCACCACTCAGACTGGCCATACTGTACCTACTGCAGCATTTTTAGGTGGACACACACATTTCTTGAAGCATTTTTAAAAATGAAAATAAATAGACTGAATTGTGTATGCGGGGTCTATGTAAAGACATCTTTTACTCCTTTTTCGATCCAACTAGTCTGCCCATAAAGAATTGGAATTTTATTGTCACGTCACATCTCTTCTTTAGGTGTAAATGAACTACTGACTCTGGACCCAAAGAAGCCACTCATCAATGTTGCGTCATGTACCATATTTACTAAGGCCTGTGACCATGATGATGCGACATCATTGAAAAGCGAATCTGCATTCAGTCATTCATTTTTCGTTCATAGGCAGACCCTCCTTGCATAGGATTCTGAGCTACTATAGTAAAATGCAGAGCATACGGATGATTCAATCACTAAGCACTTCTTTTACATGGTTTAACCTGTTAAGCCAGAAGGTTCTTTTGATCGTACAAACTACACTAAAAACAACAATCTGGTTTCTCAATCGATACCAAGTGGTCAGTGGGACGCCCATTGAACAACTTTGCGTCACTGTTTCGAACAAAAAAAATATTACACCAGATATTTATATCAATTTTTCTCTGGGAACTTTTTTTCTTCTTCAGCTTCTAGGTCTTACAATGGACTTTTTCTTGAAAAACACAAACTTTTTGGTTTATAATTTGTGTCTTGTCTTTTCTACTTTTTTTCTCTCTAAATTTACATTTGACATTCATGTTTTCAGGGGCCTCAAGGACCACATGGAAATCCAGGACCAAGAGTAAGTTTCTTTTTTTCATGTCATGATTTGCTGATTTGTGTGTCTGAATCCTTTTGAATCATTACGTGTGATGCATATGAGTTTAATTTGCTATTCCCAATCTATCTTTCTTCACTGATTATCCAAGGTTAGAGGAGGAACATGTAAAATTTGCTCATCAGTGATTTATTACATACCCCTAATTTTTCAGTAGACATTAAAGAAACATTTTTTTACAAATAGGTCTGACACGGTTTACAATATTCAAGCTGAGATTTTCCCATTTTGATTTTATGTTTGTAATGTACTCTCCACAATCAGCCAATTATGAGATCAGTTCATATTTTGTCTTCGACCACATTGCCACAGCTCTTTAGGCTACATAAGCTAAGGTTCCTGCAATTTTCAGAGTCAGAATGAATAATGTTGTGTACCAGTAAAGCAAAAATAAATGAAATAAATCTTTTTGTGAATGTCAAATGAGGCAGCTCCAACAAGAAATGTATGAAGTGACACTTTTTGATCACCAGAACTTTGTCAGCCAGACTGTTATGTTGCTTTCTCCGACATTTGTCCTACATATCATTTACATCGATACACCAAACACATGGTGAAACTAAAAACTAATTAATATCAAACCAAATGTCTGTAATGCTTACTGGAAACATTTTAAAATTGTATAACACTGTTTTGCACGGCCAACTACACAGGAATTGGATTAGTCGGCCTCAGGTGCATCAAGTTTAGTGCTGCTTAATACCTATGTGCTATTGATAAATGTTCGAATTTAGCTAATTTAATGGTTTCATGTTTCTTTCTCCCATAGGGCCCACCTGGTCCTCCAGGCCCTAATGTAAGTAAGATGATGAACATCAGAGCTTCCAACTTCTCTGGAATTTCAGGAATTTACTCCGGACTAGTAACGCAAATCCTGGGACTCCTGACAACCTCCCTAAACCCAGAAATCCCAAAAATGGTCACGTAATTTTTTTTGAAGCAACCATTTCAGAAAAGTGCCAAATTTCCAATTTCAATGCCTCGAAATTCACACCATCGCTACAGCTTCCGCCATCTTACTTCTGCATTTGATTCAACTGAACTATAAACTAGATGAATTCGGTAACACGAGTGAATTGAGAATCATCGTTATTTTTATTTTTTTACATTTTATATTGAACCTGTGCGAATCGCATTTACTCCTGATGAAAACATAACATTTCTGAAATGGGACAAGGGTACTCCTAAAATGGGGTCGACGGAGGTTGATAGCTCTGGAACATACACACAAATGATTCATTCATTCATCTTCCGTACCACTTATCCACGCAAGGGTCGCGGCGGGTGATGGAGGGTATCCGAACCAACCATGGGCAAGCAGGCAGCTGACACCCCAAATTGTTTGCTAGTCAATCGCAGGGCACAATGAAAGTCACATTAGACTATAAATCACATTTTGGAAGTAGTAGAGTAGTAGATGGCACATCAGGAGCGCCTTTCTCGTGGCTGTCAGAGTGAGGGGAAAAAGACACATACAGGTCACACCTGAGTAGAAATCGCAGGCCCATCTAAACTATGAAATATATATTTAAAGATTTTGATTTAATCACTGAATCATGATCTTTACTCAACAGAGGCAACTTTCTGATGACTCGGAATTCTACAGTGTGTCTGACTCCAGCACTGCTCATGAAAAAGAGGTGATTTAAATGCAGAGTGACAAGGGATGGAAAAGTGGCTTTATGAAATACATAAACATTCTTAAATATATATATTTTTTGTTTCTTGGTTTTTTGATGTACCTGTCATTTTTGACCAGCAAAACACTGCTGCGAGCCTTCCAGACCAGAATTCTGAAATTTTCAAGACCTTACATTACCTGAGCAGCGTTATTGAAAGCATCAAAAAGCCTCTAGGTGCCAGAGAGAACCCCACTCGTGTCTGTAAAGACATGCTGGACTGTCACCACAAGCTAAAAGATGGTGAGATTTATGGTTTATCTGTCTGCCCAACATTAAATTTAAATCAAACCTTACTTTTTCTCCCTCTGCCTCTCTCTTTCTGTCTGTGTATTTTTTTCCCATTGCATTGTGATTTTAAAGGGTGGTTCTGGATTGATCCAAACCTTGGCTGCACTTCAGATGCGTTCCAGGTCTTCTGCAACTTCACTGCTGGGGGTCAGACTTGTTTACATCCAATAGCCGCTAATAAGGTAATATTAATAAACACACAAATACGGTACCAGGGTATCAAACTTGGCAAAATTTACATATCTAGTGGATTAAAAAAGTCAATAACTCTAATATACATTGTACTAGTAAGAAATATTTTGCATTGCTCAATTGACTCTCCTTTGGTATGGCATCCTCAACATGTTGTATGGGAAGGATAGGCTTGGATAAACATTTTTAACCATTATACCTCATCACAGTGTACAGTATATAGGGTGCAGTAATAATAATTTCAAAAAAAACCAGTTTGAAATCCCTTTTTTCCACTTAATTGCACTTAATTGAGTAAGGTGATACAACGCCACGATTTTATCAAAGGCCCAAAATTATAATATAATCAGTGCTTAGTTTACATAGGAAAACTGTTGGGTCCACAGGGCTTCAAATATTGAAGAGCTAAGAGTCCCAAAAGAAATGTTACGAGTCCCCAACATTGCGCAATAAAAAGGACAATCTGAGAGGAAGGGAAGAAACTGCATTTACAAGAGATAAGTAAAAACGAACAACAGATATTGACACATTTTGCAGCACAATTAAAACATACAATGAATTTACATTTGCAGATTTATGCATTCCATTATTTTTGATAGGTTGCGTTCAAGTATCACAATTCATGTTGCGCTTATTATCATTCTCTTCTGCAACCATGAATATAACAGTCCATTTTGGTGAAAAAGTCCACTTTGTACTGGGATTCTTTAACTTCGACATGCTTGTTATGTTATTTTTCTTGATCTTACGAAAAGTTTTGTGTTCACTATTTTATGATGTGGCTCATCGTTATCTGACAAAAAAAATCCCAATTGGATTGTTTTGAACCTAATGATGTCACTCGTAGTCTGCATTATCTTTTAACTAAACTTTCTCTGCTGATTGCCTCACAACACTGATATGAAATGACGTGTGGAAACGAGATTGTGCAGATGACGAGATCACGACAAGATCTAATCTTGAAATGAGAACACGAACGGCGAGTTCAAAACAACAATGTTCACAAGGGATAAAGTTTTGTAAATAAAAGAATAAATGGACAATAATAAATATATTTATTTTTAAAAAAAATCAATGGACCCTCCCACATTGGTTTAAAAATATAAAGTCTTGCCAAAAATCATGTGTCCATAGCGCAGGGGCGCAAGACAAACGAGAGTAATGGAATGAAAACTTGATATTTAAGAGACAGGATCGCAGGATTATTTTACATACTGTACATACAATGTCACTTGTCGAGTTTTTGGACCACAAATAAGGGATAATAGGCCTGGTATCAAATTAAAAAATATGTAAAAGTATACTAATACATAGTTATACAATATTAATTGTCACACCTTACGTTGATATACATACAAGGTGGGAAATAAATCAATATAGAAACATTCTCATTTCTGTTATGATGAACCATGCAGTGTTCGTGTATCTCTCCACCAGAGGTAATTCTCAAAGCGTCATTTTTACCCAATTGTATTTGACAGCTTAATGGCACCTCTCTCTGTGCATAATCCCTACAGATGTTCTTTGGTGTTGGGAAAGTCCAAATGAAGTTTCTCCATTTACTGAGTTCTGAGGCCAGCCATAGCATCACATTCCATTGCCTAACGGACCATTCCAACAATACCGCAGACGGCTTCAGATCTCCTGGCCACATACCGCAGGGGAACGGCAATGTTCGGTTTCGAGGCTGGAACAATCAAATATTTCAGACTGACACACTACTTGAACCATATTTACTACAAGATGAGTGCAAGGTAGTATTGCATCCAACCTATTTATGATAACAAAGTGTGTGGTGGGCTATTGTTTAGATCAGGGGTGCCAAACTCCGGTCCTCGAGGGACCCGATGCAGTCTGTTTTCGATATCTCCCTCCTCGACCACACCTGAATCAAATCATCAGGATTGTTATCAAGCTTCTGGACAGCTTGCTGAGGAGTTGATCTTAGACATGTCTCATTACCAACAAAGGGCAACAAATTAAACCATAGTCGCGGCCAATGTTCCCTCCAAGGTGCGCGCGTGCGCAATTGCGCACTACTCTCGTTTTCTCTGCGCACAGCAAATCATATGGAGCGCACAAAATAAAATCCCTTTTTTTTTTTTGCTGTGAGGCCGACGCGCGAACCACTCATCCGCCGGGCCGCCCATTCATAGATATTAATCATTACATTTTATTATTACTAAATCATTTGTGTAGTAGACATGCACCTGCTAATGGCAGGTGTGATACTGGTGTGTGCCCATAGCGAGCAATGATTATGTTGCTCACACCAGGGAGGTTGTCTTTCTGCCCAGACAAACAAAAAAATAGAGGGAACATTGGTCGCGGCATGTCTCTTGATATGATCACGATAAAAGATCCCTTAACGAGCAGCTATATGTAAAAACGGTCCTGGCAGGCCTACACTACCTTCCAGTCTATCTCTGACATCCCATGTTCCAAAACATTTGGCTGTCAGGTTAAAGATGGCTCATGTATGCATCTATATTGGTGCATGTTCCTTACACATGTTAAAAATCTATATAACTAAGCTTTTCTGTGGTAAACAATTTATTCCCAGAATACAACAAAACCTCTTTTTTCAGTTTTGTCAATTACTCACAGTTAGTATTATTGCTATTAGCGGCAGTGCTCAGCCCACATTCCTTTTTGTAAAATATTGACTTGATTAAACATTTTTGTCTTCCCATATCCATCTTTTGTGCTTCAGATCCAAGATGGCAGCTGGCATCAGTCACGTTATTTCTTCCATACTCAGGAGAGTCAACAGCTACCTATTGTTGACATAGAGGATATTCCCACTCCAGGTCCCCATGTTCAACAACATATTGATGTTGGTCCTGTCTGCTTCCTTTGAAGCCCTATTAAAATGCCGTACTCCTTGATTGGCTTTGTGTCCACCAAATGATTCTACACATAAGATAAGTTTTAAAACTCCAACTGCTTTGTTTTCTCAAGATTCTGTGGGGAAAAATATCTCACACTATGTGATTAGTGACACTTTTATGACCCACTTAATCTGGACCATGACCACTCATGCCATCGTATAGTAAGGGTAGCTGTATTTAACAAATGTATTTGTAAAATATGTTTTATTGTTAATCAAACCGTGCTCAGGATAGCTGTGTATATGGATGTATATTGCCCTCTAATCAGATGGTTAAACCTCACTATGCAAACCAAACCAAACCAATAAAGACACCTGCAGACAATCATATACAGGGGCCCAATGAAGGAGAGTTCAGGGCCTATTAATAGGAGCACTGCATACCCAAAGATCTACTATATGAGTGCAATAGCATGTGTATGTTATTAAACCATTTCCATTCAAAGGATATAAGGACATTGTTATCATAATATTTTATTTTTGGTCCTACACAATTGGACCAGCTCATCTTGACTGATGGTACTCTACCTCTTATCTTGCTTTCTAGAAAATTTCCGGTTGGTTCCGCCTTTGTTTCCTTTATGTATGTACCGGTTACATCAAGGTTTATGTTGTAAAAGTACTTATGTTGCGATGGTCGCTTTTAATTTATAAACCATGATTTAGTGTGCTACATATTAATGTAGCTTTGCTTATGTGGTAGGTTCTTCAGGGGAATCCTATCATAGGTGCTGCAACAAAGAATGCGTCATCATTAGATTTTTGCATTTCCTGTGTATATTTTGCCAACATACTGTATGTTAATTTATATTCAATTTTGTTCATTTTTCACAATACTGTACAACAGTAGATTATACTCAGAGAACTCTGTCCACATTTATCGAAGTATTTATATGTTCTTAGGTGTGTTTCGATGTTTGCACCTTCAGCTGTATATTTATCACACTGTAACCAGTACCTAAATTTATTCAATGAACTGGCAGCTACAATTGGCCAGAGTCAGAAATCGTTGAAACACCGTCATCATTCTTAACTTATATTACTTTGAGCAAAGTATGATTATTTGAATTCTGTGGATGAAAAGAAACCTGGGTGGATTTGTGTAAATAGAAAATATGATGAGAAATAAATTTTATCCAACAATAATTTTGTGTGTTACAGAGAATGATGACCGACTGCATTATAAAAAAACTAACAACTGGCAAAAATGTCACACCACAGATACACAAGTTAATTTGGTGCCTTCTTCCATCTTGTGGAAAAGCATGTTAGGATACTTTTTCCCCAAATATTTGTCAGTGGCATGGGTTGAAGAACATAAGCATATCATTTTGTATGCTGCAGCCCATCCCAGGTGGACTACACCCTAGATTGGTCGCCAGTCAGTCAGAGAGCTGCTACTTTCAAACACAGCCACTGAGTAGGAAGTGATCCCCACAACACCAAATTATAAAGAACTAGTGAGGCAAATATTTGTCTATTTTTGAAGGGACTCCAAATCTCTAACAGTAAAACTGAACACAGTACATATCTTCTGGTTCCCTACATTTTTAATCCGTGCTGCCTGAAAGTACAGTTTTGCATGCGTCAATATATATCAAGTCAGATATATATATATATATATATATATATATATATATATATATATATATATATATATATATATATATATATATATATATATATATATATATATATATATACATATATATACATAGTATATATTTGTATATATTATAGACATATGTATATTATACATATATATTTGGCTTCGTTCAGTTTAAAATCACTATATTTTCCCTTAAAATTATACATTTTATACATTTTTAAGTTTAAACTTTTGACCTGTCGTCTGTGTTTTATTAAAAATTGAAATTTGCCACTTCCACATCATTGCGTTTAAATTTTATTCATAATTTCTATCTCGTCCGCCCTCAAGAATCATCGTTTGAAAATAAAACAAGAAAATGACCTTATCCGGTCCCAACACTGAGGGGCGCTAAAGTGCTAGATTTAAACCGGATCTGGTTCATATCCACAACAAGCCGCATGGTAACCAGCACTATTAGCCTAGCCATGATGTTTTCCGCAAGTTTAGATACTCGTCATATGTCGTCCAGTGAAGCTTCCCCGTCGGTACCCAAAATATCTTCTCAAATGATATTTCAGGACAGTACAAGTAAAGACGATGAGATGAAGGGGACGAAAAGAAAGATTTCCTTGTCCAAGTAAGTGTTCCGAATTCAAACCACGAGATCAAACTTATGTTATCAAACAAATGACAGTCTTAATGTGCTTCCAAATAAGAATTTTCTATCCAGCTAGTAATAACTTCATACTGAAATCCATATATGTTATTTTAATTAAACGATCTTTAAATTATAAAGAGGTTCTCGATGACACCGACTAGAAACAACGCATAAGAGTAGGGTTCCCACATGAATCTCGATATGATACTAGTGATACATTTACGTGACGTTACATTACGTCAACTTGATTTCATGTGGACCAGACCATTTTAGATATAATAATATAATAGGTATTATAATAGGTAATATATAATAATATTTTAGATATATCAAGTCAAACATATCAGAATTTCTTGCTTCATCTGATCTCCCAAGTATCACAAAAAGGTTGGAATGCAGATCCATCATTTCGAGTTTCCGCCGTCCTAATCTTCAAAAAGTGGTCAACAGCAAATTGAATGATTTCGACATCAAAGGCGCTGTTCGGGCCCTCAGTTCATCGAACACGTTTGTTCCGATTGACGACAGTGTCATTACCAAATTGAAAGTAAAACATCCTCCTGCTCCTTCCCCGATCATTCTCCCAGACAATGTTGACCCACCTCAGCTAACCTTCACCCCTGAGTGTCTATCGAAAGCCATTTTGTCTTTCCCTAGTGGATCCGGTGCCGGTCCAGATATGTTGAGACCACAACACTTGAAAGATTGCATCGGGAAACGCCAGGGAGACTCCGCAATCGCTCTCATTTCATCTTTGGTGAAGTTTTGCGAGTTAGGAGCAAATGGGAAGTTTCCAAGCTTCATTCGTGACTTCTTTTTCGGAGCTCAATTATTCCCTCTATCCAAAGTCAATGGAGATATCCGTCCAATAGCAGTTGGAAACACTTTACGTCGCTTGATTGCTAAATGTCTGATTTTTCCACGTCTGTCATCGTTGAAAAACAAACTCCTACCCCAGCAGTATGGCGTGGGTGTAGCTCGGGGTTGTGAAATTATCTCACATGCGGTTCGTGAATTCATCCAGCATTCGATCTCACCCACAATCATCATGAAGATCGATGTCCGAAACGCATTCAACAGCCTTGATCGCAACTCAATATTTCAAGCCATCAAGAGTTTCGATCCCTCACTCCTGCCATACATCAGTCAATCCTACGGATATTCATCCAACCTCTATTGTGATGACCACATAATCCCCTCAAGCTCCGGTATACAGCAAGGTGATCCCCTTGGACCGGCTCTCTTTGCTGTAGACCATATCTCAAAAGCAGTGTCATCCAAGCTCAACTTGTGGTACTTGGATGATGCAACGTTGGGTGGTGACCCTGATGTGGTTTGGTCGGACGCTGCGATGGTCAAAGAAAATTTCAGAAGCATTGGCCTTGATATCAACGACGCCAAATGTGAAGTTTACCTTTCAAACCTTGCCCCCCACAAAAGTCAGAGTACGATTTGTCATTTTCAGGAACTCTTCCCCTCAATTGTTGTTGCACCTACTAATAAATGGTCATTGTTAGGTGCACCTCTCCACAAAGATTCAATCCAAGAGTTCCTTGATGCACGACTCAATGACTTGAAGCGTTTAACCTCAAATCTTTGCCAAATTGACAATCATCAGGCCATGTTCATCCTACGCAATTGTCTCTTCATTCCCAAACTTCAATACTTGATGAGAAGCTCCCCGACATTTCGCAACATGAATTGTTTACAGAGTTTCGACCATGTCATAAAAGATTGTTTATCCTCGTTGCTGAATGTTGACTTTTCACAGTCCGCATGGAATCAGTCGAAACTCCCAATTCGTCACGGTGGCATTGGTATCCGTTCCCTTGTTGACTTGTCCCTCCCCTCTTTTCTGTCATCATTCTATTCTACAGTTGAGTTAGTGCGACCTGTTTTGTCTTCATCTCAAATTGATCCTCACAAATCAATTGACATTGATGGCGCACTAAATGCCTGGAATGAATGTCATTCTTCAACTCCAATACATCTCGGAGTTCAGAAAGAGTGGGACGAAATCAATTGCCTGAGGATGAAAGGCAATTTGATCGATTCCTCGAATCAGTGGGACCGCAGTCGAATATTATCAGCGTCGACGTTTCCCTCCGGGACTTGGCTGAATGCCTTGCCAAGTGTGACTTTGGGCAATAAGCTCTCCCCCGATGAGCTTCGCATCTCGACTGCTCATCGTCTTGGTGTCAAAGTTTGCGACCCGATTCCGTGTAAGTGTGGTCATTCAATAGATAGCCGAGCTCTCCACCCCTTGTCCTGCCGTGTCCAAGCTGGTCGCTTCCCGCGTCACTCCAACATCAACGACATCGTTAAACGCGCACTATGTCAAGCTGGTGTTCCTTCAATCCTCGAGCCAAGTGGCCTGGTGCGTGCAGACGAGCGAAGGCCTGACGGCTTGTCGATCTTTCCATGGAAGATGGGAAAGTGTTTGACGTGGGATGTGACCGTTGTTGATACCTTTTCTCAATCATCAATTGCTTCATCTGCAATGAAAGCGTGCTCAGCTGCGAACAAGGCAGAGTCAATGAAGGCCGTCAAGTATGCACCGCTTGTCGATAGATACTTGTTCCAGCCCATAGCCTTCGAAACCTCAGGTGTATGTGGGGACTCCACTTTGAAGTTTCTGTTAGAAGTAGGTTCCCGGCTCGTGGCTGTTTCAAACGAGCCACGCGAGTGTCAATGGCTGTTACAGCGCATTTCTCTTGCAGTGTGCCGCGGCAACGCATACAGTGTCCTCGACTGTGTGAGGAAGGTGTGAAGTTATGTGTTATGTGTCATGTTCCACTTAAATTTTTAAATTTTTATTATTATTTTTTTTTTTTTATTTATTTTATTTTTTTTATTTATTTTATTTATTTTATTTATTATTCTTACTTTTTATCCTTGTGAATCTTTGTATTTTATGTCTTGCAATGCTATTAAGTGAATAAATATGATTCTTCGATATAATGTGTATATATATTTTAAAAATCTGATTAAAAAAAATGATCAAAAGCCCTAAATATTCAGGTTTTTATAGATATAAAACAGTTTTTTTCTCATCTCATTTTCTGAACCGCTTTATCCTCATTAGTGTCGCGGGGTTGCTGGAGCCATTCCCAGCTGTCTCCGGGCCAGAGACGGGGGACACCCTGAATCGGTGGCCAGCCGATCGTAGGGCACAAGGAGACGGACAACCATGCACACTCACACCCATACCTAGGGGCAATTTAGAGTGTTCAATCAGCCTACCATGCATGTTTTTGGAATGTGGGAGGAAACCGGAGTGCCTGGAGGAAGCCCACGCAGGCCCGGGGAGAACATGCAAACTCCACACAGGTGGACATACCTGGATTTGAACCCAGGGCCCCAGAGCTGTGAGGCCGACTCGCTAACCACTTGCCCCACCGGGGTGCCTACAATTTTTTTTTGATCTTTTAATCATTTTTTTTCAAAAGGAATCAAAATGTTTTCATTATATCCAATATTAAAGTGGAAAACAGGAAATACTTTATATATTTATTTTTAGATTTTACAAAATGCTTTTTGAACTAAAAAGAAAAAAAAATGATTCAAAAATTGCTCCCATTGATCCTATAAGGATTTATTTATTTAAAAAGGGGGAAAATCAGGAAATATAATTTACATCTATAATCTTCATTTGAATTTGATCCTAAAACAGAAAGTTGGCACTCATGATTTACTTTCTCGAGCCGCACAAAATGATGCCGTGGGCCAGATTTGGCCCCCGGGCCACCACTTTGAGATCTGTGATATATAGACTTCTTTTTTAATTCAAGTATTCTTCCCTACAGGTGTGGTGTTTGTGGCTTTGAGGAAGCAAAGTACAATTGTCCCGCCTGTCTCAAACATTCGTGCAGGTAAGATACAAGACCCAAGCAAACTTTAATTTGTTTTTTTTTTTAGCTTTAACACAACTACAATACTACACGCTACAAAGGAGTATACCATCTTGGAATGTGCCTTAAAGACTATGGCATTGGTATTTCCAAAGTACTTGTTCTACACAAACTAATTCAGACTCCTGTTTACACTAAAATTCAACGATTTTAAGGCGCTTATACGGGGGGTGGCTTATATGCGAGAAAATGCGGTAGTTTTCTTTCATATTTGCTAGATCACCTTGAATTGGGTGCCAGCCAATCACAGGGAATAAGGAGGCAGACAACCATTTAAGCACATATTAATACCTAAGGACAATTTAGGGTCTTCAACCTCCTTACCATCCATGTTTAGGAATGTCGAAGGAAACTGCAGTATCTGGAGAACATCCAAAGTCCACACAGAAGAAGAGAACTTGTAGAAGTAGAAATCTGCTATCGAGGAATGAATGTGAGCAGGAGTAAAACAGATTACATGTGTGTAAATGAGGAGATTCCCCGGGAACTCTAAACTTAACAAGGAGTGGATGTAAAGAAAGTAGAGAACTTCAAGTACTTGGGGTCAAAAGTGCAGGGTGATAGAGAATGTGGAAAGGGAGTGAAGAACTATGTGCAGGCAGGCCGGAACAGCTGGAGGAAAGTATCAGGTGTGTTATGTGATAGGAGAGGAGGAGGAGGAGGATGCAAAAGACAGGGTGAGGTGGAAAAAGTTCATTTGTTGTCGCGAACTCTCACGGGATAGGCTGAAAGTCTAGTGGTAGACAAGCACTAAAATGTGGTCTCTACCAGCAGCACAGACAACATTGGATTGGATAACTTTATTCATCCCGTATTCGGGAAATTTCATTGTGGCAGTAGCAAGAAAAGGCATAGTTATAAGTTAGACAGTACAGTCGCAAAGGCCGCAGAACATCAGGCCAGTATGAGAATTCCTTCCAAAGGTGCCTCAGTCCACCATGTTGATTGCAGCTCATATTCTGGTGCTGTATTGGAATATAATCTTCATCATCTTTAATAGCATTTTTGTAATTAGAAAATTGCTGCAGAGACCACTACATTTTATTTATCCATGTAACAAATAGTTGATACTTTATATAAAATGCAAATCAAATACTCTGCCTATTTGAGTCTTCATATTTAAGAAATAAAAATCCTTAAAATAAAACAATAATACAAATCTAATAATAATTATAAATATAATGATAAAAAACCCAACCCACTATAAGTGAAAAATGCGACATCGTGGATGCCCTTTTCTTTGAAAAAAAGGACAGTTATGCAATACGTGTTAGAAAATATCTTTCACTGTTGCTTAAGACAATATTTTTTCTGCCACATACCCTTTAGTATTTTCAGTTTCTATTTCTTTTGATTCATTGCCTGCAATAACATACTACTAGTACTCGTGGCAATCTGTGATCTTTTCGTCCTTGAGCTCTGTTGACGTTTAAACATTTATAACCTAATCCTCAAAAATTTGCTGGCATATTAAAATTCATTCCTGACATTGTTGGGGCCAAGAGGTTTCCTTAAGCCTCTTTTATAAAGTCTTGTAGTTGAAGGCATCAGTCAGCATTTCGTGTGCTTATTATTATTTATTTATTTATCATTTTTATTCTATGTTTTTCTGGCTCTGGTCAAATTCCTGTCTCATCTGTCAGCCTGTTGCTTATAATGAATGCTATGGCTGGTTATTTTTATTGATGTTTTTCATTGCAAAGTTATGAAATATTTCTATTTCATTGTCAATCTTTTTTCTTATGTAAGAAAGACATTTTTTTGGGAAAGACTGTTGGACCTTTAAGTCAAATGTAATCTGTTCTTTGACAGTAGTAGCTGTTAGATTTATTAATGTTTGGAAGCTTAGGTCTATTTTTTTACATATGAAATAGAAATAATTTCATGCGGTGGAGCATTTTCTCAACTAAACTACCCACAAAATCTCAAAATGAAATGGAATATTCTTCATTGCCATATCAAAGCACAGGCATAAAAAACACTCCTTTAGCTTCAAATTGCAATGACAAAGACATAGCACAACCTTAGCAACGCTCATTTGAAATTAAAGCGAACTTTTCGGGTACTCACAAATTGTTTTCACTTGGCAATATGTTGGTCAAAATGAGTGATTGAATTTTATTTTCTATATACAGTTGCAATCACCTTTGCATTATCAAACGTCTGTACAAATAGGTATAGATTTTAATAGAGTAACAATCGGACATCGCGTCATCTCCTTGTTATGTTAGTAACTTTCTATGTGATTGCCATCTCAGGATTTACTGACTGAGAGACAAGACCACTCACCGCTGTCTAAAGACTGTCTACCAAAGTCAGGCGGTTTTATAAATACCTGCATTTGTGAACTATGATCATCCCACGTTCAGTTCCATTTTGATTTTATAAAAGGGACATGGCTTCAATGTTCACATTTGATGGTTCTCTTGATAGCAGGGCATCTAGCTGTGGCCAAACTTAAAAAAATTTTCCTGCTAACTTTAGTTAAAAAATATATCCTATATAACATTGTTAATAGTTATGCAAGTGTGAAACACATTTTCTCTTTCTCTCTGTCTTCAAGTTTGCTTTGTGTGAAGAAACATAAGGAAAAATCAAGATGTAGTGGTGTTAGAAACAAAACAGCCTTCCTGAAAGTTTCTCATTTTGATGAAATTGCTCTACTCAGTGGTAAGCATGCCCTTATTCCCAAATTCTTTACATGTCAAGTTATATACGTTTGCATGCAGGTTGGCAATGTAAAGGCAATGTTTAAAATGTCTTATTTTGAACGAATGTGAATAATAACCATAATTTCATGATGAGCTGCAGGAAAAGAGAATCTTTAGAGGCTGAGAACTGAACAATTGGCTCTAAATAATGAGCAGTGCTATGAAAAAGTATCTAACATCTTCCTTTTTAATTATTTTGAGTATTTTTTGCATATTTACCACACAACCCAGGCTCAGTCCACTAAACCTATTATAAAATCTCACAATGACAGCCCAAGGAAAACAAAATGTGTTTTCTCAATAATTATTTTAATTACTGAGTAGGAATATAATTACAAACCTATCCTGCTTATTTGATCAGGTAATCATCCAACCTAGGTTAATCAAAATGTTACTAAGCAGAGTTCTGTCAAGACTGAGTTATGTTTCACTGGCCACAACTAAACCTGTTTGCCAGCAGATTTGTGCAATTATGAAATCACTTAAAACAGACAAGTACAGTCGGCTACACTATCTCAAGAAAAATGTCGTGCAAAGATCCCCAAAAATTCATGAAGAAATTAAGTTAAAAGTGATTGATTGAAAAGTGAGTAGTCTGCGATCTCTCAAAATTGCTGTAGTAGAATGGCCATTAGTTTGTGCCCTCAAAGTCAAGTGGTCTTAGATCATGAATCAGGACAACAAAACACAAGTGCAAATCCAGTTTTAAATGGCTTAACGGGGAAAAAAATAAGATTTTGGAGTGCGCAAGTAAAAGTCTGGATTTAGTAAATCCACTTTAGATGCTGTGGTGTGACCTTAAACTGGCAGTTCAGGCTATTTGGCAGATTTTCAACCATTGTGCTTATAGTGAGCTATAATTCTTACACACGACATTATGTGAAAGACTCTTTAGCAATAATATCAAGAGCTACATTTCAATTATGGCTGCAAAGCCTGGGACAACGCATCATTAGTTTCAAGAACGCAATCGCCAATAAATATATTAAATATTCATTTAGAAACGGCATTTTATAATTCCTTGGTTTGTCTCTGTTTTTGTTGTTGTTGTTGATGAAATGAAACCTTTGTGCATGATATATATATGCAAAAACAGACATTTAAAAAAGTGGAGAATGTTTGATCTTGGTACTGTAATCGATTGAACAAAAGAGTTATACTTATAATTTTTAAATTCTATTTTCTAGATAGTGGAAAATAGGATGTGAATATTTTACATGTTAATGCCCTTGTATTACTCTATGATTGATATGAAATAGTTCCAATTTTGTTTTATTTTTGTAAATATATTGTTTTTTCTCCACTGAGTATCATCACTAAGTAGTTATCTTCTAATCTGTAGACTACAGGTTTCTGGAAGATACGGGAAGGATTGCTGGTTGCGCCCAAAGAGACAATCTCGCTCGTGTTCCTCATAAGACAATTCAAGTAAGTCCGTCTTTTTTATTGAACATTATCTATTGAGTTACATTCCAGGTAGTGCACCTCATGCTAAAAAACGCAATATACACCTGAAATGAAAAGAGCCATATGAAAGATGATTTCTTACTTCGTGTTGCTACCTGGTAAGATTAAAAATAAATGATCTCAATTTAGTTATTAAACTTACCCTAAAAATTGGCTGTGAAATCTGCCCCAGTATCTGTTCTAAATTCTATTTGTTGGTCTTTTAAAATCTTCAAGGAGCAATAGCCACCCTACAATGTACAAATGTAAATGCTTCAAATTACACTGGGTTTGTTTGTGCACCAATAAAGAATCATTTTAATGTGGTAGGTTACGAAAAAAATAAAGTTAAAAAAAACACCACAGTTATTCTTCCAACTGTACGTGTAGTCTCCACATCAATGATAACCATAGACACATTAGTGAGCCTCTGAAAACCTCTAGATACCATAGCTGTTTATTTGTGAAATGTAGCTATAACTCCAGAACAGACAAGAGCAAGATGGGTCATCATTCACAATGCACCAGTTGTGTTATTAACTCGCACACATTTTCAACCAACACAACAATACAGTTCAAAAATGAAAACACCCTCAGAAAAAGACTGGTATACACCAAATACTGGACACCCAATAAACAGAAAAGCCATCTAGTGTTTGCAGTGACAAATTCTTAAATCCATACAGTATATATTGTTTGTAAATAGGATAGTCTTATTTTATTCCAGTTTTTTTTTCCCTCTGAGTTGCTGTGCACCCATGAATGCAACCCCAAGCTTGTGATAAAGGCTTGGCGCATGATGTGTTTGAGGATTTGGCTTCCAGACCATTGAAAATGCAAGAATCTAGTAATAGCCCTATCTTTTTAATAAATCTATTTTACTACCTCTCTTTCCTTGCCAATCTGAAGCCATTAAAGCTATATGAGCACCAGAAAATTAAGTAGTGTGCCCTTTTAAACTGTGGAGGCACTAAAAATTTAAGTCTACTTTATTGATGCAAAACAGATGTTTCATATACGACATATTTGTATAAAAATGCTACGTCCACCCACACTCTTCCATTTCGCTGAAATATCAGCCAACATTTGTCTTAATAAAATATCTCTGTGGCTTTCTCTCACATCCTATTTTAAAAAACAGTGGTCTTGTGTCTGTCTCTCTGTCTGTGTTTTAATGTTATCTGTTACTTCTACTAAACAGACAGTCTCGAAGTGTAGCCCATATCTTCAACCTGTTATTTCAATAATACATGGTCTTGGTTTTCAGGCAAAGAAGTTGATAGTAAAGGCCAGAATGATGAACATCAAATTGAAAACACTACCCAGCACCTTTACCAGGAGAAAGGAAAACTCCACCATCTTCAAATATGGGTAAGAAGTCAGCCAGTCTGTGATGAGTAGTGCATGCTTTTCATACAGTGGAATATGAGCACTTAAATGCGTAAGTGCTGGTTTTCAACAACTTTGTTTTATACCGTATATTTTAATTATAATTTCCTTTCTCATTAATGTTTTCACAGAACAAAAATGTTCAACTCCTATTGAGTTGGTAAATTAATTAACATAATCACAGGGTGGCAGTCATGCTAAGACCCCAGGGTAATATGGAATCTCACTCTTCTAGAATGATTTGGACATCTCCCAGTGCAACGGAGTTTGTGCTTGAAAACCTACTAATATTACTGCAGTACTGCAGTGAAATACGTGTTATATATATATATATATATATATATATATATGTATATTTATATATATTTATATATATATTTATAAATATATTTCTATATATTTATATATATATATATATATTTATATTTATATATATATATATTTATATATATTTATATATATATTTATATATATATATGTGTATGTGTATACCTATACATATACATAAATCATATTTTCACGACTATAAGGCGCACCCTCAATGAATGACACATTTTATTTTTTTTTCCATACATAAGGCGCACCGCATTGTAAGGCACACCGCTCTGCATAACACTGGTCTACCGCACCGCATTCGAGGCTGGGTTTACATTATGCATCCACTAGATGGTGCTGCGCTAAAGGGAATGTCAACAAAACAGTCAGATAGGTCAGCCAAACTTTATTAATAGATTACAAATCAGCTTTCTGACAACTCCATTTACTCCCAACATGAATAAACAACAGTTTTTTTATTTTCTCCGAGGTTAAAGTATTAGTATTTTTGTGACACAGCAATAGCATAATAACTCATGTTGAACAGGTGGGCGAATGCGGCATCCAACACGCACGTCTCCGTCTCACCAAAGTCGTCATTAATCGAGTCAGTAATTTCTGCCTTCCTGAAAGCTCGGACCACAGTTTAGACTTCCACTGGGAATGACGGCGAACATAGAATTAATGTGCTAGATTGAGCTCAACCGAAACGAAACGCCATTTTATATATCAGCATTCACCCCGCACCGGAAATAGAGTCGGGGCTGCTTGCCGTAGTTAGGAGAGCTGTGTAGCCTATCGACTGATTTATTTTATTTTATCGTGATAACAATTTTAGTTATTGTCCATATATATAAGGCACACTGGATTATAAGGCGCCCTGTCGATGTTGGAGAAAATTTAAGACTTAGATGCGCCTTATAGTCGTAAAAATACGCTGTGTGTATATGTGTGTGTGTGTATATATATATATATATATATATATAGATATATATCTATATCTATATATATATATATATATATATATATATATATATATATATATATATATCTATATCTATATCTATATCTATATATATATATATATATATATATATATATTTCTGTTTTTCTTTCCTTCAAGCATATTGCTTGACACACTAGCAACCCTTATTCTTTGTGCTATTTCCTTATGATGAGGCAAAACCACACCTGTATTGGCACACCCTTCGGTCAAGGGAGGCCAGGTGAGCAAGGTGTGTCAATTCACTCCTCTTCAACACGCTGATGGTTATGGAAAGGAGCAATTAACATGCTTTTAGTCAGAGTTATTGACATCTCATTTTCTTGTAAATTATCAAAACTTTCAACATTTTTCGTCAACTAAGTTTTTCTTTCTTTATATTTTGTATGTCCGTCTTGTTTTTTAATTGTATGATCCTATTTTGGGCACTGAAACCCATCCCAGCTTTATACTTTGCAACTTTACTGAATTCATTTTGCGACAAGCACCCTTTTTGTAGTGGATTGCATAGTTTCCATTTGCTGTAATAACAGAATAATGGGATCACACCTGGTGCCCCACCCTCATTTTCTTGCATGTATGGACAAGGCTCCCACAGTAATATGTAGAAACACACTGACTCAGTAAAGACGAAACCCAGACCTGTTTATTCATGCCTAATCATTAGCTGCCATTTTATGTCATGTTTGCTATATTAAAAAAACTCACAATTTTCTTAAATTATTATTTTTGTTGCTGTAAATCTACTATTAAATAACAAAATTTGAGCGGGTCGAAATATTTTTGAATGCTACCAGCTAGCCGCACCCGCTGATTTTTGACCCTGAAGAGGCTAACCTCTAAGTGCCATATAGTTCGCGGCTGATCTGCCACGGTCTGCTCTGACCAACGTGGTAAATATGTTGCCATTTTAACCAATACGTCCGAATGCTGAGCGCCAATCTATGCTATTTGAAGTAATGTCACCACTTTTAAAGTACAAACGTTCTCTGAGATCTTTTGACAGCATTGTCGCGCTGTTGCTAATCAAGATAATCAAGGGGAGTATGCATGCAGAATAATCTAGTGGGGGGGGGAAAGGTTTAAAAGCGCACTCTCAAAATAGTAAATAATTAATATTGTACATAGATACAACAGACAAAACTTTGCCTCTGTCAGGCTAAAAACTAAGGTATATCGCAGACTTGTGAGAAGTGGTTATCTGAGGTTTTTGTGATGTGATAATAAAATATTGGCCTGTATTTTAAAAGATACTACAATAACTAAATCTTGTTCCATTTAGAGAAAAGGTGTTTATGTGGCACTTGAAGATTTTGTTCCCTCAGAGTGGTACAGAATTTAGCCAAAAAAGGTAAGATTCCCACTCAAATCTAAATATATCTATAATTAAAGTTAATCTTGCTTGAAACTCAATATTTTTCTTCTGTTAAGATGCACAGTGGATGAAAATTGCTGTGTAACATAGTCAAAGTTAATCTATATGTTTTATTTAATTTATACAGCATAATATTGTATATCTATGTAAATTTATCTTAACACAATGGTACTTACTTGTATGGGGTAAAGAGACAAGATAGTGTGGTGTCCACAGTCATTTTGTTAACATCCCATATTGGTGGCCTGGTTTCGATTCCAGCATGTGCAGGTTGCCTCATGTTAGTATGCATGATGAAAAACTTATTTGGGATGTCCAAAACTTACAATTATTTATGACTAAACACACATCCCTAAAATTAGGATTTGTCTATAATAGCGTGTTTGACAAACAAATTGATTTTTTTTTAAATCTCATTTTAGGGTGTGTGATGGACTAACCCTAGAGGAGATCTTGAAGGCCTATATACACCCAACAGATTCAGACCCTGTAGTACGGCAGAAGTGAGTAATCTATCCTTTGGGATGATTGAGTGTAGAGCTTCACATTGAGATACTGTGTTAATATGAACTTGTGCTCCAGGTTGAAGAGGTATGTACTTACCCCCACTGAGGAAGTCAATGTTTTCATGAAGGCAGAAGGAAGGAAAGCCAACTCTGTCAGGTGAGCTAAAGTGGATATGAATAATGTGTTTATTTCTTAATCATTTTCCATGGTCAGGGTGGAGTAGCAAATTCTGGGTTGTGTAACACACTCAATGTTGGCAAATTAAACCATTTTGCACATCTGACTGGTAGGTTCTAATTAAACCCCCTAAGCCTATTTTGTCTTTTTATTACCAAGACTTGTTTAGAATGGCCTGGTTTAACTGGTTTAGGTTTGTAGCTTCCTGGTTTAATTTCTCACTAAACACGCTAAATTGGATTGAATCATACTTGTAAGATCACAGTGCGCCAGGATACAAAAAACAAAATCTACTTTGCGGAATAACAGTCTTGGGGTACCGCAGGGGTCAGTGCTCGGCCCACTGCTCTTCAATCTTTACATAAATGATCAGCCAAGCTGTTGTCCTTCAACTGCCACCTTCCAAATGTATGCCGACGATGCCGTTCTATATGTCCACGCAAAAGACAAAAAACATGCTGCACAGGAACTCACAGACTCTTGACTCTCAACTTGTCTTTAAACGACAGATGAAAAACACGCAAAATTAAATTAAATTTGTCCAATTCTAGGTTCATTAGAAACAATTTAACGCCGGAGTCAGCAAAATTCAAAATCATATCACACGGCTTACTGCCTAACAAGTTGGTTATCGGGCTCCAAAACAACGCTAAAACCAATTGAAACCATTTATAAGCAAGCTTTAAAAGTATTGGACAAAAAGCCAAAAACACACCATCACTGTCAGATATTAAAAAAACACAAACACCTGAACTAGAACAATACTGTTAAATATGCAGATGCCACCTTTCTTCACAAAATCTTCCAACACAAAGCTCCTTCACTACCAGTTTAGTACAAAAAATATTTCAACATATCAACAAAAAGCCGGCTCTACAGGTGACTGTGTAGTTCCCTTCAAAAAGAGTGCATTCAGACTAAGCACATTCTCTATCCGTGCGGCACATACCTGGTACTCAATACCAATTAGCATACGTGAACTCCTGTCTCTGAACCTTTTAGCCAATCATCTTAAAGCCCGGCTGTTAGACGAACAAAATTGTGATCACAACGCTGTCTAAAACTGTCCGTGTGTGTATGTGTGTCTAGTATGTGTCATCGTTTATCTACAACCTACACAAGGGACTAAAGATGGAAATTTGCCCTCGGCTACTACCTTACATATTTACATATATGTTCATTAACATGAATATAAATGTTCATTAATATGTGCCGTCCCTTATTAAATTATTCAAACTCAACCTGTAACCTACTTGTCCAAACTGTTTTTTTTTCTTTACTCTGACCAAATATATCAACCTTTCGGACCATAAAATAAAAACAATTCTACATTTATTGTTCAAAAGGTTTCCTTTTTATGTCGTATTGACAACCAAACATGGTCGTCAAACTATTTTGACGCTTGATAATATTTAGTCAACTCATAAATTTGAACATTCAATGGAAAACATGAGACTGAATAGTTAGTTATACATATTTAATACCTCAGCAGAAACAGCAGGTACTTTTGGTCTTTGGGGTTTTTAGCCTTCATTTATAATATGGTCCAAATGTATTCTATACAGTAGAAGAACAGTAGCAAAGAAGATGGCGCAAATGGGTAGAGCTTTTCACAAGGTTGTTGTAATAGTTAAATTTACTTTACGGATCATTCCCAAAGTCGCTTGCACACCAGTCTAAACAAATTCGCTAGCGCACTCTGACTTGTTTTTTCTCTACTATTCTCTCATCCTCCCCACGTGTTATAATCATGTTCTTGACAGTGTTTTATGACATTTATGGACAAAAACACATGATCCATGCAGCGCTGTAATGCTTATTCACAAGAGCAATGACACCTAAAAACTCAAATGGCATTATCTCCTGTTTTGCTTGCTGTATTGACGTCAGATAAAAACGACCATGAAGCTCCACCTACGCACTTTGAAATGAGGTGTACCACAAGCACGGGGATGATGTTATTGCGAAATTATGATATTAAAAATGATATGCACACAGGATGTGCCGACGTGTGCATCGACTCGAGTGTTAAATTCCGGGCTCTGAACTTGCATTAGCACGACACACAATCCCTTCTGTGCAATAACTTCGGGGTGTGCTATAACAATGCAATATCTTAGATTGTGCAATATTTTAGAATTACCTTGCCCGGACGTGACTTTTTAAATTACTTCTGTTTTTACTGCGAAAACACACTTTCGTTATACCAACAATTTCGTTATACGCAGCTGTGTATAAAGACAAAAAAGGCTTTTGATTTTGATTGATTGATGGATAAATTCCCACACCAGAGGGTTCCGCCAACTCCAATCATTTTAAATCCCACCACCACAAATACAGTCAGAAAGGCATCTACCACATCCTTGACAAATAGCTTCCACAGGCACAGAATCTTCAAGATTCAAGCAGGCAGGCACCCACTGTACCAGCTTTTTGTTAAAAAAAATTTGGTTAAGTATGCTGTTACGAATTCTATTAATTTAGGAGATAGAAGAGAATCAGATCGTGCTTTTTTTTTTGGTTCTTTTACCCTGGAGTGGTATGTTGCAAGCATTTTGTTGTCAATTAATTATGTTGAACTCCATTCAGTTTAATTCAGATCAAACTTTAAGGGAGTGTCTATTAGCTGGAATTTTTTTTTCAGTTTTGCCAAAGCTTAATTCTTACTCCTTTCAAATAGCAGGTGAACATTGTACAGTATTAAAATGTGTGCGTTGTTGTTACTGCATTATTCTGACCTGTAACAACCTATATAATATAATATGTAACCTATAGTATAATATACTCTGTAAAATAGTAGTCAATATAATCAATCATTTTGGGTTTCCTGATTTAATTTGAATTAGGAAGCTTTAGCTATTTTTTGCGCAAGAATGTCTAACACATGGCAGTTTATTTGTTAGATAATGTCAAATATTCTGGAACCCTTTCTACCTTCTGTGAGGGAGAGTTTCTTGTAATTTAGTGCATTTTGGGGGGACCTGCAAATGTCAGACTTGCAGAGTGCTTTGATTGGCTTATTGAATGGGTGTCTGCTCAGGTGGCTTGGTCTCCTTGTGCTATAAGCAAAACAAACAATAGCTCTACAAATGTTTTTGTGTTTGCTTTGACAGCTTGTGGGGAGTCTGCCAGTTGTGGAATAAATCCACCCTTATTTTCTGTTGTCTTTTGGTGATGACAAATGTTTCTGGAGTATGTTGATTGTAAAAGCAAACCATGTCCCTCAAGAATCCAGTTAACTATTTTGATGGGTGTTTTATGACCATCCCTTATTGCTGAAAGGACTACTTGGAGACGAGAAAAGACTCGTGTCATCCCAACAAGCAGTATGGCTTGCGCTATGGAAGCTGCTTAACTTGACTTGGACATTTGTGTAAGAAGAACTCGATCGAGCAATGCACCACAATATACCTTTAATGATTTATTTCAGAGTTTTACAGAGAGGTGGATAAAAGCTGTTGTTTTAGATTTACTGTATTACTTAAATTGCATGTTGTTACTGTCGATAATCATTAATTGGTCTAAATTTCATCTTGAAAAGGTACCACAAGTTGGATTTACGGAAGAGCTTAAGAGACAACTTGACCAACAAAACTTTGATCGAGTATCCTATACTCCATGTGGTACTACGGGATCATTGGAAGGACTTCCCATTGGAAGAATCAGGTAAATAACTGATGGATTCAAAATATAATTACTGTAATTTTAGGACTATACGCCACTTTTTTTCTCCTGCTATGATTCCTGCGCCTTCTAGTTCAGTACAGCTAATTTGTGGATTTTTACTGCCTAATGAAATATATATCATCTTTGGTGGTAAATATCCCACTATACAATGTAGACCTTCTGTCTTGTATTCAATTTATATATATATATATATATATATATATATATATATATATATATATATATATATATATATATATATATATATATATATATATATATATATATATATATATATATATATATATGACCAAACATTTTTTCTTTATATTTTTGAGTGGGTGTGGCTTAGAGTCAGGTGCACCTTATAGTTAACAATTATGATATTTCATAAATAGTATATCAGACCTTGACATCTGGAACACATAAATTTTAAGTTATTAACATTTATGACTGATGCTTTGCTTCATTTGATTTTTCTATTGAACCCTATACTTGGCTGGGTGGGAATGAGAGGTAATAGTACCAAAGCAATTCCAACAGGATCATATCATGGTCTTGGTTTCTCCAACTGGGACTGAAAACATCCCATTTCTCATATTTTAGCCATGGTAACGTACTACCCTGACAAAAAATAATGTGGTCTGTGCAAAATCATAATCTCTGCTTTAACCTCGAGAGCAAGCATTGCCAAAGAGAGGATTAAACATGGCTTACTGTTAAATAATGACTTCATGTGATGTGAAATGACATGGGAGGAGGCGTTGTGCTTATATCACTTGCCTATCACTCCCCGCGGAGTCTTACGTGCCATGCTATTATTAAGACACAACAATTATGTTGAGACATTTACCTCAGATTTCGTGTTTCTTGACACACGAAGCTCTCCAATGTTTTTTCTTGTAATAAATCAAACTTGGCCTTTATCATAGCATTAATGTCAGATCCATTCAGCATGATTGACAGAGATATAAAGTTGTTTTGGTGTGTTTGTGTATGTTTTCCATGATAAGGCCTTGCTGTCTCACAGTTTTGATGTAATGCCAGTCAAAAAAACATCCTGATAATTGCTCATTCCATAGCCTGGAAAGCTGGACAGGAAGTGATAACAAGCTATCAGATAGGTGTTATAGCAACGGAAATCAGCTGAAGTGTTGCACAACGTGCAGGGGTCAACAACTGGTTTCGTAGGGAGTGAAAAGTGTTGAAATGTTGCAGATATTACAAACTATCAAAATTGCACAACATAGATGAAAAGATGGAGAAAAAAAAGAATTGGATTCTATGCCTTGGCGAGATCAACCTGGTCGCAAAATACAGTATAGATGTAGTGAATTCATACTTAACAATTTCATGTATACACCATTGGTTAAGAAATAAAAGGCAGCATAAAGAGCCCTGTCACTCAAAGGCACCAGTTCAGTCATTGAATGGTGTGATCCATTAGTCAATATCCACAAACTTTTTAGTATTGCGTTCGTTTTGCTCTTTTTGTAGCAACCTGCTTTGGTGACAAACAAAATGGTTTTTTTTGTTACCTTAAAATAAATATATAAATAACATCCAGTTTACTGTAAATGTGTGATGCTCGCTTTCTTGGTGAACGGCGAAGTCGGTAACTGTAATTTGTTTTGTGATCTTAGCTTCAGTCTCGTTCGTTCACCCAGCATTCTGAGTAAAAACAAATGCAATTTTTCATCCTTCACCTTACCATGACAAAACGCTGTTGCAAAGGAATTCCAAAATCTCGGTGAAAAATGGACATACCACGACTCAACTTAATGTTTGTTCTTGTAACTAGTGATGGATCTTTTATCACCTGATTTCGCAAAACTAATGCAAAGTTCATTGCGTTGACAGGCTTAAATACTGAGTGATTGCATATTTTGTCAGTAAGGCTGAGGAGCCTTTACAGTCATGTCAGGCCTGACAGGCATTGATCCAATAGAAACATTTATGTAAATACGAGAGACAAATACCAGAAAGTATAAAGACCCTAAGTAAAAAAAAAATTCCAAATGTTATTGCGTCTTTATTAGGATCTGAATTCATGTATTTAATTATAGTTTAAATGCATGTAATTGATGTCTAATTTGTTTTATTTTTTCACCCCGCAGCCTTTCTTTCTGACATTTCCATCCTGTTATATTACATAACTCAGTCTGGCATGGTGCCCCAATATTAGCACGAGCAAGGGCCCAAATAATAGCGTCATCCTTCCCCTCCTGTCTGACCTATCCCTCATTTTGTAATGTTTACATACGACTCTAGTTATGCATGAGCAAAATCATCACACTAAGCATATGCATGTTCAGTCAAAAATGTCAATTCCTGTTTGTATTGTTTCAGTGGAGCCTGCATCAGCCGGGAATAATTGTGGAACGAAGAGCATATCTGTGGGCCAAGCAAGCGAGGACCTCCCCTTATGGTCCCCATCCTCACATTGTCCTCAGATAAAAAGAGAAAACATCTTCAATGCAACACCATCATCGATCCCCCCATTAGAGAAAAAGGCAAAGAGAGAATTAGGGGAGCTACAACTGGAAGAGGGAGAGATTCTAGATAGTGAGGATTAAGTGAAGGAAGAAACTATAATGAACATGAATACAATGATAGAGATATCTGATGATGCTGAACACAAAGACTAGATAGGAGACTGGAAAGATGAATTGCATTGACAAACATATTGGCATGTTGGCAGCAGTTTGACTGCTAAGGTTTTGGAGCGAGTTGGAATGAGTTGAGTTTGCTAATAATTGTAATTGAAAGTCAAACAATGTTATTTTTAGGGGCACACTCAATAAACAAAAATAAAAGAAAATCTAATACAGTGATACCTCGAGATACGAGCTTAATCCGTTCCGGAACTGAGCTCGTATGACAAGATTCTCGTAACTCGAGCGGACGTTTTCCATTGAAATGAACGGAAAACAAATTAATTCGTTCCAGCCCTCTGAAAAAACACCAAAAACAGGATATTGGATTGGAAAAAATGTTTTATTTCTTCTAATTCGCCATCTATTAACAAAGTACCACATAACTAGCGGTTTAATAGTAATAAAATGTGTTTAATCTAACTAAAATTGGGCAGATTTCGCCGACGGGAGACAGAGACGTTTGGGGGCGCGAGGGGGTGGGGTTCGTTTTTTTCCACGACAACTCACTCGTAAACGGAACAAACAAATTTAAATTAACTTGGATTAATATATACAGACACTCAAACATACGTTTAATGTAACTTTACACAACTGAATTCTAATTTTGTTGTAATCTTTTGTTACCTTCGTTTTTCGGGTTGGCGGTTTGCCACGCCTACGCGCTCACGTTCGCTATCGATGGACTGTTTGCTTTTGTATTGCCTTCAAAATATTCCCAAAATAATGCCCACAAATGTCCTCACAATAGGATAACGCACAACCACTTGCCAACGAGAAATAGTCTTTAAGGGACGATCGCGGGACCATTCCTAAGAAAGAACAACAGGAAATGACATAGCTGAGCTTCCCACGTATTAATTGTGGGTAATGAAGTTTTATTCTGAGAAAGGTTGCCATTGCCTATGGGTGTTGTCTGCAGGAGTATACTTCAATACCCAGAAAGCCTTCTTTTTGCATGCGCGTTGTGCGTTTCCTGGTCCGAGGAGGAACTCGTTTGAATTAATCGTTCCGTGCTCGTAAATATTGTTATACACGAAAGATATGCAAAAAAGACCTGGCTTGGTCGCATCACGAAATTTTGACCGCATAACGGGCGAATTATTCGATCGAAATTTCCCCCGTAAGACGAGCATTTTGTATGACGAGCGGTCGTATGACGAGGTACCACTGTACATTGGAAATTATCATTTATTCCCTGCACCCTCCATGGTTAGATGTCCGGCAAAATAATCTGTTGTATCAGGAACATTGATTTATTCATTTGGCCAGCCAATTGCAGGGCATAGGAATTATGCAAATAGTAACAAATGGTTCTGTGGTTGCTTAGAAAGCAAAACGTTTTGTGGTACCTCAATGTGCACTTTCATGCACTCACCCATCTGGACTCTATGTACTGTATTCTTACCTAATGTTAGTTGAGTAAAACTTGAAAGACAGTAATAACTGACAGTCCAGCCCGTTGGTGGGGCCTGTGTTTATGGATGTGTTTTTACAGCCAATGCTAACCTCTTTTGGATGTTAACTCCTATTCACTGACTTTCTTTGAAGTGTAAGCCTCTGATGACGCATTTTCCAACCTTTTCCAGTCAGGGGGCAATGATCTCACATTTGAGTGCATCCTTTTAGTCGGGACAACTAATGGGCCAGAGACCTCTAGCTGTTACCTCGATTGAATGATGCCATGCAACAGTCAAAGTTGGCTTTAAATCATGTCTGCTTAATCATTATTCAAAGCAGTAACTTGGGTTAAACATCTTTTTCCTACAGTTCTTATCTAGTATATGTAAATAAAATTACAAATCGGTTTCCTTGAACACATCACATTTTTCTCTAGATTAGTAGAAAGCACATTGAAATTATATTCCATTGTTGCATTTAATACAAGGGTGTCAGACTTGGGTTGGTTCGCGGGCCGCTTTAACGTCAACTTGATTTCAGGTGGGCTGGACCATTTTAGAAATATTTAGATTTTTTTTTTCTAAATGGATTAAACGCCCTGAATATCCAGTTTTTTATAGATCTAAAACAATGTTTATTTTAGCTTTTTTAAATATATTTTTAGATTTTACAAAATGATTTTTGAACTAAAAACACAGAAAACATTGATTAAAAAATTACAATTATTGATTTAAAAAGGGGGAAAATCAGGAAATTTAATGTACATCTATACTCTTCATTTTAATTTGATCCTAAAACAGAAAGTCGGCACTCATGATTTACTTTCCCGGGCCACACAAAATGATGCGGCGGGCCAGATTTGGCCCCCGGGCCGCCACTTTGACACGTGATTTAATGTATATGTAGTCAGATTTTAGTGCTTTTTGAAATTTACATCAAAGTATCTTCTATTAAAAATATGTATATACTTTAACGAATCTGCTTGCAGGTATTCTTCAGATTGCAGTGTTGGTATGTGGAGTCTTATATTTTAAATGCTGCCCCTAAACACGATTGTATTGGTGCAACACTGCTACGAATATTGTAGACCACTCATCATACAGTGTTAAAATGATCTAGTCTTTCATGAAATTTTAAACACTTGATTTTCTGCATACTCTTGCCGAAACAAAAGTACATTCTTAGATAAAATTCATTCCACATATTTGTTGCTTGGTCTACTGGCAATATACCAACCAAGTTTACTGAATTGTTGTTTCCTTTTTAACCAGAAGATGGTGCATCTAACGTGTCTTTGACTTAAAACCTTCCCTGCTTTCTGGCTGTAAATTCCTTAAAAGTTGATGTCATCCTGAGTTGTCCAAAGTGGATCTAGGCTCTGGAAAACGTCTGACACTCAAGTGTATTAACTTCCATCATTTTGTAATGCTTCTTGGTTGCCTTGTATTACATAGTGCATGATGAAGTTTTAATGCTAATGTGTTTTTCATACAAACTTTTTTTTGTTTAAAGCTTGAATGTGTTAGCTACTAAGGGAATGGATCCTGGAGTGGAAGTTTGTTGTCTCTTTTTTTCCCCTTTGAAAATAAAAATAATAAAAACATTTAAATGTGTTTGTAGTTGAGTAGGTCACCCCACTTTGTTTGGGTCAATGAATCACTATTGAAAAATGTTGAAAAGATCCTCCTCTCTCTGTTGCACATGCATCAAAAAGGAATGTGAATGAATGAAAAGACTGCTCACATAACAGTCAAAAACCATTACATAACCAAGTTAGCTGTATTGTGTTAACAAGACAAATGACAGCCTGATTGCATGGAACTTGCAGTGTAAATAAGGCACTTTGGTGAAAATGTGTTTTGAGCACGCAACACAAAGGCAACGAGCAAAGACAGGTTCTCTTTGACTATTTTGACTGTAAATCAAGGGTACTGGGGAAAGCACACTATTATGATAAGGTATGTAAACTGAAGTATTTTATGAAAGCATTATCTTAAAATTAAGTGGCCACATTTTATGCAGTATGGATCTCCATCAGAGATGGTTGGGAGTTTCACTTTTTGAAAAAAGCATCCATGTGCATTGTGCCCCCTACCCTCTACAATGGAATGTGTTTGGAATTTTCGAATTTAATGAAATGTGTCATGCGAGCGCAAGGAGTATTTGTATATTTTTAGATCATCCAAGCTAAAGTGAACATGCTGCTCTGAAATACTTTCCAACATCTGCCGCCCATCAGGTTGTCTGCTTTTCCGAGCCATTGCTGCATTCCTGAGCCACTCCCAGTACCTGAATAAAAAAAGGAAAGGGAGCCGATCCCATCCCTACTCCGTTTCAAGATCATGTTGTAGTTATTTAACACAAGATGCAAGCCTTTCCGCACCAGACTGACTTCAGAGTCATAAAAGTAGCAGACAGCAGCATGAGTTCAGGTTGCCAATGAATCTGCTGGTTCTTATAATAGCATCACACTTACAATAGTTCTACAATGTCTAACTTTTCTTAACAAAAAACTTTTTGGGCTCCTGTGGAAAGTGAGGAGGAAGAATTCAAATAAAATCGAATAATTTGATGTACAAGATCATTAAAATGATGATTTTTTGTCTTAAAGGTCTATTGCTGGCTGGATCCGAGCAGAATTTAATAATTAGCATAAGTTTATCGAAATTTTGACTCACTGACGGGCGGCCCGGAAAGGCGAGTGGTTAGCACGTCGGCCTCACAGCTCTGGGGTCCTGGGTTCAAATCCAGGTCATGTCCATCCGTGTGGAGTTTGCATGTTCTCCCTGGGCCTGTGTGGGTTTCCTCCGGGTACTTCGGTTTCCTCAATCATTCCAAAAACATGCATGGTAGGCTGATTGGACACTCTAAATTGCCCTTAGGTATGGCTGTGTGTGCATGGATGTCCGTCTCCTTGTGCCCTGCGATCGGCTGGCCACCGATTCAAGCCCGGAGACAGCTTGGATTGGCTCGAGGACCCCCCGTGACCCTAATGAGGATAAAGCGGTTCAGAAAATGAGATGAGATGACTCACTGACCCCATATTTTTCCCTGCTTTCTATAGCCAAGTATGTTAGACAGATACAAATTTAAACTAATTTAATGTGTAGTATAATAGACGGCCAAGTGAAGAGTGGTTAGCGCAATGGCCTCACAGTTCTGAGATTGAGTGTTCAATCCTACGTTCGGACCTTCCTATGTGAAGTTTCCATGGTCTCCTTGGGCTTGCGTGGGTTTTACCCAGGAACTCTAATTTCCTCTTACGTCCCAAAAACATGCAGGGTAGGCCGGTTAAACACTCTAATATTGCCCCTGGCTATGAGTGTGACCTTGAATGAATGTCTGTCTCCGTGTATCCTGCAATTGGCTGGCCAATTCAGGTTGTCCCCTGCCTGCTTGCTAACTGTATAGTTGGCTGGGATAGACTCCAGGACCTCCATGACCCTTGTGAGGATAAGCGGTATGGAAAATGAATGTGTGTAGTATATAGATGTGTACTTGCTTCAAATAGCAGTCCAAAGCAATAAAAAGTCAGGAGAAGTGGTATTATATAAGTGATCAGTCTTGCTCCTCTTTTGTAGAATTTGCTGGATCTGCAGAGTTATCTAACATACCGTTGTGATTTTCTGTTTGAAGACAACACAGACAGTGTCATATTTCATAAATAAATTTATTTTGTTTGTGGCATATAAAATTAAATCATTTTACAATTTATTCCAGTATGAATTATAATATCCAAATAAAGTAGCTACATTTTCTTAGATAAATAATATTAACAACAATGAAAAACATTCATTCATTCTTTGACATGCATCGCTTTGTCTTTTTTTTTCTTTCATGAGGGATGTTCACTAGCTGCCACAAAACATGAACCATAATGCCCACGTCAGGAAATCATGAAACCACATGCTTGATAAACAAGCAGGTTACATTGTGGGATGGAATGCTAATTGATGTTACGTGCGTGCATACGGACACACATAAGCGCACAAAAGTCTACAGTCTTGGCCATGTCCGACGTTAAAAGATCAAAATATACATGGTGAATTGATACCAGTAAATAACGTAAATGTACAAATATTACATCTTGCTCCATAACGAAGCCAGCATAGATGCTCCCCTAATATGAAGCAATAACAAAAATAAACAGTGCACTTGATAAAGTCCTCCTCATGTAAGCCCGCAATTCCTTAGGAATCTAGTTACAACAAGAAGCTGGTAGTTTTGTGGTGTCTTATTCACACCCCTGCATTCATCTGGACTGCCGATGGCTGCCACTCCTGTGTGGGGGTGAAGGAACGCCTTCGCCAATTAGTCTCTAAACTTGTGGATGTCGTTGGAGAGACGGTAGAACGGGTAGGAGGCTTCGTTTGCGTGGGGACAGTTGTAGGTGCACTTGCAGGACTCGATCATCATGATGTTCTTGTTGAAGGTCTCGCCATCCTCGCACCGGAACTTGACTCGAATGGTTCTGGTGTCGTGGGGGCTGCAGCAGCGACCGTCCACGCAGGCCCCGCAGTACTTAGGTCTGTACTTCTTCAAACTGGAGCAGCCAGCATAAGTGAACTTCACTGGTTGACTGGACTTTTTGGTTCTGCTGCATTTCTTTCCTTTCTGAAAATGAATGAACACAGCGGCGGATAAGACAGATGCTCGAGCCTGAAAGTGCTGATGTGCTCGTATTGTTTAAGGATATTATGGTGTGTAAGGGGGGTAAATCTACCTTGAGACTGGAGTAAGGAGACTGGGTGCATGGTCGCACTTCACAGATTCGAGTCTCTTTAACCAGCTTGCAATCTTCATTGTTGTTGGTGACTCTGGTAGAGATGCCTGTTCCACAGCTCTTAGAGCACTGAGACCACGGTGTGGTTTGGATGATGCACTTCTGGCTATTAAACATCTGAATTTCAGCTTGTGGTCGGTAGGCTGCAGCCAAAGGGAGAAAATATCAAGTTAGCAAACTTACATTTTTTAGGATGGTAGTACATGTCGAGTCAAAAGTTGTTTCCTTACCAGCTAGTGACTTGAGTCCTCCCTTCACGTTGGCGATGAGCTCGTTTTTCTTTGTCAGGTCTCTTTCCAGTTCGTCTGGAGTCTTGTCTTTGCCAAAGATCTTCTCCATGATGTCAGTGGCCTTGCCATCATCGCACACCCACTCTTCGCAGCACTGGCCTGCTACCTTGACCAGTCTTGGGTTGGCGCAGCCCAGATTGGGCAAGGAGAGCTCCTGAGGGCACAGTGGGACACATCCCACTGCGCCATCAATGCATGTGCATTGATGTTTACAGTTAGGCTGGAAGCTTTCTCCGTTCTGGTAGATCCTGCTGTTGTACTCGCAGGGCCTCCCCTCTGACTTGGCTGCAGGAGGAAGAAGGAAAGACAATAGTATTAATTCCCTGCTCTTCTGTTAGATAAAGACCGTCTAGAATGCTATGACTTTATCTTCAAAAGTTTCCTTCATCTGCATTTCGCAGTGCCCAAATCCCAAATTTGTTCTAAAGCTCATTTGTAGGAGAGACAAAAGCACACACGTGCGTTCTACATACCTCGGCAAATGCCACGAGTCGCAGCAGCAGCAAAGGTGGCCCCGAAATTACACTCCAGCCCTTTGGTGTGGTCGCAGGGCTCGGTTAAGCTGCAGTCCTCATTCAGCTGCCTGGCGCAAACTTTGCAACAACCGCAACCGTCTGGAACCACGCTGACACCGGGAGCACACCTAGGTATCTCCACTGGACACTCGCACACGGATGGGCAAGAGGAGAAAGCCTGTACGGATAAAAAAAAAAGCCACTTAGCACTGGAACCAATATTCCCTCTTGAAAAAAAATATGGGAGATGAATAACTTACCATGTGGATGCTCCCCAAAAAGGTAATGACAACAAAAATCATCTTCATTTCGGTTAAGTTTCTTGCAAACAGCAATCCTGGTCCGAGAATGAGAAAAAATCGGCAAAATGTGTCTTGTTGGATGAGTAGTATTCCCTCTTGCTGTCTCGGCTGCTGGTCTTTGGAGATCCAAGCTGGGCTTAGTGAAGCTCTCGGTAAAGTCTGCTGAGCTCCGGCACTCTCCTCGCTTATATACTCTACTGGGAAGCTGACGTCGTTCCGGGCTGCCTGCTGAACTGTTCCCAAACTATGCCAGGAATGTTTCTCTGCCTTTTTCCATCCAAGACGTAAGCTCCTCCCCGTCTAAACTGTGTACTTTTTTTTTCTGTCTCCCACTCTCAACTGGATTTTTTCCCCTAATGGTGCCCATAGGAACGCACTTTTCCTTCTCACATACCCCTTCGAGTTTATCGTAACCCGATTCGAAATTCTGTCTGTCAAAAGTAACAAACTGTCTGGAAAAAAAGCAATGTTTTTTTTTTCCATTTTGTGAACGTTTGTTTTTATCATGCTTTTTATGTAATCACATTTTACGTCTTGCCGATCACACAAATGAGGGTTGACAAAAACATGATATGTGAATTTTGTGAATGTTTGTTTTTATAATGTTTTGTTTATGTAATCACCACATGGGGGGGCGGCCCGGCTGCTGAGTGGTTAGCGCGTTGGCCTGACAGCGGGGGTCCCGGGTTCAAATCCATGTCAGTTCACCTGTGTGGAGTTCGTTCTCCCCGGGCCTGTGTGGGTTTTCTCTGGGTACTCTGGTTTCCTCCCACATTCCAAAGACATGCATGGTAGGCTGATTCGAGACTCTAAATTGCCCTTAGGCATGAGTGTGAGCGTGAATGGTCGCGTTTCATTGCCATTGACGGCACTTGACGTCCAATTAATTGAAAGGGGTAGAAAAGTGAATGGTCGTGTTTCATCGCTATAGACGGCACTAGACGTCTAGTCCATTTTTTTCCCGGGGAGGGAGTCCTGCCAACTCACCCACTCAATAATGGATTGGACTTCTAGCATCGTCAATGGGAGCCAATCAGTAAATGCGCATTTAGAATGTGTTACTGCGGAAACTGTTTACAAAAACAGTAGCTTTTTTCACATGAGAGACTGAAGATGTGGGTTGCAATACGTTTAACAGAGTCTATTTCTGTCTCCCCGGTGCCTTTATTCAGCAGAGTTAAGCGCTTCCAGATGCGCTCCACAACGCAGACGTAACTATATTGCCATATTTGGTATGGCAGTAGCCTACATTATTAACATATCCCCCCTTCCTTTTTGGCAAGCAGACCACAAAACATTCCTGACTGCTTAAAGGCTTGTTAAAAATGTTCTTCGCGCTAGGAAATTCCTCTGCATTCATTGCTCGGGGTAGTTTTTAACTTTTCACGCCATCTGTCTATCATGTGTCCAAGGGGAGAAAAAGTAGGTCCTTCAAAGATAAAAAGCTTCCATTTTCAACAAGTGGAGGAGGATTAGTGGGAGAGGACGATCCTTTGGTGGATTTTTTTTTAGATCACCGTGTTTAAATGGGTGGCCCGGTGGGGCAAGTGGTTAGCGCGTCGGCCTCACAGCTCTGGGGTCCTGGGTTCAAATCCGGGTCGGTCAACCCGTGTGGAGTTTGTTCTCCTCAGGCCTGCGTGGGTTTCCCCCGGGTACTCCGGTTTCCTCCCACATTCCAAAGGCATGCATGGTAGTCTGATTGGACACTCTAAATTGCCCCTATGTATGGGTTTGATTGAGTGTGTATGGTTGTCCGTCTCCTTGTGCGCTGTGATTGGCTGCCCACCAATTCACGATGTCCCCCGCCTCTGGCCCGAAATCAGCTGGGATAGGCTCCAGCACCCCCTGCGACCTAGGATAAAAAGGTTCAGAAAATGAGATGAGTTGTGTTTAAATGACAAATGATAACATCTGATGGAAAAAAAACGCAAATAGCTTTGTATTCCCAAAAATACATGAAAAATAAGTATTATTTCAAGAAGGTATAGTTTATTTCTCTGTTATCGCCATGTCCCCTAAGACACAAAACGACTGAGGGACGTCTACTGAGGTTTTGTTTTGGTTTGAATCATTTTATTCTATTTTCGCCTATACTATATTTTACCTTTTCGTTGACTGTCTTCATATTTATTGGAAACCAGTTGGATAATTAGGGCGCACGTCTGTTTCCAGACGCTAGATGGGGACATTTAAAAGGATGGACCCAGTATTTGTCCCAAATTATCTGTTACATTGGACATTTTAAGGTGAATAATGTTAAATTGATATCCAAGAAAGTAGTGGTATGCGCGTGTTTAGACTGGTGGGCGTGTCTGTGAGAGAGGGGGTGTGACCGTGTTAGCACATGGTCGTGGTTTCCCTCTGCAGTGCTCAACACAAAACTATGTTTCCTTTGAAATGTCGGCTTGGTGAAATAAGGGTAAGGTATTTTTTTGTTTATTTTCACATAACTTGGGCTTCCAGCTCACAAAACCCATACCAGAAGTTTAAGTCGTTGAACCATGCAGTTTACGTAACTTCACGGGAAAAATAGTTGTAATGTTAAGCAATTTTACGTAGATTGCGAGGTGCGAGTTGTAATATTATGAGAAAAGTTTAAATATGTGATTAAAGTTGTTATATTATTTGTTTTTACATTACGTGAGTGGTAAGCACGTCGGACTCGCAGTTCTGGGGTCGAGGGCTCAATCCCCACTGTGTGGAGTTTGCATGCTCTCCCAGTGCTTGTGTGGGTTTTCTTTGGGTACTCCGGTTTCCTCCCACATCCCCCCAAAAATGCGTGATAGGCTGGTTGAACACTCTAAATTGCCCCCTAGGTATGAGTGTGAGCGTGAATGGTTGTCCATCTCCTTGTGTCGTGTGATTGGCTGTCCCCTGCCTGGTGCCCATAGTTAGATGGGATAGGCTCCAGCACACCCGTGACCCTTGTGAGGATAAGCGGTTCATAAAATGAATGAATGAACGTAACATGAACGGAAGTTGTTTGGTTTTGTGGGCTTCGACTTTTGCTGACGTTTGGTCTGTGTGAACACAAAACTGATGTTGGCGAAGGGAATAGCTCAAGCATGGCGTTGTAGCGTTAATATTAACTTTGGTTTGAATCCAGCTTTACAGTACTTGTAACTGAAAAAAATGCTATAAAAGAGTAAAACCCAACACTGCTTTAAAATTTCTGTCCCTCCAAAGTAGTACTTCGTTTTTTTTTAAGTTTGATTGCAAATGTCTAACTGTTAACTAAGTCAGAGAAGATCTCATTTCTCAATTTGCCAACAAATTTAGACATAAATTTTACTGCGTAACAAATTTATTGTCTGATTGAGTTCTTGTCACTTATTCACCTTCGCCATTAATGTGAATGTAACCCTAACTGTCTGGTGTGTTTAAATACCATTGTGGAAAATCACGGACATGTTATAAACATCTATTTCAATCCCGGAAACAGCGAGAAGCTGCTATAATAGAGCCAAGTAATGACGTTTGAACCGACCCAGAGGTGAGACCATTTATCAAATGACTGAAAAAAAACTACGGTGAAATAAAGCTTATTGACGGAAGGGCTTGTGAGAACATTTACTTTTGGTTTTGTGTAATGATGAAATATAAATCTAAACTGAGTAGAGCTAAATTGACAAATACAGGAGCAGAATTTTATATTCTTCCCCACACGAACATGTGCCTTTGCTTATTTATTTTTTTGTGCCACCCGATGGTGTAGTGGTTCATTCTCCTGACTTTAGTGCAAGCACCTCAGGATCGATTCCCACTCAGCAGTGGTGTGATTTTTAATCCAAATGGTTGTCTGTCTATACAAGTACCCTATGACTGCCAGGCGACCAGTCTAGTCTGGTGTTCGCCTTTAGTTCTGATAGGCTCCAGCAACTGGCAAGCATGATTTGGACAAATGGTGTTGAAAAGGAATGTATATACTTGCTGGAACAGTGAAGGACCTTTTTTGAATTTCATTCACAAAGTATAGAAAATATATTGGTAAAACAAAGAATTATGAGTGGTTGGCCTCACAGTTCTGGAGTCTGGGGTTCAAATCCAGGTCTCTGCGGAGTTTGCATGTTCTCCCTGGCCTGTGTAGGTTTGTTCTCGGTACTCTGCTTTCCTCCCACATTCTAAAGCAGGGTTGGGCAAACTTTTCGGCCCGGGGGCCACATTGACTTTAAACATTTGACAGGCGGGCCATGTCAGCACAAGATACGATACATATAAAAACTGCATCCATTAACAGTACATATGAAACATAAACAGAAAAAAAGGACTAAAGTATGAACATACTCATCACTCATCTGGGATTTATGGGGTGCTTTCTTGGTTTTCATCAGACTAAAGGTCTGTTCACACATATGTAGAGCCAAATAACACCAGAATCCTCTGTGCCATCTTCTGGATGTTTGGAAATTTGGCTGCACTTAATGAAGCATAAAACTCAGAGACTTTCAGGGAGTTGAACTTGTCACATTGGAGATCAATCAGTTCCAACTGCAACTCCTGTGGTACCCTTTCCGGGTCTTGTGAGAAAGGAAATGACACAAGCTGTCAATTTTTCCAAAATCACAAAACCGACGGCAGAATTGCTCATGCAGGTCATCCAATGATTTCCTGTATTTTGACCGATTTTTTTTTTTAAAAAAATTTAAAAAAAATTTTTTAATAATAATTTGGACAACGTCGGCAGGCCGGATTAAAAGGCCAAATTATTATGGCCCACGGGCCGTAGTTTTCCCATGTCTGTTCTAAAGACATCCATGTTAGGGTGGTTGGACACTCTAAATTGCCCCTAGGTATGAGTGTGAGTGCGAATGGTTGTCTGTCTCCTTGTGCCCTGCGATCGGCTGGCCCCTGATTCAGGGTGTCTCGTGCACGAAGTCAGCTGGGATAGGCTCCAGCACCCCCGCAACCCTTGTGAGGATAAGCGGTTCAGAAAATGAACTAAACCTTTGTTCCATTACATTTCATTTGTTCAATGTTTGTATACAGCTGCCAATCGGTGTAATTGCTGACAGTTTTATGAGCCTTTTGCAACGGCCTAATCAGGCAAGTCACAGTAGATTGAGCGTTTCATTACAGTCATACCACACGAATAAGGGATAGTGTTTCCGGTGCCACTTCATCCACAGCTGGAGAATTGGGTCTTCTTTCAGTCATTGCTTTCATAGCTGCAGTGTACCTGCCAGGTGTACAACAAGTATGTGGGGTTTCCTTTGTTTAAGTAAGCCAAATTCCTCAGCCTGGAGAAAAACTCGGGAGTGGTTTTTGTGCCATATCTTTCAATGATGGAGGGAAAAAAAAGATTCCATGTGTCTGTGTGGGTGCAGGTGTTTGTGTCGAGGGGGCTAAGGCTGGTGAGCCTGACTTGAGTGGGAAAAAAAGGAATGTTGGGCTCCTGGAATGTTTCAAGCAGTCGGAGATAATTAAGGGAATCTGGAACAAGAAAAGACAAACCAAGGTCCTGCAGTGGAAGAATGTGCTTTTAGGATGTCTGAAGAAACATTCTGTCTATGCAGAATGCTTCACTGGGTCCAGAGCTTCCCTCAGATAGTACTTTTGGCAATACAACACCTTCTTCTTTTTGTCTCACATGCACTTGCTGTAATCCTTTTACTCTGCAGTACACTTGGAATATTGCGAGGGAATCACTATTTTCCTGCATTTTTACCTTGGTGTCCTTAAAGTATTTTTATTCATTCACTTTCTAAACTGTTTTATCCTCACAAGGTCGAGGGGGTGCTGGAGCCTATCCAGGCTGACTTCGGGCACCTGGCAGGGGACACTCTGAATTGGTGGCCAGCCAATCGCAGGGCACGAAGAGACAGACAAGCACCTACACTCACACTCATACCTAGGGGCAATTTAGAGTGTTAAACCAGCCTACCAAGCATGTTTTTTGAATGAAGGAGGAAACCGTAGTACCTGTAAAAACAACCACACAAGCGCGAGGAGAGCATGCAAACTCCACACATAAGGACCAACCTAGGATCGAACCCCGGGCCCGAGACCGGTGCAGCCAACGCGCCTACCTTACCACTCAACCGCTTAGCCTCCTAAAAGTCTTATTTTTTTGTAATTATAAAATACCCCAAATATGTGCCTTTTCCCCAATATAACCCCCTTCTTTTCATTTTTTTGTCAAAAATGACTTAATAAATAAATACATAACTATACACATTGAAATTATTGTGCACCTGGTCTTTTTGTCTGTTGCTCCATCCTGATCATTTTCTTACTATGTATTTTGTGCATAAAAAAAAGTGTATCAATGTGCATTTGCCACCGTTTTATATAATATTTTTGTCACTTCTTCTCGCACGACATTTGCACCACCTCAGGCAGCTGCCATTTTACCAGCTGGCAGGAACTATGCTTGCTCACTGGCAAAAGTTGGTCTCCTCGCCTCGGTCACGTTAGAAGGTGGGTGCTTGAGCCTATTCCAGCCAATTATGGGCACCAGGCAGGTGACACGCTGAATTGGTTGCCAGCCAATCGCAAAGCACAAGGAGATGGACAACGATTCGTGCTCACAATCCTCAGCTCACAATACCTAGGGGCAATTTAGAGCAGTGGTCCTCAACCATCGGTCCGTGGTCCAGTATCGGGCCACGAGCCCCCTGGTGCTGGTCCGTCAGAGTAATAAATATTAAAGTTATTATAATAATAAATGATTGATATTATGCTTGGGATTTTTTTAGTTTTGCCGTCATGGACGTCGTTTGTGCACCAAGCCCACCCCCACCCATTTTTGTCTTAAGTTGTCGCCCCCCCAATAGCCGGTCCGCAAGAAAATAGAAAAGCTTTACCAGTCCGTGGCGAGAAAAAGGTTGGGGACCGCTCATTTAGTGTTCAACTAGCCTACCAAGCATGTTTTTGGAATGTGGGAGGAAACTGGAGTAACCGCATGCTCCGGTTTCCTCCCACATTCCGAAAACATGCATGGTAGGCTGATTGAAGACTCTAAATTGCCCCTTGGTATAAGTGTGAATGGTTGTCTGTCTACTCGTACCATGCGATCGGCTGGCTACCAATTCAGGGTGTCCCCCACCTCGTGACCGAAGGTCAGCTGGGATAGGCTCCAGCACCCCCAGTGACCCGTGTGAGGATAAAGCAGTTCAGAAAATGAATGAATGAATAATAATAAGTTTCATGTCATCTTATTTTCTGAACTGGTTTATCCTCATTAGGGTCGCAGGAGGTCCTGGAGCCTACCCCAGCTGACTATGGGCAAGAGGTGGGGGGACACCCTGAATCGGTTGCCAGGCAATTGCAGGGCACAAGGAGACGGACAACTATGCACACTCACACCCATACCTAGGACCAATTTAGAGTGTCCAATCATTCTACCATGCATGTTTTTGGAATGTGGGAGGAAACCGGAGTACCCAGAGAAAACCCACACAGGCCCGGGGAGAACATGCAAACTCCACACAGGTGGGACGTGACCTGGATTTGAACTCAGGACCCCAGAACTGTGAGGCCGACGCGCTGACCACTTGCACCACCGGGCCGCCATAATAATAAGTTAAAAAATAAAAAAAATAAAAGATGACCGGAAACGAACCCTCTTCTATTCCCAAGCATCTCTTTCAGATGAGCTGTCAATCAGCCACAATGGGGCAAAGGTAGGAGTGAACAAGTCGTGGCAGACAGTCGTGACAGCTGATTGTCACCGATTCGCTGATTTTGAGGACACCCTACCACCAGTAGTGACGCGCGCCAAGTCAAGGGGAAAAGATGGCTGATTCAATGGCAGGTTTTGGTTGTTACACCCACGCTGTCGTCCGGGGAATCCCTGCGTCTTTGGCCATGGAAGCGCTCCGGACCGACCAGGCTGAGGTGGATACAATCAAGGCGCAGAGGGAACACGAAGCTTACGTGCACGTCCTGAGGACCGTGCTCGGACTCGAGGTAGTGGATCTGCCCGCGGATGAGACGCTCCCGGATTGCGTGTTCGTCGAGGATGCCGCGGTGGTGTGCGGGGACACGGCGCTCATCACCAGACCCGGTGCAGAGAGTAGAAGGAGAGAGGTAAGAAAAGTCGCAACATACAAGCAACATGGAAGGCATGCATGTTACATCACCGCTTTGAATAGTAGCGCACTTAGTTAACTACGTCTTTCTCCCTTTGACACTTTGCCCGGGACCAACATAATCGCAAATATAAAGACGTGTTCTATTTATAGGTGTACTAATGACACCTCTCAGTTAAAAGATTTGGTTCTCTTAATGGTTAACTCCATAGCAACCGAGGTGCAGGTGTTGGTGGACACATTAGTCCTTACAGTAACCAATAGGAAACGCCCACCTCGATGCATCACTGTCAAATATTTCAGACAAAATCCTGATCTCATCTCATCTCATTTTCTGAACCGCTTTATCCTCATTAGGGTCGCGGGGGGTGCTGGAGCCTTTCCCAGCTGACTCCTGGCCAGAGGCAGGGGACACCCTGAACTGGTGGCCAGCCAATCGCAGGGCACAAGGAGACGGACAACCATTCACTCTCAAAACTCATACATAGGGGCAATTTAGAGTGTCCAATCAGCCTACCATTCATGTTTTTGGAATGTGGGAGGAATCAGACAAAATTCTGCTCTAAAATAATGTCTGTTTTGGATAAACACTGCAGATTAAACCCAATGGCTACTGTTAATACAATTATTTCCGTAAAATGTGTTTTCATGTATAAGTTATGTCTACTGTGCATGTGTTTATAATTTTACATTGTGGCTGACATTTCATTTTGCCTGACTTGTTGCTAACACAAGGTGTGTGTGTGTGAGTGAGTTAGTGTCAGAGCAGAGAACAGAGACATTGGGGACAAGGGTTGGTTGGTTTCTGTGAAAGAGGCTGTCATTTCATGTCAGTCACTTGGTTTCAAGCATGAACTGTAAGGGGCCCTTTTAGTTACTGTAAATTTAGGAACGGGCTTATGTAACGCTGCTTTCAACACGTAATATCAGATTCATTGTCATCTATTTTTGCTCACTGTGGTTTAAATTTCATTTACAAATGCATACAACTAAAATTCTGAATGAAAGTCATTACTTTTACAACAAGTTGCATATGTTGACACACGAGGACAATATATGACAGGTCACAGCTACAATTTGAATGGCTGCACACTGTGGGATATTGAAAAATGTCATTCTACAACTCTGTTGTGTCTAATCATCACAGACCTGTACTTTTATTTAAGTATTTTTTCAGGCCTGCAACACAGTGCAAGAGGACCAACGATGAAATCACATGAAATCGCTCTTGTATTTTCATAATAATCTCATTTCTTCCGGAGTTCCCCCCACGCATCACGTAGTGAATCTATATGGTCCTTTTATTACTGTAAAGGCGGTGGTCGAGGGGCTTGCATGTCCGCCTCACAGTTCTGACATTGATGGTTCAATCCCTGGTGTGTTTCGACCTTCCTGTTTGGAGTATGCATGTTCTCCCTGGGCCTGTGTGGGTTTTCTCTAGGTATTCTGCTGTCATCTCAAAAAGATACACAAGAGACTGTTTGAAAACTTTAAATTGGGTATGGGTCTGATTATGATTGGTTGTTTGTCTCAGTGTGCCCAACTATTAACTGGCGACCAATTCAGTGTGTCCCCCCATCTACTGCCCGTAGTTTGCAGGGATAGGTCCCAGCAAGACCTGGAAGCTGAACATAATAAGAGACGTAATACCAGCTATTTATAATATGAGTAAAACATTTTTTGTTGCAACAATTAAGCACTGCTTTCAATTTGATCTAAATTATACCAGGTATACTAATACCCGCGATCTTCCTATTTTTTTTCCAGGCCACCCAAAAAATTCTCAGCTGTTATGTATGTTGATATACTAAAGAAATGACCAAGTCAAAACAATCAATTCTACCCATACATTTATTGAGAAATATATTTAGGATTTTTACAACGTATGTAGATGTATTTTACAGAAGCGCTAATGTACAATTCAACTTTATTTGTATAGCGTTGTATCTATGTGTGCATGCTTATTATGAGAGAGAGAGAGAGCTGTGCTGCTGCTCTTAAAATCCTCAAATTTGCGTTGGTCGCGGTGGTGTGTGTATTATTTACTCAAAGCAGTGCAGTGGACAGTAGTTAGCCTCACAGTTCTGAGGTCAATGATTCACTACCGAGCACTGGCATTTCTGTGCAGTTTGCATGTTCTCCCTGTGCTTACATGGGTTTTCTCTAGGTGGTCATGTTCGCACTTGCGGGCGCTGAGAGGGTGGCAGTCTGTATTAGCAGGACAAGGACAAGGATTTCTCATTTATTTTTTAATGCGCTGTTTGAACAACTGCAGCATTTTACCTGTGGTGTTAATTGTGGAATATTTTATTTTTTCTTCTGACTTTTTTTGGGCGGTGCGGACATGATGACATACACATGCAACAAGCTTCTCTTCTGCCGGCATGGTGTCAAGGGCCCCTCTAGACACATCTCACAGGAGACACAGAGAGGCACCTCCCGTTAAAGTCAGAGCAAAGATCAAGAGGAAAAGGAAATTTAAACCTTTTCTGCTATTGATCATTATGGAGAAATTACAGTCAAAGAACTAACAGCACGAGTGAACAGTTAGCATACAAACAAGTAGTTTGTTTCACAGAAACATGGCTTCATGGGAGGATACCAGAAAAAAAGTAGTGAGAAGAGTGGCGGAGGACCAGCGGTTTTTGTGAACTCTAAATCGTGTCATCCCATTCATGTCAGTGTGAAGGATGGTATCTCTACTCCTGATATTGAACTGTTGGTGGTACGATACCATCTGCCACTGGAGTTTAAACATGACATCGCTGTAACAGTTTGCATCCCAACTATCTGGTGTGGCAGCCGTCGCGCGCAATATCATACACACGGCCGAAATACAAAGTCTGCGTCCGAGTTCCCTCACACTGATAACCTAAAGGCTATTGGTGAAACAGCATGTGGTCAGCAGAAGGCATGAAGATCTGGTCCACGGACTGAGAGGACTCTCCAGCAGTGCCTCAGTGTCACAGGCTGGGAGTTGTTCCAAGAGGACCACGTAGAGGACGTAGAAGGTCTCGCTCGTTGCATTATGGATTATATACAGTTTTGTGAGGATGGCATGGTCCCAACCAAAAAGGTTTGCTGCTTTCCTAATAACAAACCATTGATACAGAAGGAGATTAAAGGCCTTCTCAACATCATGTGAAAGGACTGAGGCGCTCAAGCCTCCCCCCCCCAAAAAAACTAAGGCAAAAACTAAGGCAAAAAGGTGCCACAGAAGGAGGATTTAGGCCAGAATGGAGCAGAACAATACAAAGGAAGCGTAGAGGAGAAATAAACTGATGATAAACTCCAACAAATAGCAAATAGGGTTGAGAATGACCTTGATTTCACTGCAGAGCTGAATCTGTTCTTTAGAACGTTCAACACACAATGAGCTCAAATAATGGGTCTTGGTTTCAACCCACCATCCCTGTCACAACTTTTCCCAACACCAGAAGTCTAAAGGGACTCAATAAATCCATTGTCACCCCCATTTACACCTTTTACTAGCAATCAGGTGAGAAAAGACCTTACTAGACTCAAAGTCAACAAAGCCAGCGAAGCTGGACAATACCGACAAGGTGCGTGCTGGGCAGCTTGTAGGAGTACTTTAACACTTCTCTAACTGTTAGTTGTACGATTTGGTCTATCCCTAGACAAATATCAGAGAGAGGCCAAAAATGCCTGTGTGCTTTGGAATTAACAAGTCATTGTCCTACTGTCAGCCACCATGCATTTATGAATGCAGCTGATTCACACACATTTTTTTAGAATGATCTGGGAATACACTTGTGTTGAACTAAAGTCTATCCATGTGATAGTTTGCGTCAGTTCTAGTTGAGAGAGAGAGAGATAGAGACTGTCTGACACACGTTTAGACAAACCTTGTCTCGCACACCTACACACAGACACACACACTATCCCTCTGTCACTTCAGAAGACGCACAGAGCAGCAAGCTGCAACACTGCTGCTAACTGGAACCCCTCTCAGACTCGCAAGATGACGTGCTCACACTGAGCTGTCACCGGGGGTGTGTGAATGTCTGGTTTGATATGTGAGACCACAGGAAGTAGACCTTAAATGGTGGCATTGGGAGGGGAAAAACAAGCCATTTTTGGTGTGCGATCATGGAAAAAGCCATACATTTTCTCTAAAAGAATGGTCTTACAATTTGTATAATTTTTTTCAATTGTCCCCCCGGACGTTTGGTAGAACGGACGTTTGGTACAACGGACGGTTGGTCGCCGGGTTGTTACTGTTGAAACCAGCTCTCAAAATTATAATCATGAGAGAGAGAGTGAGTTTAATATCTAAATATCTAATATCAAAATATCAACAGTAAACTCTCTGTCATAATTTGACAGCGAGCGAACCCGGCGACCAAACGTACGGTCGACCAAACGTACGGTCGACCAAACGTACGGTCGACCAAACGTCCGGGTCCAAACGTCCGGGGACCAAACGTCCGGGGACCAAACGTCTTTCGGCGAAACGTCCGGTCATGGGCTAGGAGTCTCTGCATCAAGGGGGAGTCAGATGAAGTGGCTTGGGCATCTAATTAGCATAACTACTGGACGCTTCCTTGGTGAGGTGTTCCGAACACGTCTCACTGGGAGGAAGCCGCGGGACTGACCTAGGACACGTTAGGAAGACTATGTCTCCCGGCTGGGCCGGGAAGGCCTTGGGATCCTCTTATAAGAGCTGGATGAAGTGGCCTGTGTCTGTGCTTCCCTGCTGCCCCCGCAAACCAACCTCGGATAAGCGGTAGAAAATGGATGGGTTAATATAATGCACATCTGACCAAGAGTGACAAATAGAATTTTGATGTTTATTATTTTATGAACACATTTCATAGCAGTCTGGTATTACAAATAATTTGGTATTACACTGATATTTTTTAAAGGGTAATTTTATTTTTTTATTATTTTAATGCCCACGGAAAAACCACTTCCAAGATGCGGAATTAAGAATAGCTCGCCGCAGCATGAGGATTTGTCTCTGCAGAATCAACTGTTTTTCGTCATTGATTCTTGTGGGGGTAGTAGTGTGGGACTATATTGATATAATATGATTGTGGGTTGCCTCTTATGATGTAATGTAAATACTAATTACAAACCCCTGGCCTGGCTCTGGTCATTTCCTTACTGGCTTGTAATGTAACTTTTTCTTAATTTTCATTTGCTCAAAAGAACTGCGACAAATCAGATGATTTTGCAATCCTTTGCGTCCCTTAACTGTTCAGTTCAAAAAAGTAAATTGTTACAAAGCCTGCCAAATTTAAAATTCTATAACTAGATGCCTTACACACACACCTTACTATAAGGAGCAGGGGTCCACATTTTAATATGGGTTTCTTACATAGAAAGATGTTTAACAGCAACATTTTCTTCATTAAAAGTCTCATCATTAATCAATTAATATCAACATGCCAGTTTGCATATTCCTTATTCATATGTAGCTAAACAGTGGTAGGCTCCGGCAACCCCAGCAACCCTTTCAAGGATGGGTGGTATGGAAGATGAATGAATGAAATCCAACATAAAGTGTTTTTGATGTTTTTATTTCAAGTCATTTCCACATCTTGTTTCTGTACAGTACTGTGTGTGATTCTTATAATACAACATTATGGATCCTCTACAGCAGGGGTGGCCAAACCGGTCCTCGAGGGCCGCTGTGGGTGCAGGTTTTTGTTCCAACCGATCCAGCCCAGGCACTTTGACCAATGAGATTTCTGCAGAAAACAAGAAGCACCTGACTGCAATCCACTGATTGCACTTGTAGGACACCAGATTGGTGAAAAGGTGTCCTCTTGATGGGTTGGAATGAAAACCCGCACCCACTGCGGCCCTTTGTGGAATAGTTTGGACAACCCTGCTCTACAGCGTCTAACTCATGTGTCTCCTACTAATATGTCATAGCCTTCATTATAGTATTTGTAATTCAGTATTTAACAGTGAGTCAAGTACAGCCTGTCATATTTGCTGAGTGAATGCTGTTGTGTCTGGATATTAGTGGAATGCATGAGTTCATCACTAAAATGGATGATTTTCATGAGCCTATTAAATTTTTTTACAGTGTCTGCACGAGCCCATTCATTTATTCTCAGACATTATAGGTGAGACTTTATTTTCCACTTGAGTGTGCGTCAAGAGACGGTATTTGACAAGTAGGCGCCACAATGTTCTGAGTACTAGGAGGAGGCCTCTGACTCTTTTCTACCTATGTGTTATTTATCCACGTGTGTTACACTGAAGGTATGCAGGATATATATATATATATATATATATATATATATATATATATATATATATATGTATATATGTATAATTGTATATATGTATATATGTATATATATATAATATATGTATGTATATATGTATATATATATATAATATATGTATGTATTTATGTATATATATGTATCTATATGTATGTATATGTATGTGTATATATATATATATATATATATATATATATATATATATATATATATATATATATATATATATATATATATATATATCCTGCATTGATCATCACAGATTTTTTCAAAGTTAAAAGAAAAGTGGCGGCAAAGTGCTTAACGTGTTGGCCTCACAGTTGTGGGGTGTTGATTGTTCGATCCCAGGTGGGTCCTCACTATATGGAATTTGCATGTTGTACCCGAGTTTGCGTGGATTTTCTTCAAGTACACCGGTTTCCTCCCACATCGCAAAACATGCTTGCTAGGCTGGTTGAACACTCTAAATTGCCCCTAGGTATGAGTGCGAGCACAAATGGTTTTCCATCTCCTTGTGCCCTTCGATTGAATGGCCACCGATTCAGTGTATCACCCGACTGTTGCCCATAGTTAGAAGGATAAACAGTTCAGAAAATGACTATATAGCCATTAGTGACTGAGCATACACAAGGCTTTAAAGTGAATACCAAAATGTTACATTCATTCATTCAGTCATTCATTTTCCATACGGCGCATCCTCGAAAGGATTGCGGGGGTTGCTGGAGCCTAACCCAGCAGACTACTCCCGAGACTGGTCGCCAGTCAGGTGTAGGGCACACGGAGAGACAAACGACGATCCGCACTGACAATCATACCACCAACAGCAGGAATCGAGCCTGCGCCTGCCCGCACAGAAGTCAGGCGAGTTAATCTCTACACCATGAGGCGTCTTATTTAACATTCAAGAATCCAAGAATTTTATAGTTTCAAATAAAACCTAATGAAATCTAATTGATACTGTGATCAATAACTGTACAGGTAGATATTGAAAATGGAGACTTTTTTGCCAGCGTACGTAGACATTCACAAGTCTACGATGGATTTGGTTTTGTATGAATATGTGAAAAGTTGGTTGAGGCGGGGCAGGTATTACGGCTGGGCAGTGTGATGTGTGACTGTGTGTTACCTCCTCTGTCTCCCCTCAGCTGTCACAGTGTGGTGTGATGTCCGGTCTCAGTCTGTTCTCACGCCAACCTGCACTCCCCTTTTCTCCAAAATGTATCCCATTTCATCATATGCAAAGGATCCACAGAGCCAGATGGATTGAGAAATGTGATGAAATGATACATCAGTTATATTAATTGTGTCATAAAGGCATTTGATTGATTTCGATTTGATTTGACATTGCTTTCAGATACGATGAATATAATCAAATATGAGAGGCCAAGGTCAGGAATGATGCCTGCGATCTCCAAAATAGATTTTCAATTGATTAAATTTGAACACAACACAGTCCTGCCTATTCAGGGTTCACCATTCACACCTTCACCCTTCACTGATTTTCATATGAAACATATGAAACATAACTCATATACATTCATCTGAACCGAATGCTCACTCAATTTTTTTCACCCATGGAACTACTATATGGTTAGAGTTCTAATGTTCCAGGGGGGACACCCAGATTCCTGTTTAGTTTTCCCGGCCAATGGTGAGATGTCTGGTGTAAACTTGCGGGTTGAGAATTCTTAACACTAGACTCTGGTATACTTGCAAGTATCATCATAGGTTCATTTGATAACCTACCCTTGCCCACCTGTGCCACCTTTAAGCCCCAAAACCAGTTCCGTCGAAGACCCGAGCCCAGTTTCCAGTTGTTGGTGACGTTTGGGTCACATCTATGCAGTATGTGTTTATACTCCATTTTTTACCAATATACAGTATGAATGAGCCCAGGTTGGGTATAAAAAGAGCAGAATAAGACCGATCAGACTGCATAAAAATAATCTGACATATCTGGTATTTGGGCATAGAAATCAGACAAGAAGTTGTGGCATGAGTAACACCTCTGGTATGCAGGCTTGATTCCCGCTGGTGGCGGTAATATGCTTGTGACTGCGGATGGTCGTTTGTCTCTCTGTGTGCGACCAGTCTAGGGTGTAGTCCGCCTTTCGCCCGAAGTCATCTGGCATAGGCTCCAGCGAACCCCCTCAACCCTTACGAGGATGCGCGGCACGGAAGATGAATGAATGAATATTTAAGAGTAATTGCAATACCATTTATTTCATTCATTAAACTCTTCTCGCTGCAACCATTCTCAACCCTAAATTTAACCGCAATGTTTAATGCTCAAGTTGTGGTTTATAAAATAAATAACGATTCTTCCTTTTTTTTCCCCCTGACCACTTTTGCCTACTACCCTCACATAATTTAAAGTTTGCAAGCCACTCCTCTAAACTAATTAATAATTAATTTTGTCTACCCAAAAAGAGCAGCAAATATTATATTTCAAAATACAGTATGTCCAGAGATGCCTCATCCAGATTATATCCTCAATTTAACAAAACAAATGGCTGAATGTTAAGACCAACCGTATGGATACATGTACATCTATGTATGTATATGTATGTATGTATATGTATTGTATTTATTTCAGCAACACGCTTATTTATCTATATATTTGTTGATTTATGTATTTATTTACGTGTTTATTTATTTATTTATTTATTTATTACCTATCTATTTATGTCTAAAATGTATTTTCTTGTGTCTGCATTCTCACCCTCTTGCTACTGTCACAATGAAATTTCCCGAATACGGGATGAATAAAGTTATCTAATCTAATCTAATATAATTGGATTATTTTAATGGGTTACAGTAACCCTGCAATACATGGGAATGTCTCCTTTTTATCCAAAATGTAGTTCCAGGAACTAACTACAAAGCAGGAAGAATTGCAAGGTTATGAAAACAATCTTTTCCTCAGCACATAATAGAGATTGTGGCCTGTGTCCACCCTTGGCAACCTGCATAGGTCATCGTTACGAATGAGCGGGAAATTAAGTCTGACAGAATGACAAGCATCTCCGCTTCTAGCATTTACCATCAACTCATCTAATTACTGTGGGGCTCTGAACCCACAATAAGAACTCATCTGCTGGAGCCTAAAGCAGCGGGAGGTTCCAGCAGACTTCTGGGAAAATTAGTAAGCGTGGAAAACACAAACACACACATGTAAGCACAATTTATTAAGTACTCTTCTTGTTCTTGCACCTGCTGCGCTCACTATTAGCTAATACTTTTAATTGTCCTTAATTTACCGCACAGCAGACACTGAAAAAACACAAATGTCTGTGCTTGTGTGTGTGTGCTTGTATGTGTCCGCACACTGATGAACCCATGCCATTGTGTCATGATCTTAAATAAATAAACTGATGGCACTGAAAAATCTCCCACACCCTCATGTTCGCCTGCACCAGTCTCGGTTGGTGATCACAAGTCAGAGTCCTACTGGTCAAGAGGCACCCTGATGAACTGGATTCTTGATGGCCAGTTGTTGCGCTAGTAGTCAGTTTGCAAAATGGTACAGGAACACTGATTTACACTTATTCCCAGATCGGCAACATGCGGTCATTTTTAGACCCAAAGGAATCATTGGGTTGATTGCACTAAGAATAATTTGACTTTTTAATAATGCATGTTGATCTTCAACAACAAAGAAGCAGGACTTATTGTGGTAATGTTAAACGTAAACACAATACTTTAGTAATGAATAGAATGATATGAGTAAAATAATATAGTAAGACACAGGAGTGACGCACCTCGGTGGTTAGCGCGTCGGCCTCACAGTTCTGAGATCGAGGGTTCGATCCCAGGTCGGAAACCTTCCTGTATGGATTTTACATGTTCTTCCTGAGCATGCGTGGGTGAATTTGTTGTCCATTTCTTTGTGCCTGCCAATTGCCTGGCCACCAATTCAGGGTGGCCCTTTCCTAGTGCCCCTAGTTGGCTGGGATAGTCTCCAGCACCCCCGTGATAAATCGTATGGAAAATAAATGAATGAATGACTCAGGATTAAAATCCATTCTTTCATAATGTCTTTCATTTTTTTAAACCAAGCATTAGTTTGCAAACTATTTTTGTATTGTATTAATTACTTCCAGATATGAGGTATGATGAGAGCAGGATGCATTTGCATGCTGACTTTAGGTCTTTAACTAGGACCATCTTTTTGCTGAATTATTACTTAATCAACATTCAAATCTATAAATCAAGGGTGTCCACAGAGAACATGCAAACTCCATACACGAAGGTCCAAACCTGCTATCGAACCCCCCATCTCAGAACTATGAGGCTTACGCGCTAACCACTCACACACCGGGCCATTTAAGTCTTATAATGCATGAAAATAAATGTGGTAATTGAAATTGCCGCTTTTCATCCTTAGTCCAAAAAATGTTGTATATTACCTTCCTTTTCTCTGTCTTACACAAGGGTGTCAGACTCGGGTTGGTTTGCGGGCCGCATTAACGTCAACTCGATTTTATGTGGGCCGGACCATTTTAGATATAATATTTAGATTTTTTTTAATAAATGGATTAAAAGAACTGGATTAAAAGCCTTGAATATTCAGTTTTTTATAGATCTAAAACAATGTTTATTTTAGCTTCTTTTGTATATTTTTAGATTTTACAAAATGATTTTTGAACTAAAAACAGAAAATACTGATTAAAAAATTAGAATTATTGATTTAAAAGGGGGAAAATCAGGAAATTTAATATATAATCTATACTCTTCATTTTAATTTGATCCTAAAACAGAAAGTCGGCACTCATGATTTACTTTCTCGGGCCGCACAAAATGATGCGTCGGGTCAGATTTGGCCCCTGGGCCGCCACTTTAAACACCTGTAGTCTTACATAATCAGACACTAAGAAGATTTTTTTTGTCTAATTCACATTACTTCTCCCAGCATGATTTTGTAAATGTCATGAAATCCTCAAGAAACAACACATCTCATCAGTATTTTCCCTATGAGTTTTGCTATGCCCCACATTAACCACGTGATGCTTAGTCATACACACCTCTTCTCTGGTTACCATCCAGCACCTTTAAACAATTGTCTCTCCAGCCTGCAACTGTCCACTTGCTCTACTAAGAAGATGACATCACCCCGATTATTTTTAAAGGGCACAAATGTGAATATTCCCATCCTGACATAGTCTATTATGCATTACGAGGAGTCAGAACTGAGTCATCACATTTAAATGAAGCTGGTTTAACTTTGTTTTTCTTCTCCCCATGCCGACAACCTTTATTGTCATCAGTGCAAATGGTTGTCTGTCTCTGTGTGTGCCCTAGGCGACGACTTTTGGGTGTAGTCTGCCTTTCGCCCAGTCACCTGGGATAGGCTTCAGCACCCCGCGAGCCAAAATAAACAGTGCTGAAAATAAATGAGCTTTTGTTAAATGAATTTCTATTAGGCCATGGATTTTCTGTTACTTATCCTGTTGAGAATTACAGGTGAGGCGTTCTTGTTTCTTTTTGAAAATCACTTTCAGTGTCAAACCAATTTTAGATTGTCTGATCAAGATCCTTGTATCAAGTCCTATTGTTCTGCCAAGTTTAGCCACATGTATGCTGTCTCTATGAAAGCAGTTGAACACTCGTGCTTTTGTCTCTTGAAGTCTAGACTAGACATAAACAAGTCCGCAGATGGATGAACTGACTGATCAGACAACTGGGAGGAAGTGGTCATGGAAACTAATCAAAAAGAGTGGTGGTCTAGTCAGAGAGCTAAGCTTAGAAAAATCCTCCTTTTTTGTTGCTCCCCCTACTCTTTTCATGCTTGTGGTCATCCATGTCATTTCAGTCAAAGCACCTGCTTTCCTCATCATCTTTTCATAGCCATCACACTCACACGCGGGTGAGTACTGAGCTGTTGTATGGCCATCTGACTTCAAACATGAGCCACTTCAGGAATGATAATGACAGAAACATGTTTAGAAAAATAAGATTGTCCTCCAGGATCACACCATTGCTTCTGTATGTGTTGGTTCTCGGGGTATGTCATGATTCATGGTGCTTCAATGTTATCTGTGTCCCAGCAGTTGGTCGTCCTACTGAGAATGAAGCTGTAAGAATAGATTGGCAGCAAAGTAACAGGAATTCTTCCATCGTTTAAAGCACACCTGCCCTATGTCTAAGCTAAGACACACATGCACACACTGGGAGCCTGTGAGACATTCCCAGTGTGCTCCAACTCACATTCCGATCCCCTGACCACATGTCTGCTTTTATATGATCATATTTACGGTTTATGAAGAAAAAATGTCCCCCTTCAGTTTGTTTTGTTTGACACCAGTTGGAAAAATACTTATTCTGCATAACCCTTTGGATAGATCAATCCTTGGGTCTATTTTTGCATCTCTATTCATTCTCTCATGGCTGATTATGATGATTTTTGGTGACACTTTTGAGAAATGATGTTACTATACATATGTAAATCAGGCACACTGAAGGCAAATAACACATTTCAAACTCAATAATTCACCCTCATTATGAACATAGCATTGTGACACAGAGCATGAGGTAAAATAATTCATCATTAATCAGTTGTGTCATGCGTTTATGACAACTGAGCCAACCAACAGTTGGAAGGTGACAACAAAAGTCACATGTTAGGTCACTAGAACTTTCTTGTTCTGGCGGCATGGTGTCAAGGTCTCTTTAAATATATTACTGAGCCCTCAGCACTAGTCTACCCTGTAACAACCTGGTGCCAATTTGAATTATGACTCATTGTGATCTAAGCACTTTTTTTCAGTTTAGCGTCAAGAAGATATGTCAAGGACACCTGTTGTTGTAAGAAATGGGGATTAAATTAAGGCTCTCGCCTCTGCTTTTCTTCTTCTTTCTTTTTAAGGGTGGGGGCATGCAACGTAAAGCAAAAGTCATTACTGCATTAACAAGATTTTTAAAAAGCTACAGCGTCATTCATGATACAAAGATGCAGAGTTGTAACACCTAGCAAAGAGAATGTTGGTAATATAGAATAGGGATTGTAAGGACTATTCCATTTGTCAACCCCTGTGAGAAAATGACTATTTGCTAATCCTATGATTTGAATTTGAGGTGGGGGTAGTGGTCCTTGTTGAAAAAGATACAGTACGTTCATTGAGTAAATTTAGTCACCTTGTTAAATCTCCCTTATTTTTCAAAGGACATTTTCCGTTAAAAAGGAAGAACCAGGCAATGGACTCAAGCAGACCTTTGAAAACTTGCAGCATTTGAAAATAGTTTTTTTTTATAGTTAAGAAACATTTGCAACAATTCCCACCATGCATTGCTATGGTGGTAATAAGATGGGATATCCCCACCGGGCCAGCTTGTGCAAAAATAACCTTGCTGTCGCTGCAGGAAGTGCACTAACCAAGAGATTTTTATTGGTATTCCAGCGATCATGTGTCAACTAGCAAGCACAACCCACTTCAACATTCTTGTGTTTGACTATTCGGTAACATTTTATTTGAATGCTTCTTATGACATTGTCGTAAGACTGTCATGAACATGAATGAAGGCTTATGACAGCTGTCATTAAGTAAGACTAATACTAACCCTAAACATAAAGACAATTGTAACAATGTAAATTTTACATCAAAAGTCACATTTTACCAAATATCTCTTAATGACATCTGTCATAACCGGTACTCGGACGTTTCGTCGAAAGACGTTTGGTCCCCGGACGTTTGGACCCCGGACGTTTGGTCGACCAGACGTTTGGTCCCCGGACGTTTGGTCGACCGGACGTTTAGTAGAACGGACGTTTGGTAGAATGGACGTTTGGTAGAACGGACGTTTGGTAGAACGGACGTTTGGTAGAACGGACGTTTGGTAGAACGGACGTTTGGTCGCCGGGTTTTACTGTTGAAACCAGCTCTCAAAATTATAATCATGAGAGAGAGTGAGTTTAATATCTAAATATCTAATATCAAAATATCAACAGTAAACTCTCTGTCATAATTTGACAGCGAGCGAACCCGGCGACCAAACGTCCGTTCTACCAAACGTCTGTTCTACCAAACGTCCGTTCTACCAAATGTCCGGTCGACGAAACGTCCGGTCAACCAAACGTCCGGGGACCAAACGTCTTTCGACGAAACGTCCGGTCACGGTCATAACCATTCATTCAAATTGATGACAGACCCATGACATTATCATAAGAGGCATTCAAATAAAGTGTTACCAAATGGTCAAACACCAGTACTTCAAAGTGGGTTGGGTGAAGACTTGCTAGTTGTGAAGTTCCAATAAAAATAATCTTGCTTGCTTTTTCGTTGAGGTACATGTCATGATTTTGACAGTATTGTGACAATGTTCTAAAAAGAATTCAAATAAACTGGAACCAACTACTATTTTGTCTGAAAGCATCAAGTCATGGAACACAACCCAATAATTCAGAAAGATGTGTGATCATAAAAATATATTATTACTTTTAATTATTGATTTTTTAAAATATAAAACTATGCTTTATTAACTGGCAAAGCCTGGTCACTTAGAGACAATAATTATCTTCTTCAGGAATAAAATGGAACAGTTATTAATTCAACATTCCTGACAAAAAAGGAAAGAAAAAGATTACATTCTTTGCTTGGCAGCATCCATGGTTATGCAACTCTATTTGACCGTAGCCAACCCAGAGCAAGCTGCAATTTTGGTTTATCTTAGTGGTTTTCTAGCCTAAGCCTCATTCCTGAACAGTACTCCTCAAGCCAGTGTCAGTAATTGAAAGAGAAAAATAAAAAATAAAACAAGGTGCTCAGCACTCAAAGTGGACAGCTTCCAAATTGGCCAGGGTAAGTAAACAATCTTCCAACAGTCAAGCTGCACTACCTATACACAACTTTCCTGAATGGGAGTATTACATAATACAAAACATTTATATGCAGACAGTATATATTCACGTTTTTGAGACACCCACGATGTGACTCTCTTTGTCTATCTACCCACACATAATATTCATTTATTTTTCGAACCAGTTATCCTCACAAGCGTTGCGAGGGGTGTTGGAGCCTATCCCAGCTAACTATGGGCACCAGACGGGGGACATCATGAATCGGTGGCCAGCCAATTGCAGAGCAAAAGGAGACAGACAAGCATTTATGCTCACACTCATACCGAGGTGCAATTTAGAGTCCTCAACCATGCATGTTTTAGGATGTTGGAGGGACCACTCGGCCGTATACTATAAAGTATGACAGTCCACCTGCTTAGCGTCTTGCTCTGTGTATAGTTCACGCCAAATATCTCATTATTTTCTCTCTTTCACGCACGCTAAAAATATATTTCCAGGTTCACATGAGTGGGATCTGAACTTATGAGTGTCCGTTGAAGACATTCGTCTATAGTATGTTTCACAAAAATACTTAAAGATACAAAATACAATACTCATCTATACTGACTTTTATTCATTCATATGTAATTACAGATAAACATCAAATACTATATGGCCAAAATGTAGGCCTGGTGATTCAGACGAATTGAGAAAGTTTGCCTGTGATTACAATATTATCATCATCATTTTCGTCTTACCGTAGCCACCCTTGTCTTTATTGACGGGGCTTGATTAGTTTATCATTTAAAATAATGTGATACAATACAACATGTGGTATTTGGTATTGAATGTCATGCTTCCAAGTAATGTTAACGACAGTGCTCTTTGAGAAATGTTTTATTTTTTTTAAGATTTAAAAGATGCCACATGATTGAACAGTCTAGCGTGATCGTAGGACTTCCGATTACAAGTGTGTGGTCATGACCAAAGTAGCGGAGTAATAGCAACATTTCCGTTTCACAAATCTACTCAAGTAAAAGTAAAAAGTATGGCGTAGGAAAGCTACTGATAGAAATACATTTTTATCAACAAGATTACTAAAGTAATTATAATGGAGTAATTGTAACGCATTACGACCCACCTCTGTGTTTCAAAATGGAACAGCTGGGTGTTTATACAAACCATTTAATTGTAATTAGCAGAAAAACTAAAGCTAAATGTCTTGTCATCCTTACCATAGTTTGTCAGTGTATATTTTCTTTAGGCCTTCCTTTAGAGAATCTCTCCTACCATGTGTTCAACTCTCTGAGATTGGGTCCATGACATCAGAGGGTGATAACAAGGGAGCCACCGACAACTTTGGGAAAACTCCTAAAAAGACTGGGCCAGAAATCATAACAAATTGTTAAGGATTTGGAAAGCTTTCGCAATGATCTCTGAAGTCAGATCTTTTTCCTCTGGGGTGACAGCGCAAAACAACAAATGGTCTTGATTTCCACAGTTTTAATGTAAATGTTGCTGGGAATGTTCAGTCTATTAAGTTGGAGAAATTCTTCATTTTTCTTACTTGGCCCTCTTCAAAACTTTTCCAAGGCAATTCATCTTGTTTACCAATAAGCATTTTAGACATTTATTCTTCTGGTGGTACTTATTGTGTTTTGTAACCTTAATCGATGCTTTGCTTAATGTCTTCTCAATTTCTATTTCCAACTGCAATCAATTATGAATCATTTTCTCCTACTCCAAAGAAAGTTTAAAGTGTGCACTAAAATATTACAACATAAGTAACATTAGTTTCAGGGGGTGACATTACTATTCACCTCTTATTTCTGATTTGAATATATTGGTGGACAGTTCGCTAGAATAAAAATCCTATTGCCTGTTGAAGGAAGAACACACTTGGTGCAATTGTATTTTGTTTGCTCCCATAAACCAAAATTCCTTTTATTCAACCCTAAAGAGGAAACATTGTTCGGTCTAAATGTGCATGCAGGATTGATATAATCTGCCTGTATAGTTCTACTCTTCAACGGCGGCTAGAAGAATTCCAAAAATGTTTCAGATCAGACCTACCACCAGGAGTTTCTTGGTGTTTGTGTATATTGCTGGCATAGACCAGTGGAATGGAATGATGTTAGGTCAAGTAGTAACGCAGGAACTTTCTTTTAATATTACTTTAGCTTTCCTGATCCATTTCTGAGCTTGCCATCTTTTCATGATAGCAAATGCTCACCAACTGTGCAAAATATTTTTGAGAACATCCAAACATGTTCCTTAAGAATGCCTACTGACATGAATGCATGAACCCTAGATGGCCAATGCAATCAAATCGTTACGGTAAAATGACAGGTCGTTTCGATTAAATGTCCTTTCCAATAGCTCATTGAAATTTGCAGCTGGAAAAGTATATGCATCCTCCAGTTTGTTTTGATAAATTCCCCATACGCATCTTGCGGTCCTGACCAAATGGTTCCTTTCATTATGTAAAAGGAAGCCATCTGTGCTTATATTTTTTTTCCACTGTAGTTTTCTTCAGTGTCTGATTATTAGGCTAAATCTTTTTTTTCCCGTTTTCCCCTGCCGGATAATTCAAAATTGATGCTTTTCACTCATTTCATAAACTGAAAATGTAGTCATCTCTACGAGAGTACGTTAATGTTTGGTTAGTAAATATGAGTCACTGTGTGTTGTTTGGTGTTCCCAATTTTGTAGTTATTCATGTGGACCCTCATTCATTCAATATCCAATTTGCAGAAATGACCCTAGGAAATCACAATGTGCCCTTCTAAAAACTATATCCTTTATAGAGAGGCGTACAACTCCAAAACTCCCACAATAAACACACACATGGACTTGTGAGCATGTGCACTCATACACAAACACACACACACACACATGAACGGAGTAAGTGCTTGATTACCAAACCTAATGGATCACTTTGCTTGGAAGAACATTCCATAAAGCAAAGACCCATATAATTGCTTTTCAAGGTAAGTTATCACCCCTCCTCAACATTCTTAACCTACTTTTCTGTTCTTTTAATTACCTGACATTTACAGATTCAAGGTGAAATATAAACATGGTTAGTGTCAATCTAGACATGAAGTACCCACCCACAAAAGGTTGTGTGGCCTGAGCAGCCACCACCCAAAGAATTGGAAACAGTGAGAAGTGAATTCCTTTATTTTTGCTGCAAACTTGAACATGTGATTTTGATATTTAATAGTGTTGGTGGAGGGAGACATAGAAAACAGACTGTAATTAAGCTTTAATTTTCAAGTATTTGCAACAGTACAATATATAATATAATTATTCTGTAGGGCGTCCCGGCGGCTGAGTGGTTAGCGTGTGGGCCTCACAGTGGGAGTCCTGGGTTCAAATCCGGGTTGGTCCCCCTGTGTGGAGTTTGTGTGTTCTTCCCGGGGCTGCGTGGATTTTCTCCAGGTACTCCAGTTTCCTCCCACATTCCAAAGACATGCATGGTAGGCTGATTGGGCACTCTAAATTGCCCCTAGGTGTGAGTGTGAATGGTTGTTTGTCTCCTTGTGCCCTGTGATTGGCTGGCCACCAATTCAGGGTGCCCCCCGCCTCTGGCCCAAAGTCACCTGGAATAGGCTCCAGCACCCCCCGTGGCCCTAATGAGGATAGAGCGGTTCAGAAAATGAGATGAGATGAGAATAATTCAGTATTTGGCATTACAGCTAATCAGGGGTGTCATACAAAGGGCCGCAGTGGGTGCAGGTTTTCATTCCAACTCAACAAGAAGATACCTTTTGCAAGTGTAATCAGTTAATTAAAGTCAGGTGCTACTTATTTTAGAAGACACCTGATTGGTTAAAATGTCGGCACTGGATCGGTTGGAACAAATACCAGGACCCACTGTGCCCCTCGGCGGAATCGGTTTGACACCACTGGATGCAAACCTCTTCTTTGCAGCCAATCTCAGATGATTTATTGTGGGGTTTTGGTCAAATACATGCACTATACAGTGGTACCTCAACATATGATCGTAATCCGTTCCGAGACTGAGATCGTATGACGAGGTTCTCGTAACTCGAGCGGACGTTTCCCATTGAAATGAATGGAAAACAAATTAATTCGTTCCAGCCCTCTGAAAAAACACCAAAAACAGGATATTGGATTGGAAAAAATGTTTTATTTCTTCTAATTCCCCATCTATTAACAAAGTAACACATAACTAGTGGTTTAATAGAAATAAAATGTGTTTAATCTAACTAAAATTGGGCGGATTTCGCCGAGGGGAGAGGGGCACAAAAGGGGCGGGGGGGGGGGGGGGGGGGGGTTGGGCTGCATTTGTTTCTCTCCACACAACCCACTCGTAAACGGAACAAACACTCCACCCTCACGTTCGCTATCGATGGGCTGTTTGCTGTTGTACTATTTCCTTCAAAATATTCCGAAAATGATGCACACAAATGTCCTGACAATCGGATAACGCACGACCACTTGCCAACGAGCAGCAGTCTCTTATCAGCGATCGCTCCGCTGCTCATGGGAGCTTCGGGGGCGCTGGCTAGCGGCTCCCTTTTAGCTTGTAGCATCTGTGTTCGCATCCGCTATGAACGGCGCCTATGATAGAGTTGCTACCAGGGATGCTATTGCGGGGAGTTGCGAGCCAGTGCCCCTGATGTTCTTACGAGCAGCAAACGAGAAGTAATATAATACTCCTCGTATTAGATAAAAAATAACAGGAAATGCAGCAGCTGACCTTACCCACGTATTGATTGGGGGTAAAGTTTTATTCTGAGAAAGAGTGCCATTGCCTGTCGGCGTTGTGTGCACGAGTATACTTCATTACCCAGAAAGCCCTGTTTTTCCCGCGCATGCGCGTTGTGCGTTTCCTGGTCTGAATAACTCATTCGGTGCTCGTAGATACGTATTGTTATACACGAAAGATATGCAAAAAAGACAGTGCCATGCCCACCTGGCTTGGTAGCATCACGAAATTTTGATCGCATGACGGGCAAATTATTCGATCGAAATTTCCGTCGTAAGACGAGAATATTGTATGACGAGCGGTCGTATGATGAGGTACCACTGTATATGGCATAAGTCGAGATACAATGTGCTAGTCTAAATTAGACATGGGAAGATGGGGCTTTTTATTACGGCTCGCAAACTAGTAAAAAAAAAATCTAATCAGTTGGAATGAAGATTAATCCTTTAGAAATATTTTCCACTATTCATCATCATGGTTATGATTGTTGTTCAATATTAACTGTATTTTTTAAATTTTTCTGGTTGGTGCACCTAGTTGTGTACTAAGTATCTAAAAATAATAATTTTGTGCAATCATTTCATCAGATTGGATCTTATTTCAGTAACTTTGAAGATTTGTAATGTGGACAAAAACAAATTACTAACATCTATACAACATTCACCTTTTCCTGGCACATTGATCTTTGCCAAATAAGTGGTTTTCATGGAACACATTTTTTAATCATTATTTTGCATGAATATTAACCTTTATTATATACTGTATTTTAGCCAAACTGTTCACAGTTTTAGGGTTATTAAGTTCACCCTCGCACAGGGGCATCCGGAAGTTTGAATCTGTTTGGACAAGGTGCAGAATCATTGAGCATGTACATAAAAACATTTCACTCAGGTGAGACAGTCATGAACCGTATACTCACTCACACTTGCATCTGGAATTTGCACTTCAGGCCCATCTGCACAGCCAAGTGAAAACATTCTTGCATAGGAAACTTGTTGTTCTCCCTCACAAGTGCAGCCACAGTCAAGTTTGCACATAGTCATTCATTCTTTGCAAGCTTAACTTTCCATGTCAAAGCAAAGGCACTGCCGAGGGCTATTTTCCTAATGCATCCTTCACCCAGTGAGGTCACAACATCCAGAATCCCGAGAATGCCAGGAATGATGAGGTTTAAGAGCTTTGAGGGGCAGTGTATGTTATCAGATGGACGGATACTGATTGAAAAGACCAAGATTGTAATGTGATGCACTACAGTTTATAACTGAACTGAAAGATGACTTGTGGTTCTGTGCTATTTTTCTCAAAGTCAGGTTAAGGAGTGTCAAACCAATATCTTGCGGGGACCACATCATTGCAGTCCCACATATGCCAAACATTGATGGATGAGGAGGTTTTAAACAAGGGGGCCTTTACTTTAACAGTTTAGGCCAAGTTTAGGATCAGTTGTTGGCTGTATCACAGATTTATGACTATTATTTTTTTGTCTTAAATCCTTACATAAAGTTAACAATAGCCTAATTGCTCTGTTGGGGGAAAAAACAAACACCTGAGATGAAGTGTCCGTGTTACCAGAAAAATACAGGCTATGTTACTAAAAGTACAATAGCTATAAGTTTGTTTAGACGAATTTCATGCAAAAATACATTTAGGACTTTGTTTGTCTAATTAATCTCAACCACAGCTGCTACATCGGAGGGTTCAAATGATCATTTGCCATGCCTGTGAATATTCTCAACTATCCAGGGCATTCAGCTTTATAGTTATTGAATCGATCACAACTGGACTGGACACATCTGAGAAGACTTAGCGGTTCATGCAACGAGGCTATCCATGAAAGCATTGGGTGTGGAAATTCAGTGAGTTATGGTCCAGATCTATGAATTAAGAGATTTTTTGAAGGGGGCAAACAACAGTTATTTCCCTCACAAAATCTCAGCAATTATGTCCGAAGAAGAAGAGAGGCAAAAGGCCTTTTAACACTACCAGAACACTCCACTTGAGCTGTAATAAATGCCCAGAGATATCCAGAGACCTGTCATGGATTGTTGACATTACATAATTGTATTCACATAAATCCTGTTGTATTGCCAGGTAACTTAAAATGTATATAGACAAATTAGATTCTAGGGCTTCACACAGAAAAGCAGTGAAACCATGCAAGCTTCCCAATTCAGGATCTTTTAAAGTTTGGAAAGATCTGTGATTGATCTGATTGTGTAATCATCTTTGTAGTAGGGGGACTGTAAGCAAAATGACAGCCTAATCAGCCCCCTTTCTCAGTGGTTTTACAAATGTATAATTCTCCAAAGCCTGACAGTTGCACAAGTGTGTTTAATTATGGCAACATTCTTTACAAGGTCTTTACATACAGGCTGTCAGTCAGCTGTTGGATCCCACAGTGATTGGTATGCGGAAAAAAACGAATTGTGGTATATTGCTGTCATAATTAAGTAGAATAAATAAAACTTGCATCAATAATCATCATCATTTTAGATAAAATGATCTCCTTTTATAATCTCTAATATCTTCTGAAAGCGACCTAGTTATTTTTTGAAAGACAAGATGTTCCGTTGTCCAGACAAACCATGTGGGTGGGAGCCCACGGTTGGTAGTCTCTATTTCTTCTCTCTTTTACATGGATCAAGCAGAGATGTTTGCTATTCCCTCAAGTGTCTGGAAAGTACGTTGTTTCCATTACAGTCTGTCTCATTTCACTGCAGTAGTGGTATTGTTATTGAGTGGATGCTTAGGGGTGTTCTGTGGCCTTGTGAGCCCAGTCCACAGCAATGCACAGTAGAGCAGGCCATCATAGAACACATATGGGTTACATTTGGAGCTTCAAAGACAAGTTGGAATGGACTAACTACTGGCAAAGTTATCATAAGGTTAGGGAAAATAGATGGTGTTGACTTTACACTAGCTCCAAATTCTAAGAACTGTGCACTTGTTTGAATTGATTCTGATAATTGGTTTCTGTCTGGACCTATCTAAGCTGACTTTATGGAGTGAAGTAGTATTGAACTCATTTTGTTTGATATATATATATATATATATATATATATATATATATATATATATATATATATATATATATATATATATATATATATATATATATATATACACACACATACACATATTGCATTATGATGACCTATAGACAGAGAGTAACAACAATGGTAACAACCAGAAAATACACTGTTAACATCACAAAATTACTATATTATTTCCGTACTACAGATCTCACCCAAATTTGGCAAAATTTAAAACCAAATAAATACAGTATGTGCCATACCATAAGCCTCAGGTGTCCACATCTTATTTTTTATGTTACCCAAGAAGATGTTACACATAAAGATTTCATTGATCAAAATAAGCTTTGTTAAGCAATATTAACATCAATACTCCTAGTTACGTCTGCCTCACTGGGCATATCAGAATGGCCAGACATCGCAAGTCCCTTTCGTGTTCTCTACATGGAACCATCAAGGAAGGCACTTACATTTGAAAAACAAGTCACTACAATATGAAAGAAAACCCAGTTTGCCTTGATGTTGAAGATTGCAGTGGATGAAGTCCTCTTATAAATATTAGTATTTAATAAATGGTAGTATAGCCATAGGCTTTGATGAACATAAAGCTAACGGATGTCAGCGCTAGCCCTCGCACAGCAGCTTCATTGTAGCACACTATTCGTCACCTTTAAATTTCAACACCCACGGCAAGCCTTAAACTGTTCTTCGGTAATGGCACCAAGTTTCGGTAATTAAGTTCTCTCAGTGCCACGTTGACTGTGTTGGGGAATATACTCCAAACGAGCTTGGATACACCTGGGAACTCAAGAGTTATTTCATTCATTTTACGTGCTATTTGTCTGCACAAGGGGTGTGTTGGAGACTCTCCAAGCCAACTATGGGCACCAGATGGGGGACACCCTGAATTAGTGGCCAGCCAATCGCAGGACACAAGGAGACAGACAACCATTCATGCTCACACTCCTACTGAGGGTCAATCACACTACCATGCATGGTTTTGGGATGTGGGAGGAAACGGTACTCGGATGATTCGCCTAAAGACGTCCGTTCGGCCGAATGAACGTTTCGCCGAATGGACGTTCGGCGGAACGTCCATTCGGCGACCTATCCGTCTGTCAAACGTCCGTCGGCGAAACGTCTTTAGGCGAATCATCCGCTCACGGGAGGAAACAACACTACCTGGAGAATATACTGTCCAAAAATAAATGTAGTAGTTTTCCTACTTTAAAGCACACAACTAGCGTTCTATTGACTGTCGACCAGTCAGGAGAAGTTTGGCAAATGGAGCTTTATAGGTAGAAGCACCACCATCATTATTGATGAACCAGGACGAAAGGATAGTCAGACGGATAAATAGCCCACATGGTTATGTCTTTCAAGTCTGACTTGATCTGTCCCGGCTGTTTAGCATCTGACCGCTTGCTTCCTGCAGAGATGGAAAACAACTGTCCGGAAAAGTCCGTATTTGCCAATATTTGGGGAATCTTTTGGCCCAAAATAATTTTCCCCTTTCAAGATTAGAACTTATAGTTCTTTTCTTAGTTTTCCACTTCAGACCCTTTCTTTTCGTCTCATATTACAAGGCTGTTTTGGGAAATCCCTCATAATAGACGGTTAGTCTAGTGTTTGCCGGGCATACCCTCCTGCTTTTTTCCACTTTGGGAGCCATCCATCACATTCTTTTAAAAACGTGGGCGTAACCATGTGGTATTATGCTGTTTTTCTTCAGTGGAACGCACTCCACAGTCCAGGCTGTTTTTAGTATCGATCTTTGGAACATTTGAGCAACAATAGAAATGCAAGGCATCAAGTAGTTTCTTCAAACTCTGCATAGCCCATATGCTTTGAAAGGTGTTAGGAAGCTTGACTTATTTAATTTTTCAACAAACAGAACAGTTACCTAACAATTTTGTTTGAATAGAAATGGCCTCATAAGTAATGACTCCTGATATCCAATGAAGTCAGGATTCTCAAATTTAGGGACTTCACCAGTTGCAGAACGTTTGGCCAGCCAGTTGCAGGGCATGAGGAGAGAAACAATCATTCACACACTCACTCATACCCAGGGGCAATTTAGAGTGTCCAAACAGCCTACCATGCATATTTTTTGAATGTGGGAGGAAACCAGAGAACCCAGAGAAAACCCACACAGGCGCGGGTAGAAGATGCAAATCCACACAGGAGGACCGACCTGAATTCAAATCCAGGACCCCAGAAATGTGGGGTCGACGTGCTAACCACTCATCCGCTGGGCCGGCTCTTTTGAGTATAAAAGATATCAACTCTTGAGTTGGACGCTAGTGCCTCCCATTATCAGATAAAAACAGTTTAATGTAATGACTTCATTTAAATTGATCAACTGGAAATTTCACTTTGTTGCTGCATAAAATTTCGCCTCCGCTTGTTCCACATGTGTTGAATTGATGTTGTTTTGATGCAACGCCTGTCAAAACTAGAAGTGACGTGTGGAGGTATCTGACGCCAACAACAGAAACCCTCGCTGAATAAATTATCCCGCATGTTGATTACTTAATCAGTTTGGTATTTTACATATGATGGAACTCAACCTGGAGTGATTCTCAGTGTGGAATGAAAGTCATAAAAAAGGAATACTACATACCTACTTTCCTTCCTTTGTTGAAGCTTCACATTCTAGATTCTCTCCAGTTAATACATCAAACCACTTTTTCTCCTGAATGTAATAGGTAGAGCTTCAAAACTTTAGAATAAACATACTTATGGTGGTTGAACATTCTCTCCTGGAGTTCACTTTGGGCCTCACATATGTTGAAACAACTTTAATATGCAGGAGCCTTGGGATTTTTGCTTTGGTTTTGTGTGGCCTTATCTGGTAGATCTAAAACAAACACAATGGGGATTCCTTATCATAGTCTCAATTGAACAGTCTCTGGCACATGTGAGAAGGGTGCCAAGTTTTGATTCTGTAAGAGTAATAACCACTGGTTAACCACATCGCTCGGAAAGCCTGAGCAATTATGTGGAAAACAACTTTTTGTGACAGTTGTCAGGAATTCCACTTTCCATTCATTTAGTGCCTCAACATGACCATATGTGCTTCTAAAACTCTCCTTGGCACATGCACAGGACAGTAACAGCGCCTTTTCTTTCTTTTTTAACTTCAGTAGGTCTAATTATTCAACAGCAGTGTAATGATGCTGTACAAACCTGTCCCCTATTGTTTGTCAGATAATCATTCATCCTTGTAATTCCTGCCTATGTTCTTCTCATATCACCTTCTTGCGCGAAAACTTCAGAAAAATACAAAAAATAGAGTTATATTTTGGTGCTGGTAGAGATATGGTATTTTGATGTATCGTGGCATGCAAATAGTATGTAGAACATTTATGTATATGGTATATGTATGACAGACGACAGTGTATGTGTTACTGTTTGTAGAAAAACGGTGTCATTGTTGGAAGTGAAAGATGATACAGTTCATTGAGTGTTATGTAAGATTAATTTCAAGCAGAATTTTGGCTATATTTTCCCATAATCCATGCCACAGCATCGGTTCTTGTGTCTATTACCTGTTTGTATGGTGTTCATAATAGAAAGCTATCGGCCGATATATTTATGAAAAACTCGACCCTCTATTCAAAGCTTGAGCTTTCTTGGAGGGAGCCTTTCCATCTCTGACTGTATGACTAATATTTGTAGTATAAGGATAAGCGAAACGGAGATGAATGAATGAATATTCAAGTAGTGTAGTATTCCCTGGATGATGTCAATAAAGTAAATATATAATTGTAATAATTAGCCCCGTGAGGCTAAGTAATATTAATACTGGTTAAAAATGAAGATTTAGCAGATTCATTTTCCATAAACTCTGTATGAAAGAAAATTAAACTGAAAAAATAAGAGCACAAGCTAATAAATCATTTCGCTGTTAGGCAAACAAACGGTCAACTCAAAATTGTGTTGGTATTTTTGAATTCAATCAAAACACACTGATGTTCCACATAAATATCCAATAGCCCACAAAAACGGATTTTAGGGCTGATGACTTTTATTGCGACACATGCCTTGAACCTTGAGACTCGAGGCCTTCTTTACCCTTTGTGCATGTGGTTGGATGTCTTTCAAGCAAAGAATGGCTTTGTGCGTGTGTGGGCAACTTATTAGGTAGAGGAAACTGGTTTGAAAATTCTTCGAAGAAATAGTATTCTAGCCTGGTATTCTCACTGTAGTAACATGTGATAACACCAATGTTAGCCATCTATTTATTGAACCAAGGCAAAAGATTCAACGAGGTAGGTAAGTTTATTGTCTTTTGCCCTCTGTTTGGTTTAAGAGGTTCACCATAGAACAAATAGCCTAACAAATAAAGGATTTGAGCTGTCGGCAGAACTACCTCTGTTTCCAATAGACTTTCCATGTGCCAACACATTATAGCCTGCAGCTATTAGGGGGCATGACTGTAAGTAGTAGACAGCAGACATGTTATTTATTGCCTTCATGATTAGACAGTACTCTTTATTTGCTGGAATACACTTATATTTCTGTTTATTTTTGTAGCGCTCAACCCTGCTTGGTTGTCGATAATGAACTAGTGTGTAAAAGTACTACAAAACCTAATTGAAGTTGCACATTACGTACTAAGAAATTTAATTGTTACAATAACATTACAAAATTTCAACCTATATGAGTCCATTAATTATTTTCAATAACGCATTGGCGACAAGGAAATTCTCAAATTTTGATAATTATAAAACTATTTTTTTAGTTCCTGTTGCGGCCCGGTGAGCGAAGGGTTAGCACATTGGCCTCACAGTTATGGGGTCGAGGGTTCGATCTGCCCCTATGAATGAATGTGATTGTAAATGGTTGTCCGTCTCCTTGGCCCCTGCAATTTGCTGTCCACCAATTCAAGTCCCCTGCCTGGTGTCCTTAGTTATCTGGGACATGCTCCAGCACCCCCCCCCCCCCCCCACGACCATTGTGAGGATAAGCAGTTCAGAAAATTATTGCATGAATGCTTTACAAATGACACAGAGACTCAATCTTTGAGTCAAATGTTCTGTAAGGTGTTAAATTTAAGTTGATCCCAAATCCAGTACGTCCTACAAATTTACGACCAAATTGAAATTTCCTGTCAAAATTGATGTGTCCATTTTACGATCTGATGCGCCTCATAGTCTGAAAATCCTTATACAGTCATACCTCGTCATACGACCGCTCGTCATACAATATTCTCGGCTTACGACGGAAATTTCAATCGAATAATTTGCCCGTGATGCGATCAAAATTTTGTGATGCGACCAAGCCAGGTGGCCATGGCACTGTCTTTTTTGCATCTCTTTTGTGTATAACAATATCTACGAGCACCGAATGAGTTATTCAGACCAGGAAACGCACAACGCGCATGCGCGGGAAAAAGAGGGCTTTCTGGGTAATGAAGTATACTCGTGCACACAACGCCGACAGGCAATGGTACTCTTTCTCAGAATAAAACTTTACCCACAATCAATACGTTGGTAAGCTCAGCTGCTGCATTTCCTGTTATTATTATCTAATACGAGGAGTATTATATTACTTATCGTTTGCTGCTCATAAGAACATCAGGGGCACTGGCTCGCAACTCCCCGCAATAGCATCCCTGGTAGCAACTCTATCATAGACGCCGTTCAAAGCGGTTGCGACCACAGATGCTACAAGCTAAAAGGGAGCCGCGAGCCAGCGCCCCCGATGCTCCCATGAGCAGCAGAGCGATTGCTGATAAAAGACTGCTTCTCTTTGGCAAGTGGTCGTGCGTTATCCAATTGTGAGGACATTTGTGTGCATCATTTTCGGAATATTTTGAAGGGAATAGTACAACAGCAAACAGCCCATCGATAGCGAACGTGAGGGTGGAGTGTTTGTTCCGTTTACGAGTGCGTAGTCGTGATAAAAAAAAAACGAAGCCCCCCCGCCCCTTTTGTGCGTCTCTCTCTCCCCTCGGCAAAATCCGCCCAATTTTAGTTAGATTAAACACATTTTATTACTATTAAACCACTAGTTATGTGTTACTTTGTTAATAGATGGGGAATTAGAAGAAATAAAACATTTTTTCCAATCCAATATCCTGTTTTTGGTGTTTTTTCAGAGGGTTGGAACGAATTAATTTGTTTTCCATTCATTTCAATGGGAAACGTCCGCTCGAGTTACGAGAACCTCGTCATACGATCTCAGTCTCGGAACGGATTACGATCGTATGTCGAGGTACCACTGTATATGCCTAGAGCAGTGGTTCTTAACCTTGTTGGAGCTACCAAACCCCACCAGGTTCATCTGCGCCTTCACCGAACTCCACCAGTTTCAAATGCGCATTCACGCAACGCTACTTTAGTGTAAAATATTTTTTTTTTCAAATTCAAGATATATAAATTCCTCGCAGCACTGATTGGCCAAGCAATGTCACGTGATCATCTGCAGCCATTGATGGTCAAGCGGGGCATGCTACGTGAATAGAAATGATGAGTCGATGTGTCTTGACCTCTGTGGCAGAGGCTCCACCGAACCCCTAGGGTTCGATCGAACCGAGGCTAAGAACCACTGGCCTAGAGAATACTAGCCTTATAATTAGCGACATGCACAAAGCAACCTTGAGTTTTGAAGCCTTGACTGACTTAAGACCATGTAGTTTTAAATCTAGTTTGAGAGTTGACGTGAGATTGTAGCATCTTTAGGTGTCAGCCCAAAATTAGATGACTGTACTGTAAATGTGTAGAACCATGCTGTTGAATATACCTGCCTACAGTCTTTATGTCCCAGGTGTCTGAAATGAGAGAAGAAAGATTGTATACAACGTGTTTGAATGAAGCAGCTCCTTTACTCGAGGCAGACGGCCAGATCCGTGTGGTCGATGTGGTATGAAAGTCTCCAGCCCTGCAACTGTGTATAGCTTCAAATTGACCTACTTCTTAATGATTATGTAATGCTGTTAAGCAAGGTGGGAGTGTTGCATGATGTGAGGGTGTCATGGCTTGGTTAACCACAGGTATTTTCCTACATACACCGAAGATTTGTTTGGATTAGGCAAGGGCTTTCCATGGAAGATCTGCTTTCCTTTGCTTTCAACTAAATGAGGAGTTGGCATTTCAGATTTAAGTTCCTGTGACAGGGTACATGTCTATTTTTCTCGCTGTATTGCTGTTTTTATTGTATTTGGCTGTTCATTGCTGTCCCGTGTCATGGGATATAAGCCCATTTTGAGAATTTGAGCATGTCAAGAATCTAGATTTCGATAAAGTCTCATGGTGTAAGCAGAATCGTGGATTTTCAAAACTCAAAGGTTTTTCCCTTTTTAAGGTGGGTCTGCAGCCATTTAAATGAAAGTTGGGTACAAGGCTGTGTCTCTTTCTTTGAGTTTTTCAGAGAATACCTGACTTACAACCCACACAGGTATGGCGTGAACAGGCAAACTTCACACAGGAAGGATTTGAACTCAAAACTTCTGAACTGTAAAGCAGAACTTATGACCAGTGATCCACTATAAAGTCTATAGTCTACACTTATTGTATTAATATTTATGTTTGCAGTATTGAAGCAAACTGTTCTCTCCTCTGCTATCCTGCTATCCGAGGATGATTCTTGAGAATGCTTTTGTTCCATTTCCCCAAAGGCAGAGTTCTAGCAGACATGTGGTCCTTTTTAGTAGTTTGAGTTTTTCATGTGATATCCTCAGGATGTAAAGAAAAGGTACAAAAAGAAAAAGCCAAAAATAAAAGGCTGGCTATTCTGGCCCCATGTCTCTTGTACTGAGCTAGAACACCGAGAATACGGCCTGCACACCAATTGGCCTGAAAAGCCCTGCATGAATTCTAAAAGGCCTTTTTTTTATTTAAAGCAGGGTGCAGTGTAACCTTATGTTTCTTAGCCAAACTCTCAGATGGAACGTTTTTACGGGACTAGACGACAAGGATCCTGCGAAATGAGTTGGCACCGATGGAAGCTGAGCTATTGGGTGTCTCTTACATTAAGAGGTAATCCACTTGCAGCTGGGGTGCCAGTTGGAGCATTTCTAAGCCTTCCGTAAAGGTTGAGAGAGCATGGGGAATTTGGTAGTAACAAAAAAGTGAGGGAATAAACAAAGTAGGTTTGGAGAATGGAGGACTGTGAAGGAAACCAAGGCTTTCCGTTGGACTGTAAAAAAAAAAAAAAAAAAAAAATGTGAATGCTAGATAAACACTAGCTACTATGGAATTGTTTGCAGTAAGGTCAACTTTTTGTATCTTCAAAATAGGATAAGGAACATGATTTTTAATTCACAGTAATGAGACCAACTAAACACTAGTAACACATTTAGCAGCTTCGATAACTGATTGAGAGGATGGGTCATTTTCACATAATTCAGCAAATAACGGTAAAGACACTTTCAGAAAATGAATAATTTACAAAATGCAATTCAAGCATTCTGATTATCTCTAATTAGCAACACTAGCACTGCCTGGAAATATCTTAGCTGGAACTTTAATGAAAACATAATTAATTAAAATTTAAAAAATATGGGTGAATATTTGGAATCTTTCCTTGTGCCTTTCTTTTCTGATATCGTTCCCTTTCTTTCTCTAAATATTTGTGATAGGCTCCAGGGTCATTTTTAATCTTCTCCCTGCATTTGCGCATCGCTGCAGCATTAGATTTTTTCGCAGGTGGCTTACCGCCTTTTTTCTTAAATGGATTCATGTTCTGGAAATTTTACAAATCAAAGCAGGAATTAGTATACACATAAACATAGCATAACATGTTAGCGTCATCTCTACATATCTGTTGTATATTTAAAAATATGTATTTCATCTCTACATATCTATTGTATACACCTTTTAATAACGGTAAAGACAAAATTTATTAACGGTAAAGACACAACATTCCACCTCAGCCTTTGACATTGGTAGATGGTATTTCTTGGCACTCAGTAAATGATAGTGTTCTGCATGCATACACCATGCCCAGTTCATTAAAAAGCAAAGTAATTATGTTCACCAAGTTTTTAGGACATCGGTAAAGACATGGAATTGTTACGACATTTCACAGGTATGGTCCTTACCTTGGTTTTAGTTTCATTCTCATGGCTTCTGCTTAGCTGGCGTTGACAATATGGCTGACAACATCCTGGTACTTCTCCCACACCAGCCACCTGGTGTATTTACTGTGAATTTTTTGGTGTATTTCTCATGTGATAACGGTAAAGACACACTAACTGATATGAAAGGTACATCAGTAAAACTGTTTGCAGTTGCAATTCTTTTGCATTTTTCTCAAAGACAACTTGAGTGAAAATACTATTGAAACAAATCTAAACAACACATTCTAAATAGAGACAAACAAATAAATCATAACCCGACTTTTCATTCCTATAAACTGTGACACTAGATTCTGGACATCTAACGGAGTGGACAAATTCAACATAAACTGGCTCTCAATGTATTTGTGTCTCAAATAGATTTCTCTTAAAATTGGTGCCAAATGTAGTATAATATGTGGCAAACAAAGCAGTAGTAATTAATTTTTATAACTTTGTAACACATAAAGGGAAAGTCCAGGGCCATATCTTTACCGTTATTTGCTGAATTATGTGAAAATGACCCGGATACATTACTGAAATTGAGTTGCATTTCAAAATTCACTTGTTCTTCACTACACGTGCAAAAGAAACCATGCATATACAGTTCTTCTGTATGGATTGACATTAGGCTAATCATGGTGCTAAAATCCTTTGTCCATTATCTCTTAAAGTGATGTCATAGGAAATGGCTGTCAGCTTAGGTAAAGGAACCCGCTATGCAGTTCCAGTAAATATTTTGTATGCTTACTGCATTACTAATGCAATGCCCAAAGAATGACAAAGTATCTACTGTTTTATATGTGGTGCCACACTATATCAGACATCATATGTTCAAGATATTTAAAAGCGAATGACTTTTTCTCTGAGACCAACTATTCTTTGGGGTTTCATTTATTGAATCTATGATTTGGAGCAGCATGGAAATATTGATATTTTGAAAATGCATGGTACTGTACCTGTATGCTAATTGTGTGGACTTCCATAAATAAGTGGATGCAGAAACATTGTGTTGGCTAAAAAGCACAATGAAGAAACTGAGGTCATAATGAGATAGGGCTTGTGGAAACACTGATGCTCTCATGCCTGGCCTTGGAAACTACTCCTATAGGACCCCCCCCCCAAAAAAAAAAAATCTGGACAGTAAAATCACACTGGGCGGTCAGAGAGCAGATCAGCCATGAAGCAGCCAAACTAAGACCTGCTCTCCTCAAGGTCTGAGTTCATGCCGAGGACATGCAGCTAAGCACAGAGTTTCCCATTTTCCATCTCAGTAAAGCATTTCATAGTATTATACCCTACTAATCCAGGTTGTCATCTTTTTCCTACAAATACCGGAGAGAAAGAAATAAGATAAATGACCCAAAACATGTGATCAGGATAGGGCACTGTTAAAGTTATTTGATCTTGAGTCGGTCCGTTTTAACCAGTAGTATTAACTTATGAAATGACTTCATTTCAGGGCTCATTACAATGATGTCATTGCAAAAAAGGGATTTATTTCATAGCATCTGGTCTCGCAGGAACCAATTTGCTGTTAAGTAATCCAGAAAGATCTTCAGAATGATTTTCTTCATCCTGTTTACGTGTTGTTCAATGGAACTAGACCGTATAACACCCTTGACGTGTACAAGTATTTTTTTCCTCTCGAAACATTTCACTGTTAGTTAACTCTTCTGTTGGTTTGTTGATATTGATGCCAATAGTTGATTTTTATGTATTTTTGTTTTGTTCTTGTCAATCCAGACAGAAGCAATGAAAGGTGCCTTGAAGGAGCTGAATCTGAACATTGTAGAAATGACTGATGAGAATGCCACATTGGATGGAGGAGATGTCCTTTTCACAGGTAAATAAAAGTATCCTTAAACTCTTATGAGTGTTTTGCAAGTCCACTGTATTTCCAATGGAACTAAATCTCATTTAATTGATTCTTTAATTGACATTTTGATAGTGATCAAAAAGTAATTTCAAATTAATCTAGTGTTTGGTGTTCATTTAGTCATTGGCATTCATGTATTATTTATAAGCAGAAAAAAAGGACATTAAGGACATTAAATAGCAGTTGTGCGCTTTTATCAGAATCTCCACCAAAATCAACAAATACTAAATCCACTACAGAAATAAGGGAAAACACACCATGACCAAGAAAGTTCATCCTTTGTTTCAGTTAAAAACCTGGTGTGGAAGGTTGGCTTCACTTTCGACATGTATTTTAACTCAGCAACAAATTTCTTTTCTCAATTCTACATCTTAGATTGTACTTGGTAGGCTTTAAAGTGCTCAGACACAAATTGATGCTTTTGTTTAAACCACAAAGAGAAAAGAAAAACACCCTTATATATCTTATTGTTTGGTTTCCACTTGGCCTAATAGATAATTGTATTGCTTACGTGGACATGTCAGCTGCAGATAAAAATGTTGATCTTTTCATGTGTGCGACGGCAGAATGAAGTTTAATGAATGGCTGGCCTTCCCCCCACTTTCACTGACAAGTATTTTCAAATCAGTGTTGCTGATTAAAAGTTTTATTATTTGTCAATATTCAAGTACACAAATATGTGCTCGTGGGAGGTGTGCTTTTGTCAAAAACACAATAAATATGTGTGACATACTAGAGTGTTTGATCTATTAGTGTGACATACTAGTGTTTGATTTATTAGTGTGACATGCTAGAGTGTTTGATTTATTAACGATTGCATGTAAAGAAGCTATGACGAGTTTGGATTGAATGTGTGTATCGGTGTTCAATTGTTGATCCTTGGATCCACATGGCAAGTGTGGGGCATGTTAAAGAAGATCGGTATTCGATTATTGATGTCTTAGCAAGTAGCTTGAGGCACGGGAGGTGTGCTGAATCATTACAGTAAAAGTTGGATTGAAGTAACAACAACATCTCGCTGTTCTGATTATTTCCCCCTGTGTGTCAAGATCGAATGCAGGGTGTAACATTTTGGAGGCACCGCTGGGATTGCTGTTCAGATGTCCAGTGTCCAAGACCTGCTCACTGAATTCTGAGCCAGCTAAATCCCCCCAAACACTACAAACCAGGCAGATGGCAGTGAGAGGAGGTGTTGCTGTTTAAGAAGAACTGGAAGTTGGCGGTTGAGTACTTGTCATCTGAGGCCTACGAGATCATCAGAGGGACATCCACCACGACGAACGACCTATGATCAGCTTGGTGTCCCCTCCTGTTATAGTACTCAGTCACCACATCAGCTGCTACCTGCTTACCCTGCACCAAAGAGACTCCTCAAAGTTTCTTAATGCGAGTCTTGGGTCTTAGGCAGAAGGTACTGTTTGCATCTCGAGAATCAGAATCAGGACTCCAGTATGACCCAAGTTTAGTCCAGCGTATGTGCTTGCACACAATACTCACTGGTCTCCAGAGTGACAGTGTGAGGGTAGATATGCAGCCTCTCTTGCTGGACTGTAAGACTTCAGATGAACTGTTACTAGAGCGGTTAAATATAGCCTGTGCTAATGAAGTGGAAAGGAGAAATAAAAAGAAGTTTAGTACCCCACAGGCAGCGACACATGTTAGCAAGGTGCAGTCAGAAGAACTACGACCTACCAATTGCCCTGTAGAAGAAAAACCAAAAGTGTCCCCTGAGGTACGAGCGGAGCTGACTGAACTTAAGGCAAGTGTTGCTTCTCTTAAAGATCTCAGTGCAGAAATAGCTCAGATAAAGGAGATACTACAGCAGTCTACATTTCAGCCTCAGTCCTACCCCCCACCCTCAGTTAGAAGACCAGTTGGGGACCCCCAGCCACCTTCTGCTCAACAAAATTACTACAGCCAGCCCCCAGCACCCCACTGGAACACTAGCCGCCCTGCTTATGTCCCAAGGAGGTGTTTTGCCTGTCAGCGAGGAGGGCGAGATGTACAGTGCACACACTGTTATCGCTGTGGGAGTGGAGAACATTTCCAAGTTGGATGTAAAACACGAATTGTCAGGCCGCTAAGAGAAGCCCCTTTAAACGACTAGTGGTTGCCCCTGCGGGACGAGTGTCAACCATGAAGAGAGAGAAGTCTCAACTATTTATACATGGTGACTGTATTTCCTAGCAGAGACAAAGGCACGTCCTACCGGCCACCCCCGGCAGCAATAGGTCATCAACATAAAATTACCTCCCTAGTTGGAAGGCAATGTCTAGTTCAGTGTTATTTGAATGGCCACCAACTACAAGCATTATGGGACACGGGTTCGCAAGTTTCAATTATTGACGAAAGGTGGAAAGAGGAATATTTACCTGGCGTGCGACTGAGAAATGTCTCAGAAATATTAGAAACATCTGCAGATCTGACATTGATTGCAGCAAATGGGATTGAGATGCCTTATATTGGGTGGGTTGAGACAACATTTCATTTGGTCTCAGGGGTACACAGAAAAAACCCATTGACAATTCCAATGCTTGTGACAAGCGGGCATCATCTGTCCCATCCCATTATTGGTTTTAACGTTATTGAACACATTCTGGCACAGACCGAAGTGGATCAACAGTACCTTGCTGTGAGGAGGGCTTTCCCAAGTCTCAAAAGAAACGAGGTGAGGACTTTTATACAGGCCGTCAGTGCGGAACAGATAGACCAGTATGTAGTGAGAGCTAGGAAAAACAGGGTTTTAGTGCCAAAACACACCATTATTCAGATTGAATGTCGTATAGCTGCCAAACCTTTCAAAGAGGGCACGAGTGTGCTTTTTCAGCCAGATGTGAATGCCCAGTGGCCAGAGGGTCTTGAGTTCAACGACACCTTGGTCAGGGTAAGAAAGGGTGTTTTCCCTGTCATTACAATTGATGTCTCGAATCCTACAGGCCATGATATTCTTTTACCCGGGCGCACTGTAATTGGCACAGTACAACAAATTTTGACTATACTTCCCGCTGAGATTTTTGAACCAACCCCAGCACCAACTGCAGTGAACCATACCAGCATTCGCACCCCATTCAATACAGGTGAACAATGGGACCCACCTGTAGATGTAAGTCACCTGACAGAGGAGCAGAGAAAGGTAGTCAAAAGAATGCTGAGAGAAGAGTGTCACTCCTTCTCAATCTCAGACAATGACATTGGCTGTATTGACAGATTACAAATGACTATCTCTCTCAAAGATTCTGAGCCAGTAAAGCGTTCATATATGTCAGTGCCCCGACCATTGTACCAAGAGATGAAGGGTTATCTCCATGACTTAATAGCACAGGGCTGGGTGAGAAAGTCAAACTCATCATACTCCTCGCCGGTCGTGTGTGTCAGAAAAAAAGATGGAACTCTTCGGTTATGCGTAGACTATAGAGACCTAAATAGGAAGACACATCCAGATAGACAGCCGATCCCCAGAGTTCAAGACATCATGGATAGCTTGGGCGGGAACTCCTGGTTTTCCCTCCTAGACCAGGGGAAGGCATATCATCAGGGGTTTATGTCTGAGGAATGCCGAGCACTGACTGCTTTTGTTACACCATGGGGACTGTACGAGTGGATCCGTATCCCTTTTGGCCTCATGAACGCCCCTGCATCGTTTCAGCGTTGCATGGAGGAATGTCTGGAAGGACTTCGGGATAATATCTGCATCCCTTACTTGGATGATACGCTGGTTTTCAGTAAGACTTTTGAAGGGCATGTAGAAAATGTGAGACAAGTACTTTGTCGCCTCAGAGAGTATGGCATCAAACTAAAACCCAGCAAGTGCAATCTCTTCAAAGCTGAGGTTCGCTATTTGGGCAGGATAGTTTCTGCAGAAGGCAGCAGGGTGGATCCTGCAGATTTTGAAGCTGTTCGATCACTGAAAGACATCAAACCACACACTGTGGGTCAACTCAGAAAGATGCTTGGTCTACTGACTTATTACAGACAATATATCAAAGACTTTTCCAGAAGAGCGAGTTGTCTGTATGACCTTCTGAAAACAGACCAGAGTAATGCCCCAAACAAAACAAAGACAAAGAAACCAAGCCATGTTGTTCCCTCAAACAAGCCGATCACATGGACTGACGAGCACCAGCAGGCGCTTGAACAACTGATTGAATGCCTGCTCCATCCACCAGTATTAGGATTCCCAGATTTTACCCAGCCATTCATTGTACACACTGATGCCTCACACCAAGGGTTAGGTGCAGTGTTGTGTCAGAAGCAGGATGGCAAACTTAGAGTCATTGCCTACGGCTCCCGCACATTGACAGCAGCTGAAAAGAATTATCACTTACATTCTGGTAAACTGGAATTTTTGGCTCTAAAATGGGCAATCACTGACAAGTTTCGAGATTATTTGTACTATGCCCCAGCATTCACGGTATATAGCGACAACAACCCGCTCACATACATTCTATCCACTGCAAAATTAAATGCAACCACTTCCAGGTGGGTTGCAGAATTGGCTGATTTCCACTTTACAATAAAATATAGGCCAGGGAGGGAAAACAATGATGCTGATGCTTTGTCAAGGATGCCGCTGGATGTTGAGTCGTTGATGAAGGAATGTTCTGAGGAACTACCACCCGATGCCATCGTTGCCACGATCCAAGCAATCAAGGTACAGGAAATGTTCCCTTTGAGTCTGCCTTCATTACAGATGTGTTGTTCAGTGACAGATGTAGAGGAGACAGCTGCTGCGTCAATCAGCCCTATACCAAAAGAAGAGGTAAGGAAAGCACAACAATCTGACCTGTTCATTCGTCCTGTGTTGAATTATAAACTGTCAGGTTGTAAGCCATCAGCGGAGGAGTTGAAGTTGCTCAGCCCAAAGACAAAATGTTTGCTCAGGCAGTGGGACAAACTGATAACAGACAGTGACGGGATTCTGTACAGAACCACCACAACCCGTAAACAGTTAGTCTTACCGGAACAATATCGAGAAACAGTAATGAAAGAGTTGCATAATAACATGGGGCACCAGGGTGTCGACCGCACAGTATCCCTTGTGCGTGATCGTTTCTTCTGGCCGTATATGCAGTCTGATATTGAACATTATGTGACTAAAACCTGTCCTTGCCTAAAACAAAAAAAACCATGCCAGGAACAGAGAGCACCATTGACGAATATTGTGACAACACAGCCCTTTGAGCTCGTTTGCATTGACTTTCTTCATCTTGATCGATGCAAAGGCGGATATGAGTATATCCTCGTTATTGTCGATCACTTTACACGTTTTGTCCAAGCATATGCCACCACCTCCAAGTCAGGAAAGGCTGCTGCAAATCTTATCTTCAATGACTTTGCCCTGAAGTTTGGGTTCCCCTTACGTATCCACCATGATCAGGGAAGAGAATTTGAAAATAATTTGTTCACACAGTTGAAGAGACTCAGTGGCATGGCTGGATCCAGGACAACACCTTATCACCCGATGGGTAATGGTCAGGTGGAACGAATGAACAGGACATTGCTGCAGATGCTAAGAACACTGAGTGAGACACAGAAATCAAATTGGAAGGAGTCTTTGAACAAGCTTGTGCATGCGTACAACTGTACCCGTTGTGATGTGACAGGTTATTCACCATTTTACCTACTGTTCGGGAGATCGCCGAGGCTTCCAGTGGACATGCTCTTTGGACTGTACAACAAGTCCGATACAGATGGACAGCAGGACTATGTGGAGAAATGGAGACGAGGGATGGAGGAGGCGTACACCATTGCCACCGAGAGTGCACGGAAAGCTGCAGAACGAGGTAAAAAGCACTATGACACCAAAGTGAGGAGCTCTGTGCTACAACCAGGAGAACGCATCCTGATAAAAAACCTGACACCAAGAGGCGGACCTGGAAAACTCCGTGACTTCTGGGAAGATGCAGTTCATACGGTGGTGAGGCGAATGGGATCTGATCTACCAATTTATGAAGTCAGGCCAGAAAAAGGTAAAGGGCGTTCCAGAGTTCTGCACAGAAATCTACTGATGTCCTGTGATCATTTACCTGTTGAGGCAACACTAGAAGAAGGAAAAATTGGCAAAAGTATGCAGAGAAAGAAACAGCAGCCCGTATCTCATCTTCAAGAGTCAGACGAAGACAGTGGTGACGAATATGACTTTCACTACGAGCCCCTCCAGGTGCTAAATGAGAGCGATGCCCAAGGGATGGAGTCTGAGCACAGGCCACTGTCAGCGAATCAGAGACTCGGAGTGAAGGGCCCTGCTTCCGGACCAGTACAACGAGAAGAGGACTATCAGCGGGAGGACCTGCCTGGTGAGGGAACAAATCTGGCTGTTGAAGATCCTCGTGATGATCATTTATCAGAGACCTCTCCGCCAACCACTGTGAATGAACCTGAGGCGTTGACTTATGAACGGCCAAGAAGGGAGAGACATCCACCACGACGAACGACCTATGATCAGCTTGGTGTCCCCTCCTGTTATAGTACTCAGTCACCACATCAGCTGCTACCTGCTTACCCTGCACCAGGAGTGGTTCCTTGGTTAGTACACCTGCAGCCATATTACATTCAACCACCCTTTATGTATGGACTCCAACAGGCTTGAGCCTACAAGGGTGACATGTATTATGCGAACATGGACTGTTACGGACTGTGATTACAGTTTCCATCCAGTGAACGTGGACCGTACGAGTTGTGGATTATATTTGAACTGTGGCCCTTGCCGCCTGGAGTTTTCATGAGTATCAGTTTACAGAAGAGGATGTGAAATGACAAGTTCGCTTGACTGTTCAGCATTACAACCAACAAGGGGAAGATATTTGGAATGTACTGATGTCGGGACGACATTTGTTTTTGTGGGGGAGAGTGTGACATACTAGAGTGTTTGATCTATTAGTGTGACATACTAGTGTTTGATTTATTAGTGTGACATGCTAGAGTGTTTGATTTATTAACGATTGCATGTAAAGAAGCTATGACGAGTTTGGATTGAATGTGTGTATCGGTGTTCAATTGTTGATCCTTGGATCCACATGGCAAGTGTGGGGCATGTTAAAGAAGATCGGTATTCGATTATTGATGTCTTAGCAAGTAGCTTGAGGCACGGGAGGTGTGCTGAATCATTACAGTAAAAGTTGGATTGAAGTAACAACAACATCTCGCTGTTCTGATTATTTCCCCCTGTGTGTCAAGATCGAATGCAGGGTGTAACATATGCAATTAGTAAGAATACACACACACACACACAGGAGCGTGTACAACGCTTTCCTGGAGTATTGGAGTAACAACCACAACAAAGAGACATGTTATTCATATATAAAATTTTGAAAATCAAAACGAGCCATGAAAACATTGAGCAACTTTAACAGCTTTTCTGTTATTTCAGTCCTGCATTGTACTCAATAGTTTGGTTTCCATGCTTAAAAGTAAAAAAGAAGGTAGATTTATGACATCTGTCTACTGCTGTTGCTCGCTTGCCATTCGATTCACTCACTTGTTTTGCAAAGGGGAGAGTGGGCTAGAAAGTTGTTTGTGTGTGTCTGTGTATATTTGTTCTACTTTTACTCTGATTTCGTTTAAAGCACTTTGTGCTACATTTCCCTACCTGAAAAGTATTGAATAAATTAGGTGTTGATTGATGGATTGTTGTATCAAATGCAAGACTTTTTATCTTACAATCACATTGACTTTCATGTGTTTTCTTTTGATACCTTAGGTTTGGATCAGTCTCACAAAAAAACAACAACTGTCAATTCACGGTCTTTTACTGTAATCCACAAATTATATGGAATTTTTGGACCTAAACAACAGATGCAAAAACGAGTTCAAGCATTTGCAACCTTTACTTATAACACAAGTAGACTATTGTGTGTCTCGTGGTTGGAGTCTGTGTTTAGACTCTTCTAAATGATATTCTACTATGTGACCCCACTGAGGCAGTGCCTTGACAGACTAAACTAAATTTCCCCTGAACATAATCTGCAGCGAAAAAAACAGTAGCATACTATATGAGCAATTCAAATTAGCATGGATTGGATTGTTATCAAAGGCCTTCTACTCCTCTGGTAATCTTTAATTACACTAATAAAATACAATAATATTTTGGAATAATACAGCCTGTCTTGGTTGATCAGATAAGTATGGCTCCTGTCTTTACTATAATGCCCATTTAGTGTCCTTAATTGGGTACATAGGCAATAGTCCCGTGCTCCTGTTTCCGTGTTTCACATCGGAAGGGTTTTTTGTTATAAAGGCTCAACACTTATATTGGTATTTACTTAGTGTGATCTGCCATGTTACCAATTCTAGTGTTTGGAGATCAAAGCATAACTTTGGATGCTCCTCAAATGTCATGCAATGAATTAATTTGAGTATGTGGTCATTATAAACATAGAAATAAAACAAATTAAGGAATATGTAATTGGTTAACCATTAACACTTCATAACAGTTTTTTTTTCCAGAAGTGGATTGGACTTTTGACTGTGGCAGTTGGGCTTATTTGATTGTTAGTTTGATGATTAAGAAAATTGGGGAACATAGTTTATGATTTCAAACATCCCATGTGGTGTTTTATGGCCATGGCTCATGTTGTACTGTTAAAAAAAACCTTTCAAACATGCTATTTGGGAATTTTCTGTGTACACATGATAGAAAAAAACCCTGATACCATTAAACTGCAAGTATACAATTTTTGTATTAAATATAAATGTATTAGTGTAGTGTAAGCTTACAAAATTGCCGTTAATAGTGAGAAATAGAGAATCTGTTCTCAATTCCCTTAACTGGATAAATAAAGGTTAAATAAATGTTAATGTAAGTATCACTGTTATTTTTTTAATTTACAGAACATAGGGGTGGTGAAGATTGAGAATAAGTTTTGTTTGTTCAGCTGGATCTTTCTCTGTTTCTCTTTGTAGGTCAAGAGTTCTTTGTTGGCCTTTCCAAACGAACCAATCAAAGAGGAGCTGAGATCCTCGCTGATGCTTTTAAGGTATGATAAATGATAAAGTGGTACTTGGAATTGACTAAATGATTAAAGCAAGCTTATCTTTATGACCTGGGCAATCAGATATGAAATGTCAAAAAAGTATGAGGGCGGCCCGGCAGCGAGTGGTTAGCGCGTCGGCCTCACAGTGGGAGACCTGAGTTCAAATCCAGGTTGGTCCACCTGTGTGTAGTGTGCATGTTCTCCCTGGGCCTGCATGGGCTTTCTCCAGGTACTCCGGTTTCCTCCCACGTTCCAACAACGTGCATGGTAGGCTGATTGGACACTCTAAATTTCCCATAGGTATGAGTGCGAGCGTGAATGGTAATTTATCTCCTTGTTCCCTGCGATTGGTTGGCCACCAATTCAGGGTCTCCCCCGCCTCTGGCCTGAAGTCAGCTGGGATATGCTCCAGCACCCCCCACAACCCTAGTGAGGATAAAGCGGTGCACAAAATGAGATGAGATAAGAAAAAAGTATGATTATCCTATCTGAACCAAGCTTCCCTTGCGCCAGAACACTACTGGTACCTCCATCCTATTTTAAAGTGGTGAATAATTTAGCCCATTCTATCATGCAAGATAAATATAGGAGTCAGGAACTTTAGCATGCGTTTCTTCCATTACGCTATCCTTCCAATACCCTTATATGTACTTTGTGTGAAGAAATAGGTTCATAATTTTCAAAGGATGTGTGTCTGATCAGTCACACAACTAGGGGTTTTGAAACAGATTTGTGTTTCCACAATTTTCTCTTAAAGATGATTAAATAAAGAATGAACATCCTAAGTTCTCATTCACTTTGTGGATCTTCTTGAGGAGGACACTAACTAAAAATGCTACTCCTGTTATTCTAGGACAGATTAGAATACAATTTTGTACTTATATCCTCTTGATATAAAGGCATCAATTTTTGGATCCCAATTTTTTGTGTCTCAGGGTTTATTACTTAAAGGCGGACGGATCACAATAGAATTTTAAAAATATAGTCTGGGGATGAGATGCATCAATGCATGAGTTAGATTTTTATCTTTTTTGTCTCAAGACAAAATAATTGTGGACTTGCTGCCTCTGGGTTCTGAGTTAGCCAATAAAGGGTAATCTTTGGTTGGCTTTTTCTTGTCGCTGAACTGAAGCAAGTGAGCCAGGAAATCATTGTGGATTTTTAAATCATTTAAAAAATGTCTCATGGAGTCCTAACATAAATCCCTGTGACATTGTACAGCAAGTGAAACTTTGTAAACTTCTTCCTATCATACCTCCAGAATATACTAGGATTTTGTTAGCTAATAGGTATATTCAGTGCATTGGCTAGGAATCGGACCCAGGGCTCTAGCAGGGCAAGTGAGAATTCTGCCACTGAACTACCAATGCCTGTCAAAGGGTAGTGATGTGAAATAGTACACAATATGCTAAGAAGATTGAGAGTCAAAGCTAAACTTCCTTATCGTTAAAAAACTGAACTTCAACAAAAAGTTAAATTTGATAGTTAATAAATGGAACCTATTGCGAGAACTGGTCAAACTTACTATAAAATTCCATTCTCACAACTATATGAAGCAAGGAAACAGACTGTGACATATTTTTTGGAGCATGTCTTCATCATTTTGCATTTGTAGAAGAAGCAGGGAATCAAGCAGCTAATGGGTATACACAGTGCACTGGCTGGGAATCAGAACAAGACCTCTCGCATAGCAAGCAAGAATTCTACCACTGAACTACCAATGCCTTCAAAGAGGTTATATTATGAAAAAGTACACAATATAGTAAGAAGATTGACAGTCAAAGCTGAACTTCCTTATCGTTCAAAAACTGAACTTCATCAAAAAGTTAAATTTGATAGTTAATAAATAATAATAATCGGACATAATAATAAATGTAAACTATTGCGAGAACTGGTCAAACTTCCGATTAAATTAAAAGATGACGTCATTGCAACTATATGAAGCAATGAAGCAGGGTGTGAGAAATTTTTCACAGCATGTGCTTCACCATTTAGCATCTCTATAATAGACTGGTAACCAATCGGCTAATGCGTATACACAGTGCACTGGCTGGGAATCGGACCCAGGCCTCTCGCATGGCAAGCAAGAAATCTACCACTGAACTACCAATGCCTTCAAAAAGGTAATATTGTGAAAAAGTACGCAATATAGTAAGAAGATTGACAGTCAAAGCTAAACTTCCTCATCGTTCAAAAACTGAACTTCATCAAAAAGTTAAATTTGATAGTTAATAAACATAAACTTTTTCGAGAACTGGTCAAACTTCCGATTAAATTCAAAGATGACGTCATTGCAACTATATGAAGTAATGAAGCAGGCTGAGAGAAAATTTTCACAGCATGTCTTCGCCAGTTAGCATTTCTAGAATAGACTGGTAACCATTCGGCAAATGCATATATACAGTGCACTGGCTGGGAATGGGACCCAGGCCCCTTGCATGGCAAGGGAGAATTCTACCAATGAACTACCAATGCCTTTGGAAAGGTAGTGATGTGAAAAAGTACACAATATAGTAAGAAGATTGACAGTCAAAGCTAAACTTCCTTATCATTCAAAAACTGAACTTCAGCAAAAAGTTAAATATGATAGTTAAGAAACGTAAACTTTTTCGAGAACTGGTCAAACTTCCGATTAAATTCAAAGATGATGTCATTGTAACTATATGAATTAATGAAGCAGGCTGAGAGAAAATTTTCGCAGCATGTGCTTCACCATTTAGCATCTCTATAACAGACTGGTAAACAAAATCTGAACTTCATCAAAAAGTTAAATTTGATAGTTAATAAAGGAAAACTATTGCGAGAACTGATCAAACTTCCGAAAAATGCAAAGATGACGTCATTGCAACTATATGAAGCATGGTTTGAGAAATGTTTCACAGCATGTCTTCATCGTTTCACATTTCTAAAATAGACAGATAACCAATCGGGTAATGCATATACACAGTGCACTGGCTGGGAATCGGACCCAGGCCTCTCGCATGGCAAGCGAGAATTCTACCACTGAACTACCAATGCCTTTGGAAAAGCTGTGTTGTGAAAAAGTACACAATATAGTAAGAAGATTGACAGTCAAAGCTGAACTTCCTTATCGTTCAAAAACTGAACTTCATCAAAAAGTTAAATTTGATAGTTAATAAATAATAATAATCGGACATAATAATAAATGTAAACTATTGCGAGAACTGGTCAAACTTCCGATTAAATTAAAAGATGACGTCATTGCAACTATATGAAGCAATGAAGCAGGGTGTGAGAAATTTTTCACAGCATGTGCTTCACCATTTAGCATCTCTATAATAGACTGGTAACCAATCGGCTAATGCGTATACACAGTGCACTGGCTGGGAATCGGACCCAGGCCTCTCGCATGGCAAGCAAGAAATCTACCACTGAACTACCAATGCCTTCAAAAAGGTAATATTGTGAAAAAGTACGCAATATAGTAAGAAGATTGACAGTCAAAGCTAAACTTCCTCATCGTTCAAAAACTGAACTTCATCAAAAAGTTAAATTTGATAGTTAATAAACATAAACTTTTTCGAGAACTGGTCAAACTTCCGATTAAATTCAAAGATGACGTCATTGCAACTATATGAAGTAATGAAGCAGGCTGAGAGAAAATTTTCACAGCATGTCTTCGCCAGTTAGCATTTCTAGAATAGACTGGTAACCATTCGGCAAATGCATATATACAGTGCACTGGCTGGGAATGGGACCCAGGCCCCTTGCATGGCAAGGGAGAATTCTACCAATGAACTACCAATGCCTTTGGAAAGGTAGTGATGTGAAAAAGTACACAATATAGTAAGAAGATTGACAGTCAAAGCTAAACTTCCTTATCATTCAAAAACTGAACTTCAGCAAAAAGTTAAATATGATAGTTAAGAAACGTAAACTTTTTCGAGAACTGGTCAAACTTCCGATTAAATTCAAAGATGATGTCATTGTAACTATATGAATTAATGAAGCAGGCTGAGAGAAAATTTTCGCAGCATGTGCTTCACCATTTAGCATCTCTATAACAGACTGGTAAACAAAATCTGAACTTCATCAAAAAGTTAAATTTGATAGTTAATAAAGGAAAACTATTGCGAGAACTGATCAAACTTCCGAAAAATGCAAAGATGACGTCATTGCAACTATATGAAGCATGGTTTGAGAAATGTTTCACAGCATGTCTTCATCGTTTCACATTTCTAAAATAGACAGATAACCAATCGGGTAATGCATATACACAGTGCACTGGCTGGGAATCGGACCCAGGCCTCTCGCATGGCAAGCGAGAATTCTACCACTGAACTACCAATGCCTTTGGAAAAGCTGTGTTGTGAAAAAGTACACAATATAGTAAGAAGATTGACAGTCAAAGTTAGACTTTCTTATCGTTCAAAAACTGAACTTCATCAAAAAGTTAAATTTGATAGTTAATAAACGGAAACTATTGCGAGAACTGATCAAACTTCCGAAAAAAATGCAAGAGATGACGTCATTGCAACTATATGAAGCAATAAAGCAGGGTTCGAGAATTTTTTCAGATCATGTCTTCATCGTTTCGCATCTCTAAAATAGACAGATGACCATTTGGGTAATGCATATACACAGTGCACTGGCTGGGAATCGGACCCAGGCCTCTCGCATGGCAAACGAGAATTCTACCACTGAACTACCAATGCCTTTGGATAGGCACTGTTGTGAAAAAGTACACATTATTGTAAGAAGATTGACAGTCAAAGCTAGACTTTCTTATCGTTCAAAAACTGAACTTCATCAAAAAGTTAAATTTGATAGTTAATAAACGGAAACTATTGCGATAACTGATCAAACTTCCGAAAAAAATGCAAGAGATAACGTCATTGCAACTATATGAAGCAATAAAGCAGGGTTCGAGAAATTTTTCACATCATGTCTTCATCGATTCACATCTCTAAAGTAGACAGATAACCAATTGGGTAATGCATATACACAGTGCACTGGCTGGGAATCAGACCCAGGCCTCTCGCATGCCAAGCGAGAATTCTACCACTGAACTACCAATGCCTTTGGAAAGGCAGTGTTGTGAAAAAGTACACATTATTGTAAGAAGATTGACAGTCAAAGCTAGACTTTCTTATCGTTCAAAAACTGAACTTCATCAAAAAGTTAAATTTGATAGTTAATAAACGGAAACTATTGCGAGAACTGATCAAACTTCCGGAAAAAATGCACAGATGACGTCATTGCAACTATATGAAGCAATAAAGCAGGGTTTGAGAATTTTTTCACATCATGTCTTCATCGTTTCGCATCTCTTAAGTAGACAGATAACCAATTGGGTAATGCATATACACAGTGCACTGGCTGGGAATCGAACCCAGGCCTCTCGCATGGCAAGCGAGAATTCTACCACTGAACTACCAATGCCTTTGGAAAGGCAGTGTTGTGAAAAAGTACACATTATTGTAAGAAGATTGACAGTCAAAGCTAGACTTTCTTATCGTTCAAAATCTGAACTTCATCAAAAAGTTAAATTTGATAGTTAATAAACGGAAACTATTACGAGAACTGATCATACTTCCGAAAAATGCAAAGATCACGTCATTGCAACTATATGAAGCAGGGTTTGAGAAATGTTTCACAGCATGTCTTCATCGTTTCGCATCTCTAAAATAGACATATAACCAATCGGGTAATGCATATACACAGTGCACTGGCTGGGAATCGGACCCAGGCCTCTCGCATGGGAAGCGAGAATTCTACCACTGAACTACCAATGCCTTTGGAAAGGCACTGTTGTGAAAAAGTACACATTATAGTAAGAAGATTGACAGTCAAAGCGAGACTTTCTTATCGTTCAAAAACTGAACTTCATCAAAAAGTTAAATTTGATAGTTAATAAACGGAAACTATTACGAGAACTGATCATACTTCCGAAAAATGCAAAGAGGACGTCATTGCAACTATATGAAGCAGGGTTTGAGAAACTATTGCGAGAACTGATCAAACTTCCGGAAAAAATGCACAGATGACGTCATTGCAACTATATGAAGCAATAAAGCAGGGTTCGAGAATTTTTTCACATCATGTCTTCATCGTTTCGCATCTCTAAAGTAGACAGATAACCAATTGGGTAATGCATATACACAGTGCACCGGCTGGGAATCGAACCCAGGCCTCTTGCATGGCAAGCGAGAATTCTACCACTGAACTACCAATGCCTTTGGAAAGGCCGTGTTGTGAAAAAGTACACATTATTGTAAGAAGATTGACAATCAAAGCTAGACTTTCTTATCGTTCAAAAACTGAACTTCATCAAAAAGTTAAATTTGATAGTTAATAAACGGAAACTATTGCGAGAACTGATCAAAATTCCGAAAAATGCAAAGATCACGTCATTGCAACTATATGAAGCAGGGTTTGAGAAATGTTTCACAGCATGTCTTCATCGTTTCACATTTCTAAAATAGACAGATAACCAATCGGGTAATGCATATACACAGCGCACTGGCTGGGAATCGGACCCACGCCTCTCGCATGGCAAGCGAGAATTCTACCACTGAACTACCAATGCATTTGGAAAAGCTGTGTTGTGAAAAAGTACACAATATAGTAAGAAGATTGACAGTCAAAGTTAGACTTTCTTATCGTTCAAAAACTGAACTTCATCAAAAAGTTAAATTTGATAGTTAATAAACGGAAACTATTGCGAGAACTGATCAAACTTCCGAAAAAAATGCAAGAGATGACGTCATTGCAACTATATGAAGCAATAAAGCAGGGTTCGAGAATTTTTTCACATCATGTCTTCATCGTTTCGCATCTCTAAAATAGACAGATAACCATTTGGATAATGCATATACACAGTGCACTGGCTGAGAATCGGACCCAGTCCTCTCGCATGGCAAGCGAGAATCCTACCACTGAAGTACCAATGCCTTTGGAAAAGCTGTCTTGTGAAAAAGTACACAATATAGTAAGAATATTGACAGTCAAAGCTAGACTTTCTTATCGTTCAAAAACTGAACTTCATCAAAAAGTTAAATTTGATAGTTAATAAACGGAAACTATTGCGAGAACTGATCAAACTTCCGGAAAAAATGCACAGATGACGTCATTGCAACTATATGAAGCAATAAAGCCGGGTTCGAGAATTTTTTCACATCATGTCTTCATCGTTTCGCATCTCTAAAGTAGACAGATAACCAATTGGGTAATGCATATACACAGTGCACTGGCTGGGAATCGAACCCAGGCCTCTTGCATGGCAAGCGAGAATTCTACCACTGAACTACCAATGCCTTTGGAAAGGCAGTGTTGTGAAAAAGTACACATTATTGTAAGAAGATTGACAATCAAAGCTAGACTTTCTTATCGTTCAAAAACTGAACTTCATCAAAAAGTTAAATTTGATAGTTAATAAACTGAAACTATTCCGAGAACTGATCAAAATTCCGAAAAATTCAAAGATCACGTCATTGCAACTATATGAAGCAGGGTTTGAGAAATGTTTCACAGCATGTCTTCATCGTTTCACATTTCTAAAATAGACAGATAACCAATCGGGTAATGCATATACACAGTGCACTGGCTGGGAATCGGACACAGGCCTCTCGCATGGCAAGCGAGAATCCTACCACTGAACTACCAATGCCTTTGGAAAACCGGTGTTGTGAAAAAGTACACAATATAGTAAGAAGATTGACAGTCAAAGCTAGACTTTCTTATCGTTCAAAATCTGAACTTCATTAAAAAGTTGAATTTGATAGTTAATAAACGGAAACTATTACGAGAACTGATCATACTTCCGAAAAATGCAAAGCTCACGTCATTGCAACTATATGAAGCAGGGTTTGAGAAATGTTTCACAGCATGTCTTCATCGTTTCGCATCTCTAAAATAGACAGATAACCATTTGGGTACTGCAAATACACAGTGCACTGGCTGGGAATCGGACCCAGGCCTCTCGCATGGGAAGCGAGAATTCTACCACTGAACTACCAATGCCTTTGGAAAGGCACTGTTGTGAAAGAGTACACATTATAGTAAGAAGATTGACAGTCAAAGCTAGACTTTCTTATCGTTCAAAATCTGAACTTCATCAAAAAGTTAAATTTGATAGTTAATAAACGGAAACTATTACGAGAACTGATCATACTTCCGAAAAATGCAAAGATCACGTCATTGCAACTATATGAAGCAGGGTTTGAGAAATGTTTCACAGCATGTCTTCATCGTTTCGCATCTCTAAAATAGACATATAACCAATCGGGTAATGCATATACACAGTGCACTGGCTGGGAATCGGACCCAGGCCTCTCGCATGGGAAGCGAGAATTCTACCACTGAACTACCAATGCCTTTGGAAAGGCACTGTTGTGAAAAAGTACACATTATAGTAAGAAGATTGACAGTCAACGCGAGACTTTCTTATCGTTCAAAAACTGAACTTCATCAAAAAGTTAAATTTGATAGTTAATAAACGGAAACTATTACGAGAACTGATCATACTTCCGAAAAATGCAAAGAGGACGTCATTGCAACTATATGAAGCAGGGTTTGAGAAACTATTGCGAGAACTGATCAAACTTCCGGAAAAAATGCACAGATGACGTCATTGCAACTATATGAAGCAATAAAGCAGGGTTCGAGAATTTTTTCACATCATGTCTTCATCGTTTCGCATCTCTAAAGTAGACAGATAACCAATTGGGTAATGCATATACACAGTGCACTGGCTGGGAATCGAACGCAGGCCTCTTGCATGGCAAGCGAGAATTCTACCACTGAACTACCAATGCCTTTGGAAAGGCAGTGTTGTGAAAAAGTACACATTATTGTAAGAAGATTGACAATCAAAGCTAGACTTTCTTATCGTTCAAAAACTGAACTTCATCAAAAAGTTAAATTTGATAGTTAATAAACGGAAACTATTGCGAGAACTGATCAAAATTCCGAAAAATGCAAAGATCACGTCATTGCAACTATATGAAGCAGGGTTTGAGAAATGTTTCACAGCATGTCTTCATCGTTTCGCATCTCTAAAATAGACAGATAACCATTTGGATAATGCATATACACAGTGCACTGGCTGAGAATCGGACCCAGTCCTCTCGCATGGCAAGCGAGAATCCTACCACTGAAGTACCAATGCCTTTGGAAAAGCTGTCTTGTGAAAAAGTACACAATATAGTAAGAATATTGACAGTCAAAGCTAGACTTTCTTATCGTTCGAAAACTGAACTTCATCAAAAAGTTAAATTTGATAGTTAATAAACGGAAACTATTGCGAGAACTGATCAAACTTCCGGAAAAAATGCACAGATGACGTCATTGCAACTATATGAAGCAATAAAGCCGGGTTCGAGAATTTTTTCACATCATGTCTTCATCGTTTCGCATCTCTAAAGTAGACAGATAACCAATTGGGTAATGCATATACACAGTGCACTGGCTGGGAATCGAACCCAGGCCTCTTGCATGGCAAGCGAGAATTCTACCACTGAACTACCAATGCCTTTGGAAAGGCAGTGTTGTGAAAAAGTACACATTATTGTAAGAAGATTGACAATCAAAGCTAGACTTTCTTATCGTTCAAAAACTGAACTTCATCAAAAAGTTAAATTTGATAGTTAATAAACGGAAACTATTCCGAGAACTGATCAAAATTCCGAAAAATGCAAAGATCACGTCATTGCAACTATATGAAGCAGGGTTTGAGAAATGTTTCACAGCATGTCTTCATCGTTTCAAATTTCTAAAATAGACAGATAACCAATCGGGTAATGCATATACACAGTGCACTGGCTGGGAATCGGACACGGGCCTCTTGCATGGCAAGCGAGAATTCTACCACTGAACTACCAATGCCTTTGGAAAGGCAGTGTTGTGAAAAAGTACACATTATTGTAAGAAGATTGACAATCAAAGCTAGACTTTCTTATCGTTCAAAAACTGAACTTCATCAAAAAGTTAAATTTGATAGTTAATAAACGGAAACTATTCCGAGAACTGATCAAAATTCCGAAAAATGCAAAGATCACGTCATTGCAACTATATGAAGCAGGGTTTGAGAAATGTTTCACAGCATGTCTTCATCGTTTCAAATTTCTAAAATAGACAGATAACCAATCGGGTAATGCATATACACAGTGCACTGGCTGGGAATCGGACACAGGCCTCTCGCATGGCAAGCGAGAATCCTACCACTGAACTACCAATGCCTTTGGAAAACCGGTGTTGTGAAAAAGTACACAATATAGTAAGAAGATTGACAGTCAAAGCAAGACTTTCTTATCGTTCAAAATCTGAACTTCATTAAAAAGTTGAATTTGATAGTTAATAAACGGAAACTATTACGAGAACTGATCATACTTCCGAAAAATGCAAAGATCACGTCATTGCAACTATATGAAGCAGGGTTTGAGAAATGTTTCACAGCATGTCTTCATCGTTTCGCATCTCTAAAATAGACAGATAACCATTTGGGTACTGCAAATACACAGTGCACTGGCTGGGAATCGGACCCAGGCCTCTCGCATGGGAAGCGAGAATTCTACCACTGAACTACCAATGCCTTTGGAAAGGCACTGTTGTGAAAAAGTACACATTATAGTAAGAAGATTGACAGTCAAAGCGAGACTTTCTTATCGTTCAAAAACTGAACTTCATCAAAAAGTTAAATTTGTTAGTTAATAAACGGAAACTATTACGAGAACTGATCATACTTCCGAAAAATGCAAAGAGGACGTCATTGCAACTATATGAAGCAGGGTTTGAGAAATGTTTCACAGCATGTCTTCATCGTTTCACATTTCTAAAATAGACAGATAACCAATCGGGTAATGCATATACACAGTGCACTGGCTGGGAATCGGACCCAGGCCTCTCGCATGGCAAGCGCGAAATCTACCACTGAACTACCAATGCCTTTGGAAAAGCTGTCTTGTGAAAAAGTACACAATATAGTTAGAATATTGACAGTCAAAGCTAGACTTTCTTATCGTTCAAAATCTGAACTTCATCAAAAAGTTAAATTTGATAGTTAATAAACGGGAACTATTGCGAGAACTGATCAAACTTCCGAAAAAAATGCAAAGATGACGTCATTGCAACTATATGAAGCAATGAAGCAGGGTTTGAGAATTTTTTCACAGCATGTCTTCATCGTTTCACATTTCTAAAATAGACAGATTACCAATCGGGTAATGTATATATACAGCACACTGGCTGGGAATCGGACCCACGCCTCTCGCATGGCAAGCGAGAATTCTACCACTGAACTACCAATGCCTTTGGAAAAAACATGTTGTGAAAAAGTACAAAATATAGTAAGAAGTTTGACAGTCTGTTAGGTTCATCCAATTGTATGTTTATCCTTCGGTATTTCCAATTCAGCTTTCAATAAAAAAGGCATCTGTAGTCACATCACCATTTAATTCTTGCAAGAAGAGAATACATCCATCCGCGACTCCGGTCAAGATTATTCTAACAACTCGAAGTCCGTTTCGCTAATTTATTCATAAGGTTTTAACGCCATGCCCCACAGAATTCTAAACATTCGTAGAGTCTCACAACAATTTTGCACAGTTATCAAAACAATTGTAGGTCCTGTCGAATCGTCCCGAAACAGTCCTTGGTTCCCAAGAGCGCTTGTTGTGAGACCATCTTCCGAAGCCGTAAACAGTCCTCAGTTCCCAAGAGCACCTGTCGTGAGTCCTCTGAAGCCGAAAACAGTTCGCAGTTCCCAAGAGCAATTGTTGTGAGACCTCTCCATGCCCATGGCCATTCCCTGTCCTCTTGATGTGAACCAGTCCTTACTTTAGCAAGGCATGCATTAAAATGGCTTTTATTAATACAAATAACTCTAACATAAAAGCACAGCGTTCAACACATATATATGTTGTTTAATATTGTTACACATTCAGGATGAGCATTACTATTCCTAATAAGCAAATATATTGATTAATATAGTAAGCATGTTTATAATAAGGCTTTCTATTCCTAAGTAAGCATTGCAAACACATTTATAATAATGATTATTCCAACACAGTCAAAGCTAGACTTTCTTATCGTTCAAAAACTGAACTTCATCAAAAAGTTAAATTTGATAGTTAATAAACGGAAACTATTGCGATAACTGATCAAACTTCCGAAAAAAATGCAAGAGATAACGTCATTGCAACTATATGAAGCAATAAAGCAGGGTTCGAGAAATTTTTCACATCATGTCTTCATCGATTCACATCTCTAAAGTAGACAGATAACCAATTGGGTAATGCATATACACAGTGCACTGGCTGGGAATCAGACCCAGGCCTCTCGCATGCCAAGCGAGAATTCTACCACTGAACTACCAATGCCTTTGGAAAGGCAGTGTTGTGAAAAAGTACACATTATTGTAAGAAGATTGACAGTCAAAGCTAGACTTTCTTATCGTTCAAAAACTGAACTTCATCAAAAAGTTAAATTTGATAGTTAATAAACGGAAACTATTGCGAGAACTGATCAAACTTCCGGAAAAAATGCACAGATGACGTCATTGCAACTATATGAAGCAATAAAGCAGGGTTTGAGAATTTTTTCACATCATGTCTTCATCGTTTCGCATCTCTTAAGTAGACAGATAACCAATTGGGTAATGCATATACACAGTGCACTGGCTGGGAATCGAACCCAGGCCTCTCGCATGGCAAGCGAGAATTCTACCACTGAACTACCAATGCCTTTGGAAAGGCAGTGTTGTGAAAAAGTACACATTATTGTAAGAAGATTGACAGTCAAAGCTAGACTTTCTTATCGTTCAAAATCTGAACTTCATCAAAAAGTTAAATTTGATAGTTAATAAACGGAAACTATTACGAGAACTGATCATACTTCCGAAAAATGCAAAGATCACGTCATTGCAACTATATGAAGCAGGGTTTGAGAAATGTTTCACAGCATGTCTTCATCGTTTCGCATCTCTAAAATAGACATATAACCAATCGGGTAATGCATATACACAGTGCACTGGCTGGGAATCGGACCCAGGCCTCTCGCATGGGAAGCGAGAATTCTACCACTGAACTACCAATGCCTTTGGAAAGGCACTGTTGTGAAAAAGTACACATTATAGTAAGAAGATTGACAGTCAAAGCGAGACTTTCTTATCGTTCAAAAACTGAACTTCATCAAAAAGTTAAATTTGATAGTTAATAAACGGAAACTATTACGAGAACTGATCATACTTCCGAAAAATGCAAAGAGGACGTCATTGCAACTATATGAAGCAGGGTTTGAGAAACTATTGCGAGAACTGATCAAACTTCCGGAAAAAATGCACAGATGACGTCATTGCAACTATATGAAGCAATAAAGCAGGGTTCGAGAATTTTTTCACATCATGTCTTCATCGTTTCGCATCTCTAAAGTAGACAGATAACCAATTGGGTAATGCATATACACAGTGCACCGGCTGGGAATCGAACCCAGGCCTCTTGCATGGCAAGCGAGAATTCTACCACTGAACTACCAATGCCTTTGGAAAGGCCGTGTTGTGAAAAAGTACACATTATTGTAAGAAGATTGACAATCAAAGCTAGACTTTCTTATCGTTCAAAAACTGAACTTCATCAAAAAGTTAAATTTGATAGTTAATAAACGGAAACTATTGCGAGAACTGATCAAAATTCCGAAAAATGCAAAGATCACGTCATTGCAACTATATGAAGCAGGGTTTGAGAAATGTTTCACAGCATGTCTTCATCGTTTCACATTTCTAAAATAGACAGATAACCAATCGGGTAATGCATATACACAGCGCACTGGCTGGGAATCGGACCCACGCCTCTCGCATGGCAAGCGAGAATTCTACCACTGAACTACCAATGCATTTGGAAAAGCTGTGTTGTGAAAAAGTACACAATATAGTAAGAAGATTGACAGTCAAAGTTAGACTTTCTTATCGTTCAAAAACTGAACTTCATCAAAAAGTTAAATTTGATAGTTAATAAACGGAAACTATTGCGAGAACTGATCAAACTTCCGAAAAAAATGCAAGAGATGACGTCATTGCAACTATATGAAGCAATAAAGCAGGGTTCGAGAATTTTTTCACATCATGTCTTCATCGTTTCGCATCTCTAAAATAGACAGATAACCATTTGGATAATGCATATACACAGTGCACTGGCTGAGAATCGGACCCAGTCCTCTCGCATGGCAAGCGAGAATCCTACCACTGAAGTACCAATGCCTTTGGAAAAGCTGTCTTGTGAAAAAGTACACAATATAGTAAGAATATTGACAGTCAAAGCTAGACTTTCTTATCGTTCAAAAACTGAACTTCATCAAAAAGTTAAATTTGATAGTTAATAAACGGAAACTATTGCGAGAACTGATCAAACTTCCGGAAAAAATGCACAGATGACGTCATTGCAACTATATGAAGCAATAAAGCCGGGTTCGAGAATTTTTTCACATCATGTCTTCATCGTTTCGCATCTCTAAAGTAGACAGATAACCAATTGGGTAATGCATATACACAGTGCACTGGCTGGGAATCGAACCCAGGCCTCTTGCATGGCAAGCGAGAATTCTACCACTGAACTACCAATGCCTTTGGAAAGGCAGTGTTGTGAAAAAGTACACATTATTGTAAGAAGATTGACAATCAAAGCTAGACTTTCTTATCGTTCAAAAACTGAACTTCATCAAAAAGTTAAATTTGATAGTTAATAAACTGAAACTATTCCGAGAACTGATCAAAATTCCGAAAAATTCAAAGATCACGTCATTGCAACTATATGAAGCAGGGTTTGAGAAATGTTTCACAGCATGTCTTCATCGTTTCACATTTCTAAAATAGACAGATAACCAATCGGGTAATGCATATACACAGTGCACTGGCTGGGAATCGGACACAGGCCTCTCGCATGGCAAGCGAGAATCCTACCACTGAACTACCAATGCCTTTGGAAAACCGGTGTTGTGAAAAAGTACACAATATAGTAAGAAGATTGACAGTCAAAGCTAGACTTTCTTATCGTTCAAAATCTGAACTTCATTAAAAAGTTGAATTTGATAGTTAATAAACGGAAACTATTACGAGAACTGATCATACTTCCGAAAAATGCAAAGCTCACGTCATTGCAACTATATGAAGCAGGGTTTGAGAAATGTTTCACAGCATGTCTTCATCGTTTCGCATCTCTAAAATAGACAGATAACCATTTGGGTACTGCAAATACACAGTGCACTGGCTGGGAATCGGACCCAGGCCTCTCGCATGGGAAGCGAGAATTCTACCACTGAACTACCAATGCCTTTGGAAAGGCACTGTTGTGAAAGAGTACACATTATAGTAAGAAGATTGACAGTCAAAGCTAGACTTTCTTATCGTTCAAAATCTGAACTTCATCAAAAAGTTAAATTTGATAGTTAATAAACGGAAACTATTACGAGAACTGATCATACTTCCGAAAAATGCAAAGATCACGTCATTGCAACTATATGAAGCAGGGTTTGAGAAATGTTTCACAGCATGTCTTCATCGTTTCGCATCTCTAAAATAGACATATAACCAATCGGGTAATGCATATACACAGTGCACTGGCTGGGAATCGGACCCAGGCCTCTCGCATGGGAAGCGAGAATTCTACCACTGAACTACCAATGCCTTTGGAAAGGCACTGTTGTGAAAAAGTACACATTATAGTAAGAAGATTGACAGTCAACGCGAGACTTTCTTATCGTTCAAAAACTGAACTTCATCAAAAAGTTAAATTTGATAGTTAATAAACGGAAACTATTACGAGAACTGATCATACTTCCGAAAAATGCAAAGAGGACGTCATTGCAACTATATGAAGCAGGGTTTGAGAAACTATTGCGAGAACTGATCAAACTTCCGGAAAAAATGCACAGATGACGTCATTGCAACTATATGAAGCAATAAAGCAGGGTTCGAGAATTTTTTCACATCATGTCTTCATCGTTTCGCATCTCTAAAGTAGACAGATAACCAATTGGGTAATGCATATACACAGTGCACTGGCTGGGAATCGAACGCAGGCCTCTTGCATGGCAAGCGAGAATTCTACCACTGAACTACCAATGCCTTTGGAAAGGCAGTGTTGTGAAAAAGTACACATTATTGTAAGAAGATTGACAATCAAAGCTAGACTTTCTTATCGTTCAAAAACTGAACTTCATCAAAAAGTTAAATTTGATAGTTAATAAACGGAAACTATTGCGAGAACTGATCAAAATTCCGAAAAATGCAAAGATCACGTCATTGCAACTATATGAAGCAGGGTTTGAGAAATGTTTCACAGCATGTCTTCATCGTTTCGCATCTCTAAAATAGACAGATAACCATTTGGATAATGCATATACACAGTGCACTGGCTGAGAATCGGACCCAGTCCTCTCGCATGGCAAGCGAGAATCCTACCACTGAAGTACCAATGCCTTTGGAAAAGCTGTCTTGTGAAAAAGTACACAATATAGTAAGAATATTGACAGTCAAAGCTAGACTTTCTTATCGTTCGAAAACTGAACTTCATCAAAAAGTTAAATTTGATAGTTAATAAACGGAAACTATTGCGAGAACTGATCAAACTTCCGGAAAAAATGCACAGATGACGTCATTGCAACTATATGAAGCAATAAAGCCGGGTTCGAGAATTTTTTCACATCATGTCTTCATCGTTTCGCATCTCTAAAGTAGACAGATAACCAATTGGGTAATGCATATACACAGTGCACTGGCTGGGAATCGAACCCAGGCCTCTTGCATGGCAAGCGAGAATTCTACCACTGAACTACCAATGCCTTTGGAAAGGCAGTGTTGTGAAAAAGTACACATTATTGTAAGAAGATTGACAATCAAAGCTAGACTTTCTTATCGTTCAAAAACTGAACTTCATCAAAAAGTTAAATTTGATAGTTAATAAACGGAAACTATTCCGAGAACTGATCAAAATTCCGAAAAATGCAAAGATCACGTCATTGCAACTATATGAAGCAGGGTTTGAGAAATGTTTCACAGCATGTCTTCATCGTTTCAAATTTCTAAAATAGACAGATAACCAATCGGGTAATGCATATACACAGTGCACTGGCTGGGAATCGGACACGGGCCTCTTGCATGGCAAGCGAGAATTCTACCACTGAACTACCAATGCCTTTGGAAAGGCAGTGTTGTGAAAAAGTACACATTATTGTAAGAAGATTGACAATCAAAGCTAGACTTTCTTATCGTTCAAAAACTGAACTTCATCAAAAAGTTAAATTTGATAGTTAATAAACGGAAACTATTCCGAGAACTGATCAAAATTCCGAAAAATGCAAAGATCACGTCATTGCAACTATATGAAGCAGGGTTTGAGAAATGTTTCACAGCATGTCTTCATCGTTTCAAATTTCTAAAATAGACAGATAACCAATCGGGTAATGCATATACACAGTGCACTGGCTGGGAATCGGACACAGGCCTCTCGCATGGCAAGCGAGAATCCTACCACTGAACTACCAATGCCTTTGGAAAACCGGTGTTGTGAAAAAGTACACAATATAGTAAGAAGATTGACAGTCAAAGCAAGACTTTCTTATCGTTCAAAATCTGAACTTCATTAAAAAGTTGAATTTGATAGTTAATAAACGGAAACTATTACGAGAACTGATCATACTTCCGAAAAATGCAAAGATCACGTCATTGCAACTATATGAAGCAGGGTTTGAGAAATGTTTCACAGCATGTCTTCATCGTTTCGCATCTCTAAAATAGACAGATAACCATTTGGGTACTGCAAATACACAGTGCACTGGCTGGGAATCGGACCCAGGCCTCTCGCATGGGAAGCGAGAATTCTACCACTGAACTACCAATGCCTTTGGAAAGGCACTGTTGTGAAAAAGTACACATTATAGTAAGAAGATTGACAGTCAAAGCGAGACTTTCTTATCGTTCAAAAACTGAACTTCATCAAAAAGTTAAATTTGTTAGTTAATAAACGGAAACTATTACGAGAACTGATCATACTTCCGAAAAATGCAAAGAGGACGTCATTGCAACTATATGAAGCAGGGTTTGAGAAATGTTTCACAGCATGTCTTCATCGTTTCACATTTCTAAAATAGACAGATAACCAATCGGGTAATGCATATACACAGTGCACTGGCTGGGAATCGGACCCAGGCCTCTCGCATGGCAAGCGCGAAATCTACCACTGAACTACCAATGCCTTTGGAAAAGCTGTCTTGTGAAAAAGTACACAATATAGTTAGAATATTGACAGTCAAAGCTAGACTTTCTTATCGTTCAAAATCTGAACTTCATCAAAAAGTTAAATTTGATAGTTAATAAACGGGAACTATTGCGAGAACTGATCAAACTTCCGAAAAAAATGCAAAGATGACGTCATTGCAACTATATGAAGCAATGAAGCAGGGTTTGAGAATTTTTTCACAGCATGTCTTCATCGTTTCACATTTCTAAAATAGACAGATTACCAATCGGGTAATGTATATATACAGCACACTGGCTGGGAATCGGACCCACGCCTCTCGCATGGCAAGCGAGAATTCTACCACTGAACTACCAATGCCTTTGGAAAAAACATGTTGTGAAAAAGTACAAAATATAGTAAGAAGTTTGACAGTCTGTTAGGTTCATCCAATTGTATGTTTATCCTTCGGTATTTCCAATTCAGCTTTCAATAAAAAAGGCATCTGTAGTCACATCACCATTTAATTCTTGCAAGAAGAGAATACATCCATCCGCGACTCCGGTCAAGATTATTCTAACAACTCGAAGTCCGTTTCGCTAATTTATTCATAAGGTTTTAACGCCATGCCCCACAGAATTCTAAACATTCGTAGAGTCTCACAACAATTTTGCACAGTTATCAAAACAATTGTAGGTCCTGTCGAATCGTCCCGAAACAGTCCTTGGTTCCCAAGAGCGCTTGTTGTGAGACCATCTTCCGAAGCCGTAAACAGTCCTCAGTTCCCAAGAGCACCTGTCGTGAGTCCTCTGAAGCCGAAAACAGTTCGCAGTTCCCAAGAGCAATTGTTGTGAGACCTCTCCATGCCCATGGCCATTCCCTGTCCTCTTGATGTGAACCAGTCCTTACTTTAGCAAGGCATGCATTAAAATGGCTTTTATTAATACAAATAACTCTAACATAAAAGCACAGCGTTCAACACATATATATGTTGTTTAATATTGTTACACATTCAGGATGAGCATTACTATTCCTAATAAGCAAATATATTGATTAATATAGTAAGCATGTTTATAATAAGGCTTTCTATTCCTAAGTAAGCATTGCAAACACATTTATAATAATGATTATTCCAACACAGTCAAAGCTAGACTTTCTTATCGTTCAAAATCTGAACTTCATCAAAAAGTTAAATTTGATAGTTAATAAACGGAAACTATTGCGAGAACTGATCAAACTTCCGAAAAAAATGCAAAGTTGACGTCATTGCAACTATATGAAGCAATAAAGAAGGGTTCAAGAAATTTTTCACATCATGTCTTCATCGTTTTTGCATCTCTAGAATAGACAGATAACCATTTGGGTAATGCATATACACAGTGCACTGGCTGGGAATCGGACCCAGGCCTCTCGCATGGCAAGCGAGAATTCTACCACTGAACTACCAATGCCTTTGGAAAGGCAGTGTTGTGAAAAAGTACACATTATTGTAAGAAGATTGACAGTCAAAGCTAGACTTTCTTATCGTTCAAAAACTGAACTTCATCAAAAAGTTAAATTTGATAGTTAATAAACGGAAACTATTGCGAGAACTGATCAAACTTCCGAAAAAAATGCAAAGATGACATCATTGCAACTATATGAAGCAATAAAGCAGGGTTCGAGAAAGTTTTCACATCATGTCTTCATCGTTTCGCATCTCTAAAATAGACAGATTACCAATCGGGTAATGTATATATACAGCACACTGGCTGGGAATCGGACCCACGCCTCTCGCATGGCAAGCGAGAATTCTACCACTGAACTACCAATGCCTTTTGGAAAACCTGTGTTGTGAAAAAGTACACAATATAGTAAGAAGATTGACAGTCAAAGCTAAACTTTCTTATCGTTCAAAATCTGAACTTCATCAAAAAGTTACATTTGATAGTTAATAAACGGAAACTATTGCGAGAACTGATCAAACTTCCGAAAAAAATGCAAAGATGACATCATTGCAACTATATGAAGCAATAAAGCAGGGTTCGAGAAAGTTTTCACATCATGTCTTCATCGTTTCGCATCTCTAAAATAGACAGATAATCAATTGGGTATTGCATATACACAGTGCACTGGCTGGGAATCGGACCCAGGCCTCTCGCATGGCAAGCGAGAATTCTACCACTGAACTACCAATGCCTTTTGGAAAACCTTTGTTGTGAAAAAGTACACAATATAGTAAGAAGATTGACAGTCAAAGCTAAACTTTCTTATCGTTCAAAATCTGAACTTCATCAAAAAGTTACATTTGATAGTTAATAAACGGAAACTATTGCGAGAACTGATCAAACTTCCGAAAAATGCAAAGATGACGTCATTGCAACTATATGAAGCAATAAAAGAGGGTTCGAGAAATTTTTCACATCATGTCTTCATAGTTTCACATCTCTAAAATAGACAGATAACCAATCGGGTAATGCATATACACAGTGCACTGGCTGGGAATCGGACCCAGGCCTCTCGCATGGCAAGCGAGAATTCTACCACTGAACTACCAATGCCTTTGGAAAGGCAGTGTTGTGAAAATGTACACATTATAGTAAGAAGATTGACAGTCAAAGCTAGACTTTCTTATCGTTCAAAAACTGAACTTCATCAAAGAGTTAAATTTGATAGTTAATAAACGGAAACTATTGCGAGAACTGATCAAACTTCCGAAAAATGCAAAGAGGACGTCATTGCAACTATATGAAGCAGGGTTTGAGAAATGTTTCACAGCATGTCTTCATCATTTCACATTTCTAAAATAGACAGACAACCAATCGGGTAATGCATATACACAGTGCACTGGCTGGGAATCGGACCCAGGCCTCTCGCATGGGAAGCGAGAATTCTACCACTGAACTACCAATGCCTTTGGAAAGGCACTGTTGTGAAAAAGTACACATTATAGTAAGAAGATTGACAGTCAAAGCGAGACTTTCTTATCGTTCAAAAACTGAACTTCATCAAAAAGTTAAATTTGATAGTTAATAAACGGAAACTATTACGAGAACTGATCATACTTCCGAAAAATGCAAAGAGAACGTCATAGCAACTATATGAAGCAGGGTTTGAGAAACTATTGCGAGAACTGATCAAACTTCCGGAAAAAATGCACAGATGACGTCATTGCAACTATATGAAGCAATAAAGCAGGGTTCGAGAATTTTTTCACATCATGTCTTCATCGTTTCGCATCTCTAAAGTAGACAGATAACCAATTGGGTAATGCATATACACAGTGCACTGGCTGGGAATCGAACCCAGGCCTCTTGCATGGCAAGCGAGAATTCTACCACTGAACTACCAATGCCTTTGGAAAGGCAGTGTTGTGAAAAAGTACACATTATTGTAAGAAGATTGACAGTCAAAGCTAGACTTTCTTATCGTTCAAAAACTGAACTTCATCAAAGAGTTAAATTTGATAGTTAATAAACGGAAACTATTGCGAGAACTGATCAAACTTCCGAAAAATGCAAAGAGGACGTCATTGCAACTATATGAAGCAGGGTTTGAGAAATGTTTCACAGCATGTCTTCATCATTTCACATTTCTAAAATAGACAGACAACCAATCAGGTAATGCATATACACAGTGCACTGGCTGGGAATCGGACCCAGGCCTCTCGCATGGGAAGCGAGAATTCTACCACTGAACTACCAATGCCTTTGGAAAGGCACTGTTGTGAAAAAGTACACATTATAGTAAGAAGATTGACAGTCAAAGCGAGACTTTCTTATCGTTCAAAAACTGAACTTCATCAAAAAGTTAAATTTGATAGTTAATAAACGGAAACTATTACGAGAACTGATCATACTTCCGAAAAATGCAAAGATCACATCATTGCAACTATATGAAGCAGGGTCTGAGAAATGTTTCACAGCATGTCTTCATCGTTTCGCATCTCTAAAGTAGACAGATAACCAATTGGGTAATGCATATACACAGTGCACTGGCTGGGAATCGAACCCAGGCCTCTTGCATGGCAAGCGAGAATTCTACCACTGAACTACCAATGCCTTTGGAAAGGCAGTGTTGTGAAAATGTACACATTATAGTAAGAAGATTGACAGTCAAAGCTAGACTTTCTTATCGTTCAAAAACTGAACTTCATCAAAAAGTTACATTTGATAGTTAATAAACGGAAACTATTGCGAGAACTGATCAAACTTCCGAAAAATGCAAAGATGACGTCATTGCAACTATATGAAGCAATAAAAGAGGGTTCGAGAATTTTTTCACATCATGTCTTCATAGTTTCACATCTCTAAAATAGACAGATAACCAATCGGGTAATGCATATACACAGTGCACTGGCTGGGAATCGGACCCAGGCCTCTCGCATGGCAAGCGAGAATTCTACCACTGAACTACCAATGCCTTTGGAAAGGCAGTGTTGTGAAAATGTACACATTATAGTAAGAAGATTGACAGTCAAAGCTAGACTTTCTTATCGTTCAAAAACTGAACTTCATCAAAGAGTTAAATTTGATAGTTAATAAACGGAAACTATTGCGAGAACTGATCAAACTTCCGAAAAATGCAAAGAGGACGTCATTGCAACTATATGAAGCAGGGTTTGAGAAATGTTTCACAGCATGTCTTCATCATTTCACATTTCTAAAATAGACAGACAACCAATCGGGTAATGCATATACACAGTGCACTGGCTGGGAATCGGACCCAGGCCTCTCGCATGGGAAGCGAGAATTCTACCACTGAACTACCAATGCCTTTGGAAAGGCAGTGTTGTGAAAAAGTACACATTATTGTAAGAAGATTGACAGTCATAGCTAGACTTACTTATCGTTCAAAAACTGAACTTCATCAAAAAGTTAAATTTGATAGTTAATAAACGGAAACTATTGCGAGAACTGATCAAACTTCCGAAAAAAATGCAAAGATGACATCATTGCAACTATATGAAGCAATAAAGCAGGGTTCGAGAAAGTTTTCACATCATGTCTTCATCGTTTCGCATCTCTAAGATAGACAGATAATCAATTGGGTATTGCATATACACAGTGCACTGGCTGGGAATCGGACCCAGGCCTCTCGCATGGCAAGCGAGAATTTTACCACTGAACTACCAATGCCTTTGGAAAACATGTGTTGTGAAAAAGTACACAATATAGTAAGAAGATTGACAGTCAAAGCTAAACTTTCTTATCGTTCAAAATCTGAACTTCATCAAAAAGTTACATTTGATAGTTAATAAACGGAAACTATTGCGAGAACTGATCAAACTTCCGAAAAATGCAAAGACGACGTCATTGCAACTATATGAAGCAGGGTTTGAGAAATGTTTCACAGCATGTCTTCATCATTTCACATTTCTAAAATAGACAGACAACCAATCGGGTAATGCATATACACAGTGCACTGGCTGGGAATCGGACCCAGGCCTCTCACATGGCAAGCGAGAATTCTACCACTGAACTACCAATGCCTTTGGAAAAGCTGTGGTGTGAAAAAGTACACAATATAGTAAGAATATTGACAGTCAAAGCTAGACTTTCTTATCGTTCAAAAACTGAACTTCATCAAAAATTTAAAATTGATAGTTAATAAACGGAAACTATTGCGAGAACTGATCAAACTTCCGAAAAAAATGCAAAGATGACGTCATTGCAACTATATGAAGCAATAAAGCAGGGTTCGAGATTTTTTTCACATCATGTCTTCATCGTTTCGCATCTCTAAAATAGACAGGTAACCAATCGAGTAATGCATATACACAGTGCACTGGCTGGGAATCGGACCCAGGCCTCTCGCATGTCAAGCGAGAATTCTACCACTGAACTACCAATGCCTTTGGAAAGGCAGTGTTGTGAAAAAGTACACATTATTGTAAGAAGATTGACAGTCAAAGCTAGACTTTCTTATCGTTCAAAAACTGAACTTCATCAAAAAGTTAAATTTGATAGTTAATAAACGGAAACTATTGCGAGAACTGATCAAACTTCCGAAAAAAATGCAAAGATGACATCATTGCAACTATATGAAGCAATAAAGCAGGGTTCGAGAAAGTTTTCACATCATGTCTTCATCGTTTTGCATCTCTAAAATAGAAAGATAATCAATTGGGTATTGCATATACACAGTGCACTGGCTGGGAATCGGACCCAGGCCTCTCGCATGGCAAGCGAGAATTCTACCACTGAACTACCAATGCCTTTGGAAAACCTGTGTTGTGAAAAAGTACACAATATAGTAAGAAGATTGACAGTCAAAGCTAGACTTTCTTATCGTTCAAAATCTGAACTTCATCAAAAAGTTACATTTGATAGTTAATAAACGGAAACTATTGCGAGAACTGATCAAACTTCCGAAAAATGCAAAGATAACGTCATTGCAACTATATGAAGCAATAAAACAGGGTTCGAGAAATTTTTCACATCATTTCTTCATAGTTTCGCATCTCTAAAATAGACAGATAACCAATCAGGTAATGCATATACACAGTGCACTGGCTGGGAATCGGACCCAGGCCTCTCGCATGGGAAGCGAAAATTCTACCACTGAACTACCAATGCCTTTGGAAAGGCAGTGTTGTGAAAAAGTACACATTATTGTAAGAAGATTGACAGTCATAGCTAGACTTACTTATCGTTCAAAAACTGAACTTCATCAAAAAGTTAAATTTGATAGTTAATAAACGGAAACTATTGCGAGAACTGATCAAACTTCCGAAAAAAATGCAAAGATGACATCATTGCAACTATATGAAGCAATAAAGCAGGGTTCGAGAAAGTTTTCACATCATGTCTTCATCGTTTCGTATCTCTAAGATAGACAGATAATCAATTGGGTATTGCATATACACAGTGCACTGGCTGGGAATCGGACCCAGGCCTCTCGCATGGCAAGCGAGAATTTTACCACTGAACTACCAATGCCTTTGGAAAACATGTGTTGTGAAAAAGTACACAATATAGTAAGAAGATTGACAGTCAAAGCTAGACTTTCTTATCGTTCAAAATCTGAACTTCATCAAAAAGTTACATTTGATAGTTAATAAACGGAAACTATTGCGAGAACTGATCAAACTTCCAAAAATGCAAAGATGACGTCATTGCAACTATATGAAGCAATAAAACAGGGTTCGAGAAATTTTTCACATCATGTCTTCATAGTTTCGCATCTCTAGAATAGACAGATGACCAATCGGGTAATGCATATACACAGTGCACTGGCTGGGAATCGGACCCAGGCCTCTCGCATGGCAAGCAAGAATTCTACCACTGAACTACCAATGCCTTTGGAAAGGCAGTGTTGTGAAAATGTACACATTATAGTAAGAAGATTGACAGTCAAAGCTAGACTTTCTTATCGTTCAAAAACTGAACTTCATCAAAAAGTTAAATTTGATAGTTAATAAACGGAAACTATTGCGAGAACTGATCAAACTTCCGAAAAAAATGCAAAGATGACATCATTGCAACTATATGAAGCAATAAAGCAGGGTTCGAGAAAGTTTTCACATCATGTCTTCATCGTTTCGCATCACTAAAATAGACAGATAATCAGTTGGGTAATGCATATACACAGTGCACTGGCTGAGAATCGGACCGAGGCCTCTCACATGGCAAGTGAGAATGCTACCACTGAACCACCAATGCCTTTGGAAAAGCTGTGTTGTGAAAAAGTACACAATATAGTAAGAATATTGACAGTCAAATCTAGACTTTCTTATCGTTCAAAAACTGAACTTCATCAAAAAGTTAAAATTGATAGTTAATAAACGGAAACTATTGCGAGAACTGATCAAACTTCCGAAAAAAATGCAAAGATGACGTCATTGCAACTATATGAAGCAATGAAGCAGGGTTTGGGAAATTTTTCACAGCCTGTTCATTGTTTCACATCTCTATAATAGACAGATAACCAATCGGGTAATGCATATACACAGTGCACTGGCTGGGGATCGGACACAGGCCCCTCGCATGGCAAGGGAGAATTCTACCAATGAACTACCAATGCCTTCGGAAAAGGTGTGTTGTGAAAAAGTACACAATATAGTAAGAAGATTGACAGTCAAAGCTAGACTTTCTTATCGTTCAAAAACTGAACTTCATCAAAAAGTTAAAATGGATAGTTAATATACGGAAACTATTGCGAGAACTGATCAAACTTCCGAAAAAATGCAAAGATGACGTCATTGCAACTATATGAAGTAATGAAGCAGGCTGAGAGAAAATTTTCACAGCATGTGCTTCACCATTTACCATCTCTATAATAGCCTGGTAACCAATCGGCTAATGCGTATACACAGTGCACTGGCTGGGAATCGGACCCAGGCCTCTCGCATGGCAAGTGAGAAGTCTACCACTGAACTACCAATGCCTTCGGAGGCGCTGTGTTGTGAAAAAGTACACAATATAGTAAGAAGATTGACAGTCAAAGCTAAACTTCCTTATCGTTCAAAAACTCAACTTCATCAAAAAGTTAAATTTGATAGTTAATAAGCGTAAACTATTGCGAGAACTGGTCAAACTTCCGATTAAATTCAAAGATGACGTCATTGCAACTATATGAAGCAATGAAGCAGGCTGAGAGAAAATTTTCACAGCATGTCTTCGCCATTTAGCACTTCTAGAATAGACTGGTAACCAATCGGCAAATGCATATATACAGTGCACTTGCTGGGAATTGGACCCAGGCCCCTTGCATGGCAAGTGAGAATTCTACCACTGAACTACCAATGCCTGTTAACAAATTTGAATGTGAAGGTCAATGATGTGAAATAGTACACAATATGCTAAGAAGATTGAGAGTCAAAGCTAAACTTCCTTATCGTTAAAAAACTGAACTTCAATAAAAAGTTAAATTTGATAGTTAATTAACGGAACCTATTGTGAGAACTGGTCAAACGTACTTTAAAATTGAAAAATTACATTCTTGCAACTATCATACCTGTCAACCTCTGCCGATAACTGCCCTTATAAATGATTATGATTCCCCTTACAAACCCCCCAAAAACCTTACAAACATCGTACGAGTCGTACAGTGTTTGTAAGGTTTTTGGGGGGTTTCTAAGGGGAATCATAATTATTTATAAGGGCAGTTATCGGCAGAGGTTGACAGGTATGAACTATATGTAGCAAGGAAGCAGGCTGTGACATGTTTTTCGGAGCATGTCTTCATCATTTTGCATTTGTTGAAGAAACGGAATCAAGCAGCTAAAGGGCATACGTAGTGCACTGGCTGGGAATCAGACCCAGGCCTCTCGCATGGCAAGCAAGAATTCTACCACTGAACTACCAATGCCTTCAAAAGGTTATAATGTGAAAAAGTACACAATACAGTAAGAAGATTGACAGTCAAAGCTAAACTTCCTTATCGTTCAAAAACTGAACTCCATCAAAAAGTTAAATTTGATAGTTAATAAACGGAACCTATTGCGAGAACTGGTCAAACTTACTCTAAAATTTAAAAATTACATTCTTGCAACTATATGAAGCAAGGAAGCAGGCTGTGATATATTTTACCGAGCACGTCTTCATCATTTTGCATTTGTAGAAGAAACAGGGAATCAAGCCAATCCCAGTTGCCACAGGCAGGGGACACCCTGAATTGGTGGCCAGCCAATCACAGGGTACAAGGAGACAAACAACCATTGACGCTCACACTCATACCTAGGGGCAATTCAGAGTGCCCAACCAGCCTACCATGCATGTTCTTGGAATGTGGGAGGAAACCGGAGCACCCGGAGGAAACCCACACAGCGAGAACATGCAAACTCCACACAAATGGACATGACCTGGATTTGAACCCACTGTGAGGCCGACACGCTAACCACTCAGCCGCCGGGCCGCGCTCTATGCTATGTTTAAAATTATATTTTCAGCTATGTAAATGGGGGCTTTTAAAGAAAAATCATTTTACGATCGCCAATTATTCTTTTAATGTTGTCTTGCAGGATTATGCTGTATCTACTGTGCCTGTTTCACAAGGGCTCCACCTGAAGAGCTTCTGCAGCATGGGGGGACCGGGCCTCATTGTCATTGGCTCCAGTGAACCTGCTCAGAAAGCCCTCAAAGTATGGAATTTGTGTGTGCGTAATGTGTTTATGGAAATAACGTCATCTTAAGGTAATGATTTTGCCAAATGTCATTATGGGAACAGTTGAATCATTGTCTTGGCAATGTATTATTCTTCAACTGGCACAGCAGATGTTTTCTTCTTTTTAATTCCTTGATAGCCACTTGACTCCACCTTGTTTGTATGTGCTTCTTTTCTACCTGACAGACTGGCCATTCTCAATATGCTTATGCTACGCATTCCTAAATGCAGGCTTACTTCTTTTTACATCCTCATTACTGCTGATCCCTGAACAAGTATTCACATAAACAGCTTGATGACAGAACCGAAAAGACACTCCTTGATCAAGCTCCACTACAGAAATGACAAACAATAACACAGATGAAGTCAGAGGAAGGGCAATTTTTCGTGCTGACATAAACTGCGTTATCTTGTTTCCTCTTCAGATGGATGAACAACTGCAGGGGGGGAACTAATATGTCTTGGCTAATTCCGAGCATGGTAGAGTAGTGGTTTACGTAGTTTGATAAATTGTAGTTGGAGCAGATTCCGTTACCTTTCACTTCTTTTTTCGTTCATCAAATTCTTTCAGAAACATTTGTTACGTGTTACAAAGTTTGTAATGGGTATTATGTTAAAATAGCTACTCTCTTAGAGGTAATTAAAACTTCAAAGAATGTGGTGTATCATACCTTACACACAGAACATTAAAATCTAGGGATTTTGGCCCCACAAGTTTGGCATGATCAATTTCACCTTGATCGTGTTTCAATCACTTTTTCCTCCTTGTGTGAGCTCTCCCTCTACTGGAAAAGGGTTTGAGTAATCAAAAATCTGCTGAATGTAAACTTAAATATTTCTCAGAATTCATACATCTAAGGCACCCGCAACAAATATTTAGCTTTCCAACCACCTGTACAATGATAATGGCTATAATATATGGCATTTATGTGTTAATCAAAAAAGTATATTATCTTTAATAAGAATAGTATATAATATTGGTTTTTCAATACAATGAAATGTTACAAACAAATTGTGATGTGTAGATTGGTCATTTTCTTATGTAACACTAATGGTAGTCTTCATATGACTTGTGATACCTATACCACAATTTCAGAACTAATGCTTTGAAAAAAGTAATTAAAAATGCTTTAGGGGCCTTCAAAAAACTCAAATGTAGCCCATGTATCAGTGGTTTGTTGACAAGTACAAAATAAATTTAAAATCCGGGCACGGCAACATGCTTGTTTCATAACATAAACAAATTTAAATGAACTTGGATTACGATGCAGACACACTCAAAAAAAGTTTAATCTAACCTTACACTAAACTTGATTCTAATTTTGTTTTACATTTTTATACCTTTCTCCCGGCCGGGTTGGCTCTGTTTGCCCTGCCTCCACCCTTACTTTCTCTATCGATGGGCTGTTTGCTTTTGTATTCCCTTCAAAATATTCCGAAAATGATGCACACAAATGTCCTCACAATAGGATAACGCACGACCCACTTGCCAACAAGAAGTAGTCTTGTATTAGCGACCGCTCCACCAACGGGAGCTAACAGGCTAAGGGGGGAAAAAAACACTGAAAAATGCAACAGAGACATTACAAAGAGGGAGTTGCGACCAGAGACATTACACGAGGGAGTTGTGGGGAGAGAGCCAGTGTCCCTGATGTTCTTATGAGCAGCCAACGAGAAGTGATATATACTCCTCGTATTAGCGATCGCTCCGAATTTCGCGCTGAGTGCCGGAAAAAAACACTGAAAAAAATACAATGCTCCGCCCAGTGCTCGTAGATATCTGTTATACACGAAAGAGATGCGGCAAAAAAGACAGCCTCTCATGTCTTGGCCACCTGGCTTTCTCGTATCTCGAAATTTGTCTCGTATCTAGAGATAATTATTTGCTCTAAATTTAACTCGTATCTCGAAATGCTCGTATGTCGAGGTACCACTATATATATATATATATATATATATATACATATATATATATATATATATATATATATATATATATATATATATATATATATATTTGTTAGGTTTATCCTTAGGTATTTCCAAATTCAGCTTTCAATAAAAAAGGCATCTGTAGTCACATCACCATTTAATTCTTGCAAGAAGAGAATACATCCACCCGCTCGTCCGGTCAAGATTATTCTCTTGAGCGGCATTATGTCCTGCCCATTTAAGGCCTCAAATCAAAACAATTACAATTATCGTTTCGATCCAATTGCGTAAGCAAGAAACAAAACAATTCCATATCAAGCAAACCTAGCGTCAAACCTAGCGTCACAATTTAAAACAATATGCGAGTAATCCCGGAGGTTAATTGATAGCCATCCGCTGAATCAACAACAATTTAAGCGTCCTTCACAGATCTTCTTTGCGAACTTGTATCTGGGGAAAGGGTTGAGGCGTATCTTCCAGTAATCAGTCCTCGGAGCAAGGACTCAGTGTATTGTTAAGTCATTGCGAACTTGTATCTCTAGCTGGAGCCAGCTGTCCTGGAGAGTGACCTTGGAGTAAGCGTTTGTCTTCGTTGAAAGCACATATTAATTCTAACTCTAACATAAAAGCGATCAACACATATATATATATTGTTTAATATAGTTACACATTTAGGATGAGCATTACTATTCCTAATAAGCAAATATATTGATTAATATAGTAAGCATGTATATTATAAGGCTTTATATTCCTAAATAAGCATTGCAAACACATTTATAATAATGATTACTCCAACATTCCCCCCTATATTATAAATTTGCACATGATCTCCTTAATAAAACTTCAAACACATTTATAATAATGATTACTCCAACAATATTCAACTCTTAATTGTTCTCAGCCTGTGCATGCTTTAAACTTCAAACCACACTTAATTGATTAAAGAATTATGAATATATATATATATATATTCATAATTATTTAATCAATTAAGTGTGGTTTGATTAATTGTTCTCAGCCTGTGCATGCTTTAAACCTAAAACCACACTTAATTGATTAAAGAATTATGAATATATATATATATTATATTATAACATAATTATATAATTATGAATATATATATATATATATATATATATATATATATATATATATTCATAATTCTTTAATCAATTAAGTGTGGTTTTAAGTTTAAAGCATGCACAGGCTGAGAACAATTAAGAGTTGAATATTTGAGTTAGCAGCCTGGCGGCCGAGTAGTCAGTTGGTTGTTGCATTTCCTCACATTCACAAAGCCTCACACTCATTGGTAAATTAATTCTGTAGACTTTGGAGACATCTAAACCACGCCCTAACAAGCTATCGTAACAAGGAGACCTTTTTTCCGATTTTGAAACCGTATTTGTAAATATAGTTATAGTTTTTATTATTTCAAAGTGCCCAGCTTGTTAGCAACACTCTTTTCTTTGACCCAGTCAAAGGTTGAGTTCCACCAAAGAATCCCTTTAAATGAATTGGAATCTTCTTTTCATAGATTTGGTAATGAAGCTGTCTTTTTTTGGAACCGAGGTAAGCCACATGTTTTAACATAGGTGTCTTGTTAATTCTTCTTGTCTTATTATTCCTCATGACCTCTAAATGATCTGTAAGGTTAAGTGCATGACCTCATGTGCTGTTGTTTTACAGCAAAATTCCAAACTCATGTAAATATTTGTATAAACTTGTGTGGTTAGGTTTGCCAAGAATGAGAACGCTCATTGACCAGATGGATTTCATCATCAGTCAGTCTCTTTCACCACCGAGCTTGTCCCATGAAGTCATTCCCCCTAAATACCATACGAAGTTGCATACCCTCTCACTTAACCTTAGCACCAGCCACTTCTTACTCAGCCCAATCACATTTATGAGGTCACCACTTTATGCTGTTTGGGGTTCCTCGTAATATATTTATAATGTCTATTAAGCACAGTGCAGCAGTGAAGGTCTTAAACTGAGTTTTTGTGCCTTGAAACCAAATGTGATATGACCTCATGAGTTGTTAATACTAAAGCTTTCCTGATAGAGCAAGACAAATATAATACATTAAAAAAAACATATAGTATGTAGTAGTGACATGAAACTACTTTAATTGAGATTCCCTGCTGTAGTAGTAGAAAGTAGCAGCTATAGACAAAAGTGGTTCCCAAATTTCACTTTATCTCATTAAAGCAATTCTACAGTATCCCAATATCCATTTTCTATGTAAAGCCCTTGTTCAATTCTTTGACTTTGGCACTAAAGTACTTTTAATTGTACAATATCCGTTTGCTGTGCTTTCATTTACTGAACAACTGAATAAATTTACAATTGCACATTACCAAAATCGTGACCGGACGTTTCGTCGAAAGACGTTTGGTCCCCGGACGTTTGGTCCCCGGACGTTTGGTCCCCGGACGTTTGGTCCCCGGACGTTTGGTCGACCGGACGTTTGGTCGACCGGAAGTTTGGTCGAACGGACGTTTGGTAGAACAGATGTTTGGTAGAACGGACGTTTGGTCGCCGGGTTCGCTCGCTGTCAAATTATGACAGAGAGTTTACTGTTGATATTTTGACATTAGATATTTAGATATTAAACTCACTCTCTCTCTCATGATTATAATTTTGAGAGCTGGTTTCAACAGTAACAACCCGGCGACCAAACGTCCGTTCTACCAAACGTCCGTTCTACCAAACGTCCGTTCTACCAAACGTCCGGTCGACCAAACGTCCGGTCGACCAAACGTCCGGTCAACCAAACGTCCGGGGACCAAACGTCTTTCGACGAAACGTCCGAGTACCGTCCAAAATAAATGTACACAACTAGAAACCGCAACAGAAATGGAAACAGGTAACATTTAGAGACAACATAATATACATAATAAAAAAGTTAATCCGCGGTCCACAGCGAGAAATATTTTTTCTCAGATTAGCTCAAGTCTAACAAGTGTAGTATTGGTTGATGTTTTTCTCGCTGACCAAATCTGTAACATTATGTACTTTTTTACATCAAAAAGTAGATGTCAAAGCGTGTGATGCAATGTGAACTGTGATTTTTGGTGACGTCAACATTTCACCTCCCATCTGCCACTCCTAATCCCTCTGTGTGTAAGAGGCAGTTTTCCCGGTCACGCACATGAAGATTGTTTTCATTTAGCACGGCTAACCACCCCTAACCCCCTAGTGACCTGGGGATCTGTCTGCTCACACACATCCACACACACACACACACATTCTTAAGTTTTTAGCGCAACTCAGGCAGGATATTGCATAAACTTATTTTCATTTCCTGCACATTTATCTTGACCAAAACTGCTATGTTTATCCTTAAACTCAAATTATATGTATTTTTTCTTCAATATTTAACAGTATTTCATTCTCCTCTGCTTATATATATATATATATATATATATATATATATATATATATATATATATATATATATATATATATATATATATATATATATATATATAAATGCAACCCTTTGCATTTGTAAAACACAAGCCCTTTACTCACGCACGTGTGCGAAACCAAACATTAATTATTTATTTTTTAGAACATCAGAATACTAGTTAGATATAATCTTAAAAACTGTATTTCTTTTTAATCTAGGTAAATGAGCTTAGGTTCGCTCTTTATCTTGTGTCACGCACCCACCCTTTGTTCTGCTTATAAAAATGAAAAGACTTGCTTTGTCCATAAAATCCTTACCAACCTCACCCCTTCTTGGCAGCATGGTGGGCATCCCAGTCCTGCCACCCCACCTTTTAAATACATATGACTTCTGCTGGAAAAGGTCCACTCCTGTGTTCTACATTAATACTGTTCCTTTTTCCCCACAGGCCTCAAAGTGCTTTTGCAGAGCAATGTAGCTTATTGTTGTGGCTTTTATTTTTTCTTAATGTGTCTGTATATTCCGGTAACTCCTGTGGACTCTCATCTTGTAGGGTCTAATTTCTTTTTGGTCATTTCAATGTCCTGTGTTTGTAGATCATGCAACAAATGAGTGATCATCATTATGACAAACTGACGGTGCCTGATGACCTTGCTGCCAACTGTATCTACATGAATCTGCCCAACAAAGGACATGTCCTCCTGCATGGCACAAAAGAGGAGTATCCAGAAAGTGTGAAGGTAATATTTTTTCTCACTAACGCAAGAAGGTTTTAAGAAAGTGTTAAATCCTCTTGGATTGAAATCATCCTATAAAGGGATTTGAGTCATCAATAGAATACCATTTGTCTTTACGTTAATGTTAAACATTTCCATATAGCACATTTGTGTATCATAAAGATCTCTTGAAACATGGTCACTTGCAGATGAGAGTCAGGTGTCGCGTTTATGTCTGAAAAATGTAGGTACAGTGTTACCTCTATTTATGAAATCAATTCGTTCCGGAAGAGGTTTCGTAAATTGTATTTTACATTGAATTAGCATAATTTGTTCCATTATCTTTAATACTACCCCATGAACCCTTCAAAAATGATGAAAGTATACTAATTATGTGTGAAATATTTATGGAAATGTAAGCATGCATGCAAAAAGAGAAAAAAGATTAGAAAATTATTTATTAAGGATTTTAAATGAATAAGAATTGCACAGACATTTTCCAATGGGGTGGAATTGGGAGTGGCAGCTGAGCAAACATACATTTTCACACAGTGCGCTAGCAGCATTTGATGATTAAATACAAATACTGGAGCTTTTCAGACATTACAACCGGGCCAGGGGGGTGATTTTCCCGGGAAAAGACAGCGATGGACGTCCATGGTGAACCGGCAGAAATTGCACTTAAATGGGGTAAAATCCACTTCCTAGCAGCATTTATTGATTAAATACAAACACTGGAGCTTTTCAGATATCAGAAACGGGCCCGGACTTTCCCCGGGAATTTCATACCGTTGAAATATTATTTAGGAATATAGCCATATTTTACTCACCCAAAATCCGTTTTAACTGTTAACCAGATACAGTTTGCTAGCTCTGGCTAGTCCACTCTATCACTAGCCAATCATAGTAGTGAAAGCGATGACATATCCCTATGCTTGCGAGAGGGCAATGACGTATCCCTACGCCTGCGAGAAGGCATTGTGGTGTTGCCAACTCAAAATCTGATTGGTTAAAGCAACAGTCTTATCGACACTTGTGTAATGCAGCAGAGCCTGCAGAATTGATTGTGAAGGCCTTGAGGCAGATATCTGACCCTGGCAACAAATAATGGCTGAAATGTGATTGGTTAGATGCTTCAATATGAAAACACACATCTGGAAGCAGTGCAACCAGGGGGGAAAGCAATGAAAGGAAGCTAACAGACAATTTGGAATTATTTAATAAGTATTCATGGACAAAATATAATTAAGATCAGTCTGTGATTCAGATATTTCTTAGGTCAGCAGAGAAGGCCTTGAAGGCCCTGAAGGCACCACTGCTTCAACCTCAATATGTATGCAGTGGTTAAAATCCCAAACCTGCCAGCTATTTTTAGAAGGAAGAATTCCGAAAAATGTGCATATTTGGATTGAGACCTGTGGCAAAGAGTCAGATTTTCTCCCAGAAGATAAACTGGCAGGATTCATCATGACCATAAAATCTATTTTTCTGTCGCATTCCTTCAGCTTTGGTAGAGCCTTGACAGAACATTTGGCAATGCATGAAATGAATTTTTGTACCATGATCCAGTTTTAAATCGTTCAAACCCACAAGAAATTGGCTTGGATGCATAGTGCAAAAAGTGGAAAAATATTAATAGTGGTGGATACACATAATAAAATACCAGGGGTTTTTATGCTACTGAATATCTTTTCATGGCGTTGCGCTAAAATTGCTTCAATCAAATACTATAAAATTCTAGTGCATTCATATTTCTTCTGGAATCCTATCACTCTACAAAATATCGTTCCAGTTTTCTCATAAAGATGCAAAAGCTGTAGGTTTATTAAGGCAGGGGTCATGAGGATGAAGGCAGAGTTGAAGGGGTGGGAGAGGAAGCAAACTGGTGAACACTGGTAGACATCTTTAGCGTGTATGCTTTGAAAATTGAGAAAAACAGCACACAAACGTGAAATATAGTCTTCAGTCTAGTTCAGATCTACTTCAATTTAAGAGGAACGTTCTACTAAAGTCTTTCTTTGGAAACAACAACCGAGTTTGGCAGTCCCCTAGGGAAAAAGAGTTTTGGATATTGATTTCTTGAAAGTTTGACTACAAATGTCTTTGAAATGTTGAAATATAAGTAGTATCCTATTGTAACAGAAGCAGCCTAATGGGAAAGAACTGCCACATAACCTTTGGGTTTCAATGCCCATGGCCTTTTCAGGTCCACACTTTGCCCATTTAACAATTTTGTTATCAACATTCCTTCTTGGGAAACTGGTACACACCTCAAGAAACTGGGTTTTTCCCATAATACAGAAAAATCCCAGTTAGTTGCAAATGTAGTAGATGCCCTTTCTACTCACCTCGCTAAAGAAGTCAAAAAGGCTCTCTCTCTCTCCAAAGGCACATTTTCTTAGCCAAAATGTTTTGTTGGACCGTCTGACAGAGTGCATACAGCTAATATTGTTTAGTGGTGTGTTTTTTTCTCCCACCATTACAGTTTTTTTTTCTTTTTTATGATTATTATACATTGGTTCACCAAGTAGGACACAATAAATCTGCAGTTTGGCCTGAATTGTGTTGTGAGTACTGAGCTATTCTTTGTATTCATCTTTTTATTTGTGTTTCCACAAACCCATTCCTGTGATTATTACACTAGAGCTGGCAGTCATCTAAGAATTAGCAGTGACTTGAGACCTACTTGCCTCAGTAGCTTTTTTATTTTGATGTAATTTACATATTTTCTGAATCAGACGGTACAGCTTTTGCCATTCAGACATGACAGTTTGATTGGAGCACAGCTTACTTGTTTAATAGTTCTCAGATAATTGAGACCAGACTTTGATTTGAAGGAGAAACTACACAGACTGGGTCTTTGATTTAAGCATACTTCTCAATTGGGAAGGACTGGGGTGGCTTGCTAACAATGAGTTTCTTGCAGAATATGGATATCATGACATCTAGCCTGACTCACATTCTGAGTTATAGTAGAGTACAATAAATATGTTGCCAATACAAAGAGAAACACAAAACAACAAAAGCAATATTGTACATGCTAACTGTGAGGAGTTGTAAAAGGCACGGGTAGTTAGCGTGTCGCCCTGGGTTCAAATCCAGGTCACGTCCACCTGTGTGGAGTTTGCATGTTCTGCGTGGGTTTCCTCCGGGTACTCTGGTTTCCTCCCACATTCCAAAAACATGCATGGTAGGCTGATTGGACACTCTAAATTGCCCCTAGGTATAAATGTGAGTGCAAATGATTGTCCGTCTTCTTGTGCCCTGCGATTGGCTGGCCACCGATTCAGGGTGTCCCCTGCCTGTGGCAGCTGGGATTGGCTCCAGCACCCCCCGCGACCCTAAAGCGGTTCAGAAAATGAGATGAGATGAGATTTAACTCCATGAGAAAGGCCAAATATTGTGAATGCAACCCAGTAAAGTGCAATGCAGTACTATAGCTGCAGACATGATTTGGGGATGTGGGAGTAAACCAGAGTACCCGGAGAAAAGTCACGCAACCCCATGGAAACTCCACACCAAAATGTTCGAACCTGGGATTAAACCCTTGATCTCAGAACTGTGCGGCCGATGCGCTAACCACTCGCTTGTCGGACTGCCTTGCTGCAGAACAAAACCCCTCAATACTAATGTAAATAATCCATCTGTTTGCATCTCGATTTTTGTTCATTTAACTTACAATAGCTACTAAATTCATGTAACCTTATAAAGACAACAGCAATTAGTCATTAGTCATTCTTTGTTTCCATAGGTGTTTGACAAATTGAAGGACTACATGCTGATCCCTGTGTCCAACAGTGAGAAAGTCAAAGTGGACGGAGCCCTTACATGTTGCTCGGTGCTCATCAGCAAGAGGGCTGACAACTGAAGAATCTATATTTCAAAATATGTTTAGAATCCAAGCCTTGGTTTAACATTATAGGACCCGGTATTAACAGATTTAGGAATTTTATTAAGGGGCTAAACATAGTATTTGGGGCAGATATAGAACATTTTCTTAATAAGTGTCACATTTTGTTTGAGATTTTGGTGGGTGTGTATATGTGCGTGTTTTGCCCCGGCAATTTTCGGATCGGTTGGAACAAAAACCTGCACCCACAGTGGCCATCGAGAACTGGTTTGGCCACCCATGTCCTAAACCATGGATTGTTTGTCCTACCATTCTTGGAAAAGGCCTAAATTAATCAGAAAGAAGCACAAAATTAAAACAGTTACACTGTATTATTGATCAGTTGTTGAAGTGAAGACTCGATTAAGATCTAACACTCTATTGTTGGTGTTCTTCTAATAGATCTTTAAATCCAGTTAATAAGGAAGGCTAAAATATGTTAGTTTTAACAAATCCGCAAAAGCTGTGCTGTATGTGTTTAAACGTGTATTCGACACACTGTTTGTAAAAATCTGACACTGTTTAGACTATGTGGCTTCTCAGCACTAATGTGAGTGAGAACTGAGGAAATGACATCAGAAGGTGATGCTTGCGTATGGGCAGGCAGGCAGTGATGAAGCATGGAAAGAATTTGGTTTGTTCTGTTTTAGAGGAAAGGCTTGCGCGGTCAGTAAACACTAACTCAGAAATTTGCTCCGACTTCCTCTCTTTTGCTGTTGAGTCATAGACAAGTTTGTGTCAACTTCATTGTTTTTCCATTGTGCAATCAGGCAAACTTTGCTAAAAGTGTAACAATTGTAAGGAATTGCACAGCAGCTGACATGATGCTACAGGAGCGCATCATTGCTGCCAAAAATAATTTCAAAATGTTTACTGAGACTTTTTAAAATATACATATATTCTATATATCATGAGCATTCCTTTCCCTGCTGATTGAAATGATTTTTAGATAATATATTTTTCCCCATTCTCCACCACACGCACACACAATTTCACAGTGTGGCAGCTTTGTTTGTTTGTTTGTTTGTTTTTGTGGCTATTTTAATTCTTTTAAATTAACTTTATAAATGTATAAATGCCCATTACAAACAGCTGAAATGTGATTGGTTAGATGCTTAAATATGAAAACACACATCTGGAAGCAGCGCAACAAGGGGAAAAGCAATGAAAGGAAGCTGACAGACAATTTGGAATTATTAAGTATTAAGTAATACTTAAGTATTAAGTATTCATGGACAAAACATAATTAACATGAGTCTGTGATTCAGATTTTTTTTAGGCCAGCAGAGAAGGCCTTGCAGGCCCTGATGGTCCGCCACTGGTAACATGCACAATTGATAAAATATTTTTAATGAACATTTTTTTTAAAGCAACAAACAATTGATGCAATAGATATGCATCCGATTTGACAAGGCATCATCTGCATTTATAATTTATGATTTATATTTATTCACTCATTTTCTGAAGCGCTTATCCTCAAGGGTCAAGGGTCACATCGGGTGCTGGAGCCAAACCCAGCTGACTTCGGGCCGGAGGCGGGGGACACCCTGAATCGGTTGCCAGCCAATCTCAGGGCACAACAAGACGGACAACTATACATGCTCACACTCATACCTATCGGCAATTTACAGTGTTCAAACAGCCTTCCCTGCATATTTTTGGTACCCGGAGAAAACCCACGCTGGGTCGGCTGGAACATGCAAACTCCACACAGGAAGACCAACCTGGATTTGAACCCAGGACTCCAGAACTGTGAGGCTGACGCACTAACCACTCATTCGCCAGTTATCTGCCAGGCAGCCTTGATCTATATTTAATCTAAACGTAAATAAGAAAACAATACCCACCTCATAGTGTAGTGGTTCACTTGCCTGACTTCAGTGCGGGCAGGCTCAGGCTCAATTCCTGCTAATGGCGGTATGATTGGGAGTGCGGATGGTCGTTTGTCTCTCTGTTCCCTACGACTGGCTGGCGACCAGTCTAGGGTGTAGTCTGCCTTTCGCCCGAAGTCAGTTGGGTTAGGCTCCAGCAACCTCCGTAACCCTTTCGAGGATGGGCGGTATGGAAGATGAATGAATGAACGAACAAACGAATGGATGAATGAACGAATGGACGAATGAAATCCACATTTCCACATGCAGATGATCAAATAACAATGTCATGTAAAACAAGGTAATAATGTCCTCATATCTAGAGAAAGTTATATTTTATTTAACTTAACAAAAATAAAAGCATAGGTCATATTAATAACTGCAGTATAACCTTAGTTTGTGATAAGCTACCGCCATCTAGTGGCTTTTAAACACAACTATGAGGTAATCTCAAAAAGGACAATTATACACCAATCAACCTTCCCAGGGGAGAAGCAAGTATGATTTCACCTGCTTTTTGAATTTAAAAAAATGGATGTCTGGAAACCATAGAATTGTTGTTAATGTAATAACAGAGCTTAACATGTTTTTTTAAATAAACAGGCATTACATCACAATATTTTGCATTGCAATTCAATACATATATTTAAGTCTATATACAAGCCCCCACGGCCCTAGTGAGGATAGGTGGTTCAGAAAATGAATGAATATGTATACAAAAATTCATGCCAGCCTCACAGGCCACAACAAAACATCAGGTTAAAAAGGAGTATAAGTAGAGGTTAAGACTCATTCTTCACTTTTCACTCTATATCTACAAGTGTTTAAATGAATTGAATTGAAAAATGTCACAATCAGTGAGAATAAAAGTACAGAAATACCTTGACATTAGAGATTAAAAGTATCCCGGCCATGTAATGCCTCACTTTTTATGGTGATACATTTAGCTGGAAGTTAGGCTAGTATAAAGGTTTCCAGGCCCCCTTAGACATGTGTGCTTCTCATGGACTGTGAACGCAGGTTTGGAAAGTGGCAAGTAGGAATGATTTAGGAGATTGGTGTCCAAGCAATCAGGGACATTCATAGAATTGTCAGTGAAGAAACAGTGGCACGTTTTTGGATGAAGCTCCCCTTCGACCTCTGGACTTCTTATCTCTCTGAGCTGCTCACAGACGTACTTGTTTCCCGTTGAAGAAACAATGACACTTTCTCTGCTCAGAGTCACATAGTCTGGAAACAATGTCAGTTCTGGCCTAGGGTTCCCCTCTTGCTGCTCTACAGCCTGTTGGCCTTGCTCCAGTGACAGAAGCTGTGTAAATTCCTTGCATGCTTTAGCCAAAACTGAGACCTCATCCTGGGGCATGACCTCGACTATAGAAGAAGTGGCTTCCTCACCATATTGTTTTGCAGTAACTGGAGGGTCCTGTAAGTGGAGTGAGTAAAACATGGCAGATTTGCCGTGACATGAAATTCCAGCAAGAAAAATATGATAACAAAGTATGAACATAAATTCTTAAGATACCCATTTCTGCATGTTGATTTCAGCAAGAAAGCCTTGAAGGACTTTATCAAGGTTTGGCACAGGTGGCCAAAAACATTGTTTGAGCTTGCTATAAATGACATGTTAAATGCAGACATTAACATACAATTTGTTGTATGTTTACCAAAGAGATTAAGGACAGAAAATCACAATATCACATCTTTTTAAAATACGTATATATTGTAGATGTGAAAATGTTAAGTCTTACCTGAAGTAAGTAAAACCCAAAGTGATGAAGATAAGAGCAGTTATGAGCAGTGTGGCAGGGACACACAACATGAGCAAAGTGTCTGTAAAAGAGACATCAAGGTATGATATTGATCTTTCGACTAATAACGTGAATTGCTTTGATCTCAGCCAATCGATGCTATCTAAACCAATTGTATTCTAAGTCTCAAGATCAGCTGTAATCACAACAAGAGTTTTTACACAGAAATTTGAGGCTATGAGGGTCTTGGTCTTGTCCCAATCTTGACTCCAAAAATTCTATTTTGTCTCATTCTTGGACTAGCGAGAGGGCCGATTTGGGGATTTTCTGTTAAGACCAGGTCTTAAAATTCATTGTGATTCCAAGGAAAGACTCTTGGAAGGAGAAAAGTACATTGATTTTTGGTGTTACTAACATTCCACTACCCCTGTAAGTGACTTCTTTCCTAACGATGTAAAAAAAAAAAATCCCAGGGTTAGACCCTGAATTTGTTGCCAATTGCAGGGTACGGGAAAGACAACCATTCTCGCTCATGCCTAGGGACAATTTAGAGTGTTCAACCAGTCTATTATCCATGTTTTTGGGATGAAGGAGGAAACCGGAGTACCCGGACAAAAAACACGCAGGCATGTGGAAGAACATGCAAACTCCACACACACACACAGCCCTAAAAGTTTTTGTCTATTCTTTGTCTCAAATTGGGTGGTCTTGATCCCAACAATGTAAAACTATATGCACTAAAGCACTATAGCCTACCTAGATCAGTAGGGGTTTCCCCACTAAGAACATCAGACCATTCACTCCAGTGGCCAGAATATATGGATCCATTAGGTTTAGTCCTGACCTTCACTTTATAATGGATACTTGAGGGAGCCTCCAGACATGCATCGGTCGCTGAGCCCTTGGGGGAAATCACCTGAGGACACATGTATTGATGTAGATTCGATATTCAATTAATGAAAAAAAACATCAACTTTAACATGGATGCATAAGTTGCATTTTACGAATGGCAAGCTATGATGTCTGTTAAACAGAAACTGAGCCTCAGTGTATTTGTTTAAAGACAACTGCAGTGATGAACGCCAGGTCAACGATGAGTCTTAATACGATTGGAAAATACACAGACAAAAAAAGGTAAACGCGTGCTTTTAGGAAGACGAAAACTATGTAACTGGGGTATGTGGTTTGATTTTAGACACATTTGTTTATGATTTGATTGGTAATATTTCTGAGATATTGTGACATATTTAGCACATGAAGTGATCATGGATATGGATGAACATTTAAAAATTAGCTCGCACCTCATGATTTATCACAATGATAGTGTAGTATATTACTGCGTGCACATATTATGGAATAGGCATAGGAAACGGATTTTGAAAATCACAATTTATTATCAGTTGGTGTATTTATTTGCGCGTTGTCAACCTAGTGGCTGAGGTGAACAACAACTCCAGCTCATGTTCTAAGGTACAAGCATCACATCTTACCAGCCATGCTTTGCTATCTCTGAATTGGCAGCCAACCTCATATTTCAGATGGGATGACAGAGTCATCATAGGAGTGTCCCACTTTAAACACAACTTATCTTTTTCCAGTGATCCTCTCAGATGAGTTGGAGGTGATGTTTTGACTAAAATAAAAAAAATCACACAAATCAAGCTATGATTTATTGTCTTACAGACAGTATGCCAGTTAAATTTGACACAATCCGCATTACTGTATCATTCTATTTTCATTTTATGCTAAGTACAGTGGTACCTCGTCATACGACCGCTCATCATACAAAATGCTCGTCTTACGGGGGAAATTTCGATCGAATAATTCGCCCGTGATGCGGTCAAAATTTCGTGATGCGACCAAGCCAGGTGGCCATGGCATTTTTTTTTGCATATCTTTCGTGTATAACAATATTTACGAGCACCGGATGAGTTATTCAGACCAGGAAACGCACAACGCGCATGCGCGGGGAAAAGAGGGCTTTCTGGGTAATGAAGTATACTCGTGCACACAACGCCGACAGGCAATGGCACTCAGAATACAACTTTACCCACAATCAATACGTGAGGAGTATTATATTACTTCTCGTTGGCTGCTCATAAGAACATCAGGGGCACTGGCTCACCAACAACAACAACAGCATCCCCAGTAGCAACTCTATCATAGGCGCCGTTCGAGGGGATGCGAACACAGATGCTACAAGCTAAAAGGAGCCGCTAGCCAGCACCCCCAAAGCTCCCATGAGCAGCGGCGTGATCGCTGATAAAAGACTGCTGCTCGTTGGCAAGTGGTCGTGCGTTATCCGATTGTGAGGACATTTGTGTGCATCATTTTCGGAATATTTTGAAGGGAATAGCAAACAGCCCATCGATAGCGAACGTGAGGGTGGAGTGTTTGTTCCGTTTACGAGTGCGTTGTGTGGAGAAAAAAAAACCGAAGCCCCCCGCCCCTTTTGTGCCCCTCTCCCCTCGGCGAAATCCGCCCAATTTTAGTTAGATTAAACACTTTATTTCTATTAAACCACTCGTTATTTATTACTTTGTCAATATATGGCGAATTATAAGAAATAAAACATTTTTTTCAATCCAATATCCTGTTTTTGGTGTTTTTTTCAGAGTTGGAACAAATTAATTTGTTTCTCATTCATTTCAATGGGAAACTTCCGCTCGAGTTACGAGAATCTTGTCATACGAGCTCAGTCCCGGAACGGATTAAGCTGGTATCTCGAGGTACCACTGTACTACAAAAAGCATCTTAGAGAAAACAATGTCTCAAGCAAAGATGAATGCTACTTGTTGAGAAAATCAAATAAAAAAATACTACATTCACTTACTGATGTTTTTCAAAATAAACTCCTGGGTATAGAAAGTCCTGGTGAGAGGAATGGCAGCAGTAGTGAGTTTGACTTTCACGGTTTTGGACTCATCTCCCTGAAAACTGCACTGGTCAGTTGTGTTGCCATCAAGCAGACATTCTTTCCAATCAGTCCAGCCCAAAGACTCACTGCAAGACATTAATTGTCATTACAAATGCCAGCAAAACAAAGTCTAAAAAACTGAATGACCAAAATGAATGACAAAATTTCAATTGATACCTGATATAAATCCTACTGAAAAGACTGCAAGGGTTCAGTTGGCTGTATTTGCTGTTGTTCCACCGACAGGTGATCATTTGCAGATCTGAGGTGTAGCACATGAGTGAAATGTCCCCTGGAGTAAGAAAGGGCCAACTTCGAATAACTGATTAAAGAGTGAAAACACGTTTAAACAATTTATTGCCTTAGATCTTGTCGACTGTTATTCTTGCTGTTAGCAAACTCCACAGATTTAAATCCTAAAATGTTAACTGCCAACAAACTCAACCCTATTGATATTAAATCATACTATCCATCCGAGAGTAACGTTTGATCAAGGCATCACGGCCTGTGTGCTATATTCTGTATGCATCTGTGGCAGAACAAATTTGAACAGGGTCTTTCTTGGTAGGATGAATATCTGAGTAGTACAGTGGGAAATTGGTGTCCCGCAATGGCAACTGGCCGAGCGCCATCTTATAGCTCCGTGCATCATCACAGCTTTGTTTTAGACACTTCACTCGCCCAACCATGCCCCCTTAACGCCTGCAAACTGGACTACCAACAGCACTCCCCAAAGATCCAGGGGGTGCCTGGAGCGGTACTCGGTCGTTTGGTCGCCGGTCTTTTGATCGCCAGTCTTTTGGTCGCCGCTCTTTTGGTCGCCCGGAAGGTTATTGATAATTACCATTTAAATCGTTGCTCAAATTCCCTAAATACAAACTGCGAATTATTATTTCGTCATACTTAATGCCCTATTAATTATTAGGTTAAAGAAAAGCTCAAAATTTCCCGTACTTTTATTGTGTTTTGTTGGAGAACTTGTTAAGACCCTGACTGACGTCCCTTCCTAAGGGGACAACTCATGTACATACAAATTCTTATACACTCACACGTCTGCTCAGTGAAACTTCTCAGGGCCATTGTTGGCTTTTATTGATGCGTAGACCGTGTTGTTTTACCTTGTTTTGTCGCCGGTCTTTTGGTTGCCGGTCATTTGGTCGCCCGGACCCAAACAGACCGGCGACCAAAAGACCGGCTACCAAAAGATGGCGACCAAAAGACCGGCGACCAAATGACCCCACACGGCCTGGAGCCTATCCCAGCTGACTTCGGGCACCAGGCGGGGGACACCCTAAATTGGTGGCCAGCCAATCTCAGGGCACAAGGAGACAAACAACCATTCACACTCACACCCATACCTAGGGGCAATTTAGAGTATCCAATCAGCCTACCATGCATATTTTTGGAATGTGGGAGGAAACCGGAGTACTTGGAGATATCCCGCCTAAGCCAAGGAGACCATGCAAACTCCACACAGGAGGACCGAGCTGAGATTGAACCCAGGAGTCCATAACTGTGAGGCCGACGTGGTAACCACCCGCCACAGATTTACACAGATTTTCACTCCTAAGAAATTATGAAAAATTGTGGCTGTAACTAAGGCAATGTGAAAAGAAAGTAACCTGCTAAAATATTACAAGCACCTAGGTGGATTTTTTTCTGTGTTTTGGCGCTTTCATTGCACCTACACCAGCAATACCAGCAAGACCAGCACAAAACACAATGGATCCAGCATATGTGCTGGCCGCAATGTGTTGGATGTTTTGTAAAACATTTCATCATCATTATTTAGCCATTTGTTTTCAATCATTCCTCTGTCTACGTACCTGCATTTTGTGGCGCTACATCCCTAACAGGGTTTGACCAATGACTCCAGTGTCCTGCACTCTCAATATTGCCACACTTGACAGCAACCCTAATTTGAACCTCTTCCCCTGGCACTACGGACACTAATAAGTCACCCCCCTCGTCACGCCCCTGTTGGAACAAAAACAAACAAGTGATTTAGAGATTGTATTTTTGACAGGCAAAATCCCATTATACTTTTTAAACAGTAGTACATGTTTTTATCACGCTTACCACTGGGAGAAAAGACACATGTACCCAAAGTATGGCACCATAGTAATAACTTGTATAAAGTACTGAAACACGAAATTCAACTTTAATTTAAAAAATAACCAATGCACTGTTTAACAGAATTATCAATAAATAAATAAACAGTTCACAACCAGAATGATGTTCCACTTGGCGTAATATTTGGGTAGTTTCATAATCTTTAAGCCACAACTCTCAGCAGGAATTTGAGCCCACTCATTCTTGGCCTTTTAATGGTTAACACTCCAAGAGTTTCAGCTCCTTCCACAGATGTTCAATGGGAGGTAAATATGTTTACGTTGCATTTTTACGTACTTAAATATCTTGACACAGGGCGTCATGTTTTTCCCTAGAAAACTTTGAGTCTTGAGATTTTATTGTGCTTTGCATAGATGATGCAAGATGCAGCAAAGCAGGCCCAGCCCAAAACTGAATATTCTTCAGGTTTTCTTGATTAGTGTACTAATTTTTGTGTCTGGAATGGCTCTACCCTACTTTCCTCTCTGGATAGGATAGTCTCACAGAATTTTTTTGAGTGGCCAACATGCAGTTTGTAAAATTCGGGGAGAATGTACAATTAACAGCCGAGACTAATATTAAACGTCATTAACAGACAGGTACCAACACACACATGTGACTTTTTATATTTTTATATTACTTATTTATGTTTTTACTGGGAAAACGTACTTTGTGGAGTAGCACCACCAATTTCGTTATACGCACCTGTGTATAATGACGATAAAGGCTTTTGACTTGACCTCACCTAATTTATTTGCCTGGTGTTTGTATAAAGGGTTTTCGACATTATTTAGTCACACTGTTTGAAAAGATTATAGCACTATCGTATGTTACGATTTTTAATGTACTATAACATCATAGGATTTCAGAGTGGGACCTCTATAAGGAGAGCCATTACTTATGGGGAGGTTGAAATGAGGAGAGTGGCGACATACCGTGTAGAGTAAGATAGAGTGGCCATTCATAGATCTATTGAATTATCAAAAAACGATGGTACCATGTCAGAAGCGGCTCGTTTGTCCCTCCTGGCTTGCCGTTAGATTAGAGCAGCTGCAAGTGATCCTTGATTACTTCCTGATGTGTGTATTTAAGCACCACGGAAGTGGTTAGTCATTGTCGGATCGTCCTGCGTGACACTGCATACATCGCCGCAAAGGTACAGTTCTCCCTGCTCCGGTTTTGTTTCATTTTGGGATGTACAAGTCCTTGTTATTTTGTAAAGCTTTTGAGTCATTAAAGTTACTGTCTGAGCTCAGTTCGTCTCGCCTCCTCCTGCTTCCCCGCTACTGGGTCCAAATCCCTCCAATCGCGCCACGACGTCTTGCCGCGATCGTAACATACCATGTCATCACCACGATGTCGAATCAAATATTTTGCTGCTCTGTGGATGTGTTAGACCAGGGGTCGGGAACCTTTTTGACGAAGAGAGCCACAAACAATTCATATTTTCCAATGTTATTCCTTGTGAGCCATACTACAAATTTAAAAGTCAAAATACATACATGTAAACGAGTGCCTTTTCAATTTTTTTTTAATTTCACCACTTTTAAAGTGGAAAAAAATGAATATTTTTTAAAAGATTCTTTTACTGTTGCTAATCAATGAAAGGATGCATTCCAGAAGTGTACTGCAAAAAATAAATAAAGATTAAAGCAAAACAAATGAAGATTAAAGCAGTTCTAGATGTAATATCTCAGTTCTGTCACCAGCAATTTCCATATTTTAGCTCACAAGTTAGCAAAGAGCCAGATGCACCCATCAAAAGAGCCACATGTGGCTCCCGAGGCTACCCCTGTGTTAGACAATAAATAACAGCCCATTGACGGACACATTTTTGGAAATAGCCCGCTACTCTGGTAGCAGATTTAATTGGTTGTGTCATTTCACACTGTATACAGACCCAATTGTTTGTATAGTAAAATTCTAACTTTCCAAATACTCGCTTGTACCTCTTTTGTCCTTTCTCCAAGTCCCTTGGAAGTGTATCCAATCCTATATCGAACCTTATCCTCCCAGTATTTTGGTAAATTTGTGAAGCATGAAACCTGCAGCTCTCCAGCTTTGCCATTATGGTGTAAAGACACATTTAAGGGGGCATCCAAGAGAACTAAAGACAAAGAAATGTCAAGAAAAAAAAGAATATGGTTAAATTTATGACTTGAGATGCCACTGTACAGTATAAAACTAAAAATCTTAGTCATTCTATTTCATTTCATACCAAGTCTTTCCAACTTTGCAATCTGCTAAAAATTGTCTGACACAGAAACCCAAACAACATAGCAATTAAATGTATTGATTAGGCATTAAATGACCAAATTAAAGGAAATACAAGTCTTACTGTGATCTTCCACACTGACAATGCGACTGTAGATGCTGGTGTTGCCGATGCGCTCCACCACATGAAGGTGTATATCCACATACGTGACGACGTCCAAATAAGGAAATGAGCAGATGTGTAAAAACATTCCTTCTTTTGTCCTCTGAGTCAACAAATTACATATTTTCTCTCCAGAGCGTCTTGATCTTAATGACAGAAAGAATTGCTGCATTTTATAAGAATCATATCATTGTAGTCACATATTAAACATACAATATACAAGTGTATATATAATGTCTTCAAATTGTGTACAAACTGAAAAGTATCTTATCAAAATAACCATCAAGATTCAAATCTGATCCAAATATATAATATAAAAAGTATTCTTTATAAGAGGTATTATTTATACCTATTAATACCTATCCTCCATTCTTGGACAATATTAGCTCAGCAGGTAAATAATTATTAATCAATTTATTCATGTAACATACTCGCCAATGCTGTAAAACATATCATAAATCCCATTGTCTGTGGTCTCAAAGAAACAGGTAAAATCCTCTTCTGTCTTTGTGAAACATTTTGGGTCCTCTTCATCCTGAAGGAGAGAAATATCTGCCCCCAAAATTGTTACTGTCAGACAGGACCAACAGTCAAGTGTTGTACATTGACATTATTTAAGAAATATTTTGTTCAAACGGAAGCGTTTTACATTTTCCTTACCATCTTGCAAAAGACGAGTGATTGTCACAAGCTCACAACATATCCAGAGCAAAGAAAGTATTCCGATCCACAGGGTGAAAGGTATCTTCATTGCGTCGTTTAATGTTATGATGAATTTAGGTTAGTTTAAATTATCAGCCAATACAAAAACAAACAAAAAAAATACAGCACGTTTGTTACATGCATTGTCTTTGCTTTCATGTCAACAGTGTTTTGACTTAAGAAGATTGATTGTGGGCTGGACGGGGGTAGGCCAAGGGACTAGTGTGACAAGAAGGAAGTGTTTGTATGTGTGCTCTAGCAATATGGGAGTTTTCATCAGTTAATACAAAATGACAAAGGCTGTTATACAATGAAAGTTGCAGTACTGTAAATTGTAAAAGATTTATGTTTTACAGTGCATGCTTCTGAAAACATAGGTTTTCTGCTTACAACATCCATGTATTTTAGTATCTTGATGAAAAGGAAATAGACCCTAGTAATGTATGAATGCTATTTTTATAACGGGACAATGTTTTAAGTGATACAGACTCTGTTAGAGTGATGTTTACCACCTTTTCACGACTCTCTGTTCCAGCCCATTTGTACTGATTTCACGTTTTCATTAACAACTTTAGCAGTTTTTAATTTAATGGACATTTTAAAGCAATTTTTCAAAGCTGGAGTTTTTTTGTCAGATTTAGTAATTTTCATATCAATATATTACTGTCACATCTGATTGTTTCTTTTGCTTTTATCATGCCCTCTTTGATTTGAGTTATAGACAGGGTAAAATGGGTTTAATTTTAAATATGTTTTTAAATGTTTTTTTTTGTTTGTGTTCTGCTAGGTAACATTATTTATTATTTACTCATTCATTCATTTTCTGAACCGCTTTATCCTCACAAGGGTCGCAGGGGGTTCTGGAGCCTATCCCAGCTGTTTTTAGGCACGAGGAGACGGACAACCATTCATTCTCACCCATACCTAGGGGCAATTTAGAGTGTCCAACCAGCCTACCATGCATGTCTTTGGAATGTGGGAGGAAACCAGAGTACCTGGAGGATACCCACGCAGGGCTAGGGATAGGCTCCAGCACCCCCCACATCATTATGGGGATAAGCAGTTCAGAAAATGATTGAATGAATAAATGATGGATACTTATGGTCTGCTTTTTCTGGGGAATCAACTTGCCAATTCATCTTGATGTTTCCTTACTTGTTTGCTAAATGGAAATACTATACTCCTTTGGGAGAATAAAGACATTTTGATAATTAGGACAAATTAAATGTTCTCTTCCCTTCTTATAGTTGATTATGTAATGGTCTTAGGTAAAGTCATCGGAAGGCCATGACTGACATTTCTGACTTTGTTGTTTGTTTATGAAGAAAGGAAACGCCTATGACACATTCTTGGACTTGAGAGATGATTAGGACTTTTGGCACCAGTTGTTGTAATCGTCACTATTGATGAGTTACTAACTGCAAAAATAAATTCATACACTACTATAATAATACAACTACGTACTTTAATTTGATAGTGCATTGGAGTTTGCATAGCAGATCCAAAAACACATTGAAAAACAAAGAAAGTTACTACCAATAACAAGGATAAAGAAGCATTATAGAAACAAATTAGCAATTGTTTATGTATCAAATGTAAAAAGTCAGTCGATTATATATATATTTATATATATAAATATTATTTATATATATATATATATATATATATATATATATATATATATATATATATATATATATACACATATATATATATAATATATGACAAAAGAGACACTAAAGACACTAAAAAAATATTGTTAAAAAATGTATGGATGTATATATGTTGTTATGGCTTTAAACATTGATACAACCGTTAATGGCCTTCCTAAATAATTACATTCAGGCTAAAGGAAGTTCTGATAACAAAATACAGTACTATTATATACAGTATACTGTACAGTAGTTCACGTGGCAGTGATTATGCATAGGGCTCTGTTTCTGTGAACGGCATAAATCTTGAGTGGCGATTGGCACAACTCTACATTTAGACCGTCTGTGTTTATATTAAGGAAAATGACCACAGACCGGCAGATCTGAGTCAGAGGCTGAGCAACTATAGAGATTTTTAAGGCCATTTTTTTACAGCCATTTAATCAACGAGGCTCCTCTTATTCCATTCAAATGGAGCGGAGTCATATTCTCAAATGGAAACATGGTACCATTGTCTCTGCATAAGAGCATGTCTCTTATTGCAGCAAACACATGAAACACGGTCGTTGCTCGTTGTCATTGACGATATGATAAGGTAACCTCATCAAATGCATAATTCATTCATCTTCCATACCGCCCATCCTCGAAAGAGTTGTGGGGATTGCTGGAGCCTAACCCAGCGGTCTTCGGGCGAAAGGCAGACTACACCCTAGAATGGTCGCAAGGGCACACAGAGACACAAACGAACAACCGCACTCCCAATCATACCGCCACCAGCGAGAATCGAGCCCCCAACAAAGTCAGGCGAATGAACTTCTAAACTACGAGGCGGCAAATGCAAAATTAGTTGGTGATAAATACAAGTGACTTCACTACGCAACTGAGCTCGCGATTGGTCTGCCTGTGCCCCGTACAAATATTTCAAAATCGTATTGGACCAGCCATCTACCTACAACACCAAGACTTTTGAGCAGTGCTGAATTTGAATGGACTTTTTACCTCCAAATTTGACTCCGACTAGCACATTTCTAAGGGCCTTTGCACCAAAACGCCCAACTTGGCGCAATGAGCACTTGCATAAAAATCAAGAACCCCGTGTGAATCCTCTATCATAATAGAGTCCATAAGGTATCATAAAAATGTTGATGATAAGTGCTACATTGTATGTGTTCCCAACAGTCATCATCGGCACCCCACAGACCCTGTGGTGTAACAGCAAGCCAAATAACTCAAACAAGAAGCCTGATAATTTTACTCCCCACAATTGTGACAGGTTTGTTGTGACTGCCTTCATCCAAGGACACGCTCCATATTGCTAATGCCTCAGGTATGTTCCCGCAGTGTCCTTTCACAGTCCTGCATCTATAGTTGTGTGGTTTTAAATGGGCGCCTGGTCCTCCTGTCTCTGCGGTAACCAGCAGGGAGATGGCAGTAACGTGAGGACAATCTTTTGGGCTTCCTTTTGAGGTTATGTGGCACGCCAGGGCCTGGGGGGTCTGGTAGTCAGGCTTCCTCTGCGGTAGCGTCTATTCCAGCATAAGTAAAGTTCTCGAAAAGTGCCATGTTCACGTAGGCCTGTGAAAATGAAGTGTTATATATTAGCTTTGCTTGTCTTAATGAGAGCTTATACAAATTGTATAACCACAAAGAAAAGTGGACTTTTTTTTATTACCTTCCTGGCCTCCTGCATCCTGTTGAGCTGCACTGAGACTTGGGAGAAAGGGGGTCTTTCATACGGCCGATCCCTCCAACACTGTTTCATCAGCTCATACCTGTATGGGGACAGATGAAATTGCCTTATTTTGTCACGATAAGAGCCTTGTTGAAATAGGGGAAATCATAACTTACACTTCATTGTCACAATTTTTCGGCTTCTCCATCCTGAAGCCTTGAGGCAGTTTTTCATAAAGTTCAGCACACGTCATACCACAGTATGGCGTACCACCTGACGCACATGCACAATTGTATTATTGAGATTATAATAGTTTGAGGGTAAAACAGAATGCTGTTTAATTAGATGATTTGTAGGTACTGGTGTTTACTTACCGAGGCTTACAATCTCCCAAAGCAGGATTCCAAAAGACCACCTAAGAAAAAGATTAAAAAGTGCAACATTAATAGTTGAAAATGCAATATGGTAAAGTGAAAATCTTGCATTGTACAGTATAAAATTCGATATTGTTGTTGTCATGCATCAGTGAGTTTACAAGATCATCATTTTAAATCCATATATTTTAGCTGTATTTTTTAAATTATTTATTTCAATATTGATGATGTTGACAAGTTGCTGTAACTCTACAAGCCACCCCCTTCTATCAAGTTGTTTTTCAGTACATATAAATAGATTCCAGTTGACGTACCAACGTCTGCTAGGTTGTAGCCAAAACTTCCTTGTTGTGCTTATCACACTTAACACACTACTCATCCCTTCACCACCAGATGGATGATTTGTTGTTTTGTCTTGACAGCCGTTTTCTGTGCTAGGTAGATTTGAGAGCTCACTATAGTGAAATAAGTAGTTTTTGCTTCCATGAAAGCAGCAACGTGGAATAGTTTATATTAATAAACGTTTAAAGTTTAAATGAATAAACCACTTTAAGATTTTTTCCAAGGATTTCAATTCACCAGATGCACCAGACTTTGTATCTTTGAAATGCTGTAACCATAAGCAGTGCTAAAACACTTGTTGTGCTGTATAGGGCAAGTTAATGTTTTGGGGAATTTGAAATAAAAAATGCAAGTTTTATTTGAACTATCATATGATTAATTATTGTACATTCATATCTGTATAATACATAAGTTAAATTTGCTGTGAAGTCATTTTGATTTTTTTTTTAACATAAGTGCTTAAAATATGACTTCTGACTCTTTCAGTGCGATTCTTTTCAGTTTTTGTTTTAGGTGTGTTTAAATGAAACATTGTTGTCGTCACATGCCACAGCCCAGTGTCGTCACTGCTTTCTGGCCTACACCTACCACTAAATAAGTCAGTGGCTCGTCCGTTTAAGCAAGGACCAATACCATAATGCCTTTAATATGCGCTTTTCCTGGATCCCATAATGTACTAAACAACATGGTGACGTTATTTAAACTACTGGAAAATGAGAAGATGAAAAAAAATTCTCTAAATGCCACACAATGGGATTCCTATTTTATGGCCCTCATTCCCACACACACTTATCAGACTTTCAATGTTGTATTCCATGAAAACAACCTACAAGAACTCATCTAGTACATACTACTGTTAATTTTGACGCATACGCCCTCTGCTGGCTTCTGTAGTTTTGTAAAGTCATTGTTTTTTAACAAAGCTGATGTTAGCATTACATGATGATGAAAACTGCAAATGTTACTCACACATCACTTTTGGTTGTATACACACTATAGTTGAGGGATTCAATGGCCATCCAGCGAACAGGCAACCTTCCCTGGAAGCAAAGAATTCTTTGATGATGCGGAATGAGTGCAGATATAAATGTTGGCATGCATACAAAATCTACTAATTATTTCTTCCATTCATTTTCTTAACCGCTTTATCCTCACTAGGGTTGGGGGGGTTGCTGGAGCCCATCCCAGCCAACTTCGGGCCAGAGGCAAGGGACACCCTGAACCGGTGGCCAGCCAATCGGAGGGCACGAGGAGAGAGACAAACACTCACGCTTACATTGATACCTAGGAGCAATTTAGAGTGTCCAATCAGCTTACCATGCATGTTTTTGGAATGTGGGAGGAAAGCGGAGTACCCCGAGAAAACCCACGCAGGCCAAGGGAAAACAGGTGGACCAACCTGGATTTGAACCCAGGACCCCAGAGCTGTGAGGTCGACGTGCTAACCACTCAAGCTGCCGGGCCGCCTACTAATATATTTCTATTCTGTTAATGCATAGACCTATGGCTATGGTAAATGAGAGTATTTATATAGCACATTTATTTAGAACATTTTCACTGATTGTGAGGAACTTTAAATAGGCTCACGTTTATCCATACATTAGATAAACTAATCGTGCTACTTCCACCCTACTGAATGCAGATTAGTGTCCAGTGTCCTGTCTCAGAACACTTTGACAGTGGGCTGTTGTCACCAGTAACCCATTTGGTCCCCCGGTACCTTTTTGCTTCTAACTATGCCATGCCGTAACTATAATCACAAATGTTTGCAGAAACATAAATACCCCTTGCTTGTTAAATTACTCCAAGTAGCACACTAATAATTAAGAAAATAAAATAAAAATTTGTTTGGATAACACTTACCATTGTCTTCTTTACATAAACTTCCTCACCACGGGAGAGGCCAAAGTCAGCTATCTTTGCCACAAGGTTGTCTCCAACAAGAACATTTCTGGCAGCCAGATCTCTGTGAATAAACTGATTTCACATGATTGAAGAAGAGAAAATATGTTATTTCAGAATATATTCATTAGAGGCACCCAATTAATTAGTTTCAAGTAAGTATCAAATAAATTTTCAAGGAAATTCAAAGTATAAACATCAAAAGTTGCTTTGGCACATTACGGGAGTGTCCAAACTTTTTTGTCTGAGGGCGACTTTCAGGAAAATCAAAAAATGTTAACATCTAATTCTTCCAGTTTCATTTGTTGAACAGATGTTATTCAAGTAAATAAATATGTCCTAGTCCCATGGGTCACTTCTGCATATTATTCATTCATTTTCAGTATCGCTTATCCTCAAGATAAGAGTCGCAGGGGATGCTAGAGCCTATAGCAGCCAACTATGGGCACCAGGTGTGGGTCACCCTGAATTGGTGGCTAGCCAATCGCATGGCAAAAGGAGACAGACAACCATCCATGCACACACTCATACCTTGGGGCAATTTAGAGTGTTCAACCAGCCTACCATGCATGCTATTGGAATGTGGGAGGAAACCAGAATACCCAGAGAAAAACCACGCAAGCCCAGCGAGAACATACAAACTCCCTACAGAAGGGTCCGAACCTGGGATTGAACCTTCGATCTCACAACTGTGAGGCCGACGCGCTAACCACCTGTCGACGCGCTAACCACTTGCTCACCGCGCCGCCTCCTGCATATTATTTGATCCATATATTTTCACACACTGGGATGACAACTTTGATGTGACAGTAGTTTATACTTGAACAGTAAATCATTATATTCATTCTTTCATTAGTTTTCTGAACCACTTTATCCTCATTATGGTCGCGGGGGGTGCTGGAGCCTATCCCAGGTGACTCCGGGCCAGAGGAGGCAGACACCCTGAATCGGTGGTCAGCCGATCGCAGGGCACAAGGAGACGGACAACCAAGCACACTCACACCCATAACTAGGGGCAAATTTCGAGTGTCCAATTAGCCTACCATGCATGTTTTGGGAATGTGTGAGGAAACTGGAGTACCTGGAGGAAACCCAACCCATACAGGCCCGGGGAGAACATGCAAACGCCACTCAGGTGGACCAACCTGGATTTGAACCCAGGACCCCAGAGCTGTGAGGCTGACACGCTAACCACTTAGTCGCCGGGCCGCCTAATAAATGAATAAATCTTTATAATAAATCCTTAAACACAATCTTACTTGTTTGTCACTGAGGTAGTGCATCCCCGTCGCCACATCAACAGCGAACTGCAGTAACTGCTGGGAGGTGAGTGTAGAGGCTGTGCCGTGCTCCTTGGCGAAGGCAGGGTCGGTCTCCAAGACACGACTCTTTCTTAAAAAGTCGAGAAGATTGCCATAGGGGGCATACTCTATGGCAATGTACAGGTAACCTGGAACAGGTATAAAAAAAGTAGTCTTGATAACAACATCTCAGACAAGCGAATTAAAAAATGGTAACCAACAATCAAATGGATATTACAGCTGAAATTAGTGATAGAAATCTAGCTTTAATATGTCCTTAAGTTTGTGATACAGTGAAGGGTACCTTGGCCAGACTCTAAAACACAGGTGTAAAGTGGCGGCCCGGGGGCCAAATCTGGCCTGCCGTATCATTTTGTGTGGCCCGAGAAAGTAAATCATGAGTGCCGACTTTCTGTTTTAGGATCAATTTAAAATGAAGAGTATAGATGTATATTAAATTTCCTGATTTTCCCTCTTTTAAATCAATAATTGTAATTTTGTAATCTTTTTTTCTGCGTTTTTAGTTCAAAAATCATTTTGTAAAATCTAAAAATATATTTAAAAAAGCTAAAATAAACATTGTTTTAGATCTATAAAAACTGAATATTCAGGGATTTTAATCCAGTTCTTTTAATCCATTTATTCTAAAAAATCTAAATATTATATCTGAAATGGTCCGGCCCACATGAAACCAAGTTGACGTTAATGCGGCCCGCGAACCAACCCGAGTCTGACACCCTTGCTCTAAGACAGGGGTAGGGAACCTATGGCTCGGGAGCCACATGTGGCTCTTTTGATGGGTGCATCTGGCTCTCTGCTAACCTGTGAGCTAAAACATGGAAACCATATACTACATCTAGAGCTGCTTTAATCTTCATTTTTTGCATTAGACTCTTCTGGAATGCATACTCATTTATTAGCAACTGCATAAGAATGTCAAAAGTAGTTTTTTCCACTTTAAAAGTGGTGAAATTACTAAAAACATAGGCACCCATGTACCATGTATATTTTGCCTTTTAAATTCGGAGAATGGCTCTCAAGGAATAACATTAGAAAATATGAAATGTTTATGGCTCTCTTCGTCAAAAAGGTTCCCGACCCCTGCTCTAAAAGATAAAAGCTGGTTATGTATTTCACTAAGTGGCAGCATGAGGGAGCACTTGAATAGAGTAACTAAGATCAAATCTCAGCTCTTCACAGTTTGTGTGTTTTTTCTTAACATGTCGGGGGTTTCGCCAGTTATTTATGCTTAACTTTTCAAAGGTTTTCAAGATATTCAGAATTACCCATAACTCCAACTGAATGATCCAGTGTATGCACAGTTCCTCAACCAAAGTCAGCTGAAATACACTTGAACTCATGTGAGACAGATGTTTCTGAAAATAACTCCTGATGGATATTACAGTGACTATATGTTGAAGTAACAAGTGTTTTTTAATGGACTCCTATATAATAAATCACAGGCAGCTTTGCAACAATAAATTCTCCCTCCTTAAATAGTTTTTTCATATTTTTGGTTAAGAATCATATTGTACATCTTTTTTCTTTGGTTTTTGTCCTCTAGTTTTTTTCTTTTAATTTGCCAGGTCAATCAACAGTGGTAAGATGATTGAAGGGCCAAATGAAAATGAAGAGCCTGTTAAAATAATAATCTATATATTTGAAAACTGACTTAGTTATGCATTTACCCCCCCAAAAATGTTGACCATTCTCCTTTTTGTAAACAACTGTAATTTACACTTGTTCAAACACTGTCAGACTTTCTATTTAAAAGATGTAGCAAAAAAAACAGCTACCACACGCTTACCTCGGTCAGAATGGGGTCAAGGAAATGTTACACAATAAGATAAATAGACAAATGCATATTTTGAATGGATCCACTGTAGTAGATTCCACGTGCAAGATAGAGTTACAGCAGGAATATATATATATATATATATATACTAATATTTTTCTGAACCTATACAATATATTTATTTACCCATCCACAATAACAAGCGTTGGATAAAAATGTTTTCATCATGTGCCACTCCATGATCCCGATCGCCGTGGTGAAACGAATAATGAATGGGAATAAATAGATAATTTAATTGTGTGTTGAAACTGATTGTGATCAAAGATGAACACACCTAGATATATGTTTCACTATTTAGTAAACAATTACCTCAATTCATTGTACAGACCATTTTAAAAGCCCCTAGTGTGTCTCTCACCTCTGTTCTCACAAGCGCCAATTAAGTTGATGATGTTGGGATGCTGGCCTAATTTACACAACACTTCCAGTTCCCCTGCAAAGTCTCGGTGGTCATTTTCTGAAGCAAACTCTGCAGTGAAAAGATAGTAAAACACAGTTTTGTAAAATAGATATACCAAGAAACCAACCTTCAGCTGAAACAGACTTTAAATCACCAGAACAACTATTCGTTAACGGCATTTGCATGTGAAATTTGTTCATGCTAAACTGAAGATCACCTTTCAGCATTTTTATGGCTGCGCTCATCTTGTTGCCATCCTTCTTGATCATGGCTTTAATCACCTGTTTCAACATTAATGTTAGGTCAGTTGTGTACACAAGTAAATGATGGTAACTTATAAAGAAAAGATCAATTTGATACCTGTCCAAAGTTACCCTCACCGATGACATCCTCAAATTTAATGTCTTCCCATTCGAGGATTGGATAAGTAAGGGGCTCAGGGGTGGGCTTAGGTCTTCGGGTCAATGTCAGAGTTCCAGAGTTGAACTGTAGAATTGTCTCCTCACCCTATTGATATCATGAGGGCTCATCTTAGTAATGTTGCAAATAAGGGGTATGTATAAACAAAAAATAGTTTAATAGAATTTGGGGACATCATTGTGAAATTCAAAGCAAAAGTGACAAAATCATCCGGTCCTTACTGATCCAGATTGATAGGTGAATGTGCGACGCCGGTTGAGTAGGGTTTTGCGGATGAAGAAAAATGCAAGCAGTGCCAGAAGGATGGTCACACATGTTACCGTCACTGAGGCTACCACTGCTACCAACAGCTGATAGTTGTCCCCTGCTGATTTCCAAGAAACACCCTGGGTGGTCGGTGTTAAACTTTCCAAGCCTTTTTTTGAAGGGGAGATTAAAAAAAGAGAATACAGGTGGAAAGAAAAAAAAGGACAGATGGTTTTCAGCCAGAAGAGATAAATGGACCTTGTCATATTAAGTAAGTCTATATGGACCCTGTGTGGGTGGTCCTCTCTAATGTTTGGAAAACACAAAACTGACTATAAATCCAGTAAAGATATTTGCGATCCAGGACATCATCAATTGTCGAGGACATAATCACATTTTGCCAGGAACAAAAAAATGCAACTTGCTCTTGTTCCATGGGCTGGATTTGTTCATTTATTTAAATAGGGTCTGGCCCTTAGATACTCTACCCCAGAACAGGGGTGCCAAATATGGCCACCAAGGAGGTCCAATCTGTTGTCAATCTGCTTGTTCTGCTTGGTTGTTATACAGTACATACAACATCATGTGCTTTTATTTTGAAATTCACGTGTCAAGCGTAGACAAATTGAGGTTGTTTCTCCAGAAGCAATGCCTGCACATCATATAGTGTTCGTTAGGCAATTAATTGTGCAGTTATAAATGAGAATGTGCAGTTGCATGTTTAATGAAAATTTTCTGCAAATGGAAATATTGAGCTGCATGTCACTGTAATACTGTGCATGCACATACATTTACAAGTGCACTTGCATTTTGAAAATGTTACACTTTAAAAAGCAGGATGTGATTAGTCAAGTAGATGTTCAAAGTGGACGTGGAAATGTATGCGAATTTGAAACTATCTACAACATCATAATTTTATTCATATATATATATATATATATATATATATATATATATAATATATATATATATATATATATATATATATATATATATATATATATATATAATATATATATATATATATATATATATATATATATATATATATATATATATATATATATATATATATATATATATATAGACAGAGGTTATGGTTGACTTGGCCAACTTACCGTTCCCTTGTGTACTGGCTTTAACAAACTTGCTCCACTCCCCCGGCACCTTGGAAAAAGCCCTCACTCTGAACTGGTAAAGTGTACTGCCGTTGAGCGCGGTAACATCTTTAGTTGTCTTGTTTCCGTCATCTGTGTCCAGCCAAAGGTGTGGGTTTGCCTGGCCTACTGGCTGATACTCGATGACATATTTCATGATGCCACCATTTACATCCTCAGGGGGCTGCCACTTTAACTGGATAGCTGACAAGGACAGGAACAGGGCCTGTACATTACGTGGTGGTGATGGTCCTGACAAGAACACATGAAACTTGTTAGAATCATTACCAGTGATTCTGTATTTAGCATGAAACACGTATGCAAAATTAAGGCATACTAAAAATCTCAAGGTTCATGTATTTTGAAAAAAAGGGCATCCAGTTATCATACCTGTCAACCTCTGCCGATAACTGCCCTTATAAATGATTATTGATTCCCCTTACAAACTCCAAAAAAACCTTACAAACACCGTACGACTCGTACGGTGTTTGTAAGGTTTTTTGGGGGTTTGTAAGGGGAATCAATAATCATTTATAAGGGCAGTTATCGGCAGAGGTTGACAGGTATGAGTTACTTGTCCACGCTAGTTGTGTGAGTCAACTCCACTACGAACCACCAGCCATGTAAAAAAAAGTCTGTAAATCTATAAGTTGCTCTTATCCCCCTATTTATTTAGTAAAAGAAGCCTCATCATCATTAAAGATTAGATTTTAGTACAGATTTACGCCCTTCCAAACTAATTTGAATTACTAGTTACCAGGGGTGTGCAATATGACGATATTAGATTGTTAATATAATCGACATTTTGACTATCTCATACGGCCGACAGATTGTTACAATCGACTTAAAAAAGGGTCGGGAAAATATTTCTCATGAGTCATGTGTGTGGAGTCGGTGGCCTCGGCTGACATAAACTGTCTGTGACAGCTGCTGGTTAAGTGATACACTGATCTTGGACACCTCAAATGTGTGCCGCAATAATATGTTTCAATTTGGCGCCCTTTGCTCATCTGCCCATTCAGATTGTACAGCGACCGGACCCTCTTAAATGGTGTTGACTCAATCGGGGGAAACTTTCCAAGGGTCAGCATACTAGCCTGAAAGTGTCGGTGCATTCTCACAAGTGCTCCTTAAGAAGGAATCTTCATTGTACAAGATAAAGTTGACAAATTGGTTCCTGGCTCAAAATTTGTGATTGTGATCTGTCATATAAATGTGTCTCTTTAAGAGATCAAATCTTGAACCATTAAGTTAGAACATAATTGTTGTAAATTGTGGCACAAATTACATTTATAACCCTTTTGATCCTTTACCGTCATTCATTCATCATCTCTACCACACATTCCTGGAAAAGGCTGCTGGAGCCTATCCCAGCTGACTTAGGGTGAAAGGCGGACTACACCCAAAACTGTCTTTATAGCCAAACATATCGTATTTGATACATGATTTTTGAGCAATGTGATATTTTTTCCCCAGATAAAAACTAACATAGGAATATGATACAAATTTATGGCAAATTATGTTTGAAATGTAGTCTTTTTTCCAACAGACCATTAAATAATTCTAGTTTGCGCTCAATTAACTAGGGGTTTAGGATTCAAATGGTTAAAATACCTATTTATGTATGGAGGTTTTATGTTAGAAAAGTGTCAGAGTTGATTGCCTTTAATGTTTACATTAATTAATTCATTCATTTTCCGTACCACTCATCCTCACAAGGGTCATGGGGGGTGCTGGAGCCTACCCAAGCCAACTATGGGCACCAGGCGGGGGAGATCCTGAATTGGTGGCCAGCCAATCACAGGGCACAAGGAGAAAGACAACCATTTACGCACACGCTCATACTTGGGGCAATTTGGAGTGTCCAAACAGCCTACCATGCATATTTTGAGGATGTGAGATTAAACTGGAGTACCCGGAGAAAACCCACGCAAGAGAACATGCAATCACCACACAGGATCGATCTCAGAACTGTAAGGCCTACGCACTAACCAATCGTCTATCGGGCCACCTGTTTACATTAAATTGTGTTACTAAATTGAACAGCACTGCACAAGTTTTACTGTTCAGAAAGCTAATTTGTCTCAAAATATGTTTTTTCTCTTTTAAGGGTTTGCTTACCTTTTTTATTATTTAATACATTTATTCAATAAAAATGCTTTGTAATTATAAACAGGATCATGATAAAATCGATGACTATCATGATTATTTTCTTTTTGCCATATCGTCTACCCCTACTAATTACCCTGGCTGTTGATAAGGATGTGGTAGGGCTTTGAAGGTGGTCCCTGGCTGCCACAGTTGATGAGGCGCACCACCACCGTGTAGTCTTGTTGATACTCCAGGTTGTAGAAAATTTTGGACAGAACATTTAACACGGTCGTCTCCTCCAGTAGTTTCTCAACGTGTGGTGGCGGCCCAAAGAGCTGCACTAAAAAGCCACTGGCTGAGTTGGCATTTATGCCACTGTTGCTGGGCATTTGCCATTGCACAGTGACATTATGACCTTCCACCAAGCTGATGTCAATCTCAGGTTGAACTGTGGGCTCTGCAGTGACAGAGAACACAGGATGAACTGAGTGGGCCTTGCGCATTTTACCTAATCATAACGGTACTTTCTTTACTTAGATATAATGTCTGTTGTTGTTATCTGCCAAATTTCACGCCATATTTTAATTGACTGCACACAAATATCTCAAATATAGCACACCACACCACAGTCAATATACAATTATGACGTCCGAATAACGTGAGAGCTCAGAGATCGTTTGGTGGCAAGGCATAATGAATACAGTAACTCCCGAACATGCCTTTTGCACTGTGCAAGGTGGCCCATTTGGAGAAAAACTGACTCCTTGCACGAGTATTTACTTAGAATATAACTAGTTTCCAAGTTCAATCACAGCAGAGAAACCAATTTCAAACAGTTCCCAAACTCAGTGCTTTCTCCGGAGTCCTCGGATTTCTTAAACATGGCAAACTGTAGCATGTCTATTAGAATGCCCCAGTTTTAGACATATTTTATATTTGTAGCCAGGAACAAAATATTTCATACATTTCCAATTTCCTTACCAGGACAATCAGTCTCCATGATGGCCTCTGGTCCAGGGGCCCCTTCTCCTCCCGCGCCGGGACGCGTTAGCTGAACCCGCACACGGTAGCGCGTTGAAGGCTTCAGGTTCATCAGTGTGATGGGCTCTTTGTCACTGTACACTGAGAGAAAATACGATATTAGAATGACAACAAATTTCATAAATGCCTACTCCAGGATCATTTTGATCCAACTTTGACCAATAATAGCAGTTATGTCAATCTCATAATGAACGATATATTTACCAATTATGGATGACCAGGAATCTTTGTTCTCTACAGGTTTATAGAGGAGTGTGGTTGAGATAATGGGGCCATCTCCTTTGTGGCAGTCCATTGGCATCACAAGTAGCTGCTTACTTCTCTTTTCCAGGAGTATAGGAGCAGTTGTGGGGACAGGTGGTTCTATAGAAATATAACATCAAACTTGTCACTTTCCCTCTCCTGATGTTGACTATTAAAAATAATACAGAAATACCTTTGACAGTCAGATTAAATTTACGGGTGTCCTGGCCTCCATTAGTGGAAACTCTGCATTCCCACAATCCTCCATGCTCAGCACTCAGACGTGGAATCTCAAACATGGCGATACTTTTATTAGAATCCATGACAGTGTGTGATGCCTGAGAGAGAAATAATTGTGAAGTTACATAATCATAGAGAATATATTGAAATGTATGCTGCAGTAGGACAGCAAAAGTTGACATTAGTGCCTTAAAGGAACAAACAACACCTTTATCATGTGCATCCCAGTAGAACTAAACATTTAATTCATTGAAAAGGCCTCAAAATGGAATTTTATGCTTTGTAATAGTGGATGAAAATGTAAATAAAATCACACATTTGCAGCAGATGGCCACCTTACATGGGGGAAGCCTTTTTTTTATCAATGCTAATATTATTTTAGCTAATCAAATGTGAGCATTCTAAATTGTCCGCCCTTCTGGTGATGTCATTAATACTCATTAAAACGGGACTATTGTCGAGTCTAAGTGTGTATGTGATTTGCATAAACTGACTTCAAAAAAATTCTGCTTAATGATGTCATTTAATGTGTTTGATCGTTATCTTCTCTGCTGTCAGAAGTCTAAGAAATGTGCCGTTTGCACATTCTTTGAGCAACCGTCATTCATTTCAAGGTAATATATTGTCTTGTTGTCTATCCCTTTAAAATGTATGGTTTACAGTTTTCATGTTTTTTAAACTGTTTCTATGACCTGAAAATAAATATCATTGAAATAATGTTTTGAAAAGTCACCCTATTCGGTCCCTATCTGCGGGCAGTCAGGGTTCGAGTCCCACTCAGGGGCAGTGTGATTGTGAGAGTGAGTGGTTGTCTGTCTCTTTGTGTGCCGTATAACTGACTGGCGACCAGTCTAGGGTGTAGTCTGCCTTTTGCCAAAGACAGCTGGGTTAGGCTCCAGCAACCCACGCAACCCTTTCGAGGATGGGCAGTATGGAAAATTAATGAATGAATGAATTGTTTGCAGTAAAAATAAAAAATAATTTAGTAATTAATTTATCAACCTGGTCTACTTGTGATTTCAATCTTATCTCCCTCCAATATTTTGTTAGCTTTTTGTTGCATTCTACCCTAAAATTTGGTGCAGTTTCTGAAACGCCCATCCCTTCAACTGTGCCTGATCACCTTTGAATATTCATTTTTCATACATTTTCCGTACAACTTATCCTCACGAGGGACACGGGAGGAGCTGGAGCCGCTGTGTTTTAAGAGTGGTTACATACAGTAGACAAGTTTTGTTTTTTGGGGCGGAGGTTAGTCGTTGGTCTTCATACCTTGAGCACAGTGCTATCCATCTTTCGGAGTTCAATGCTGTTATGACTGGGAAGAGGATTGCCTGTGGCTGAACAATAAATTTTTGGCCTGGAATTGAGATTCCATTCCAAATTACTATCCAAGTCTAAGATCTCTGGGGCCCGATCTGGTGAGAGAAGAGAGAGAGATGTTTCACAAAATGGCAATAAGAATGACGGCAAATGAGAAGAAATACATATTTTAACAAAACCAATACATTACATTTTTGTCCAGTGTTACAGGACAAAAAAATGAAATCTGAAAGTGCTACTGTATGTATCAGAATTCAGAAAAGATGACGATATCGCTTTCCGATATAGACAATGAGATGGAAAACCTACCAGATTTTTCACAGTTTTGTCCCCTCCATCCTAGGGTACACTCACACCCACTAAAGCGATTGCATACTCCTCCATTCTGGCACCTACAGTTCAACCTGCAGTCTGGTCCATACATGTCATTATGGCAGGCTGACAAAAAAGAATCAAATATAAGTATATAAAAGGTTGCACAATCCTGAAACACACAAAATATATTGGGGAAGTATAATTCAAGGGCATGTAAAATGAAATGCGACGTACCCGTTTCACACCGAGTTCCATACCACCCACTACCACAAGAACAGCCATAGGGGTCTGGTAGGCAGAAGCGTAACCCCTTGCAGTTCACATCTGAGCTCCACGATTCTTGGCAGTTTCGGCCAAACATTCCCACTCGGCAGGCTACAAACCATCAGAGAAGGATAAGTGTGTTTAAAAAAAAAATGAAAATGCAATTCATCATAGGTCGGGCGCATATTTAAACGGCAAGTGTCTTTCTTGGGGGTTCTCAGATAACGCATATGGTTTGATTCGCATAATCAAAAACAAGTGTAAAGTTTTTCACAAATGCAAGTTAATCCACTTACAGGCGTAACTGGGATGGAGCTTGTCATTTGCCCAAAACTGAAGCGCTGTTCATTTTGTTTTGGGAACAAATTGTAAAACTAAAAATAGATAAATTTAGCCTGCGTCATTCAAGTCTGTAGACATATTGCAGTGTCTTTTTTTTAATCCTCAATAGTGCAACTGAGAGATGGACAATATTGCTTTGCTGAATGTAATCGTTAGTACATGGAGATGCAGGCAAAATAGAAATATTCATGTATAGATCCTTGAAATGCAAAAAATAGAAGACATGAATTAAAAAAATGCAATGAAGGATATGGTTCGCGAGTCATATATGAAGCACGTCTCAAGAAGGAGTTATGCCATGTTAACTCCATTTAACTGTGCATTTTACATGAGCATTTACCAAGGTTTGCTGACCAAAGTTTAAAAAAAACAATCTCACACAGGATACATCCAATCTGATCTGGTACAAGTTAATTAGATGAAAAGCATATATGGGTCCCTTTTTATCGGCTCGATGGCTTCCCTAAAATATTTTATATTCATCCATTTATTGTCCGTACCGGTTATTCTCACAATGGTCGTGGGAGGTGCTGATAGATTTATTTTCAGTGCTTTAGCTAGCTCTTCTTTAGATTTTAGAATGTCAAATTTTTATTTAAAAATAAAAAAACAAGATCTATTAGGCATTATGCAGTACAAATCCACACCATTTGTGTTCATGTTGAGAATACTTCATCCATGCTTTGTCTCTGCACTCTTAATCTCTTATTCCTAGTCCTTCCTCATTTTTCTTCGGGATTACCTGTATTTTGTATATCATGTTTGGGTTTGTAAATTTACTTGGTAGAATTTTGTTAAATAGACCAAGTAATGGTGTGCAGAGAGAACATGGCTCCTGTAGCGCCTCTCTCTGCCTCGTTCAACCTTTTTTGTAAACATCTGTTGGTTCTTCATTTGGCTATGTAATTTAACTGTGCATTGGTTGTTATGCTTTAGAGAACAAGTGTGAGTAATGAACATTATTAAGAAATAAATGCAGGATTTATCCTTGTTTGTCATTAATGGATGTTTGTATAATTTTGCTAGTGAAGTCATAGAGATAATTTAAATTTTAATTTGTGCAATATAATCTGATATTTTAATATACAGTTAGGAGCCCTGCCTCTGAGTGAGCGAACAAGGTACAGTTTCCACTGCAAGGTATATAGTTAGTTTTAGTGTGAATGTCAGGCAGTCGACCTGTTGTTTGATAAAGGTATCGCTTACCAAACTATCTCTGACAAAAAGCCAACCAGTGAGCAAGACCCTGAGGGACTTTAATCAATGCAATTCAAGAATGTCAAGTAGTTTCTCTTCTAAGTTTATAAAGAAAAAAAGTTCCGCAAATAGTTCTTAGTTGTTCCTAAAAAAACCTTCATTTTAATTTCAATGGGTGGTCGAGTGGTTAGCACAGTTATGGAGTCGAAGGTTCGATCCCAGGTCGGTCCTCACTGTGTGGAGTTTGCATGTTCTCCCCCAGATTGCGTAGGTTTTCTACGGGTACTCCGGTTTCCTCCCACATCCCAAAAACAAATCTGGGTTGGTCCCCCTGTGTGGAGTTTGCGTGTTCATCCCGTGCCTGCATGGGTTTTCTCCAGGTACTCTGGTTTCCTCCCACATTCCAAAGACATGCATGGTAGGCTGGTTGAGCACTTTAAATTGCCCCCAGGTGTGAGTGTGAATGAGAATGGTTGTTTGTTTTCTTGTACCCTGCGATTGGCTGGCCACCAAACCATTCAGGGTGTTACCCTTCTGGTGCATGGGATAGACTTCAGCACCTCCCACGACCCTTGTAACGATAAGCCATTTGAAATGAATTTCAATGAGGCTGTTTTGCAAAAGGTTTCAAATAAATACAGGAACTTTTGATAAATCCACATCAATCTCGCACAAAATAAAAAGGGCAATCCCTATTAGTTCCACACAAAAAGACTTCTGATAATATTGTATTTGCCTTTTAAGCATGCAACATCCCCCAGATTCTTTTCCGCCTTCCTAGTACCTTTTACAAATACATTAATAAAACTTCAGACAATATTGCATTTGCCTTTTAAGCATACAATATCCCTTAAATTCCCTTTCGCTACTTCTCACAACTACATAAATGAGTACCAACCTGTCTCACAGCGTGTTCCCATAAATCCAGGAGGGCAGATACAATCTCCATCATGATCATGACAGACTCCACCATTGAGGCATTCTGGACAGTCCTTGTCACAGTAATGTCCCCATTTCTTATTTGGACAATCTACAAAAAAGGTTTAAAAGTTACTACATATGCTAACTGCTTTTTATGTATATTTATGAGATGTTCCCCGTTCATATTATGAGATATAATGCACACAGGAATTGAGAAATAGCACGAAAACCATAATCCTGGATCAGAACAGATGGTGTTTTGAAATGTCTGAGTAATGTCTCTTAAGAATAATAAAGTACAGCATGTGGACATATCCTGCTGTGATTATGCACCTCATTCAAAGTGTGCAAAATCAGCTCTCATTTCTCTTTTCTTAAATGTCCCATTCCATGTGTTGTGTCAATAACGAGAAAAACTGTTTGGAGATTTATTGCCAATTTGAAACTTACTAACTTACCAACTACTGTACATCCAGTTAGTACAGTGGTACCTCGACCTACGATCAGGTCTACCTACGACATGCTCGAGGTACGATGAAAATTTCGATCGAATAATTCGCCCTAGATACGATCAAAATTTCGAGATGCGACCAAACCAGGTGGCCATGACATGAGAGGCTGTTTATCATTGTAGTGCACTGTCTTTTTTGCCGCATCTCTTCCGTGTATAACAGATATCTACGAGCACTGAACGATTTATTCAGACGAGTTTCTCCTACGCATCGACCAGGAAATTCACGATGCAAATGCGCGGGCAAAAAGAGGGCTTTATGGGTCATGAAGTATACTCGTGCACACAACACCGATAGCCAATGGCACCCTTTCTCAGAATAAAACTTCATTACCCACAATCAATACTTGGGTAAGCTCAGCTGTTGCATTTCCTGTTATTCCTTCCTTAGCCTGTTAGCTCCCGCGATCGCTCATTCAAGACTACTTCTCGTTGGCAAGTGGTCGTGCATTATCCTGTGAGGACATTTGTGTGCATCATTTTCGGAATATTTTGAAGGGAATACAACAGCAAACAGCCCATCGATAGCGAACATAAGGGTGGAGGCGTGGCAAAGAGCTAACCCGCCCAGAACGAAGGTAAAAAAAATTAAAACAACATTAGAATTCAGTTCTGTTATTTTTTAAATTTGAAATTTTAAAGTTACATTAAACGTATGTTTGAGTGTGTCTGTATATATTAATCCAAGTTAATTTAAATTTGTTTGTTTGTTTACGAGTGCGTTATTGGTGTGGATAAAGTCCGCTGGGATAGGCTTCAGCACCCCACAACCGTGTTAAGGACAAGCGGTGTAGAAAATTAATGAATTGAAGGATGCTGGGTATGGAAAAATGACGTCAACATGTGTTTGTTATTGTTATTTCACTGTCGTTTCACAATTATTTACTTGATTTCATCATGCAAATTCTAGTAGCTTATAAACAAAGTATCAAGCCTTTTTTAAAAATTGATTATACTTTTTTCTTTACATCCAATGTCCTCAACTGAACAATGGAAGAAATTTACTATTGTCACGCTATTACCAAAATTACACTTTACCGATTTTCTGAGCATTGTAGCTGTGAAAGTATGTACAGATAAAACATTTTGTGGGCTTGCCTGTTACATACTTGACTAAAGTTCACAGTATGATGCACGAGCATCTGTCAACCATTAAAGTTATTGCTACATATGGGGCTCAAGGTGTTAAAATCAAGATGCTGGGTGTGTCCCCTTTCAGCAGGAGTACGATAAGGGCCAACAAACCTCTGACGATGAGTCTCATCCATGCCCCGTGAAGAGGACTGTCGCCCACGTAGCTGGCACTGTAGATGCCTTGATTGGCAGAAGCTGCATTATCTATTGTCAGCACAGCAGTGCGGTTGACCATGTCATTCCACTGAGTCATATAATAGTAATTTCCTACACAAAGTGCATAGTTGTTGATATAGCCTTCAATGCATCCTGTGACGGGATTTTTTGTTTTGGTTTTAGTGAATATGTTAAAAAAAAAGTCTTACCGTTATACTTCCAGGTCACATCCCTCTTTTGGGAGCTCAGTAGCAGCATGCTAAGGTGGACAGTTTCTCCTTTATTGGCAGTTATTGTCAGGTGAGTTGGGATAAAGTTAGCTATGAATAACAAACATGCCGTCATTTTTTCCTCTTATAAAAATGTCATTAAAACACGACTGTCTGAATATTGAATGAAATGTGAACACACCTCTGCCGAAATTGTTTATCATTGTCACAGTCTCAAGAGGAGGATTTTCTTGAGTTGATTCACAGTAAAATATGCCAATGTTATCCAAATCTCTAAACTCGCGGGCCACAATTTTCTTGTTTCTTTGTTTATGCAATTTGAAGTTTGGCATTTTTGGGAATATGAGGATTTTGTTGTCTCTTTTGATGTCTAGTTCCGCATGAGCAGGGGTGCGCTCTCCGTTGATACATGAGATGGAGAAATGATTGACCGGGATGTCCTCTGCTGTGGATATCATTGTCAAGTCAATCACAGCATCTGTAAAACATTAATTTATGATTAAAGCAATCCACATGAAGCAGCATATTTAGAATTTTTACCTGTTGCTTCACACATTTCATTAATAAATTAAATATATAAATAAATCTTGTAGAATGCAGAATAATGACTGGTGGTTAAAACACCTGCCTCACTTTACTGAGGTTTAATTATTGAGTCTTACATCCTGTGGAGTTTTCATAGTTTCTATTTTATTGTGTGGGTTTTCTCCCGGCACACCACATTTCCCTGATATTACTAAAACATCCATGTTAGTCTATTTAAATACTGTAACTTGTCCATCCATGTGATTAGTCCACATTAATCTTGTGATTTTCTGGCAACCAGTCTAAGGTGTAACCTGCCTCTCACCTCAAGTAGGCCAAGATACACTCCAAGTTGCCAATAATATTATTGATTACAGCTTGTACAGACAATTCAGGGATTTTTAGTGCTACTATTTTTTTTTATGTTTAAGGCACATTAATACAAACTAAAGATATAGCAAAGCCCAGCAAAGTTCAAATCTGAATTACAGTTTATCATTAAAAAATGTAGCGTTGAGATGAATGAAAAAATTCTCTCAACATTAATATCACCTGTTTTCCAAGAATAGAGAGATTTAAAAGTGCCAGGAAAGCATCATGTCAATCAGTGCAGAACAAAATAAAGGTAAAATAAAAATAAATATTCATTAATAAAATAACTGTCAGGGCGGGCCGGCGGCTGAGTGGTTAGTGGGTCGGCCTCAGAGTGGGAGACCTGGATTCAAATGCAGGTTAGTCCACCTGTGTGGAGTTTGCATGTTCTCCCCGGGCCTGCGTGGGTTTTCTCCGGGTACTCCGGTTTCCTCCCACATTCCAAAGACATGCATGGTAGGCTGATTGGACACTCTAATTTGCTCCTAGGTATGAGTGTGGGCGTGAATGGTTGTTTTTCTCCTTGTGACCAGCGAATGGCTGGCCAACAACTCAGGGGGTCCCCCACCTCTGGCCCGAAATCAGAAGGGATAGGCTCCAGCACCCCCCTGCGACCCTAGTGAGGATAAAGCGGTTCAGAAAATGAGATGAGAAAATAACTCTCTTGGTAAAGACCCCAGGTCTCATCTCTCTCCAGGTCTCCTATCTACCTACCTTACTAACTACAATAACCACTTGAACAAATCACTCTCATCAAATTATTATTTTAAATAATATGCTCATTGTTGTCAATAGCATAGAACAATTCTGAATCATAGACAGAATAGTACGTTAAACGTGCCTTTGTATTGGACATTATTATTATTATTATTATTAGCTATATTCTTATTGTGGAAGTGATATAATGTGTGTCTGGTCATTGAATAGAGTATTATCAATTATGCCATGATCATATCATAAAGCTAGAACAAAAGTGAGTATTTCAATAAAATAAAATATTAATATTTATACACTAAACTTCATGAAGGAATGTATAGCCAGTGTATGAAAAATTGCTCAAGCCCTATTGTATATACATAAATAAACCAAGTCCTGAACCCAATAATATCAGTTTATCCAACATTCCTCAGGCCCCAGATCCACAGAACAATGCCAGGAAACATGGATGAACTCCTTTTCCCTCCAGAGAGTTCAAATTCAGCTCGAGAGTCCGCGTGACTCAAAAAGAACGCGTTGCTCTAATTTTATATGTATATTAAAGTTAACTATAAAACATGACATGCACTGACATAATTCTGAATTCTAATACATTGACGCTCCCAGCCTTATGATAAAAGATGGTTGATCTTCATTCTTACCCGACAGGTCCAAGATGCAAAGCACCCACAGGCACAACATCTTCATGTTGTTTATAATCCGCATTGACAAATGATTACTGTTTGTAAATAGTCCCAAAGTGTGCCTGTTTTTTTAATCTAGTGGAAGAGTTGACAGCGTTGTACATCAAACGCAGTGGCCATGCGTCACGGCAAAAGATGCGCCTTTCTCCGCATAACTCGGCGGAAAGTTTCGAACGCAATAATCTCCCGTCGGTGAATGTTGTCGGTAACTGCGCTCCTGTCGAGAATCGAATCAGAGTTTAAAACTCAAAGCGAAGCTGTTTTCACGGGGTGGGAAAGGAAGGAAGAACGTCACAGACTGTTGGCGCTCCACATCGTATTCCGATGAATGTATTTATGAGTCTAAACCTTGTTTCCCTGGCGTTGGAACACAGGATATACTTGAAGTCATTTGATATTGTCAATATTATTCCTCAAAACGCAATTGGGTTGATGATTGCAAACTTTAATAGAGTTTCTACATGAAGGAGACAATCTCTGCAAAACTTCAATTGAGGTAAACACTGATGCGATAAATCAGGGGTGGCGAACATGTGGCTCTCGAGCCGAATGCGGCTCTGTGCTTTTTATTTTGTATAAACTGTGGCTCTTTGCCTCGTTTCAAGTTCCTCTTATTTTTATTCTCTCTTATAATACATTCAAATTCATCAGGGCCCATTAAAAACAAATACTAAATGTTTTTTGTAGATTTGGGCGTTATGGTGAAGAATGTGGTTGTAATTATATTTTTGTGTGTGTGCCTCTGTTTTGGCAGGTCACTGCGTGATGTGGCTCTTTGACTCTCACAGTTTAAATTTTTTGCTCTTTGTATCTAACTTGTGATTTCAACATGTCTGCGTCTCATATGGTTTGTTTTGTAGTTCATGGATCGATCAAATTAAATTTCTGTGGCAAATAACGAGACAATATTTTATTTTGAGAAGTCACTGAAGTAATGTTCTCCCCGTGCCTGCGTGGGTTTTCTCCGGGTACTTCGGTTTCTTCCCACATTCCGAAGACATGCATGTTAGGCTGATTGGACACTCTAAATTGCCCCTAGGTACGAGTGTGAGCATGGATGGTTGTTGGTCTCCCTGTGCCCTGCGATTGGCTGGCCACCAATTCAGGGTTCCCCCCGCCTCTGGCCCCAAAGTCAGCTGGGATAGGCTCCAGCACCACCCGCGACCCTAGTGAGGATAAAGCGGTTCAGAAAATGAGATGAGAAGTCACTGAAGTACTACAGTATACTTGTGACCTGTGGGAAGAAAATCCCTATGAGAACAGGATTTGTGGTTTACCATGATACAAAAATTAGTTCGGAATGTGTCTTCTTGCTGCTGTATGTTTTTATTTATCCAGAAAACAAGCATAGGATAAATTGCAGCCGGTATCATGTTTTGCCAAATGCAACATCTTTGTTCTGTCACTTCAATGAGCTTATCCCTGCCGCTTTAAAGTCCATGCACCCCCTTCCCCCTTTCCCATCTTGCAGACTGGACATAATGAACAATATGATTGTTGTGTCTAGTGCCATTTTGTCTCTGATTATTTTAAATGCTAACTTTGAAATATCAACTCACACACGCCTTTTTCTCATTTACACAGCAATAAGTGTCAGACTGAATTGATGTTTTCTTTACGTTTCCCTTCAGCTTCAGACAATCAGGTTTGAGTTGAGTCCACTTCTTATTGTTTGAGTTTTCCTGTTTTCAATTTCAAGAGCCCACTAAGTTGTTGTTTTTTCATCCTGAAAGGAATATCCAGTTGTATGCTAGTCACCTAAAACAAAGTGTAAATTAGTATGTAATATTTTGCCCATCAAGTCTTCAACTAGTGAATAACAACAAATCATTGTTGATTTATTGCCAACCTGATTGTTCATAAAGTAGTAATAATAAGGGATGGTAGGAGGTAAGTATCGGCCTCACAGCTCTGGGGTCCTGGGTTCAAATCCAGGGTCGGTCTACCTGTGTGGAGTTTGCATGTTCTCCCCTAGCCTGCGTGGGTTTCCTCCGGGTACTCCTGGTTTCCTCCCACATTCCAAAAACATCCATGGTAGGCTGGGGGATACTCTAAATTGCCCCTAGGTATGGGTGTGAGTGTGAATGGTTGTTTGTCTCCTTGTACCCTGTGATTGGCTGGCCACCAATTCAGGGTGTCCCCTGCCTCTGGCCTGAAGTCAGCTGGGATAGGCTCCAGCACCCCCTGCCACCCTAGTGAGTATAAAGCGGTTCTGAAAATGAGATGAGATGAGGAACATAGCATAGATTGTCTCCTTGCGCCCCTGCGATCGGCTGGCTATCGATTCAGGATGTCAGCTGGGATAGGCTCCAGCCCCCCCGGCACTCTAATGAGGATAAAGTGGTTCAGAAAATGAGATGAGATGAGAGGAGGTAAGAACAAAGTTGGAAAAAATCAACTTTGGGACAGTCAAGGTATTAACACCCCTATTTAGTCTTCTTGACCAACACAGCGTTGCACACACCATTGTAAGATAAATGCATCAGATGTACTTTTGATGTGCTCATAATTTTTTTTCCAAAAGCACTCAATTGAAATCTAAGACAGGCGGCACGAGGAATGAACGTTTAACATGACAACCTCAAAGTTCTGACATCAGAGATTTAGTAGTATGATTATACAGGGGCTGGCAGCATGGTAGTTAGCATGTCACACTCAGAGTTCTGAGATTGAGGATTCAATCTGTGGTGGGTTCAGAGCTTGCTGTGTGGAGTATGCATGTTCTTTGAATGCATTTGTGGGTTTTCCCCAGGTACTCCAGCTTCTTTCCACATCCATAAAGCACACATGGTTGATTAACTATGTAGTATTATTGGTGAATTGGTTGAAAGGAACAACCATTCACGCTCACACATATACCTAGGGACAATTTATAGTGGTCAACCACCCTACTACACATAGTTTTGGGATGAGGGAGGAAACCAGAGTACTTGGAGAAAACCCACGCATGCACGGTTAAGACATGCAAATTCCACACTGGAAGGTGAGAACCTAACAGTGATTGAATCCTTGATTTCAGAACTATGAGGCTCACATGGTAACTACCATGCTGCCTGCCCCCATACAATCTTTATTAATTATTTCTTATTTGTCATAGAATATTATCAATATTAGATGGTTGATCCATTTTTTGGGACTCATCAATTGCATCTAAATCTCAAATTTGCCCAATCTTGAAATCAAAATCACAAGAGGCCAAAGAATGTGGCATATCATGAAGTTTCAAGTTATTTGAGATCGCATTGCTAAAATATTGAGTGTGTGTACCAAATACACTGGTTCGTCCTTCCATTTGTACATAATTCCACATTCTGCCCCTCATTTTGGAACAGATTGGCCAACGTCTAGAATATGTATTCTGTTCTGGGCTGTCCTTTGGACTCTGTGGAGGAAGTGGGAGAGCGGAGGATGCTGAGCAGGATGATGTCCATCATGGACAGCACCTCCCACCCCCTGCATGAGTCTGTGGAGTCCCTCCGAAGCTCCTTTAGCAATAGACTGCGGCACCCTCATTGCAGGAAGGAGCGCTTCCGCAGATCCTTCCTCCCATCAGCTGTCAGGCTCTTTAACAAAAAAATGGCTGGGTGTTAAGACCTACCGTATGCATGCATGTACATTTATGTGTATGTATGTATGTATATATGTGCTAAGCAACACGCTTATTTAATTATATATTTATTCATGTATTTATTTCTTGACCTACTTATTACCTATCTATTTATGTCTAAAATGCCTTTCCTATTCCCGCATCCTCACCCTCTTGCCACTGGAACAACGAAATTTCCCGAATACGGGATGAATAAAGTTATCCAATCCAATCCAATCCAATGTATGCTGACTCGAAAATACATACACATAATTTTGCACTGACGCATACCGTGACCGGATGTTTCGTCGAAAGACGTTTGGTCCCCGGACGTTTGGTCCCCGGACGTTTGGTCCCCGGACGTTTGGTCCCCGGACGTTTGGTCCCCGGACGTTTGGTAGAACGGACGTTTGGTAGAACGGACGTTTGGTCCCCGGACGTTTGGTAGAACAGACGTTTGGTAGAACGGACGTTTGGTCGCCGGGTTCGCTCGCTGTCAAATTATGACAGAGTTTACTGTTGATATTTTGATATTAGATATTTAGATATTAAACTCTCTCATGATTCTAATTTTGAGAGCTGGTTTCAACAGTAACAACCCAGCGACCAAACGTCCGCTCTGCCAAACATCTGTTCTACCAAACGTCCGTTCTACCAAACGTCCGGTCGACCAAACGTCCGGTCGACCAAACGTCCGGGGACCAAACGTCTTTCGACGAAACATCCGAGTACCGACGCATACAGTTGCAGTCTACAAAAAAGGTCCTTATCTGCCGTGTAACTATTTGTAATTGGGTATACTGGGGTAAATTAATGTAGGTATTGAGAGCTGGAGCAGTGCAATCAATGTGTACCACAGGCAATGCTTACCCCTATCATTTGTATTCCATCATATTACATTACCTGTTTCATTGACACCATATCTTCTGCATAATGTATCTTTATTAAACACTGCCAGATTGTCTCCCACAGTTTGTCAAGTACTACATTTACAGAAGTGTGATACTGATTGTTTGTATTGGTTACGTACATTTTGTTGTGGTTTCAGCTAGGGAGGTGGGGATAGCAAAGCTTGGAGTGAAAACTAACAACTCAGGCTAGAGCTCTCTGTGACTTTGTGAGAAAGTTTGTATTAAATTCCCATTTCCCTTTATTGTGAGGTGAATTGGCATGGCTCCACACGCACTGATCTTGGCGAGCCCTTAGAGCCTGTAGGCTACGGTGTCACTCATAGCCGGAATAGAGGAGTGAGATAAGGGAAATATTAACTTTAAAAAATAGTTGGAGCTCAGCCTGAATGGTTATGAAAGCTCTGAATGGCCAGAGTGGTAACTTGGATATCCCTAAAAGATAAAGAACCGAAAAACTTTAATAAGTCACTTGTTTTGAAAGCAATGTATTGAGCTTTCAAAGTAAAGGAAGTACTTTCTACAATCACTAGAATATTACCCTTTCATATGAACTAATAATGAATGAAGCAGGTTGTTTGTTTGTTTTTTTAATTTAAAAAATGCATTGGCAGGGGATTTGTAACAATTTGTAAATCTTCAAAACTAAAATAATTCTAGGGAATATGGTATCAGACTGTGCGTAGGCGAGCTAGCTTGGATTTCACAATTTGCTTTGCCTTCAGACATTTCATAGTAATATTTTTGACAACAATAAAAACAGCAAACTGATGATTTTCACCATTGCATAGGTCAATGTTCACGATGTCAACTTGTGTATCTTGACAATACACGTTTTGATTTTGAAATGTTGATACAGTGACAGGCCTAAACTTTAAAGTACTCCTATAATTATTTTTCATTATTTTTCACGTGGCCCGGTGGAGCGAGTGGTTAGCGCGTCGGCCTTTCAGCTCTGGGGTCCTGGGTTGAAGCCCAGGTCGGTCCACTTGTGTGGAGTTTGTGTGGGTTTCCTCCAGGTACAGCGGTTTCCTCCCACATTCCAAAAACATGCATGGTAGGCTGATTGGACACTCTAAATTGCCCCTAGGTATGGGTGTGAGTGTGCATGGTTGTCCGTCTCCTTGTGCCCTGCGATCGGCTGGCCACCGATTCAGGGTGTCCCCTGCCTCTGGCCGGCAGACAGCTTGAATTAGCTCCAGCACACCCTGCCACCCTAATGAGGATGAAGCGGTTCAGAAATGAGATTGTTTTTCCACAACCTTCCTTGTCATTTTCTAGGTTAAGACAAGGCACACTGAAAATACCAAGAATGTCCTTTTTCAAACTATTATTGTATTTTTTTCTTTCCTCTGCAAACAGTGACACTCATTAATAAGTGGCTAACTGGACTTTTGCAAGGATAAGCGTTTCTGAAAATTAAGAATTAATGAAAGTTGCTCACTCTGATTGCCTGGTGGATGAGTGAGTGTGCGGGTGCGTGTTTATCTCATGTATGCAGTCTATTTGAAAAATCTCACTGTTTTATTCACTTCGGCAGCGGAGCGGAACCCATGAGCAGGAAGCAGACAAAGGGAAGGTTTTAATGGAAAAAAAAAATCTTATAAACATTAAAATTGGGAAGAAAATTTAAAGAATTACAAACTTAGTTGGGGCAGATGAAAAAAAGGGAGACAAACACAATATCGAAGGGCGACATAATGAGAGACAGAAAATGTTCTTGGAATGTGGGCGAAAACCAGAGTACCCAAAGAAAACCCATGCAAGCCCAGGGGGAACATGCTAACCCCATGCAGAGAGGTCTAGATCAAGGTTCAAATCCTTGATCTCAGAACTATGAGACCAACATGTTAACCACTCGTCCACCAGGGCATTTTGTGTAATAAAGAGAAAATATTCCCCTTTCTTTTTAATTGTAGAAGTATGGAGCTCTTTACACATTGTTATGGGCGATTTTAAATGTGCAAAAATAGTTTTCCATAGCTCAGCCGCTTTTGAAAAGAAAACGCCAGTCTGAAATCGGCTGGCTGACCTGTCATCTGTCACCAACCCCAATCTACCAATGTGTCTCCCATGGTGATTGTAGACTCTAGGAATGGTGATGAGGGTGATGTGGGTCCATCAGCAGATGCAAAATAAACTGACCTTTTTGCTGACATCAAAACAACCCTCTGTGCTGACAGGATGTTGACGAATGTTAATTTTGCACTTCTGTTAACCTCACAGGTAGCTGTATTGTATGCAGACATGCATCTCATTACTGGTGTTGTGAAAAGGCTCGTGACGAATCCCAATCATAACAACATGGAGACAACCTTTGGATCTAACATGGAAGGAGGCCAGAGGGCCCCTCCTGTGGGATTGTGTGTGATAACAAATTTTTATACTGTCAGCAGACAAGTAAAAAAAGTGAGGGCATGTGTTATTTTTTTCCTCTTTACCCGTAGAAATGGTGTGTATATGTGCTATAAAAAGTTGCATTCAAACTTTGGTCTGCATCGCAAATTCAGATAATTTTTTTAAATCTGAAAACATAAGAATGTTTAATAAAGAGAGAGAGGGAGAGAGGGAGAGAGGGGGGGGGGGGGGGGGGGTGAGAGAGAGAAGGAAAAAGAGAGAGATGAGCTATTGTTACTTGTTCCCTGTCCAGAGAACTTGAGCCAGACTCAGGAAGAGGGACTGCTGCTTCAGGCTGATATGTGTGTGAAGGAAGTGAAGGCAGTGCAAGGGCAGGAGTCAAACTCCAGGCAGGAAAGGATTGTGGAGGTAATGGCAGTTATGGAGAGGCAGGGTGGAGAGTCTCAGCTCCTGTATGAAACACAATTTCTGTTGTACTTACATTCACAGCAATGCAATGTAGTTTTGAAGGCCATTGAGGCTTGTTTACTTGGGAATATACTGTATGTATGTTTGGAGGAAGGTGTTGGCATATTGAATTACATTCATTTTCTGAGCCGAGGAAAGAATAACCTATCGCTGCCCTGAATTATAAGAGGCCGCAAGTGCTGAATCTGGGTCATCATGCACAAAGTCAAGACTACATAGTAACATATTTTGAGTGAATCGTATTTACAATTATATATATTTTTAAAAACGTGGTACTGAATGGAAGAAAACATTTTAAAAGTTTGGATCTAGTACTTGCAGCAGTTTCCTTCCCATTTCTTAAAGATTTGAAGCAGATGTTTAACTGTGTGTTTATATTATCAGATTTTCAGATGGAGACCACATATGGACTTGCAAACTAAAAAAAATTGCAAGCAGTATAAAGTGGTCACTTTATGAATTTACAGCAAGTTTGGTTGAAGTAAAAGAAGAATAAAACACTTGGCAGCCAAAAGGAAAGCATAAGTGAAAGCTTAATTTATATAGATAGTCTCATGGTGATATTTAACAGTCACAATGTGAATTGTTTGTTATAAACTCGTCCTCGAGAAGTCTGCCTCTATTGTTCTGTTCAGTGTGACACATGTTGTGATTTCCTCCTCCAAAGGATTTAGCATAGCTGTCCTATCTTCCTTTCAGAGATGGCCATGGCCTTAGACCTTGATTTACTTTCTGAGTGGGATGAATAGCAAAAATTGGGAAATTCCCCCTCTTTTTCCCAACTGCTGCAAAGGGTCATGCAGTTTTTTATAATAGTCTGAGACATATGCGGCTGTTATCTGGAAAAATGAAGAATTTACAAGTTATTTTATTCAATTTAGGTTAAGATGACAAAATTTATGGATTTGTTTTGGTGAAGAAGATTCACACTTTTGATAATCTGATGTTTTTGAAAAGCGTTTGGTGACAACGGGAAAAATTGCTATCACTCACAAATGCGGATGGAAAATTTAAAATAAAATGGATGTACAGTACAGACAGTCGGGTCTCTGGGGTGTGAAGAACGAAGGAAAAGTTCAAAGTGAGACTTGGGGGATGCAAAAAGGATACTGAGCACATTGGCTAGTGTCCAGGAAATAGCCCTACTGTCTATCAGACTCCCCTTTGTGTTTCCTTTCTGAGGCATTTTAAAATAATAATAATAAATAAATAAATAAATAATAAAATATATTTAACATTAAAATAATAATATATACAACACAAAAGGGTATTTTATCTGCTGTATTCAATAACAAAAATGTGTGTGCTACATGCTGAAGGCTGTACACTCACTAGCTAAACAGGCAACACATGGACCCTTAAGTCTGCAAATAATTCCTCCGTTTTGATACAAAAAACCAAAATAATAATAATCGGGTTCAAAGGATCCATAAATATTGGCTCATGCAACACAGCATAAAGTTTCGAGATCGGTTTCATGAATGACGGAGTGGAAAATTGGATTTCACAAGAAGAAAGAAAAACTACTACTTAAATTACGACATGAGAGGCCTCCGCCCCGTAAAACGAATTGAGAAAACATTCCCTCATACACACAACTTCTGAAAGTTAAACAAAGCAGAGTCAACTTACTGTATTTACAGTAGAACTACAGTAGATTTTACTCAAAGCAGGTTAGATATACAAGTTGCAAGAGTTAAATTATTATTTTCTTTTGAGGAGTCATGGAATATCTGTACATACAAGCTTCTCAAATACTCTGGGTTTTTAATCAGTCTGCCTAGATTACTTCTAAATCATAGCAAACGCTGGCAAAAGAGGAAAGAGGCAGCCATTGATTTTCTATACTGATTTTGCTGTTTATGTATGCAGGGCGCTGGAGCCTATCCGAGCTGGCATCATGTGACGGGTGCACAAAAGTGCTATATCTACAATCTGGACTCGTCAGGAGTTTCTGACTATGTAATGGTGAGGTGTCTAGATACCTTTTTATCACTTTCTGCCGTGTTAAGTGCCAATGGATGATGGCACTTAAATGAGTTCAAACACCAAGTAGGAGGAGGCTCACCTTAGCTCCCAAGTTACTCATTCACAGCTCTTCAGGGAAGTAGGTGCAAGGCACGCCTCCCTCAACCTTTGCACAATGTTTCTCAGTTTAATAAACACACAAATTGTGTGTATTTGAAACCACAACCCAGGCATACAAAACACTTAAGCTCTGTAAAGACAGTAGCGAAGTTTCTCGTGATCAGGTATTGAAAGCCTTTGACTTGTGTCTTTTGCCTTGTTTTGCACATTGTTGTTTTCTGATGTTAATGAGTTCTTATATGGCAAAGAAAATCTTCCGTGAGTGTGATTTCAGTTTTTTGATATCTAACATGTTTAATGTAAATTATTACAATTCCATTGCCAGCAATTTAACTAAAGTGCAATAAGCATTCTTTCATTTGTAGTATAGGAAAACATGGTTTGTGCAAACCTTAAATTCCATACCATTGGCCAGAGGACAATGCTGACTTTGTTGACATTAGCCTTATATTATTTATACACTAAACATGAGTGAATTATGCGCTCTTTCCTCACTACCTGACACATTTTTGTGACCTGACAAATACTTGAATTGAACAAAGACTTAAAGATTGGATGTGTTTTTGTGTAATACAAGGTTGTCCATTTATTTGTGGGTTAACGTGGCAGTGCACCAGCACAAAGTCACTTCAGAGTAAATTATTGTTATGAGTTGTTGTTCTTTTCCATTCTTTTTTTATTCCTTCTACCATGTTTTTCCAGTTTTTCCACTGTTGATTGAAATAGGCCATCTTCGGGCAAGAGACAGCTTAAATACTTGACTGGTCAATATTCAATCACACTGCATTCATTTTGAATTAATAAAGAATTGGGCAAGTAAGTAAGAAAGACTGTTGACCTCAGCTTGACTGTGTTCAGATATGCACAAAACACAATGGCATTGTCAAAGTCGTTTTTAGATTTCAAACAGGATGAAAATACTTTTTGGCAATGGCATAAGTGAGGAAAGGGGGAGTCTTGTATGTAGTATTTGAAGTTTTGGGTTTAGGATCGACTCTGGGTGGGATGAACTGTGATTTATGAAGATATATGACTGCAGCTGCAAAGAGGAAAAGAAAGCCACAGTAATATTTGGAAAAATCAAACCGTTTGAAAAGATTTTAGACACCATTAGCAGAATATAACAATTGGAAACGAGAATAGTTAAGTCCTAAATGATTATATTTGGGACAATAATTAATACGTGATGAAATAAATTAAAATCATTAAATTCCACAAATGTAGGCACAATCAGCTATTTGTATATAACCCAAAAACTACTTCAGTAAAATGTGGCTACCTTTTACTCTTGAAGTGTACGCCATAGATTTTCCTTTGTGCTTTCTCTTTGTGCGAACAGAACAGGAAGAGATAAAGTCCCCCTGTTGGTTTGTTTATAAGCTTAGCAAAGAAAATGTCTGGTAAAGACATCAAGGAAGCCAAATGGCTGGAAGTGTGAGACCAAGTCGTTGTTGTTGTCAAGAGATATTGATTACATTAGAAGAGGGGGGGACAAAGAAATAAAAAGGAGGGGAAACAATCTTAAATTGATTATTAATGATACAAATTGTGCCCTGCAATTGGCTGGCAACCAGTTCAGGGTGTATCCTGCCTCCTGCTTTTGGTTAGCTGGGATATGCTTGAGGACCCCTGTGACCTTTGAGAGGATAAGCCGTGTACAAGATGAATGGATAATTGCAAATCACTAATCCTTCATCATTTGTTTTATAAAGATAAACATCATTTGTTGGTTTGGCTACAGCCTCAGAAGGAACAAACATGGGAACGAAGACATACCAATACAGGGTAAATAACAAAAAGTAATCGTTCTCTCTTAAACAAGACTCACTGATGAGTCAGACCAGGAGACCATATGATGAATTGAACGTTAAAGATATACAAATCATAACATAAGTCACAGTGTTTTAAAGTTATATTAACATTCATAGATAAAAATGATCAACTCACAAGACCAATCAGTAGGTCTACCTGCACCTAGTAGGGATTGCTAGATGCACAACTTTTCTCCATCATACTGATTTTTTTTTCTTGTTTAGCTGAATTGGTGGCAAAATATAAATAATATTGATTCAATTGTACCGCACTCCAAATATAACCGTAATCAATATTGTTAAATGTATTTCTTTTAAACTCTCCAAACCGTATCTTGATATTAAAATCTGATCAACATTCGTGTTTAAAACAGTGCGGCTTTGAAAATTTCCAAACCATATCTTTCTGTTGAAATTTGATCCATCCTTTATGTACGTATATAAGTGTGTGGCTTTAGGTTGTGTAGATTAAATGTTGAGACTTTACCAGAATATCTCTAGCCTATATTTAAAATGCTCACAGACTGTGAGTGTGTAATACCCGCAAAACTAAATACATTCACACCAACACAATGGTTTTTGCAAGTAATTTGTGTCAGCGAGACCTAGGGAAGAGTGTTCGTCAGTATATCAGGCTTCCTGTTTATGGCACACTTTTCCTGTTATGGTTCCTATCCTCTAGAATTCTTGACAACTCAAAAGCAATTTGAATTTCTGGATTCGATTTTTTGTTGCATATATGCATTACAGAGTAAAACAATATTTACTTGCACATGTAATTCAAAAGAATTAACATACCCCTTTCTTTTACATAATGCCATTGTAGATTTATACAATCACTGGATTAATAATGGTTTTATTTCCCTGTTTTTGTTTTTCCCAGTCTTACTGAAAGCCAGGGAATTTTACACTGGAGCCTTCTGTCACACAACCTTGCCCTCTAGTGGGATTCTCTTGCTACTACATCATTCCCAGTCAAGAGTGAATCCCTGCAACTCTGAATACTTTCACTGAAGTAACTTTAATCCATTGAAGAACTGCTATCCCAGTTCCAAAACTGATAGTGTCAGTTTATCTGTATTAAAGTACATTCGAGATACTGAACCCATATGTATATTTTGCCAGTCTTGCTAAAGAACCTACAAATTGTGCCAAACAGGAGAGGACACTTCCCAATAGAGTAAAGAAAGGCAAAAATAATGGATGCACTGGCCAATACAAGCACCCTGGCCAATACAAGCACACTGCCCACAGCTACATCAGCTCCAAATGGTAAGGGATTTCTTTATTTCCTTTATTTAGGCTCACTGGAACACCAAACTAGTCCAGAGCAGAAATGATCAAATGTCAGCTAAGCAGGGATTTTATTTACAGTTGGTGTCATATGTGATTGTCTCTGCGTTCTCAGACATAAGGAAGACTACCTCTCACAGATGGGAGTTCTTGCTGGCAGTCTTGGTTACTGCCATCTCAATTTCCATTCTTATCGCCCTACTGGCAAAATGGCAAGTGGTTTGGCGCTACCTCTCAAGTTATCGGCACACTCGATTGAGGGAGATGGACACAGTCAGCCAGTTTGAGCAGTCAGGTTGGTTCTCTATTTGTTCAATTTCATAAATCAACATTATTGGACCCAAAAGCTGTCCATGTCTTTTTTTTTCGTGCTAATTAAGTATTGTGTTTCCTTTTTAACTGAGACACAAACTTGAAAGACTAAATTGAGTAAGTGTGAACAATCTTGGTCTGGAGATCAGTTATAACACTTAAGTGTAGACAAGCAGGAGGGCCCATCTTCGCCGATCCCACCTGCTTGTTTAGAACCAAAAGACAATTGTTGCGCTATTAAAAAAAATATCTTTTGAAAAATGGTTGTTTAACAAATAAAAGATTGAGTTTACACACTTAGAGAAGGTGAAGAAATTCAATCATCTATTAGGATCCGACAGCCGTTTCTGGCCACCATAAAAAAATTAAACTCTCTACGTTGCACGGTTTGGACAAACGTAGCGAAAGAATCTTAACACACGCACACACTCACACCCATAAATCACGTTTTATAAGGATTAATAGATAACACATAATTGTTGACATAATTTAATCATGCATATCCATCCAGTTTCCATACCTGTGCGGTACTCATCTCAAATGATCTGATGGATATTCATTCATTCATTTTCTGAACCGCTTATCCTCACAAGGGTCGTGGGGGTGCTGTAGCCTATCACAGTTGACTTAGGGCATGAGGCAGGGGATATCCTTAATTGGTGGCCAGCCAATCAAAGAGCATGAGGATACGGACAACCATTCATGCTCACACTCATACCTATGGGCAATTTAAAATGTTCAACAAGCCTACCATGCATGTTTTTTGAATGTGGGAGGAAACCGGCGTACCCGGAGAAAACCCACGGAGGCCTGGTGAGAACATGCAAACTCCACACCGTTGGACCGATCTGGATCTGATGGATAAATTCGCATAAAAAGATTATATGCCAAAATACAGTGGTACCTTGACATAGGATCGTAATCCGTTCCGAGACTGAGATCGTATGACGAGGTTCTCGTAACTCGAGCGGACGTTTCCCATTGAAATGAATGGAAAACAAATTAATTTGTTCCAACCCTCTGAAAAAACACTTGTATTGGAAAAAAATGTTTTATTTCTTCTAATTCCCCATCTATTAACAAAGTAACACATAACTAGTGGTTTAATAGTAATAAAATGTGTTTAATCTAACTAAAATTGGGCGGATTTCGCCAAGGGGAGAGAGAGACGCACAAAAGGGGCGGGGGGCTTCGTTTTTTTTTTCCACGACAACGCACTCGTAAACGGAACAAACACTCCACCCTCACGTTCGCTATCGATGGGCTGTTTGCTGTTGTACTATTCCCTTCAAAATATTCCGAAAATGATGCACACAAATGTCCTCACAATTGGATAACGCACGACCACTTGCCAACGAGAAGCAGTCTTTTATCAGCGCTCACTCCGCTGCTCATGGGAGCATCGGGGTCGCTGGCTAGCGGCTCCCTTTTAGCTTGTAGCATCTGTGGTCGCAACCGCTTTGAATGGCACCTATGATAGGGGTTGCTACCGGGGATGCTATTGCGGAGAGTTGCGAGCCAGTGCTCCTGATGTTCTTATGAGCAGCGAACGAGAAGTAATATAATACTCCTCGTATTAGATAATAATAACAGGAAATGCAGCTGCTGAGCTTACCCACGTATTGATTGTGGGTAAAGTTTTATTCTGAGAAAGAGTGGCATTGCCTGTCGGCGTTGTGTGCACGAGTATACTTCATTACCCAGAAAGCCCTCTTTTTCCCGCGCATGCGCGTTGTGCGTTTCCTGGTCTGAATAACTCATTCGGTGCTCGTAGATATAGTTATACACGAAAGAGATGCAAATGCCATGGCCACCTGGCTTGGTCACATCACGAAATTTTGATCGCATCACAGGCGAATTATTCGATCGAAATTTCCGAGAATATTGTATGACGAGCGGTCATATGACGAGGTATGACTGTAATGAAATGAGGATTATTTAAAACTAAAAGCTCTAATGTTGAATTACAGGCATAATGCTATGCTTTCAAAATTACAGTCCATATGATGATGTCCTGTTTCGGGAACCTTCTGAGATGCTCATTTTTCTAGGTCTGGAGGTGGGCTTTGACATACATGGGGAAAGTGATATAAACCTTCGCCATGCTGTACATGCTGAAGATGATGATGGCTTCATTGAGGACAACTACATCCCAACGAGTGAAAGAGTAAGAGCTGAAAGAGCAGAAAAGAACATGGAGGACAACGAGGACACAGAGGACGAGATGGATGAAAATGAATTCACGATTACTTAGAAAGAGTGGAATTCTACATCATCTGATGGATCAACGGGCAGCCCGGCGGATTGAGTGGTTAGGGTCCTGTGTTCAAATCCAGATCGGTCCACCTGTGTGGAGTTTGCATGTGCTCCCCGGGCCTGCGTAGGTTTCCTCCGGGTACTCCGGTTTCCTTCCACATTCCAAAGACATGCATGTTAGGCTGATTGGACACTCTAAATTGCCCCCTAGGTAAAGATGTGAGTGCAAATTGTTGTCCGTCTGCTTGTGCCCTGCGATTGGCTGGCCACCGATAAGGGGTGTCCCCCGCCTCTGGCCCGAAGTTAGCTGGTATAGGCTCCAGCACCCCCAACGATCCTAGTAAGGACATAGCAGTTCAGAAAATGAATGAAGGAATGAGGAACCAACACCCGCACCTCCAAGTGTTTATAAATAGCACCATATCCACTCCAGGCAATGTTTTACTTGTTGGGAGGGAGGTCTCAAAAACTAATTTACTTTGTTATTGTTCTTCCTGTTTTTGGCAAAGACACTAAGCAAAATTACTACTTTTCCAATGTCAGAAATGTGGTCGCTACATTCTTGGTGTTTATAAGCATCAATCCACGGGACATGATTTAGTTTTGTTTTCCTTTTTGTCTCAAAGCTGGTTAATTATATTCATTGCGGGATTAAAATTGCATCTCGTTTTAATCTGTGAAGCACAGGGATATGCTCCACCAGTGCGGTACATATATTTTTTCTGTATTTTTGGAGGAGCCAAGTCGGTGGACTTTTTACAGCAAGGGTGTCAGACTTGGGTTGGTTCGCGGGCTGCTTGAACGTCAACTTGATTACACGTGGGCCGGACCATTTTAGATAGAATATTTAGATATATTTTTAATAAATGGATTAAAAGAAATGGATTAAAAGCCCTGAATATTCAGTTTTTTATAGATCTAAAACAATGTTTATTTTAGCTTTTTATATATATTTTTAGATTTTACAAAATGATTTTTGAACTAAAAACACAGAAAAAAATGATTAAAAAATTACAATTATTGATTTAAAAGGGGGAAAATCAGGAAATTTAATATACATCTATACTCTTCATTTTAATTTGATCCTAGAACAGAAAGTCGGCACTCATGATTTACTTTCCCGGGCCACACAAAATGATGCGGCATGCCAGATTTGGCCCCCGGGCCGCCACTTTGACACATGTGTTTTACAGAGTGATTCACCATGAAACAAAGTATTTCAAAAGTATTGGCTTTATTCTTTGAGCTGATGGGCTGCACACAAATTGCAGCCGCCCCTATAGTGAGAGAACAAATAAGAGTGGATCTATCTCGTGAACTCGTGCAGCCTATTACCTCATTCTATATATTCATGAACTGGGAAATTTCAACAAGAGGGTCATTTTCAGCTGTACTTTTCCACAATTATTTCCCACTTTGAGCGCAACCAAAGCCAACTTCACACCTCCAAAACTTTCGAGGGGGAATTTGAACCTTTTTTACATCCCACATCACGCGGTGAATGTATCAAATACAGTAAATAGATCCAAAAACTGCACTGTACGGGATATGTAAAGCATACAATGTGTGTTAATACATGTAAAATAAATAGTTTGTTGGGCAAACCCTACTTGATGGTTTTTCACTTTTCACTTTTGTATTGGTCCTTATTGACCGCAAAAAATGAGGGATTACTGTATATTGATTTAAATGTCAACCTCCTCCTTGAAATATTAAAAGTCGCTGCTTTCATTTGCTTTTGTGTTGTGTTTTGACCCCACTCCTCATACCTTGCACAAATAATAAAAACCGCAACATTCTTGTGCAACGATGAATAATACATTCGTTGGTGTTACACCATTTCTTTGGGTGACGGCGAGGTCTGTCTTTGGCCTCTGGCACAGTGAAAACAGGTAAAAGTAAAAAGAATGGGGAATTAAAAATGAATGAACCTTCTGAAGGTCAAAGGTTTTTCCAGCAATTTTGCATTTTCCACAAAACAGCAAATTAAATCATACTGGTTCATTTTGCTTCAATGTTCCATAGACATTTTTTACTATTGTGTTTAGGCAAGCCAAACCTAAATGTTTCCAGTAAATGGACGTTGGGAAAAAATTACAAATACTTTGGTTACTAGGTGAAATACTTCTCTTTAATAAATCATGTGATGTTTAAAAAGATCAGCATTTTTCATGTGACTGTAAAACAGCTGCTCCGATTTTATGTTACGGTACATGTAAACACCAGATCGGCTGAAGGGTAATTTACCTCTGTGAGTATTAAGAGGGAATGTGGGAATTTCAGTCGACGGTGCTATCTCAACTGCTTTACTTAGGAGGGGACGTTGGACTTGGAGACTTGCCAAAGTCATGTGCACTCTACATCAATCCAATTATTTTATTTTTCCTCGCGTTTGGTAATGTAGTGGCGATTCATATTTATAATTTAATCACCCAGCAAGATCTGTGAGAAACTACAGTAGATAAACGTCTTGCCCTTGGACTTCAGTAAATAATTATTTAGCGGTCCATGCCTTGTTGAATATGAAAGACCAAAACCTCTAACATGGGATAAATAAATAAAAGTGGAAATAAAAAAAGGCTATTAATACAAAAATAGGAAATAATATTCAAAATTAAATGTAAGTACAAAAATAGTAGCAACCACAAATGATTTTGTGAATTAGATTTTTCGTAAATGGAGGCATATCTTACATAATAAATAAATAAAATAAGAGTATCAGACATTGTACCATATCAGTATTGCGCATATGTACATCGCAATGTCACAGTACAAATGAGACAAAAAATGTACGCATTATTTTTACTTTTAAATTCAGAGTATGGGCGGCCTGGTGAATGAGTGGTTAGCGTGATGGCCTTATAGTTCTGGGGTCGAGGGTTCAATCCCAAGCGTTTTCTCACTGTGTGGAGTTTTCATGTTCTCCCTGTGCTTGTGTGGGTTTTTTCTGGGTACTCTGGTTTCCTCCCACATCCCATAAACATGCAGGGTAGGCTGGTTGAAAACTGTAAATTGCCCTTAGATATGAGTGTGAGTCTCCTTGTGCCCTGTGATTGGCTGGCCACCATTTCAGGGTATCCCCCACCTGGTGTCTAAAGTCAGCTGGGATAGGCTCCAGCACCCCCAGCGACCCTTGTGAGGATAAGCAGTTGAGAAAATGAATGAATTCTCTCAAGGATATAATATATCCTTTAAGTGTACATTATAAATTTAAAAATACCATGTATACTAGAGTATCTGGATTTTTTTAATCATTTCAGCATTAATCATTTCATTATTAAGTGTTATTTCAGTGACGACTCACATTTGCTGTTTAACATTTGAAATGAGCACTGCTGAAGGTATCGCAAAATCAGGTCAGACGCGAAGTATTCTATTGCTTCACGGCTTTTAATTTCCTGACCGGAAGAGCTATATTTCTTTTTGCAAGCTTGACACTACTTAGCTGAGGAAGAGCCGCAAGTTTAAGTCAAAAGAAACGCAAGGAAAGGAGGATGGATGGAAGAGGCTGGTGAAGAAGGGTAGAAAGATGATGGGAGCTGCAATTATATTACACAAGTGACCTACTTCTAACTGTAGACATTGAAGGCTACTTGTAGTATCCGAGGATTTAACTCTCTATAACGAAGATGTCAGCGTCGGCGTTATTTATTCTGGACCTGAAAGGAAAGGTTAGTTTTGAAGATTTGTGCTCAAATTAACACGTGCTTCACCGGCGCATTAATATAAACATTAAAATCGTTAAATTCTGCAAATCGTATAAATGCAAAGCTGTGGGAACTCTCTGTTTTTCATGAAAGACAGACGTGTCAATAAGAACTTGCCAAACTGGTTCCACGAAACACAAGCTTTTCTTTTGGAGCATGTAACTTGTATATCCAGTGAGCCTTTTGAAGTGCATGCAAAAGAAATATTTCGTTTTTCATTCAAAGGGTTTAGAATCTATGAACACGACTAAACTTAGAGCACTGAAAAGAATTTTATTGTATTTTTAAAAAATCAACTTAGTTTTTTTTTATTGACATTGCATTGAGTCTGACCCGCTGTGAATGTCGTTTTATTAATTAAAATAAATAAATAATGTACAGTACTGTGTGACCAATTCATGATTACACTTAGGGCAGTGATTTCCACAAAATAAAAAATAAAAAAAATCAAGTGGCAAATAGTAAAAAAAAATCTCAACATCGAATGTATGCGTATTCTCCACAGTAATGCAATTTTCTACTTGATAATTTTCATACAAAGGGGTCCCGGGTTCAAATCCAGGTCGGTCCACCTGCGTGGAGTTTGCATGTTCTCCCTGGGTCTTTGTGGGTTTTTTCCAGGTACTCCGGTTTCCTCCCACATTCCAAAGACATGTATGCTAGCCTGATTGGACACTAAATTGCCCCTTGGTATGATTGTGTGTGTGGTTTTCTGTCTCCTCGTGCCCCGCGATCGCCTGGCCACCGATTCAGGGTGTTCCCTGCCTCTGGCACGAAGTCAGCTGGGATAGGCTTCAGCACCCCCGCGACCCCAATGAGGATAAAGCGGTTCAGAAAATGATTGAAAGAATGAATGAATAATTTTCATTCATTTTCAATACTATACCACTTAGGGTGCTGTAGCCTTTTCAAGCTGACGTGAGGCAAAAGGTGGACTACTACACCCTAAACTGGTTGAGTGACAGTCAGATAAATGATCACAATGGTATTGTAATACTACAGTGATTCTAAGACATGTTATTCAAGACAATATATTTATTTGTAACAGAATAGGTAACATGTCAATTGATGGTTTTATTTGTTCACTGTATTTTTATTTTTCCATCTTGCAAAGTGAATTGCCACAATGTAGAACATTTCTGTCTTTAAATGTGTAAACTTAAATTTGCATAGGTTTAAGTGAATTCAAAAATACAAATCCTTGTTTTGGCAGCACAGTGGTCGAGTGATTAGCGCGTCAGCCTCACATTTCTTAGTTTAAGGGCTCAATCCCCGTTGGGTTCAGACCTCCCCGTGTGGAGTTTCGATGTTCACCGTCAATTCTGTTTACAAAAGTCTGTGTTAATTTGAGAACAAGGAAAGGTACTGACAACATTTGTTAAACAGTTTTGCCTGGTCGTGTAGTGGTTCACTCACCTGACTTCGGTTTAGGCAGGCGTGGGCTCTGAGTTGTAGTATGATTGTGAGTGCGAATGGTCATTTATCTCTGTGTGCCCTACGGCTGACTGGTGAACAGTCGAGGATGTAGTTTGCCCAAAGTCAGCTGGGATAGGCCCCAGAAACCACCGCAACCCTTACGAGGATGCACGATACGGAAGATGACTGACACTTTTAATTCCATATTCATGTTTTATTGCAGAACCTAATCTATTGGGCTTAAACTTTCTTGGTTGCGCTTATCTGTCCTCATTAATGGTAATTATGGCAAAGTTTAAAAAAACAGCATTGGACCTACATTACCTTAGACCTATTTCTCTTATGATCTGAAGCGTCCCAGAGATGCTACAGATAATTACTGATGACTTAATGTGATTAATTGTGTTGACTAAAGACTGAGTTTCATCTATTGACAATGATTCTGCATTTCCTTAACTAAACTACCGTATTTTCACGACTATAAGGCGCACTTAAAAGTCTTAAATTTTCTCCAAAACAGACAGGGCGCCTTATAATCCAGTGCGCTTTATATATGGACCAATACTAAAATTGTTATCACGATAAAATAACATTTAATCAGTCGATAGGGTACACCATCCTCTACAGCTCTCACAACTACGGCAAGCAGTAAAGTCAGTATCATCAGCATCAATAATTTTTGTCTTTTTTTTCTCAAAACATTTGAAAAGTTTTCCTAACACTTCCAGGCTATTATAATTTATCCTCTGGTAATGCCATCACATACCTTTTTCACCCCACCATTAAAATCCATCTGGGTCAGGAGGTAAAGAAGAATTTACTGCTATAAAATATATTAGCAATTTACCAGTGAACTGTTCTTGGTCTTTGCATGTTTTCAGCGCTAATTTTCAAACATAATTCATATGCAGGAAACACAGCATGATAATGACTCCACACTGTAAATATATCAAGACATTATAATGCTTCTATGCCTATGTTATTTACCTCTACATTATTTTATGTTATACATTCAGGTCTTGATCTCTCGTAACTACATGGGAAACGTGGATATGAATGAGATTGACCACTTCATGCCGTTCTTAATTAAGCGGGAAGAAGAGGCAGAGATGACTCCAGTGATCACCCGTGGTTCCTCACACTTTCTGTGGATCAAACATAACAACCTGTACTGTATCCAATTACAATTCATTTTTATTTATGTTCTTAATATCTTGGTAACAAAAGATAGGAAACTACGCAGACAAAATGCATTTTCCTGCCTTATTACATTTTTTTTTTTTATTGTCTATAGCAGCATCTGAGCTTCATTTTAGTTGAACAATTTTGTTTACCTATAGTAGTTGAATTTAGCCTCACAAAAGCTTTGTGGTGTTACGTAGAATAACATGCAGGATTTTTTAGGTCCAAACGGAGATATTTTTAATTTAGCTTTTTTATTTATTTGTGTAACTTTCCTATGGCCAAAGTTTTGTCTGTCAGAACACTGATTTAACTTAAAATACAAGGCTTTGCTCAAATGAATCCGAGCGGAAAGAATCTTGTTTAATATTTTTTGGTGAAAATCCCTTTTATGAAATTTACCAATTTTGTCATACACAGTTTCTGGGTGTGATGACAATTAGGCTTTTGTTGTTGATGATGACGACAGGGCCTATGTCCGATTATTATTATATAATAGTGGAGAAAACAGAGAATAAAAGCCAATACTTCCAGGAAACAGGCAAAATAGCCATTGTCAGACAATTTCAAATGCCAGTATTATTTTACTCAATCAAATACGAGTAGTTCAGATTGTCTTATTTATTTATTTTTGTCTTATTGGAGAAAAATACATTAACAGCCCCAAGAACTGAACTACCACGTGCAAAATGGAGTAAGAGAGATATTGCACAGAAAGTATATAAAAAAAAAAGTGTGCTTATTGTCTTAGCTACCATTTACCTGGTTGGAGTGTATCACCGTTAATGCATTGTACGCATGTGGTGTGGCTGAAGTTTGATTTGTTGCGTTACACTAGTAAGCAGTGTCATTTTTTGTATTTAAACATTTTCTCTATCTCTAGGAAATTTGTGATTTGTGTATTCTTTGAGCAAATTTACACTAGCTCTTGTCTATTTTCTATTAAGAAAGAAAGAAATTGATGTAACCTCAATTAATTACAATATATTTCAAATCTATTACCATACACATCACACATTCTACATTTTACCCTACATGACTTTTTTTCTTAACGGTCTGCTATACAGTGGTGGTCATGACCAAGAAGAATGCCAATGCTGCTCTGGTGTACTCATTTCTTTATAGAATTGTCCAGGTTTGTAACTTTTTTAAATTTATTTTCTCAAAAATAACAATATCTCACGTGTTCCTTATGCAGTATTTTTGATTAAGAGAACAATTTTAGTGAAACTGATTCCGTTTCTTGCCTCTTTATTGCTACTTTTATTATTTTAGAAAACAATACACAGCTAGGTTTCTCGTGAAAATAATAAATTATTCAAACAGAGTAGGCTTTCTTCAAATGCATTTAGTTATGTATTTCATGAGCACTTAGAGGAAAATAAATTGCAATTTTTCATGATTTTTTTTTAAGAATGCCCCCATCCACACACATCAGCCAGATAATTAAAAAACAAAAAACAATGTATATTTATTTAAATAAGAAATTCTAGCTACTTTTAACAGTGGATTCATTGATTTAGCAAGTATTGTTATGCTCGCTTAAACGTGACCATTCTGTGCAATGTTTTATCTAGTTCTCTTAGAATGTAATGTACCATAGAAATTTGGTGTTATTAATGCTAAATATTGTAAATAACAATGTTAATAGTGTTTGTCAATGATGGTCTTGTGGTACATTTGCAATGTTAATCCATATTCAATCATGTGAGTTATATAAAATGATAGGCGGTACAGAAAATGAAGTAATTTCTACTCCATAAACTTGCATTACATCTTATCTAAAATGTTTACGCATGTTTGTAACATTATTTGTAGACACTAAATGGGTTTCTTTTTTTGTTAAGGTGTTTCAGGAGTACTTTAAGGAGCTGGAGGAGGAGAGTATTCGTGACAACTTTGTCACTGTGTATGAACTAATGGATGAAGTCATGGATTTTGGATTCCCACAAACAACTGACAGCAAAATTCTTCAAGAGTAAGAAAAAAAACTTACAATAGTATATTTTTCAGAACAGCTATAATGATAACGCTGCTGCTGATGCTAAATATTGTAAGGAAAAAAGGAAATCTACTCGTTGAGTTTTTCCTTTTCTTCATTCATCTGTTGAACTTGTTCATCAATTATCCCTTCTATAATTCTATTCAGTCTTTGTGTGCTCATTGCTCTGTGAATGTTGTTTGCCAAGGCTTGCCGTTTTTGCCTTTGCTGCTGCATCCTGTGCATTTTCTTATTTGTCATGTCCGAACAAAAGGAATTAGTTGGATTTTTTTTGGGGTCTTTGGTTCAGCTTTTGTGCATTTGAGTATAACACAAATTGGCTAGCTTTAGGAAGTTGGTTCCCTTTAGTTTAAAGGAAAAAAAGAATACAATAGCAGCTCAAATTACTTGATTTATATGAAAAAAATAAAAATAAAAAGTGTATGTGAGGATGTATCCCAATTTATAATTTTGAAATGATATCTGAGGGTTTCTTGATTGTATTTCATTGCGTGACATATACATAAGATACAATGAATAATGGAGCTTTATCCGTATACTGAAATGAACTGACCAAAGTGCAATGACAGCGCCAGTGGAGCGTGCTGTGCTTTCACTATCTATTACAGGGTTTTTTCTGTTTTCCCTTGCTCGGGCAGGCAATTCTGCCTAACTAAAGACCTTAGTGTTTTCTCCACAACTAGCCCTCAGTACCATCAACGTTTTTCACTGTCAATTCACTGCACACACCACACCAGCAAATTTAACCCAACTGGTTTTCTATTGATACTGATATTGTGTCTATCATTTTTCCACTGACTATTCCGTTGTACAATCCGCACATTACAAAGTACCTATACGTGCGTGCCAAGCTGTGGGAATGATCTTTACACCGTTGTCTTGACCAACCGTATGTAAACATGTACATCTATGTGTATTTATGTATGTGTGTGTGTGTATATATATATATATATATATATATATATATATATATATATATATATATATATATATATATATATATATATATATATGTATATATATGTATATATCTGTATATTTATATATATTTATACATATATATATATATATATATATATATATTGCAAAACGCTTATTTATTTATTTATATATTTATGTATTTATTTATTAACTTATTTATTACCTTTCTATTTACGTCTAAAATGTCTTTTCCTGTGTCTGCATTCTCACCCTCTTGCTACTGTGACAATGAAATTTCCCGAATACGGGATGAATAAAGTTATCTAATCTAATCTAATTGTTAATAGCACGATAATTAAGGTGATTCTTGAAAAACCATCTATCTAAAAATAATTTACAGAACCAACAATAACGTCTTATGCATGTCACAATTTTTAATTAAACCCATAAATATTCTGTATACAAATAATTTGTTTTGAATCAGAATAAATTAAAACATAAGATTATCGAAAATAACGCTTTGTGATTGATTAATAGAAATGGAAGAAATGAGAAATAGATTATGTGATTCCAGCATGATTACTGTTCTTGATTACTGCCTGATTAGAAATAAACCCATTAAACTTTCTTTTATTTTTTTTCTTATAGGTACATTACACAGCAAGGTCATAAACTGGAGATTGGCGCTGTTCGACCTCCTGCCACTGTCACTAATGCTGTGTCCTGGAGGTCAGAGGGTATCAAGTACAGGAATAATGAAGTTTTTATGGATGTCATTGAGTCTGTAAATCTATTGGTGAGGAAACATTAATATATGTATGTAAATACATACATACATACATACAACTAAAATACAACGAAAATAGATTTAAGTCAGCTACCTCGTGGTGTTGAGGTTTACTTGCCTGACTTCGGTTCGATTCCCGCCGGTGGTGGTATGATTGGGGGTGTGGATGGTCGTTTGTTTCTCTGTATGACCTATGAGGGACTGGCGACCAGTCTAGGGTGTAGTCTGCCTTTCGCCCATAGACAGCTGGGTTAGGCTCCAGCAACCCCCGCAACCCTTTCAAGGATGGGGGGTATGGAAGATGAATGAATTTAAGTAATGACGGCCCGGTGAATGAGTTCTTAGCACGCTGGCCTCACAGTCCTGGGATCGAGGGTTTAATACCAGGTCCTGTGAGAATTGTGCATGTTCTCCCTGGGCCTGCGTGGGTTTTCTCTGGATACTCCCGTTTCTTCCCACATCCCAAAAATATGCATGGTAGGCTGAGTTTTGGTTGAAAACTCTAAATTTCCCCTAGGTATGAGTGTGAGCGTAAATGGTTGTCTGTCTCCTGGTGCCCTACGATTGGCTGGCCACCATAGTTTGCTGGGATAGGCTGCAGCACAACCCATGACCCTTGTGAAGGCAACATGCAAATTTCACACAGGTGGAACGACCTGGATTTGAACCCAGGACCCCAGAACTGAGGCTGACGTGCTAACCACTCAGCCGCCAGGCCACCCTGTGGTGTATTCAATACATTTAAATTGATTATAATTTGCAAATTGTCACCATTTATATTTACCAGATTAAATAGTTTCAGAATCTATATTTTTTTTAAATCATTGTTTTTAATTCGTCACTTCAGTAACAAAATGAATGGACTCTCCTTAGGTATTATATTTTCTTACTGTTGATAATTTAAAACATGTGGAGACTATGTTTATGTGTGTTTATATTTATATTTTTAAAATGGGTAATGGATTCTAAACTGGTTTTCTTTCAGGTTAATGCCACTGGCAATGTCCTGCGAAGTGAAATATTGGGCTGTATTAAGCTTAAAGTGATGCTTTCTGGGATGCCTGAACTAAGGCTGGGACTTAATGACAAAGTGCTGTTTGAAATCACAGGCAGTAAGTAACAGTTCATACATCTCTGTATCTTCAGACATTTTTATATGGATTAGGTCCCAACTTTCAACATCCTGAATTATCAGTAGTTTGCCTTCTTGTTGGGTATTGGGTAAGGTCAAATAAGTTCTGACTGATCAGTCACATCTAACTCAGTCATTCAATCTAATATCAAAATGTTTGACTGTTGCTGTGCACATGTTCTTCTGAAACACTACATTTTTCACTCAACAGTATTAAATTGTCAGTTTTGTGAATCATTCAGAGGTTTTTACCTTTAAACGCTGCCATATTCACCCAATAGCCTACTTGAATCCAGCAGCATTATCAGAGGAAAAGCTGTTATTTCAAATAACAGATTTGTCTCAGTAATTCATACTTTTAGCTCTCTGTTTTAAATTGCATTTCCCACACATCCTGAGTAATGTGCTCGAATACTTAAATCTAATACTGATGGTTGCATTCATTTATGCTCTCTAATTAGTTAAAGTAGAACTCTTTTATCCTATTGTCAAACACCCTTTTAATTTTTATTTCCTCAAATACCACAAATTTGGTAGTTCTTCTGATAACACTCCATACTGGGATTATTAACCACAACAGTCCCCTTTCTACGTTTTAAATATATATTTAGAAAAAAACAAATAGTAAAAATCCAAAAGAAATACATGTAAAAACGAACAAAAGTTTGCCTTAAATCCGAAGAAAAATTACCCAACATAAATCATCAAACACTGCCCTCTTCTGGAAAAGATCTACTACGACAAGAAGGCGATTCGCTTAATTGTATTCTTTGAAATACAATGCATACAAGACAGATTATACATTATTGGCTGTTCAGTCATATCTTAACTTTGCTCAAAATGTAAAACTTATTTCAAGTCATTAATGTTCATTTGTAAAAACTGCTGATCATTTTATTATGATAATTTTGATTTAACAAATTTCAACAGAAAATATTAGAGAGGGATTAGAAGATCATCTGGTATGATATTTTTTTTCATTTTAATCTGTTTATTTTTATGATGTTCTGTATAGTGAGAGGAGTTACTAAGCAGAAACACAGGGGACACTGTCACATCTGCCCTACCCTAGCTTTTTCAAGCACGCACATGCACAGACTTGTCCCTTGTTATTATCCCTCAGGTTGTTGCAGTGACAGAATGTGTCTCAAATGACCTCTGCTCTGTACCTTGGCTAGAAAGCACAATGACTTTGTGAGGTTGTAACTGACAGATCATGGAACAGAGGAAAGCAGAATAAATTCAAGTGTTCTCCCAGTTTTGCGTTAAAAGGGTAGGACTTTAAGATATTCTTCACTCAAAAAAAGGAAAAACGCGCATAGCAACACCTAATTTATATTGTGTGTAGTCTTTCTTGTGAGAGAAACAATAGACATTCATCATTGAAAGCAGGTAGGTTATGTTTTAGCTGACTTGGAATGAGGGGGATTTAGCTGAAGGCCCGCTGTTCCAGCAGTTTTTCACCACTCAGCACTCACAATTAGGCACAGAAGAGGAGGACATTAGGGTCATTTCTTTTCAAGGAGAACGTGGATGCTACCATTAAGGTGCTCACATTTTAACAATGTCTTGCAATAATCTAGTTTATTATCTACTCTTGAGAGGTCATTTCTGGAAAAGATAACACAGTCTACAAGTTTTGTCTGTTAACATTAAATGCTCTATATCGGAAAGAAATGCAATATATATTACTTTTGGTTTTAAGGCATTCCCTTTAGTTTGCATAGAGTGTTATTTTAGTAGCCACTTCATTAATTTACCAATTAATATGAGGTGTTTCTTTGTTTTCGTGTTTTCAATCTCATCATACAATTAGTAGATTTTTGCACTTACAAATTAATTATGCTACAACGCTAACTCAAAATTATGAAAATGAAAAGTATACTGATTTGCATACACAATTAGTATTAGGACAAGCTGTGTTTTGATACGTTTATTTTCAACAATTTCGAAGAGCTTTATTTAAAATGTGAATATAACGCCAACCTTCTATCACTGAAACGCCACTGTGGCATAACTAATTACAATTCTTTAAATTAAATTCATGTATTTTCATTGATACAGTGAGAATCAGGTTGATGGACTGATTGAATCATTATTAAATCATTATCGGTTTTTATCTATTGTCTATTCATGCTCAAACAAGGATATCTTAAGCTGCCTGACAGTTTACTGTGCCATTAGAGAGATGGACAATTTTTTATGGCATTCAAAGGATTATAATTGGTTACTTTCACATCTCTTAGGGGCTCCGAGTGTATTGTTCTATGGTGACATCTTTGGAATATTAATAATAATAATAAAAAAAAACTGAATAGCAGTGTCTGAAACTTTCACTTTCAAGGTACCTACCTAACTGTTAGATGGTAGCATGCTATATATAATCATTGTGTGTGTGTCTGAGCCCATTTCTGTAGCTTCATTGAATACATCTGGCATTTTAAAATGGTTGGTCATATACATGGCAAGTGAAGTTAATTGGGGTTCAGATAGACAGAAAGAAGTCTTCATTACTTGACCTTGTTTTGAGTACAAAGTTCTCACTACTGTTTGTTTATGCGTGTCTGTCTGTGTCTGTGTGTGCACCTGTGTTTCAGGAGAAAAGAGTAAAAGTGTGGAGCTAGAGGATGTGAAGTTTCATCAGTGTGTTCGGCTGTCGCGCTTCCAGAATGACCGCACAATTTCTTTCATCCCACCTGATGGTGAGAGCGAGCTTATGTCCTACCGGCTCAACACTATGGTGAGCCCTGTCTTTAATTTTTTAATATCATTACTCAGTGGTCATTTATGTTTTATTGATGCTGTTAATGTCATTGCTTCCCCGTCTGAACTCGTCTATTCTTCCCATCCATCCAGGTAAAGCCACTCATCTGGATCGAAAGCGTGATAGAGAAGTTTTCCCACAGTCGTGTTGAGATCAAGGTGAAGGTAATGGCAAATGATAGACAAATAAAAATATCAGCAGATTTTCAGTCCAGCCCCTCATTTTGGAAGCTTGTGTGTACTTATGACATGTGACTTGCCAAAAAAAATCACATTTCCATTTGCATTGTAGTTTAGCTGCCTGATATACATACAGACACACACATACGTACTATATGGGTTGTTTTATTTATTTGGGAGATAACATGCGACATATGCAGTAAAATTTAAAAACAGTTGAATGGCTTGAAATTGTTTTTCAATATGTTATACAGTATTTGTATTTTAGGATTTTTTTTCCACAAAATTGTGTGCCAGCTTGGTGGTTAATGTGTCTGCCTCACAGTTCTGGGATCGAGTGTTCGAGCTCTGTATGGAATTTGCATGTTCTGTTCTCGCCGTGCTTGTTTGGGTTTTCTACAGGTACCCCAGTTTCTTGTCACATACCCCAAAACATGTAGGGTAGGCTGGTTGAACACTCTAATAACCCATAGTTGGGTGGGATAGGTTCCAGCAACCCCACCACCTTTGGCAGGATAAGCGATATGGATAATAAATGGAAAAAAATTGTAATTTATTACAACGAAACAATAAATATGCCAGTTTCCAAGTCGCATGAAACACACCATTTAAGGGGGAGGACATACTTTTTTAATGGATGTTTTTTATATAACCTTTCGATTATTTTCCTCTATGAATATATCACAAATATTAACCTCAATAGAAAAAAAATTGTGTTCTGGGCCACCTGATGGTGTAGTAGTTCACTTGTCTGATTTTGCTGAGGGCAGGTGCAGGCTCGATTCCCGTGGGTCCCGATATGATTGTGAGTGCCGATGGCCGTCTGTCTGTCTGTGTGCCCCATGGCTGACTGGTGACCAGTCTAGGCTGTGGTCTGCCTTTCGCCCAAAGTCAGCTGGGATAGGCTGCAGCTAGCCCCGCAACCCTTACAAGGATGCGTAGTACGGAAGATGAATGAATGAATGAATGAAATGATGTACTTTAATTGCAAGAACATGAAATTTACAAAATAAGATTATTATTATTGGTAGTAGTGATTAAAATGTACCTGACTCCCAAATATAAATGGAAAAACCCCTATGGATTTCCATGTGGATGCTCTCCTTTGCTGCAAATTTCAAATGGAATTTGGGTTGTCGTGTGTTTATCATTGCAGGCTCGTAGTCAGTTTAAGAGCCGATCAACTGCCAACAATGTGTCCATTTTGGTGCCAGTCCCCAGTGACGCAGACTCCCCAAAGTTCAAGACCAGCACCGGCAGTGCCAAGTGGATGCCCGAGAAGAATGCAGTGCAGTGGGATATCAAATCTTTTCCTGTTAGTGCGAAACCTCCTGAGCTTTCATTCTTTCAAGTATTTTCTTGCTTTCAGATTGTGACATTTCTTGCTTGTAAAATGGGAAATGTCACTAAGGTCATGTTTATTTAGACTGAATGCAAAACTGATTCCAATTAGATTCTTCTTCAAATCTGGTATTTGGGGATGACTGTTTAGAAGTGTCCAAATCAGATCTGGGTTTGTTAAAACTGTGCCACAGTTTTGACCAATCTTACAGGTTGCTATGACAACAAAGGGGTCAGCCACCATAAGGTGACAGGCAGTCAAAACACATTTAGGGTGTTCAAACTGAGAAGCATCCTGTCCTTACCGGATATGAAACTACCTTTGGTATGCGGTTTCAAATCATCTCACAAAAATAGATTCTGTGCTTCGTAACCGAACAGACTTTACGAGAGTCATCGATTTTTAATCTAGATGGACTAATAATCTGATTTTGCTGCCAGTTAAGAGTAGTTATTACACACAAATTTACAAATTTTTATACATTGGTCAATTTTTTTGTTTAATTATTTGCTTTTGAATGAGGTTTAAGCATTGTAATAATTATCCTCTCCTTTGAATTTGGTGCATTTTGGCGGTGTGAGCAAAGAGTGAATTTAGATACCTTAACATACTGACTATGCATGCTTTTATTACTTATGTTACATTTTTGTAGATGACACTGCTAGAATTCAAAATGCAAGATCCATAGGTAATCCATGAATAATACTTTTTTTACACATATAAGATAACAGAAAGTCTTTAAAATTTTAGGACTATTTTCAAGAAGACTGTCCCATTAATGATCTGTTCCTATACATATCTAGTATTCAAAATCTTGACTATCTTGGAAAACAACTCTGGATGAAACCAAGTACTTAACGTAAATATCATTGATAGAATACTGTAATCATGCACATATTTTGTTGTCACAATTATTATTGAAGTGCTGAAAGTCATTAAGGTTTATCCTACCGCACAATGTTGATTTAATCGGTCATAATCCTAAATTGTCCCGTGATTTTAGAATAATTGACGGCATCAATGGCAGTCCAGGATGTACCAGATATACAGCCTTTTGAACAAGCTTTAATAATCCTTTTTTTTTCTTCTTTGTATCTGAAGGGTGGCAAGGAGTACCTGATGCGGGCACACTTTGGGCTACCTAGTGTGGAGGCTGATGAGTTGGATGCAAAAAGGCCAATCACTGTTAACTTTGAGATTCCCTATTTTACTGTGTCTGGCATTCAGGTTTGTGCCTAAATCAGCAAATAATGCTGGTTAACTTAACTGTTTAATCATTAGAGTTCAATCATTATTTGTGTCCTAGGTGCGTTATCTCAAGATTATAGAAAAGAGCGGCTATCACGCTTTGCCTTGGGTGCGCTACATCACACAAAGTGGAGGTAAGAACACAATTAATTGGTTACTTAGTACTTACCCAAAAGTTCAGAGAGGCTCGGTTTAGTCTATTTTCTTTTTTTTTCTTTTGATAGTTGTGGAATATATCAAAAAATGTTTACTTAATTTTATCAACAAAATACGGTAAACAAACACATGCACTTTCTCAGAAGACATGCCAATGGCATCGACTGATGCCTGACACCAAAACCAGTAAAGTGCCTGCCAAGTAAATACTCACGCTAGGTTTCAATGTGGTTCGATATTTTAAATGGTATACATTCAGAGGTGTGTCGCCAACTATATGCATATTTTCATGGTGATGGTGCAAAGCTCTCCTAAATGATGATGCTTTGTCTACCATTCTCTACCATACAGTTGGTATGAGGTAGTAATGGTGTAATGTTTTTTTTTTCTCTCCACATAAATTCACACCCTCCATATTTATTATCTTTTGTTTGGCTGACTACTGACTTCAATAAGTTCATGGAGGGTTCAAATACCTTTCCTCCCTGTATTCTTTTTTCATGTTGTGCCAAATATTCGTTCTCTATTTGTTTTTGTGGTAACAGTAGAAGAATAGTGTCTATTGTTTTATGTGTTGTAATTAAAAAAACTACATACTTTTTCTTGATGTGTAATATAACATTGGCAGTCCTGGGTTCAAATCCAGGTTGGTCCACCTGTGTGGAGTTTGCATGTTCTCCCCGGGCCTGTGTGGGTTTTCCTACGGGTACGCCGGTTTCCTCCCACATTCCAAAAACATGCATGGTAGGCTGATTGGACACTCTAAATTGCCCTTAGGTATGGGTGTCAGTGTACATGGTTGTCCGTCTCCTTGTGCCCTTCAATCGTCTGGCCACAGATTCAGGGTGTCCCCCTCCTTTGGACCGGAGTCAGCTGGGATAGGCTCTAGCACCCCCCACAACCCTAATGAGGATAAAGTGGTTCAGAAAATTAGATGAGAGCAATGAGATAATATAACTTACACATACTGCATGCACAATTATTAGGACAAGCTGTGTTTTGATACATTTATTTTCAACAATTTAGAAGAGCTTTATTTAAAATGTGAATATAACGCCAACTTTCCATCACTGAAACGCCACTTTGGCATAACTAATTATAATTCTTTACATTAAATTAATGTATTTTCATTGATACAGTGAGGAAATCAGTTATTGAGATTTTATGTGAAATGTGTTTGTTTTCTTCAGATAAAAAAAACTCTTACAATTGTGTGGGAAGTGTTTTTTTATCAGCAAAATTGCATACCAGTGCAAATTAACAACCATTTATCATAATTTTCCCTTATACATGGTTTACATTTGTTCTATACCAGTTTTATACCCAGTTCCTATTCATCAGTCAAGTTAGTGGCTTGTTTAGATTCTATATTCCATTGCAGTATCTCAAACTTCATAGTCTAGTTTTCAACATTCCTCCATCATCATATGCTAGAATAAAAAAGTTAATGGCTGCTTGAGTTGGGAAGGTTCTTTCAATGATTTCACTTCTTATGAAAGCAATGACCAGATAGGTAGTTTGAGGAAAATTGTGTATGAACCTGGTAGCATTTTGGCATAAACAATGAGGATTCCAGAGACGTAGCATCGTTAACTTAAGCTTGTATCCTTTACCTCTGTCAATGGACTTTGGTGAGATGAGAAAGAGAATACAAGCACGTTAAAAATATATCTTATTAACCTGCAAAGCTTTTCGTTACCTAAAGGGGGGAAAGTAAATGATAAGCAAAATGTATCTCAGTATACTTTCAACAGACCATGCCAGAAACCATTAAGTTTCATACTTGCCATTCACTCTGGGAAATAAACATGACTGTAGAGCATACATCATGTTCATTACTTTGTCAAATAAGAGTCAAAAGCTGTAGAGATAGAAGTGCCAGCAGGCGCCCTGGTACATCTCATTTAAAAGATGGAGTTGGCACAACTGAAGGCAAAGATTGTATTAATTACGTCGTACTGTTACTATCAGCCCAAAGACGACCATGGTCACATTTTACTGAAAAAAATACCCCACAGACAAATCCATTTTGAGTAAAACACCCCACAATGCCTTTTTGCTTGGTATTGTTGAGTGATGACAGTAAAGCAAATGTGGTTTATCATTTGTCCTCTTGTCTTTTCACAAAGCATATTTGCAAGCAGCCACGTGAATTTCGTATTTCTATCGGATGTGTTTAATTATCATTCAATTATTCATAACAGCCTTAATTTTGAAAGACCATGAAACACAGTCTTCTGCATCATCTTCTCTAACTCCAACTACCTTTATCCCTTCCCTCACAACATCCTTAAACCCAATCTTTCGTCTTCTTCTTGGCCTCCTGTCTTGTAGTTGGAGGCTCAGCCTCCTTGTACCAATATATGCTCTATGTCCAGATATGTGCAAACCATTTCAGTATGGCCTTTCTGACTTTTTATCCAAATCATCTAACATGTGCTGTCCCTCTGATGGACTGATTCCTGATTATTCCTGATCCCATCCAAAGACACTTAATGCTAAATGGACTTACACTTCCCACCTTCAAGGCACTCAACAAGCTTAGACAGGATATTGTCTTTTACCCACTGATGATGCATTATCTGGAGCAACATTGGGTTTAGTATCTCGCTCAGGGATACTTAAACAAGGGCAGGCAATCAAACCTGCGACCTTTGGGTTAGGGTATGACTGATCTACCATTGATCCACGCATCCAAACTATAATACAAGTCATCCGAAACCTTTTGTTTGGCCTATCCCACCTCCATTTTCACCTTACACTGCATCTCTCTGTACTTCTATCTGCCCTCTTCAGTCCTCTGTGTATCACTTCTTCTTAGCACACCTCTTTCTCTGTATACACTTCTGCACCCCCTCCTTCCACTATCAAATTTCCAAATCTACTTTTCTTCTAGATGACACACCAAATGCTCTCCAATCTGTCTCCTAGATCACATTTGATGTAGCTGTGCGGTCATCTGGAAGCACCTCCTGACCATCCTGTCTAAATCCCTTCCTGAAAGTCATAGAACACTCTCCCTCTTTCAGATTCCACAATGTCATCCTCTGCTCTATTCATATTCTTTTTGGGGTTGATGGTGGTGTAGTTGGAATAGATGTAGTCTACCTGCACACTTACTCTAACATGTCACTCTTTGTTCTTGCCTATTTTGGAAGAATGTATTCACTACAGCCATTTCCATTCTTTTTAAAAAGTTAACCCTGCGCCCGTCTCCTGCATACCAAACTTTTTCCATTACCTGTTTCTGGCACCAACATGACCTTTGAAGTCTGCACCAAAGTCTGCACTCACCATCTCTTCGTCAATATCTGCTGCAGAATGTTCCCTTTATCTTGTGCAGCATAACCACCAATGACAGAACATTACACCTTCAATTTGTAGTTTCAGACTCATCACTCTTTAATTTGGACACTCTTTTTACACTTAGGACATTGCTAACAAACCCTTCCTCCAAAATAATACCCACTTTGTTATCTTCCTATCTACTTCCTTATAAAACAACCTGAACCCGCCCCTAAACTTAAGATGTACAGTCAATGTTCCCTCTAAGCTGCGCGCGTGCGCAATTGTGCACTACTCTCGTCTTCTCTGCACAGCAGCAATCATATGGCGCGCAGTATTTTTATTTTTATTTTTACCCCTTTCCCCATGATGGCGCCGTTTAAGCGGCAGCCAGTGGCAGTAGCTCTGTCCACTCTTGTTTTTCGTGTTTTACAGCATGTTTTACATGAAAAATTAGAGGGAACATTGACATGCACCTGCTTGTGGCAGGTGTGATACTGGTGTGCCCATAGCGAGCAATGATGATGTCGTGACCGGATGATTCGCCTAAAGATGTTTTGCCGACGGACGTTTGACAGACTGACAGGTCGCCGAATGAACGTTCGTTCAAACAGCGTTTAATGATTAAATACAAATACTAGTATTTGTTAGTTTAATGATTAAAGACAAATACTAGTATTTGTCTTTAATCATTAAACGCTGTTTTCAGCTGGATTTTATCGAATTTGAGAGCATTTTGAGCCGTTTGGCGAATGGAAGTATAGGGACGTTTTTTTGCCTCCATCGTGACATTTTACCGAGGAATTCACTTCCCTGGGCTTGGTTCTAATGTCCAAAGAGCTCCAGTATTTGTATTTAATCATTAAATGCTGTTTTAGGATGGATTTGACCCGATTGCTGTCATTTTACGGCTGGGTTCTGCTACATCTGCCCGCCCAAGAGTGCTTATTCCCGGGCTGCCATGCCCGCCCAAGAGTGCTTATTCCCGGGCTGCCATGCCCGCCCAAGAGTGCTTATTCCCGGGCTGCCATTGATGGTAGACTAACATTGATTTTTACTATAATCTGGAGAACGCAGGCGGCGGGCCGGATCAAAAATCCTAACGGGCCGTATATGGCCCGCGGGCCGAGGTTGAAAAACTTGTACACACAACGATCCGGGGGCGGGGCGAGCACGCGAATCCTGTTTCGGCGAAACCTCCGTTCGGGCGAATGAACGTTCGGCAGAACGTCCATTCGGCGACCTGCCCGTCTGTCAAACGTCCGTTGGCGAAACGTCTTTAGGCGAATCATCCGAGTACCGATGATGTCGCTCACACTGGTACTCAGTGCGCTCAGGGAGGTTGTCTTTCTGCCCAGACCAACGAAAAATTAGAGGGAACATTGTGTACAGTCTACATCTGCTTACGAATTCCTCTAGGTATGAATTTTCAGGTTACGAAACCCTTTGATATGCATGATTTACATCCTCTTACAGTCTTATTCAATTTTACTAACCATTGTTGTTAATGTCATTCCTTTCACCTTTACCTAAGGAGATAAATTATTGAGTATTTGATTTAGTGAACCACTGTTACAGATAGTATATGTGTAAATCATTTTTAAGGATTTGATGTTGCCAATGATGGGATGCGCAGAAATGATGATAGGGACAAAAGCTGTGTTAATGCACTGCTGTTACATCTTTTGGCAGATTACCAACTCCGGACAAACTAAAGGGCGAAGATGCTGCTAGACGAATGGCCCACTGTGTCTTCCTCCAATGTCCTTCGGTCCGGTGTGCATGAAACAACAGCAACCTATGTCATGCAGAAATACTTTTTTCTAACATTTTTGCAGAAGGTTTTGTTTGTTTTGTTTTTTAGATAAATCATTTAACAAATTCCCCTTTTAAATTTTTGTTCAGCTCAGTAGCTTCACTGAGTGACAGCTAGAGATCAATGCGAGCCACTGACCACTTTAAAAGTATTTGCATAATTTATTCAGCCAACATGGAACCTTTTAGCATTTTAAAACCTGGGTTTGTCTTTGTGGTAGTTCTTTTTTGTCATTTTTATGTCTCTACTACTATCAGAACCTCTGTGGTAACGGTATTGACCAAAATATATTGTTGATGTATCATCTCTCCAAGCACTTTGAACATAATCCTCAGTCAAGTGAACCGAACACCAGTCAACATGTCAATGATTAATAAGTGACAATATTCTTTTCGACTTAGGCAGTGTAATATTACACCGCTAACAGGCCCGCAGAGGCTGTAACCTTGTCCTTGCGCCCAAATCCTACTTGCAGCCTTGGGTCAGCATGATTGAGTTGAATGCAATAATGCTGTAATTTCTGCATGTGTTTTTAGAAAATGACAATTATTTCCAAGTTGGGTTTTATATGAAGAGAATTTACCTTAGCCTAAACTGACTGCTTCACAATAATTATTGCACTGCTTCAAAAACTAAATTTAGAGTAAAGTATTGTAATTTCTCCTAATTGTTATTGACGCCGATCCTATTTACTACAAATCTGAGTTTGAGTTTGATTTATTTAATAAGAGACAGCATATTATGAACATATTTATCTTCATGTTAATGAACATATATATGTAAATATGTAAGATTGTAGCCGATGGCTAATTTCCATCTTTTGTCCCTTGTTTTCGCATGCATCCAAATCTGTTTAAAAGTCTGCCAAACCTGCTGTGTGATTTGCTTTAAAAAGCTAATATTTATGGTATTGGTTATCATTAATTTATCATTAACCAACTGGCTTATGAAGCAATTACACATATTTGAAAATAAAGATCTTTTACATTCTAAAATATTGAGCAGTTCTTTGGAATGTTTCATCCAATTATAAATAATCATAAATACTCCTGAAGTGGAAATGGCCACAGGCATCTTTAAGCTCCCTGAAAGACACAAACAAGCTTACCCAAATAGTATCTTTTGTACTAGTGTCTTAGTAGTCTGTTCTTACAGTTAAGCACTGACAGATTTTCATACTCAATAGCATGAATATCTGGTGGCTACACAAAACAATCTCTAAAAATATCAAACCAAACCAATGTGATTGTTTCCAGAGGAAAATGTGAAGCGATATCTATTCTGATGACTGATTGAGTGCCATTCATTAAATGAGCACTTTGTAAGATGTGCTCTTCACTTACGCCTTAAATGGCCTTAATATTTCATAGACATAAAGAAATATGTTTTTAGAACTAGTTACTAACACAGTTCTCAATGGTCAAGACGGGTATTTCCCATTTTAAAAGATGATTTGTGACCATGAAAAGTTGTTATTGGTTTGATTCTGGGTTTACAAAGCACGTGTTGATTTCCACTATCAGCCAATTAATCCAGGTTGCCACATTTTGTAGGCTGCATGAACTAAGATTGCTACCATATTCACACTATTTAAGGTTAAAAACACAGACTTTGGGTACAAATAGACCAATATTGCCAAATGAGTCATGAAAAATTCAGAAACAAAAGAAGGATATACATTGGAGATGCCTTCGAACAAAGGAGACAAATAATAACGTGGAAAAAATTAAAGACAGGCTAAAGTTGCACAATTTCTCCACAAAAGATGATGCACTTTTGAGTTTTCCTGTGTTCCTTTCTGGCATTGTACGTTGACAATATAATTATGGAAAAAGATGGTACGTTGGTCCTGACATTGTGTAGCACTAGGAACTAGTTCTACTTCAACTAAATTAGAGAGCAAAAATTATATTATGTGACCTAGATTCTAGGTCAATTGACCAGAGCAAAGATAGCGTCTTCATCAGTGCACATTTGTAGTAATGGAAACTAGAAGGGATGGAGGAATAAAAGTGTGGTAATAGGTTGTTGCACGGTGTTCTCACACCATTGCAAAAGAAACAAGATAAGTGGAGGCCATAACTCCTCGCTCTCTCTGCACACCATGTGTTGATATGGTAAATTTACATTTGGAATATAAAGTTTTGGGAGCATTGACCAGGGAAAAGCATCTTGCAGTTGCAAATGTGTTTGTATGCATCATTTATCCATTTACATTCAGTCACTGAAAACGTGTCAACTAACCAAATTCCTGGAATTGGGCTGATGGTGCCTAGTTCGGCTGTGCACATTTTGTTTTCTTCAAGCCAATTAGAAAAAAAAGCCTTATGACCTTTGAGTCCGTGTGTGTGTGTGTGTGTGTGCATATGAAACAAAGAGCCTCGTTCTAACCTGTGCCAGCCCCTGCGGGCTGCTGTCTTGTGCACCGGACCTCCATTTATTTTTTTTATTTTTTGTCCTCTCCCTAACAATGGCTCACTATGTGACTCCTTTGTGTCGCAGCAGCATATGCAGAAACAGATAAACACAACACCCAGCCAACCACTACTCTACTATGCAACCAAATGAGATACAATTTGATGACAGTGATATACTTTCTGAGAGGTAATTTATGTAGTCATAAAGTATTTCATCTGACAGGTGGGGTGGTCATACGTCCTGATTTATGCAGGATAATCCTGCATTTGCAATTATTTTCAGACTAAGTGCCTATCTTTTTTCTCTAAGGTTGAACTCTGTGGCTTTTTATAGCAAATCGGCTTATTTACAGAATGTTGAGGATAACTAAGCATCATGTTTTCTCTTTAAAAAGGAACATTTCATTTCACAGTGCGGCAAATCATTATGAAGGTTTGAAAACACTGCTCTTGTGTTTCAATGAAACAACATCCTTAAATATGCTTTAGCATTATCAAAACTGAGATGGGGATACTTTTCCATGTTAATTCTGACTTGGTATCAAGAAGACCATTGGTGCTATTAGAGAATAACCATTTAAGTCAAATCATGGATAGTTAGACGGTTCAGATGACAACAAAGCTACGGGAACCGCCGCTTAGTCAGACTTCTCTGGGGATTTTATAGATAGTTATGTAACGGTACAGAAAAACAGTTTCAAAAGCTGTTTGCGACCATGACAGGACAATACGTCAACGCCGATAGGGGAGAATTTGAAGTCGTTTGTGGTATGCACACTTCGAAAGTGGCAGCGAATGTCTCCAAGCTACCAACTTCAAAGTGGACAGGAGTCTCGACAGATGTACCGATAAAGGGTGTTTCTACTTCTGTTAGAATTGTAGTCAGAAAAGAAAAGAAAAAACATTCTCTGTAACGGATACCCGTCTCCCAAGTATCTGGCTTTTCCCTAATATGGTATATATAAAAATGGGATTTTTTTTAAAGTGCATATTGGCAGACATAAGCAAGAGACAGCACTGCTAGACTGCGACCTTGAGCAAGTAAACACTGCCATCTTAGCAAACATGGTAAAACGCGGATGAAATTCACAGTATCCCAGCTGACATGTTGCTGCGTTCAATGATGAATCTCAACAGCAGATATTAAGAATGCACTTATACAAGAAAACACTGTCTATTTTTCTTTTTTTTTCTTCTAAAAACCAGTGTGCTACTTTTTGGTGTTGTGGAAATAGAAACCCTACAAATAGGAATTATTATATTTTTGAAACACAGTAAAGGATACAAAAAAACACAGTTATTTGAATTCATTGTCCATTTACTGAACTTTCGATCAGTGATGAGAGATACAGCTTAAATTTCCCTTCAACACAAAAAGCTCACATTTTTTAACATGGCTTGCACTGCACACTGAAGATCCAGTCAATCCTCAATGTTCCATTGTCCCTATGAACCATTCAGTTTTCAGAATCTGGCACCTAGAGTACCAGGAGAGTTGGAAAATAAGCAAAAGCTCCAAAGGAAGGGTAGTGCTGTGTTTTGAACTCAAACCTTGGAGCTCTGAAGCAAATGTGCTCACAACTAGAACAAAGCGCATATTGTTGTAAAATTCCTAACGTAGAAAAGAGCTTTGTTCAATACAGCACATCATTTCAGAAGTTCTAAAGTTGTGAGTCAAATTGAAATTCATAAGCTATGCAAACTATTTACTATGATAAACTATCAATCATAGTACGGTATGAGCTTGTTTGCCATGGACTGAAAAGCCTTAAATGCTGACTTTAGTTGATTTTAGTTGAGTCGATGTGCAATAAACCTCTGAGGGCAGAGTTTGTTCTTAATGAATGCACTAATTTTACCTTTTAGATTCAGCAATATGGGCATTTAAATTTGTTACATGTGCTCAAGGTAATGTGGGACACTCATTGTGTTTGCATTTCCTCTCCTTTTTTTACTGATATGCTCATCCTTTCTGCTGAGGTATGGCTTCCGCTGGAGGAGAAAATGGAAAAAAAAATTTAGCTTATCAATCATGTGGCATCTTTTTTTTGTAATGTTTGTCCTCGAAGCATTGGAAGTCTATTAAATGTACAGAAATTAAGAGCTGCAGCCCAACTGTGGGTGGCAATTGTCCATTTTACTGTCATATGAGATTAGCCAGGCTGGAGGTAGTTTCTCTCTGAGCTCGGTGGTCCATACGTCCCGAGATTGTAAAGATGTTCAAAATCCTGTCCACATACCTTCGTCCATTTCGCGTCCTTTCAAGTAGGATAACTACAAGAGAGTAAATTCCAACACCCAGAACTGCAGCCCCTCCTCCCGTCAGCAGCACCACCCCAGAGATGTACATATCATTAAGTGCTTGGCCTGGTTTGGGCATATGGTTCACCAGGGCCAGATGCAGTAGAACCCCTCCGCAAATGAGCAAAGACACCCCAGCAATCAAAACCACAAGGAAATCAGATAATCCCCCGCTTTTGAGCAAGTTAATTTGCTGCCGGCTTCGAATGCAGTTCATGTCTTGCACGGCTGAGCTGAGCAGCTGTTTGAGCAGAACCCCCAAGGCCAGCAGGCAAAGGGCTGTGCCCGCGCCCAGCCGCCATTCGCTTGAAACACTCGTGGTGGTGGAGAGGAGGCCGACTCCTCCCAGCCCGCAGCCCACGATGAGAAATACGGCGATGGAGTAGCAGAGCAGAGACTTTGCGGGTTCTCTGAACCACCACAACTCCACTTGTTCCTCTAGGATGCCGTGCTGAATCTGAATTGGGTCAGCGGGACCGTGGAGGCCCATTTCAGGGTCGCTAGGTCCCCTCAGGGGGGGAATATAGTCCAGTTCAGGCATTCTGCTGCCACTCCCAGCCTGATGAATAAAGCAGCCACCAACAATGAGAAAAAAAGAATCCACTTAAAAATCCTTTCAAGCTGTGTCACCTTCACTCATAGCTCGTGACAATTCCGTGGAGGTTTAGCAGAGGGTCACTTTGGATGTTAACCCGGAGGTCTCCAAGGTAATTTGAGAGGCTTCACCATGGGAAAAGGATGCAGCGTGCTGTATGTATAAAAGCACTTGCCTGTGTATTATTGCTTCATCCACCAAATTCAATTACCAGTCAATTCGGGACACTTAGTCCAAGTTGGAGGAAAGATTGGATCGGCATTCACCTTCTTGCTTGTAGAAATGTAAATTTGGAACAGGCAGGAGACCAACCCTGGAAGAAAAGGCAGAATGGCTTGTACACAAGAACGTTTCAACCCTTTTGTGCAAAGCATTGCTTGAGTTCTGAACAAAAAACACACAAATGAGCTTGTCTGTGCAAACTGTTGAAATATGAATTAAAGAGTTGAATGTATTTAGTTTTACTTTTAGCAATAAGATGACATTATTTTTTGACACGTTGCATTTTAGTAAGAACTGCAATGCAGATGTGTTCGAAATACACCTAATTAACTTTGAATGCACACATGCTTTCAAGCCACAGCTCAAATGTTATTGTGGCTCATTATAAACAACATTTTGGGGCTAATTATCTCTATTATAATGAGCGTTTGGTACTGCAGCTTCACCTGACAGCGTGATCTTTCCGTTACACTGATTTACATCGATTTTCTGCAGATTTGCAAACAAAATACAACATGCATTAAAAAAAATACGTAAAGGAAGCATTGCTTCTAACCCTAAATTTCAAATGAAATTATCATTTTTAAACTGGATTTTCAATGGCGATCTGACAATTCCTTTCTCTTGGGGACCCGCCCATCTTGTTTTGAAACTTTGCTGCTCGTTCACTCCAAACAGGAGATGTTGCTACAACTTCTATTGGCTAGCACACCACAGGCTGGAGTTTACTTTGCACTCCATGGCCAATTCTGGGCACTGAATTTACTTTAAATTTGACTTTGACTCCTCATGCCAGATGTTTGGACACTGTAATAATATATTATAATGGTTTACTGGGTTCCCATTCCTTCCACCAATTGTCCTTTTTATGCAAACATATCTCATTATAAGTTTCCACCTTAGTTGGTACTCATACACCTCTCCAAGCTATTGTTGCAGAGATTTCAAACCCATTTTTTCTCAGATATTTGTGCCTTTTTGTTGTGTTTAATGCTGGCAGCAAAATCATTCACTTATACTGTATTCAGGCTGATATATTATTCTTGTTGTTTTAACAATGGCGGGCTCGCAGAGCCGAGCAATGGAAGATAAAAGCATCATCTGACTAAACACACCAATAACCACAATTGAGGCGCAGCAAGAAAACAAAATGTTATCCACACGTCAAGTGTTGCCCAGCCTTGCTTTACAAATGAACGTCTGAAAATATTTTCTAATAGTAGACCAATTTTTTTCTTGGATATGAGGCAGCAACAGTATTTATTTCAGCTCACACATACTTGTGACATAGTCAAAGTCCATATGCTATTCACAGCTACCACGTAGCCTAACTGAATGTCATGTACATGTATTTGAGAACCGCTGTAATTTTCTGTGCTGGCTTGAACAGCGTTATGGTCCCCAGTTAATTGATTTTTATAGTATTTTGTCTTTTTGTGACCACATTTTGGCCACAATTTGTAGTTCTTTGGAATGCACTTTTCTTTCAATTGTGATGTTGCCTGTGTATTTGATCTTCCACAGCTTCAAACCTCATCACAGGCACTATCACATACCCGCATGTAAATTTATACAGCAAACACACATGCTAACAAATATCCTCAAGGAAAAAGCTGTCAGCAGGTTGACTTTAAAAACCTGTCAGCAGCTTCATTTTTTATCAAAGTCAGCATTGTGTGGCACGAGACAGAGCATCCCAACACAAGCTGACAGAAGTTAAACGAGTCCCCGCATTCAATGAGGAAAAACCCTATTCAGCAAAAATCTGTATCTTAACGAACATAACTACACATTTATGACTGAGATCATGTTTTAGTGCAATGGGCAAAATGATTTAAAACATTCAAATTGGATTCTCTGATATAAAGATTTATTCTGGAATTGATATTAATGGACGTAGTGTTCACCTTGTTGACAGTGACATAGGAAACGAGCAGACGAGGTGTGAAGTACAGTGGTGCCTCGAGATACGAGCTTAATGCGTTCCGGGACTGAGCTCATATGTCAATTTTCTCGTAACTCAAACGAACGTTTCCCATCGAAATGAACTAAAAACAAATTAATTTGTTCCAAACATTTTTATTTGTTCTAATTCGCCATCTATTATCAAAGTAACAAATAACTAGTGGTTTAATAGTACTAAAATGTGTTTAATAGGATACTAAAATTAGACGGATTTTGCGGAAGGGAGAGTGAGAGAGTGACAGAGGTGTTGTCTTTGTCTGCTCGTATGTCGAGGCACTCGTATGTCGAGGTACCACTGTAGTAAAATATGGTATTTATTGTTAACATACTGTTTTTCAAAGCCTTTCACATGCTGTGACGGACAGTATGCTGAAGGATAGTGTTGGACCTGTTGTAAATTTACTAAGAAAAAAAAAATTCAATTTGTGAATGGTTGGCCGTCTCTCTGTGTGCCACGGCTGACTGGCGACCACTCTAGGGTGTACTAGTCTGCCTTTTGCCTGAAGTCAGCTGGGATAGGCATGTGCATGCCTTTGAAGGCCAAAATATAACCCACTCAACAAGGCAAATGTATAATACCACTATTTTATATTTGTCCCAAGCAATAGACATTAATTTGAGCCAGTAGGAGTGCTTAGTCACCTGTAACAGGTTTGATTCAAAGAGCAAACAGGAAAATTCTCTTCAGTGTGTTAATCTTCATATTCTTTGGTTTCAAAGTTGAGTCACTAATTAATCCAAGCTGGACAGAGCACAATGTTAGGTAGCACCACAAAAACAGGACAGTCAGTTAGGCATGTTGGTGTCATGTTTTGGGAGCCTGAGCATAATTGGGACCATTAAATACACATGTAGATCTTTGTCCATGGCTTTGACCGTGATAACCACCATCAATGACTGAACAGGTTTCTGAACAACAAATTAGAAATAAAAATGCTGATGACAACCAGGACTAAAATAAAAAATAAAATCTGGTTTGTTGACGAAAAAGTCCCATTGCTAATATCTTCTAATACTGATTCCTGAGTAGAATAGATTGGAAGCTAAAATACTATTGGACAAAACAATCTAATATCTACGTTTTGGGAGCAGTGCAGGCAAGAGAAAGGCAATAAGAGCAAGCAATTAGATGGTTAGGAATAAAAGATGAGAATTGTATCAAACTAAAACAATCACTCTTGTACAATCTATTGAAAAATTGTATCACATTAGCATTCCAAAAGTATCACAGCGAGACAAGAAACAAGCAAGTTTAATGTTAAATCACTACAAATTTAATGGTGTGAAACTCCTTGGAAAATAATAAGTTACTCATCAAGGAGTAAGAATTGCACACTTTTCAATACCACATTTCATTTAAAACTGATGCTATTCAAGAGAACTGCACAAAATGGGTTTCTTTATTGTGATGGGAACATGCAGGCTGAGAAATGAGTGATAACAGACGGACAGTCCAAACATCCTTTGTTATGCAAATGATTTAAGAGTTATGATGAAAACCTTAAAGCATAATCATAAACCTCAAACATAAATTCCAATCTTTATCTCTCAGTGCCTGCCTCTTGGAAGTGCTCAGCTTTGCAAGGTCACCAGAAATTATGTGTGTGTGTGGGTGTATGTGTGTGGGGGGGGGTCATGTTCTACTCCAATTACCTGGGATGCTTTGGGACTACGGTATTCCCCTTCTGTTATCTTGGCACTGAATTCATTTTACCTGCTTTTACTGTCTCATCTTGTGTTGATACTTTGTTCTTTCAAGATTGGTTGCTTGGCAATATGCTAATTAGAGTATCAGTCTTTAGAATAGTAGGTTAAAATGTAGCAGTAATTTACTGTTGCTGTATCCTGGGGTGTCATTTTGTCATGTAAAGCCATCAAATAATGCTTCACTCAAATACCTGTAGACCCACATTAAGGATGCTGTCAAATTCCAAATATTCTTCACATCCATGGTATTGTTGCAGAATAAAGAAAACAATAAAGCATATCAAAGGAGAATCCCCTGCTGTGTGGTTATGGGCCTAGTTTGGGGCAAAAGTAGTAATAGTCGAGGGGTATGCATTTGATTAGTTACTTTGTGTCAAAGGAATACACTCCTCCTTTTTATCTACCCGTTTTATAGTCATTCTTGCAGCGCCCTATTCTCTAGCGAGGCAGTGATTCTCCTGACATCCATGCAGGAAGGAAGGGATCAGGGTGGGCTCCATGTCCTCAATGTGATGGGCACTGATGGCAGGTGCCACAAGAATTCGGGAGAAGGCTTGTGGGACATAGAAGGGTAGTGGATGTTTGAAGATTGAAATGGCAGTCATTTTAAAAATGTTTAAAATGTGGCCGGAAAAAAACAAATGAGCAAACACAGTGCATCTATATTTTTGGGGGTTGGAAAATGCTTCCTTTTCAACAACTATATTAATGCATGTTCATGCAGCCTCAACATACATTGGAGTAAAATTGCTCAAGTCATCTATAATATTCATTCATTTTTTGAACCCTTTATCTTCACAAAGGCCCGCAGGGGGTCCTGGAGCTTAACCCAGCTAAATACACTAACCAGCTAGATTGTTCAACCAGCCTACCATCCATGCGAAAGGGGTGTGGTAGGAAAATGAAGGATCCGGAGAAAACCCACCGAAGAACTGGGGAGAAGATGCAAGCTTCACACAGGGAGAACCCCCCTGGAATCAACCCCAGAACTGTGTGGCCAACACGCTAACCACACCGGGCCACCCCTACTATGATATAATAAAACAATTATAAACTAACCTTCCTTATCCTCTGAATGGTAATAAGTCCCATTCCCAAACGATCGACACCAGTAGATGGTCAGATACTACGTATGTAGTACAAATTTTACAACCTGGTCATTCCATTTGGATTGGTCCTCACCACTGTTAGGCTGCAAAGTGTTCTATAAACTGTACATAAATTGCCGCAATCCCTTACCATGGCAAAAAAAGTATTAAGGTTAATATTAAAGTTGTAGACTTTGTGTGAACAGGTTGGATTCAGCGGAATGCCCTTATTTCTGATGCACAAATAAAAATTCCACAATGTGTGCTTGCATTACTTTACTGTCTTAGAACTTGATTACGGAGCAGATACTCATCACCATGAAGTAAAACAACTTTGAGATACAGCAATCAGAAAATAGATTGGGCTCCTCTTATCCAGTGTCATAATCTGTGATATCATTCATGGATTAATGGGCTGTCATTTTCAGAGTCACTCCAAAAATTGTTTTCCAAGATACAAGTAACCTGTGCTTTTGTTGTGTAGTGATAATTACAAACATGAAAATTTCCTACATGTTGACCAAAGTCATGTGTCATCAGCATGCCTCATGTCCATATCAAATTGAACAACCACACATAGAGGGACGTCATAAAGACAGTTAATAATGTGAAGACCTTACACAAATCCAGCCAAGTTCATGCCCCTATATACTCAGTGGCCTCTATAAAATGATTTTATTTAGCCTATTATTTATTTATTTATCTATTTATTGTTATTTGTGCCACCCCAATCACCAACTAAGGCCTCCACAAAACCCAAGGCCCATTTGTTTTGGGTGCTTAATCACCCACTTTCTACACCCTTCCATTCTTCCTTCAACTATGACCATTGTTGCACCAATAGTACTCTTTATCTCCTTAACTATGTCTTTCATGTCTGTCTGCTTATGGGGTTATTGAGCTCCAAGGAGAGACTCCTGTGCCTATTAAAGGGACTCTTCTTTTGTCTCATTCCACCCAAGAGTTACAGCAATGAACCTTGATCTGATTTGAGCTTCCACTGAAGTCTCTGCTGCAATAGCCACATCAGCTATGTAAATAGCATTGGCATTATACCAGCGTGACAATGTTTAACCCACTAATGACAACAAGGAACATGGAAACACAACATGTAAAGCTAAGAACAGCCTAGCAGGTCCTCACTTGTAATTCTGCACTTTTTCAAGATTTGTTGATCAAAGCACAACAGTGGCCATCTCACTCCACAGAACATGCCATGATACTCTAAATATTGGTTCTTCTTTTTTTAGTTGCAGTTAAAACAATCTTCTCCTTTCGTCTGTGCTTCCTTTTTCTCTGTCCCCTCAAAACCCCTTCATGTCTACGGTTTTCTCCCAATAAATAAAACAATAGGAGAAGATCTACCTCTCATGTGACACATTAAAATTGTCTGGTCTACAAGAACAGTCAAAATGTCATTCTCAAAAAACTATATAAAATTGTATATCTTTTGGATCACTAAAAGTATACAGTCATGCAGTCATTGGAGATTCACCAATCATGTGACATTAAAAATGGCTCTAAGTGTGGACCGCGGATCTCTAGGTGTTAAACTGCATATTGTAGTCTTGGCTGTCACCATATTATTGCCCCTGCAGCTGAACTTCCCCGATCACGTTCTTATCTGACCTAGCCTCTCTCTTCTTGTCTTTAAGTTACTAGGTATCCTCTTGCCACATGGTGTCCCTTCAGTAAGAGTAGTCGTATAGACAAGAATGCTACTGCTTACTCAACATTAGGTAGCATACAGTATATAAAATGATGCTTTTTTATCACTATTCCCTCTGTTCTTTTTTTCCAGTCTCCCCCACAAACCTTTTCGTGTCCAGCTGTATTCACTGAATAAACAACACGTGGTGCATCAAAAATGTTCAGCCTATAAAGACACTCAGATTCCCATTCTAAGCAGCTGAACAGGACACGTCTAAAAATGAAAGTCTACAAACAAGATCTGCATGTGAAATATTGATGTGTTGAAGGGTGAAGTCTGAATCCCAATATTGACCTCATGACCACATATATCATTGTGACAGGCCTGTTTAGTCATTTACACCCTTAATTGAGATAATTAACGGCTAAAAGAAGTTAGAGCTTTTTCTTCTCCTCCTTCAACCATTGCGGGTTGACAAAACCGCTATTAAATCAACCCAACAATATATTTGCTTGTGTAGCTCGCTCCAGATACAGTTTGGTAGCTCTGGCTAGTCCACTCTATCACTAGCCAATCATAGTTGGTGAAAGCGATGACGTATCCCTACGCCTGCGAGAAGGAAATGACGTTTCCCTACGCCTGCGAGAAGGCCTTGATGTCACCAAATCGAATTCTGATTGGTTGAAGCAACAGTATTATCGAAGCTTGTTTAATGCAGCAGAGCCTGCAGAACTGATTGTGAAGGCCTTGAGGCAGATTTCTTATCCTGGCAACAAATAATGGCTGAAATGTGATTGGTTAAATGGTTCAATATGAAAACACACATCTGGAAGCAGTGCAACCAGGGGGAAAGCAATGAAAGGAAGCTGACAGACAATTTGGAATTATTTAATAAGTATTCATGGACAAAATATAATTAACATCATTTTGTGATTCAGATATTTCTTAGGCCAGCAGAGGAGGCATTGAAGGCCCTGACGGCACACCACTGATATAATGCATGCTCTAAGATAGGTGTAGTACTTTAACAACTCAGCTCTATGTGAGCTAATTTGAAATGGATGATGCATGTGAACTGGAAAATTGATTCATTTTAAGTTCATATGTTGTATATGTCAACGGTCGTTAGTCTGCCTGTCATTGTTGATAGTCAATTGTTTTCTATCTCAAATTGGTCAGTGTGTGGAGTTTCTGTGTTCTATTTAAATGAAGTAACGACTGTTATTGACTGGATCCAGAAAAGGTTTAGTAAAGTAGCCTACTTTTAAAATGACTAAGTGCTAAACACAGCAAACCCAAGAGACAGTTACAATCCAAAAATCATCAGAGCTGAAATAAGTATTTGGCAGATTTGTAAGTACGGGCAAAAAACATTTTATTTCACAATGGAATAGCAGATCTGGTGCCCATCATGCTTTCCTCAGATGTAAAATCACTCTCCTCCACCCATTAGGCATCACACTACTACTACAGTTAGTAAAGCAACAATAGCATAACAGCAGCAGCAAAAAACACAAACAAACAAAAATAACAAAGTGTGTTTTTTTGTGTAAGGCTGATTTTGGGACATTGGAAATACTTAAAAACAACCAATTTGTAAAATGTACCAAATAAAGATGTTTAGCTAGAAGCAGGGCTTTTGCTCCAGTAAGAGCAATGAAACAGCTAAGCTCAAAAGCACCATTTAATTCTGGCTCTGTTAGTCAATCTCCAATCCACATTTTCAATGGTGTGAGGACATTAATTCAATAACTCACATAAAGCACCTAGTTTGAATCCCCTTAGTCCCAATGATGGAGGGGTGGCTGTGAAACCCTGTGGACAGCTGCTTACTTTAGTTGGTCATGCACAGCTGCTAAATTCAATTACTAATCAAATCACTTTTTAACACGCTTGCACCTATATCTCCCCTGGGAAAAATGCTACCGTTTTTGTATACTATATATTGCAATTTTCTCAGTTTCACAATGTGGGTACTGATGTAATATTCAGCAGATCCTAATTGAAATAAAGAAGAACAAACAAAAGGAACAATACAAATTCATCTGAGTGGTTTCATGTCTGTTCTTATTAACCCTGAGTGTTGAAGTAACATTTTCTCCTCACACTGAGGCGATACATCTCATGAACAAAAAATATTTCTCGGGTGTTTTTTTTACATTTTGTGACAAACTCTTAGTGAGGACTCACTTCTCTACTTTATACTTTATGAAGAGTCACTGGCTTGCATTTCTCTTGACAAGAGTTTGTGTTGAATTCCTGTTCCCCTTCCGCTATAAACCACTACCCCAGTGTTAAAGTAATTTGAATAATGTAAATTCATTTTTCGGTCCTGACTAAACCTTTTTGCATGAACGGATGAAGCAAGCTCAGATGAAATTTTTTCCCAGGCCACCTTGACATGATATATACGTGATCTCAAGCAAGATGTGAAAGTGGCATGGCGCTGTTATTTAAATTCCACGTTCACATAACCGTTTTATGTGGGGAAATCTGCTTGCACACGGAAATGCAAAAGTGCATTAAAACCTCCAATAGGGAAATACTCATGGCCTCATCATTGGTCTTTTACCCTGCCGAGTCTCCAATGCACCAGAAATTTAATGGATTTGCTGAATTATCCTTCTCTAAATGACTCTGTAATGAGCGTAGTCAATCGTGGATTCAACTGATTTATAGTGTTCACCACACTTAGGCCATGTAGAAGATTGGTGCATTAAGACATGTTGCTTTCATTCACTGGTCATGCGTATTGACATCATCAGTACCCCCAATTCACTGGAAAATAAATCTTGTAGCAATGTCGCCTCCTAGTGTTCTGGAGTTCAATGTGGCCCAAAACTAAATTTTGCATTGTCAACTGTTTAGATGGCGACGGCAGAGTAGAACATTGTCAAGGTTGTCACTTTGGAAGGATTTTTCAAATGTTCATGTTTTCAACTCCCAAAACGCTGCCAAGTAAACAAAAGGGCTTTCTGGAAAAGATTAAGTTTGTGGGCGTAGGGCGGAGCCCGAGGGGAGGGGCTAAAAATAAGTATGATGACGTGCGGTACGATAATACAGTGGTTCCTCGAGATACGAGCTTAATTCGTTCCGGAACTGAGCTTGATTTACTCGTAACTGAAATGAACGTTCCCCATAGGAATGAACGAAAAACAAATTAATTCGTTCCAACCATCTGAAAAAAACACCAAAAACAGGATATTGGATTGGAAAAACATTTTTATTTGTTCCAATTCGCCATCTATTAACAAAGTAACAAATAACTAGTGGTTTGCCAGGACTAAAATGTTTTAATAGTATTAAAATCAGAGGGATTTAGCGGAGGGGAGAGAGAGAGAGGGACAGAGAGAGAAACGGGGGAGACTGAGACTTTTTGCACGGCAACAAGCTCGTAACATAACATAAACAAATTTAAATGAACTTGGATTACGATGCAGACATTCAAAAATAAATTTAATCCAACTTAACACTAAACTTAATTCTAATTTTGTTTGACATTTTGATACCTTTCTTCTCCTGGGTTGGCTCTATTTGCTCCGCCTCCACCCTGACTTTCAGATGTAACCTATCGAGGGTTGTTTGCTTTTGTTTTCCCTTCAAAATATTCCCAAAATGATGCACACAAATGTCCTCACAATAGGAAAACGCATGACCACTTGTGTTTGTATTGAAATAATGGATTGTATTACTCAACTGACTATTACATGGAACTGATTATGCTTAATTGTGATGGGCAAGTTGAATGAGTGTGATATTTCAAGATGTAATTGGCAGTACTGAACGGACTTTCGTTTTTTGCTGACTGGGAAAATACACACCTCTCTTAGAGATATTTAACATTCAGCCGTTGTCTCTGTTGCACTCGGTGTCGGTCACCGATGTCACAAACATAAACACATGAATCACCCATAAGATGTTAGCTACTGTACACTGGATATCTTCAGAACTGTTTTTCCTCACTTCTTTCAAAAATGTTTCACCAGAGACTCCTCACTAATGAGGACTATTTATTAGGTACTGCTTTCAGTCTGACTTGCTTTTATGTCTTTGACTACATCTTATGATTTTTAAATTTAATTTGTTTACTTTGTTTGATTGTATTTACCGTAATGACTTGGGCAATTCAAGATGTGTCCGTAGATGAGTGATTGATCTGTATATGAATAAAGTGGCACTAAAGGCTCATGGGAGGGAATCTTATGTCTGTTTCACTCAAAATGATTACTACTACTGTAGAATTTCTAATATATAGGGAAACCGATCTCTAGCAGTGAAACATTAGCTCTATTATTTGCATTTGTGCATTTTATAAATATGGGCCATCCCACGGGTGCAAAGGTTAGGCCGCAGTCACCAGGTTTCACTTCCTCGATGTAAATGAAAACAAACAGGACCATACAAATGAAATACAGCAGTAAGAAGAATAATGAAATACCTTTAAATATTTGGGGGGGTGTTATTACCTCACACAAACAATTGAATTTAATGAACATCTCATGCAATAAATTTCAGCTATAAAGACATTCCTAATTTATTCATAATAATTCAGGAAATAAACTTCAAATAAAGTTGTTGAGGAGAAACATGAAAGAAAAAAAGGCATTCTTCTTACATTGTTCTCAGCCGATGCATAGCGTTCTTCCGTGATCGGAGCGTCCTTTTTATCTGGTATCCAGGTTGAGTCTGCACAGCCTAGTGAATTGGCAGCCAGCCGCGTGCGACTCTGCTTGAAGCTCCCTTCGGTTTCTGTCTACGCGCACTAGATTGCATCTGCCGGTCTGTACTAGCCCTTCCCCGGACTTCCCCCCGGTCTGCTGCAGGAGTGGCAGAGCGAGGCGGCACGGGACGCGGATGGGAGGGGACACGGGCGGCGGATCGACCTCTGCACCGAAGCGACTTCTCGATGGGGAAGTGGAGCATGTGGCTCGGTTTCTGACTACACTATACATCTCTGAAATATTCCATTTACACAGTGGCAGTGTGTTAAACATTTTTTTTCTTTTTAAAATATGTTTTATTCCTTTTACTTAATTTATATAATTTTGTTTATTCATGCTTTTGTTGATGATTACTATTTGGGATGCAATTCTTCCAGCAATTTTCCATTCTTTCTTCTTTTTGTACTTGCAAATTTAAGAGAAGTTCTGTGCCAGTGAATGAAAGCAGACCCTACGACATTTGGTTAGAACTATTCATTCATTTTCTTAACTGTTTATCCTCACAAAGGTTGGGGGAGCGGGGGTGCTGGAGCCTATTGCACCTGACTTCAGGCTCCAGGTGGGAGACACCCTGAATTGGTGCCCAGCCAATCACAGGGCACAAGGAGACGGACAACCATTCACGCTCACACTCATACCATGGCACCTGCATGTCTTTGGAATGTGGGAGGAAACCGGAATACCCAAAGAAAACCCACACAAGCTCGGAGAGAACGTGCACACAGTGATGACAGACCTGGGATCGAACCCAGAAATGTGAGGCGGACGCACTAACCACTGAGCTGCCGGGCCTCGCCTCGCTACAACTAATTTGATGAAATTGAGGGTGTACTGTTCTTGTATATATGCCAAAGTTCTCATCTCCATTAGGAAATTTCAAGACATATATGTTTCCTAATATTATTTCTAATATAACGGACTAAAGTTATATATATATATATATATATATATATATATATATATATATATATATATATATATATATATATATATATATATATATATATCATACGAGTTAAAAACTTGGATTTTGTTTGTAGAAAGCATTTATTATTACCCGGATTATTTAGGGCTGGGGTCAGGAACCTTTTGATAGAGAGCCATAAACTATTCATAGTACTTTCCAATGTTATTCCTTAATAGTCAAACTCAGAATTTAAAAGTAAAAATACATGAACAAGTGTGCATTTTTAGTCATTTCAACACTTATAAAGGACAAAGGCTTTGAATTCTTTTGACATCATTGTTACTCTGTTTCTAATCAATGACTTTCAATGAGAGTATGAATGCAGAAGAGTCTAATGAAGAAGAAAAAAGATTACTAAAGTGGCGCTAGAGGTAGTGTCAATGCCACAGTGCCGACGTGATGCTCCTATTGGTACGTTCGGGACTCACCTCTGTTATCAATGGTTTCCATATTTTACCTCAGAGATTAGAGGAGAGCCACATGCACCCATCAAAAGAGCCACATATGGCTCTGGAGCCATAGATTCTCTATTTGGATCCTTTTAACGCCTGGCAGTAAAATTATGTTTCTGCTGAATGAATCCAAATTTCCTAGCAATTTGGATCAATTTTAGTACATTTCCTTTTTTTAAACTGTTTTGGTTGTGCAATGTCATATTGTTTGCAATAGTGAAATAGTGGCAGTTTGTGTTTCTTTAACCAACAAATTTCCAGATAATATATCATTAAGTGTTGAGTAAGCACTCAGTTTATGCTTGACATACACTCTGTCTTAGAGCATTCTTTAAAAAAAGGACTAAAGTATGTGACTTACAAACTATGAAGAAATATTCATTATGCAAATTATACTAATAATTGACATTAAAACATTTTAATTCAATCAATCCAATCAGGAGGGATTATTTACTGTGTTTACTTTATAGCTGATTAGTGGAAATGAGCAAAGTTGGACAACTGAAGTGTATGACCAGTACAGCATCCCACTTGAAGTCTGCAACACCAAAGAGGACAGTTGAGATTTAAAAAAAGGGATGGGAATTTGTCCTTCTGTACAGTATATAATGGCTCTTAAAGATGCAGGGAATTGTGGAAAACAAACATCATGTATAACAGCGTTGGTTTGAAAATTAGTCATTTATTTTCTTAGTTTGGATCCAATTGAATATTGTTTTCAGAATGAGGCTACCTCTTGTTTCTTCACATTCAATATTTCCACTACATCAGGGCCATGTTCCAAATTTAGATCAAATATTTCATTCACAGCTAATTGTTTACTCATTGAAGTGTTACCACAGTTTGGCACATACTCAGACAAATATTATTTATAGACACACACAAAAAGGTGTGTGCTGTGTTGCTTAGATGCAAATGTCGTTCAACATGAAGAACATGCACCAGGATTTCACATTAAAGTATCCACGCTGTAAACTTCGATAAGTTACCAAAACTCAAAATGTTTGAGGCAAACAATTGCAAATACAAGTGTTGACAATGGGACAACCAACCATCCTGTGGGTGGCCGATTTGAAATCAGCAACCAAATTTTTTTTTGAATCAGTTAAAAAACCCTCATACAACAGAAAATAAAAAATAAAAAGGTTGGCCATTGTTATGGAGCTGTTTAGAATTTAACATTTTCTCTCCCCCCAAATAAATGTACATTCAAGACTCATTTTAATGTGCTATTTCAATACTTTTACTTCCAGCAGGTTTGAAATCTGTACTTTTCTTTATTTCATTTTACCAACGTGACAGTCTTATTACTTGATTACATTGTTGGGGTTTCTGAATAGGAGACGCATAATCAAACACATGCTAAACATGAAAATAAAATCTTGGATATATTTGTGGATTTTGCAAAGAAATGTGTGACTCACGGATGTGTGAACATTTTTCAGACAAATCTCTCTTCGGCTGCCAGAACTACCGCAGGCAAACTGCAAGTAGCGTTAAGCAGTTTTCCCCTCTTCCTCCCTTAAACAACCCGAAAAGAACCAATGCTTGTTGTTTTAATCAAAAGGGGTCAAATCTTATTGTCATCCGATCGACTAGTAAATTGTGATTGATACGTTGGGCACCAACGGTTTAACGAATGGACCAGGTAGTAATCATTCAAATTAAATCAACATAAAATTAAATCACGTCACTGAATATTTGTTAAATTACCATATTTTCACGACTATAAGGCGCACTTAAAAGTCTCATATTTTCTCCAAAATAGACAGGGCGCCTTATAATCCAGTGTGCTTTATATATGGAAAACAATTTTAAATGTGTCATTCATTGAGGGTGCGCCTTATAATGCGGTGCGCCTTATAGTCGTGAAAATACGGTGATCTTTTAAGAAGACCTGACAGGCTTTTTTCCGTTCTACTTTCATTAAAAGGTGACAAAAAGCTCTAATTATCAGTTGTTGGCATGCATGTTGTTAGGGGGAAAATATTGATGAGATACTGTAAACCACAATACTGCACATTTAAAAGTAAAAGCTAGTATACTATTGCCTCTCTCAGCAACACAGGTCGCAGTGACTTGTTTTTCACTGTGTTCCTACTCCGAGCCACCACGCTTCTCTTTGGGCACTCCCTGCGGCAGCAAAACTCCATCTGTGTTCATTACACCTCGAGCTCCATTCCCGAAAAGGGGGATTGCTCTTGTGAACAGATGTATGGCAATCTGTTAATTCTGGTACCGACACTGAAATGGGGTTGAGATGCATTGTACATTTTACCCTTCTCATAGGCTTGGTATATGACCCTGAAATGATTGATCTTGGTTTTATAATCCTGCACTTTTGCATAACTGTCCACAAAGACTAAGATTACAAATTGAAAATAATGTTTCTGATATTCCTCTCAGGCTTTGGCTCATATAATTTTCAATATTTTTTCTCGTTTTATCCTGTCCCTGTTTAGGGATAGTTTGCACAAAACCATCCCTGCAACAGTTCTCCTGTCACAAGTATAAAAACATTCATTCACATTATGCTTAACGTACTTTGGTTATTAGGGCTCTTAAATACAGATATGTTTAGGTTGGGTCTTTAGACCAATTACATTAAGGCATTATTCCTTTTTTACTCGAACTTCATAATATACATGTATTTATTACAGTTATTCTAGCCCAGTGGTTGTTAACCTGGGTTCGATCGAGCCCTAGGGGTTCGGTGAGTCGGTCTCGGGTGTTCGGTGGAGCCTCTGCCATGGAGGTCAAGACACATCGACTCATCATGTCTATTCACGATAACATGCCCCACTTGACCATTACTGGCTGCAGATGATCACGTGACATTGCTTGGCCAATCAGTGCTGCAAGGAATTCATAGATCTTGAATTTGAAAATAATCACATTTTATTTTACACTAAAGTAGGGTTCGGTGAAAGCATAATGAAACTGATGGGGTTCGGTGAAAGCATAATGAAACTGATGGGGTTCGGTGGCTCCAACAAAGTTAAGAACAACTGTTACAGCCATTTAAAAAAAAAAATCTAATTAGGAGTCACAAAACAGTCTTGAAACAGAACAGCTGTTGCACTTCAAGGAAATCATTATTCATGAACAGGAGGTGAACGTATGAATTCACCCACAAATGTATGCATACATTCACATGCGTGTGACAACACATGCACATACCCCTACACAAACAAACATACAATTCCACACTTACACAAAATCAAAAGGTCTAATCCACCAGAGCATTTTGATTAAAACAGTCAATTACATCAAATAATTACACACATTAATATTTCAGAGAATGTGTGTGTGCGTTAGTGTGATTTTTCCGTTAACATCGGACCAAATGGAGACAACACCGTACATCCGATTTGAATCTGGTTTTAAACAAAAATTGCAAATATCCCACTTTAGGTTGTTACTGTGCTGGATTTTTTTTATTTGGGCTCCAGTTTTTCAAAAAATCTATTTTTCTAACTGGGAATTGCATTTTTAAGGTCAAAAAGTGCAACACGAGGCTCATTTTTTCGGTACATGCGAAACCTTTAGACAAAAATTACTTTGTTTATTTAAAGCACCATGGAGACACAAACATTTTAAGCCTATCTTTTTCCGGGTCAATGTCTGCATGTAGCTAAGAATTGATAAAAACCCTCGATTTTGGATAGTCGAGTGTATTCTCAAAAATAACCTATTACTAAGTTTGGCACGTTTTACGGCTGCATTTTACATCTAACAAGCAGAGGGGCCCGGCTTCTGTTACTTCATTTGATGCTTCATGTCCAGGTGAAGATCAAGTGTTGGTTTCAGTTTCACCTCCTTCAAAAAAACCATTCATCCAGACATGGTTGGCAAGTTTGAGGGTAGCCTTTTACAACTTTGGGTCAATTTTTCCGGTACGCGCAAACGAGCAAGACCAATAATTCTCTGCTTTTCCATAGTACAATACAGAGAGGGCGGCCCGGTGGAGCAAGTGGTTAGCATGTCGGCCTCACAGCTCTGCGGTTCTGTGTTAAAATCCAGGTCACGTACACCTGTGTGGAGTTTGCATGGCCTCCCTGGGCCTGTGTGGGTTTCCTCTGGGTACTCCAGTTTCCTCCTACATTCCAAAACCATGCATGGTAGGCTGATTGGACACTAAATTTCCCCTACATGTGGGTGTAAGTGTGCATGGTTGTCGGTCTCCTTGTGCCCTTTGCCACCAATTTAGGGTGTCCGCCACCTCTGGCCCGGGGTCAGCTGGGATGGGCTCCAGCACAGCACCCCCGGCGGCCCTTATTAGGATAAAGCCATTCAGAAAATGCATGTCTTATTCCAAGTCATATGTTCCGCAGATCTAAAAATCGATAAAAACACTCGATTTTGGATCGAAAGTGAGAGGCTTTGTTACCAAAGCAGGTGGGACCAGCGAAGCCCCTCTGCTTGTAGTACATAAATACACAATACAAAGTACAAAGTACACAATACACTAATTTTTACTGCAAATGAATAACTGCACCAAATATGAGTTATTGGCCACCTTTTACTACTAATAATCGATATTGGTCTTAAAAAACTCATATCGGTCAATCACTACTACCTACCTACTCATTATCTATCTAATTAGTCCATCCATAGTTCTCTTTTTACCCTTGGAAACTGAAGAATGATGTTTGTTTGGCTTTCAATACTGATTTTATGAAATGATATTGATTTTGGCAGAGCACAGGCATACTTGCTCAGACTGGCAAAGATTAACAATAGCAGTGACACATCAAGGGGCTTCCAATTTTACCCCTGATAAAACCTAACTTATTAACACTAGCCCACATAAGACACAGAACTAAGCAAAGCAGCACAATGAACTTTGTTGCGAATGCCGGACAAGAAATTAAACTCGTGATGAATGGGCAAAGTTTTGGACAATATTGATGCCGTCTATTGAGCCCATCTGCACAACCATGTTTCATTGCTTAGAAAGCCTGAATTAATGGACTTCTTGATTGCAAAATCAATTTGAGGATTGCCAGGGATTCTTTTGTGCTCATTTTCTCCCCTTTTGGACACTTTTTACACGACGCTGACTTATTAGTATATCCACATTTATTGTAATGTACTATTGCTTGTAAGGTTTGTAAAACTGGATAATCACTCGGGGCAAACTTAGTATGATTGCAAATAAGGTTATGATGCCTATAATTTCTTTTGTCAGGCCTTAATTCGGGGTGACCATTTAAGACTTTGAAAGCTCAGCGACTTCTGAAAGTGAAATATTTGAACACATAACTCAAGGAGCACAAACGAGGAAAAAATATAACGGGGAATGAAAATGTTAAAAGGGTTGTACAATGATGAGATAATTCAGCAAGATATCCCAAAGGTTCTGTGCAAAGCATGTCATTCTGCATCCAAAGCAGCTTGGTTTTACAGATGAAAGAATATTACAGCATAATTATCATAGCGTTGATTAATCTCATTGAAAAACAGAGGGGAAAAAAAACAAAAAAACATGTCACCTCTTCCACCTGGCCATTTGTATAACAGGGATGTTTCATATCACATCTGTCTACCCTTCAGGGAGCATTTTGACCAAATATTAAATAAATGAACGTTGGTAGAGAATGAAACTCATTGGGATAATGACAAATTTCTGGGCGGTGAAATCATGACAAGCCGAGAAAAGACCATAAAAATGATGAATTATTGCTTGGTCATTTGCTGGGATGGTGGAGGCTTGTAAAACAAGAATTAAAACTAATGCTTTTTTACCTAACTTAATTTAATAACAAATTAAAGAAGGCAAACAGGAGCAGACTGGACACAAATATAGGGATTGATAGAATGATAATTAAGGAAATAAAATTAAACACGTCAAAAATTAGAGAGGAAAAAAATGTTTATAGGGGACTTTTACAGCTCTTAATTAAAAACAGTGACCAATTCATTAAGTGGATTCAGGAAACTGAGCATTTAATTGATTGAGACAGTAGTCTTTTATTTCCACTGTTCATAAATACTGCACTGCATTTTCAGGTATTTGTTATAATGAGAAAATGTAGTTGCGAGCTCAGCCCGACCTTTGGAGATTCATTGTGCCCACAATTGTCCGAAGATTCATGGAAGTAAATAGGCACTTTTTTTTTCATTACCTACATGTTTACAGCAGCATTATACAATAGTGCTGAGGACACTAACTTGTTCAATAAATCGATTTTCTCAAAAGTGCTGAACAATATTTTCTTTTATTTGCTAAATTCTTTTCCTTATCTATAATCCTTGTAAAGTGTGATTAATGGGTGTGCGAGTGTGTGTGTGTGTGTGTGTGTGTGTATGTATGTTAAGATTCTCTCTCTACGTTTGTCCAAACCGTGCAACGTAGAGAGTTGCATTTTTTTATGGTGGCCAGAAACGGCTGACGGATCCTAATAGACTAGTGATTGAATTTCTTCACCTTCTTTAAGTGTGTAAACTCAATCTTTTATTTGTTAAACACCCATTTTTCCAAAGATATTTTTTTTTATTAGCACAACATTGTTTTTTGGTTCTAAACAAGAAGCTTGTGAACTACAAAGATGATTTTTACCACTTTCTGAAATGATCCTCTTTTTTTTCACCGTTTTGTGAAAGGACTTTTATAATGTTTTTCTTTTTTTAAATGCATTTATTTTTTTAGTTCGGTCATTAAATATGCTGAGATAATCTTGTATCATTCATTCATTTTCGGAACCGCTTTTCCTCACAAGAGTCACAGGGGTTACTGGAGCCTATCCCAACCAACTATGGGCAACAGCTGGGGATCACCCTGAATTAGTGGCTAGCCAATCGCAGAGCCCAAGGAGACGGACAACCGTTAAAGCTCACACTCAAACCTAGAGACAATTTAGAGTGTTCAACCAGCCAACCCTGCAGGTTTTTGCGATGTGGGAGGAAAACTGAGTAACCGGAGAAAACCTACACAAGCCCGGGTAGAACATGCAAACTCCACACAGTGAGGGGCAAGCTGGGATCGAACCCTCGACCCCAGAACAGTGAGTTCGACGCGGTAACCGTCTAACGGGCCGTCTTAAATCTAGTAGGTTCAGAGATATTTCACTTGGAAGCATAACATTTATCAAATGCAGTTTCATACATCGAAGCAGCCTGAAAGTGTATAACTGGACACAAGACAGAGAAAAGAACATCACTTTGATGATGAGTATGGTTGTTTGGAGTGAGATACTACTTATTCGCAGTAGTCTATCTGCCATGTCTTCACAAAGTAAGTGGAATTTGCAGGAGTCATTTTCACTGCTTTTGCTGGTCAGTATTTGGACGGTACCTCAACATCCTCTTAAAGATCACAGCTGTATTCTGAGGCATTTTCAAATGGAAATGTATTATCATTTCTACAGGAGCCCATTCTCATGTTTTGTATTGAACATTAACTTCTCATTTTGAAATACAAATGTGATGATAACATACCTATCAACTTATACCTTTCTCCCATATTTTATAAGTTTTTTTTTAATCATTTCAAATTGTGTACGCCGTATAACAACTTTTGTATGGGAAAAATGTTTTTTTTTGTTTTTTGTAACAACCAATCTTGTCTTCCTCCTTTCGGCTCTGTGTGGAGTTTGCATGTTCTCCCCAGGCCTGCATGGGTTTTCTCTGGGTACTCCGGTTTTCTCCCACATTCCAAAATATGTGCATGGTAGGCTAATTGGACACTCTAAATTCCCCCCAGGTGTGAATGGTTGTCTGTCTCCTCGTGCTCTGTGATCAACTGGCCCGAAGTCAATTGGGATAGGCTCCATCACCCCCCACGGCCCTAGTGAGGATAAAGCGGTTCAGAAAATTAATGAACGAATTAGGTCCCCAATGTCCTGTGCAATTTTATTGATGATAAAATGTGTTCATGCTAGAGAAATGTGCTCAAGAATATAAAATGACAACAACAGAAAAACAGGCTAAGAATCTCAATAGACATTTTATCTTTATGTTGAATTTGCAGAATCCATCAGGTATAGTACAGCAGCATATATTAACATTTTTAATCAATGGGGACGGTTTGGTTCCCATGAAGATGGTGACGTCTAGTGGCCAAAATGAAATAATAATTTGTCCATTAACTCAGAATGGTCGAGTGGAGCGCTACTGAACTTTCAAGATCTACTTTTCGAGGAGCCAACCTAACACGATATACATTTTTTACAGGCCCCTGACAGAGCTCAGCAGTAATGTATGCTCAATGGTTCTCACAATTTATTAACACATAAGCTACCAAATATCAAGAGAAAAGATGCACCCATATGTTTATTTAATTTCACAGCGTCCATGAGCATATGATTATTACCGTAATACATACTCACATGCTCATGTACGTTTTTACGGATGCGCACATCGCGATGTCGGGGTACAAATAAGACATCGCCCACGCCTAAAGAAAACAAAATTTTACTGTCATGCAATCTACCGATAGTTCCTTGGCGAACGATGTATGGAGAACCCTTAGTGAATCTTTTGTTCATTATTTCATCCATTAACGTACCAATTTCCTGATGTAGTAAAACAGTCACAGTCAACACTATGATTTACTGTAGAAATGCTATTGTTTTTTTCATAGTTTAATTCATATTGTTATTTAACTTTGATGTTTTGTATTTACTTTTATCTGATGTTTGTTTTGCTTCCAGTTTGTGTCTTCAAGGCTAGGAACCTTTGCCGTAAACGTTCCTTAATCTACGGACTATCTTTGTAAGCGCACAAACACAGCCTCTTCCTCATCGATTTCACATATTTACACTAGATGGCTAATGCGCGATGTGATCCAACTGCGACGGCCGTTATCACTGTTGGCCATTTGGTGTCAGTTAAATTCCATCAACATAACATTACGGGCAAATGTAAAATACTCATATTTTAATTGATTTTAAAATAGTTTGACATTTATTCGTGAGCCTCAGTAAATTAACTGCATCCATACATTTTTTCCAACATCCACCCAGGAACTTTTTTTTAAACTGTGCCAAGATTTAGACTATTTTAGTGGAGAAAATTATTCACTTCAGATATATAATAAAAAATATTCACTTCTGATATATAATAAAGGAAGAGCCAATCGCAAAAAAATAAAATCAGCTTTAAAATGGCCGCCGTTAATAACACCGCCGGCTCCAACCCTTCACATCTAGCGCCGTATATGTGATATCTATTCACTTCCTTCCCACGTGAAGTTTAGCGTATAGCCGCAAAGTGTGTGATCCGAGCACATGCTACTCAGTATTAATTGATCATTTAATCCGATTATATGGTTATTGCTAGTGAGATCATGGAGCCAGTTGAGGATGATGAGATGCTCAGCGAGGAATCAGAAGACGAAAACGGCGAAATGACAGATTCTCAAGTGAGTAGTAGGCTAGTACTTGTCTTCACATCGTCGGCTAACAGTTAGCAAACCATATACTTTTGCTTTAACATATTACTTGAACATATAACTATTTAAATTATAGAATACACCATCCGATACAATCCCTTCAAGCCAGGAAAATTTTCTTCCAATGTACAATGTTTGGCTTTCTAACGTATTTAAAAGCAACCTTTTGTCAAAACTAGTCTAGCAAAAACACCAACGATGTGATAATATTATGGGGTCTTTTGTGCTCAACTTTACATAATTCATAACGATTGATGCATATTGTCTTATTTTGTCTGTTTAGCTCCAGAAAGCTTTCGCAAAAGGCCTTTTGAAACCTGGAATGAACTTGGTGTTGGATAGACCTAAACATTTCGCCAATGATGTGGTAAGATTTTGTTGATTTGAACTAGTTCTCATCGCATTTTCTGAACCGCTTTATCCTTACTAGGGTCGCGGGGGGTGCTGGAGCCCATCCCAGCTGATTTTGGGCCAGTGGCGGGTGACAACCTGAATTTGTGGCCAGCCGATCGCAGGGCACAAGGAGACAAACAACCATTCACGCTCACACTCATACCTAGGGGCAATTTAGAGTGTCCAATCAGCCTACCATACATGTTTTTGGAATGTGGGAGGAAACCAGAGTACCCGCAGAAACCCCACACAGGCCCAGGGAGAACATGCAAACGCCACACAGGTGGACCGACCTGGATTTGAACCCAGGTCCCTCACTGCAAGGCCAACACGCTAATCACTCATCCGCCGGGCCGTCCTGAATTGAACTAGTTACACGATTAAATCACGTGACTCTTGTATACAGGCTGCAATGAAAGAATGTTTGGCTGACTTGAAGAAAGATCTTCCCTGGTTGGAAAGATTGGACTTAACCAACCCACCTGCTGAGGATGTCCTCGCTAAAATTGGAGGAAAACTGGAGAGTGAGAGCAACGGAGAAGTCAATGCAGATGATGATTTCCAGAGGGAAATGTACTTGTGAGTGTCGAAATTCATTTTTATGGAGCAGTTTTGGATAAGTAGTTACTTAAAGTGAGCAATATCGTGATCAAACATGTTTGTGTGTAAGCCTGGGCGATATGACAAAAAATATATAATATAATCCTGTATCGGGACATCCCTATTATCACCACAACAAAGTTTCACATATTGACTGTGTTAGTCCGCGACTGTTTTTTTAATGGCAGTGGCTCCTTAGCCGGTAACCGGTCAAATAGTCCCAGAGGCTATTTAGCCGGTAACCTATTATTTAACATTGAGTGAATAGGGGATTTTCTAAACCATTCAACCAATCTTATTGAAATTTGATGTGTTATTGCCAATTGATAGATTTTAACATTAGGTGAATAGGGATTTAATGACTATTATTTAGGCAGTGGCTCCATAGCCGTAGTTTCTTACTATTTACCCCACACATAATTCTTACCGGCTAAACAGCCATATGGGGCCATATAGGCTATTGGACCGGTTACCGTCTAAATAGCCCCTGGGACTATTTGACCGGTTAGCGGCTAAGGAGCCACTGCCTTTTTTAATACATTGAATTTATTTATTCATACATCAGCATTTGTTTTTGCGGGAATATGATGTCACATTAGTCCCTCTCAATGAGGACTGATCTAAAATTCTCAGTTAATGCTCAACTCTTTGAGAGGTCATCAAGCTTGGCTCTAAAATGTTTGATGTTGAATGCTCCCATAGCTACCGGCAGGCACAAGCAACAGTTCTTGAGGCATTGCCTGTCTTGAAGAAAAACTGCATTTCTACCAAGAGGCCCAATGACTATTTTGCTGAGATGGCCAAGTCTGACCAACAAATGCAAAAAGTGAGTTTCCCCACTCTAAAACTCATTTTATCAGGGTGGGGATTTCACATGGATTGGATTATAAAAGTTGCCTATTTTTCAGTATACAAATGGATATGGTGGAAGTTCAAAACTATACAGCCTTTTATACAGACTTGATCAGTCACAAATGTGGATTTTTTTTAACTACTTGATTATTTTTATTGTATTATTTATTTGTAATCCTTTTTTACTTTTTACGAGCAGCTTCTGCTGTACTGCAGCATTATGACATTAAGATTTAATATAGGGTAGATCAAACTTTTTGCACTTAACAGGTTCTGATATATCAAATGGGTTGTCATTTGCACATGTTCTGTACTTTCCTTTTATGGGCAAAACTACAATTTGTGAATTTCCAATTGTTGAATTCTAATGTTTAGAAGTCTGACATTTGTAAGATAATCTCCATTATTGTAGTCTTAGCTTTTAGGATTTTTTTCTACTGCCTTGGTTGCTTCACCCACAATGATTTTTGAAACTTTCTAAGATTCACTGTAAAATGCATCTCTTTTTCCACGCACATCTTTTCTTGTCTGTTCCACCATGCAGATTAGGAAGAAGTTGCTTTCTAAGCAGGCGATAATGGAAAGGTCAGAGAAGGCAAAGAAGTTACGTGAACAAAGGAAATTTGGCAAAAAGGTTACTCTTCTTTCTTCTCTCATTTGAAATGGACACAATTGCTTTTTTTTAGTTCATTTGTAGACTAATCAGTAATGATTGTGTTATGGCAAATTAGGTGCAAGTAGAAGTGATCCAGAAGCGACAGAAGGAGAAGAAGGCAATGATGAATGCCGTCAAGAAGTACCAAAAAGGTTGGTTAGGGGAAAACATTTTTTTTCTTCCCGCAATTGTTTAACACCTTTCATTTGATTAAATTGCCAGACAGGCTTGTAACATGATCGTCTTTCTAATGTTCTGTCGTGCATGACAAGCAACTGCTCTGATTTTCCCACTTTCAGGAATGACTGACAAGTTGGACTTCTTGGAGGGCGATCAAAAGGAACGGAATACGCCCGCTAAAGGTGCCTCTCAGAAATCAAAGAACAACAAGGGGTAAGGTTTTCATTTTCGCCAACTTTGCATCAACTGTTAGCTCTATTAGTCCCCCAAACAGTAATTTCTCATTGCACCTTTTTTAGCCCTAATGCCAGGAGAAAATATAAGGATCAGAAGTTTGGGTTTGGCGGAAAGAAGAGTGGAAGGAAATGGAACACTAAAGAAAGCCACAATGATGTCTCCAGTTTCCGTTCTAGCATGGCTAACGCTAAGGGTCCAAAAGGAAAGAAAGGAAAAGGAGGAAAACAAAACGTAAGTATGGTTATACATAACGGAATATATTCTTTCATTTTCTGAACCGCCCTCAAGGCTCATGGGGGGTGCTGGAGCCTACCCCAGCTAACTACGGGCACCAGGCGGGGGGGACCCTGAATCGATGGCCAGCCAGTCCATAAAGGAATATGAACCGTATTTCCCGCACTAAAAGGGGCACCATAAAGGCTTACATTTTCTCAAAAGATGACCATGCGCCTTATTTATGGATCAATATTGTCTAATCGTGGTATGACATTCCCTTTTGCCCAGCTCCATCTAGTGGATGCATAATGTAACCCAGCAACCATGACTTTAGTGCGCCTATTTAGATGCAAACCGTTTTAAAATATGTTCTCTATTGAAGGGGCGCCCTATCGTGCGGAAAATACGCTACTATTCGTATGAGTTTTAAGAGATACCGAGTTTGTAATATTTCTTGACACTTTCTTCTAGAAACGTCCAGGGAAGTCTGTGCGCAGGAAAATGAAGAGTCGGTCATAAAACACCGAGGCTTTTCAAAAGGATTTGAACTTTGTTCCAGGCTGGATTTCACCACAGCTGATGTCCATTGAGGAACTTCTTTGAGACATTCTGTTCAAACCTCCCTCTCTCAAAGTGTTTGATTGAGGGTGCATATAGCAGACTTGTGCTAAGTGGAGGGATGAAGACTTTACTGTTGTGGCCATTTGTAAATCCATGCTAACAAGCGTGTTGATATTCCACAGGCTTTGGCAAACTTAAGCTTAGTAAATGTCACCCAGATTTTAAATGTTGCCTATTTTATGTGATTTAATTTCATTGTCCTCATTGCTCTCACAGCTTCATTTTTGAGTGATTCTTGGGGGACTTATTTCCATTTTGCTTTACTTTGATCCTTTTGGCTTGTGTAAACACGTGATTTTAAATTTTATTTTAAAAAATGAGCCTCGGTTACTTCATTTATTTCATTGATATGATTGCTATAGTGTGCACGCAATCATAAAATTGTAAATGCATCACAATTTACTTGCTTTAAGTAGATTGTTTAGGAAGAGTAGCATCTCTTGGTCTTTCATGGATGAGCAAAAAGGCCATTTAATTCTGATTTGAGGAAATGCAGTTATGATTTACGATATAAATTGGAAATTCAATGACATTGGTTCATTTTTATTTCGGTTACATTTTGTACTTGACAAGTTGAGATCATGGTAAAGTATATGTATGTAGATTTAAAACTTTGAAAACTTTACAGTCTTTATCCATCTTTAGTTCTAACATGACAGATTTACACGATTGCTTTTTCAACATGAGTGACAAATAATATGAAAGCACAGTCTGCATATTTATAAAATGTCTAACTTCAACAGGCCATTAACTATCCAGAGACACTCAAACTGCTACCTACCTGCTTTATAAAATAGCTTTAATTTAAGCTATCCTTTACAATGCTAATAGCAAAAGTAAAAATGATGCAATGTTTTATTGCATCAACCAGTGGTGTGCCGTCAGGGCCTTTAAGGCCTTCTCTGCTGGCCTACGAAACATCTGAATCACAAACTGATGTTAATTATGTTTTGCCCATAAATACTTATTAAATAATTCCAAATAGTCTGTTAGCTTCCTTTCATTGCTATCCCCCTGGTTGCACTGCTTCCAGATGTGTGTTTTCAAATTGAAGCATTTAACCAATCACATTTCAGCCATAATTTGTTGCCAGGGTCAGAAATCTGCCTCAAGGCCTTCACAATCAGTTCTGCAGGCTCTGCTGCATTAAACAAGCGTCGATAAGACTGTGGCTTTAACCCAGGGGTGTTAACCGGTCCTCAAAGGGCCGCAGTGGGTGCAGGTTTTCATTCCAACTCAACAATAGGATACCTTTTGCAAGTGTAATCAGTTAATTAAAGTCAGGTGCTACTTATTTTAGAAGACACCTGATTGGTTAAAATGTCGGCACTGGATCGGTTGAAACAAAGACCAGGACCCACTGTGACCCTCGGCGGAATCGGTTTGACACGTGCTTTAACCAATCAGAATTCGATTTGGTGACACCAAGGCCTTCTTGCAGCCGTAGGGATACATCATTGCCTTCTCGCAGGCGTAGATACGTCATCGCTGTCACCAACTGTGATTGGCGAGTGATGGAGTGGACTAGCCAGAGCTACCAAAGTGTATCTGGAGCGAGCTGCACAAGCAAATATATTGTTGTGTTGATTTAATAGCAAGCATTTTCAGCACTAAATCGAATAAAAATGTTTGCCAGAAATACGACAGGATAGGCTCGACTTTCAGCATTAGCTTCGATGGCGATAGAAAAGAAGGAGGATGGATATTGTGTTTAGGTAAAAATGATTTTTGGTGAATAAAATATGGCTATATTCCTAAATAATATTTCAATTGTATGAGGGTATTATTGATGATTTTTTCGTGTCGCAAGCTGTAGCTGCAGTAGAGGTTTTATAGCCATAAAATAGTTTTTGAGGACTGGATTGATTCCGACAGCTGAAGGCATTGCCAGAAAATTCACGGACCGCCGCTGGCATTAACTTCAGATTTTTGGGGGGAGTCTTACAGTTTGGATTTGGCAATAATTGCGTTTTCTTTCCATTTTTTAACATTTTAACATAACACTTGTTAATGGCCATTTTTAAGAAAACACATTTATCTTGGTGTCATTTTGAAAATCACAACAACCTGGATTTTGAACAGGACTGGGTATACACTTTCTATCAATGTCATTTTGATGGTTACTTTAGTTGGTTTATTTTGAAGTGCGTAGTATCGACTCTTGATGCTTGGTAATATCCGTGCTGTGCCTGAAGAAATTCAATCTATTGTCATTGCGATTTGTATTAATCTGGAGAGAGAGAAAAACATGAGTTTAAGTATGGAAATCCAAGAGATCCCTATATAGACAATAAGTCTTTGAATATTCTCACCAGAGATGTAGACACCCATCCAATCTCCTGACTTTCAGTCAATGGTGTTGGGTATTTCTTAATTGGCTCCTGGCGAGCTTTGTGGAAAGCTTCAATGAAATCAGCTTGCAGGTGAAGAAGCAAGTGCATGGTTAGCAACATATTTTGTAACACTGCCCCCCATTTGCCAACAGTTTTGGCCTATACGTGCATACTTCCTTAAGCAGGTATACATGCACATCTCTAGCAGAGGCTCCGCGCTGATGTGATCATTAATATTTCCACAGAGCCATATTTAGACACTACGTAATCCATTAAATTATTTAAACACTGCTTTTCCTTTGGGTGATAAAGAGTGGCCAACAACACCTTATCAACACAGATTATGACATGCTTTTCTGAGGAATATGGGATGTAGATGACAGCTGGTTTCGGGTCATTTCTAAAATAAAGATGAAGGGTGTTATACTCACAATTTTCAGGAATCACTTCTTGTGGTTTTCTGCACATGGGTTTGTCTGGTAAAATATGTACTTGGAAAGAAATAGGAGAAAGCAGAGAACTTTCTGATGCAACCAAACCATTTCACAATTACCTGGATAAATATTTAATCCTTATACTCCGGCATTTTTGTAAAAAAAAAATATACTCACACTTTCGATGTGGATTGATGCTAAATTCCGTGTGAAGTCTTTGTTGTCTTTGCTCTTTACGGATCATCTCAATCTGAATTGCATTCTGATGGACTAAATCTTTTGCTTTTGTTGCCATTTTCTTAAAACCAAGCACTCAACAGATAAAGTGGTGGACTTGAAATTGGTGGACCTGTTTTTGTCCTATGCACGCTCCATTGCCTAGCAACAGAAAACTCACTCCCATGCTGCAAGAACAAAATTAGGCCACAGGGTGAGGCTGCACACTAAGCTTTGAACATTGTGTGTGACTGGGTTTATACAGTAAAAGCTGTTTCCATTGTACTTGTGCATTACTACTCTACCTTAATATTACAGTAATCCCTGGAATATCACGGTTGATATAAACCAGAGATGGTCGTGATAATCGAAAATTCGCGAAGTAGGGTCACCCCTATTATAACTTTTTTTCTCCGCAGTGCTGAGTCCTAGTAGCAAGAGTGGCTTCCACTTACGAGTTTCAGCGTGGATTTTCACATTTTTTATAAACTTTTAAAAAACAATTATAATTAATAGCAGAAAAAATCGTGAAGTAGTGAAGACGCGATAATCAAGGGATTACTGTAGAAGTTTAATGTCTTGATTGAAAGAGTTGTTGTTTTTTCTAACCACAGTCTATTCTTATCTGGTGTCATCAGAGAAAAATAGTTTATAATACAGCTTTATTATGTAATGATTCATCAACTTAGTTGTTATTATTTCCAAGTAGTATTCAAACCCCATGTTATGTTGCAAGTTCCTCCTCTTAGAAGTCATGGAGGGGTTTGAAATTTTCATCATAGGTGCATGTCCAATGTGAGAGAGCTGATCTGAAAATGAAAATAAAACAATACAACGTATGACAGCTTGTATAATACTGGTGCAAATATATCAGCACCTCTCAATCAGCTAGAATTCTGACCTTCAAAGACCTGTTAGTCCGCCTTTAAAAGTCCACATCCATTCCATGTATTATCCTCAATCAGATGTACTAGTTTGCAGAGGGTAGTTGCAAAAATACACCTGCCTACTGGATACAATCAGTAAGGATCAAACTTGTAACATTGCCAATATCAAAGAGCTGTCCAAACTCAACAGAGACAAAATTGTAAAGACAGAGAAATTACCAAGCAGTTTGGTGTAAAAAGGTCCACTACTGGAGCAATCATGAGAAAATAGAAGAAGCTAAACATGACGGTCAATCTCAATCAGAGTGATGCTGCATGTAAGATATCACCTCATAGGATCTCAATGATCCTAGGAAAGGGGAGAAATCAGACCAGAACTATACAAGAGGACTTGCTCCATGACCTGAAAAGAACTGGGACCACTGTTTCCATGAAATCATGCATGGCATGAAAGGTTCCCCGCCTTGAACCAGCACATGTGAAGGTTTGTCTTAAGTATGTCAATGATCATTTGGATAATACAGAAGAGTCACGTGAGAAGGTTTCGTGGTCAGATGAGACCAAAATGGAACTTTTTGTTCGTATTCACGAATCATTTTTGGAGGAAGAAGAATGACGAGTACACCATTCTTACTATGAAGCATGGGGGTGTAGCATCATGCTTTGGGGTTGTTTTTGTCTTCCACACCGGGTCATGCATTGTGAGAATTTGGGGAACAACAAACATTTGAGCTCTGTAATTGCATACAAAGGCTACTGCACAAAAAATATTGGTTTTCTAAGATGTTCAAATACTTATTTGCAGCTGTATCACACAAATGATTTGTTTAAAGAAATCATACATTGTGATTTCTGGATTTTCTTTTGAGATAATCTCTCTCATAGTGGACATGCACCTACGATGAAAATTTCAGACAACTCGATGATTTTTAAGTGGGGGAACTTGCGATAAAGCGGGTTATTCAAATATTTATTGAACACACTGTATATATAAAGACAAGTGCTTAGCACGTCAGCCTCACAGTTCTGTGGTCGTGGGTTCGATCCAAGGTCAGTCCTCACTGTGTGGAGTTTGCATGTACTCTGGTATTCTCCCACATCCCAAAAACATGCATGGTAGGCTAGTTGAACACTCTAAGTTGCCCCTAGTGAGTGTGAGTATGAACGGTTGATTGTCCATCTTCTTGTGCCCTGCAATGGGCTGGCCAGCACTTCAGGGTTTCCCGTGCCTGGTGCCGAAGTCAGCTGAGATAGGCTCCCGCATCCCGTGCGACCATTGTGATGATAAGCGGTACAGAAAATGAATGAATGATGAATTATGGATTTCATGTTTTCGTGACTGCAATTTTTTTTGTGCAAGTACTTGTACATACAGTCAGTAGAAATTGGATTGGATTGGATAACTTTATTCATCCCGTATTCGGGAAATTTAGTTGTGACAATAGCAAGAAAAGGCATAGTTATAAGTTAGACAGTACAGTCGCAAAGGTTGCTGAACAACAAAGCAAAAGCACAAAGTACAAAGCAAATCAAAGTTAATGGGATCATTAAGAATCACCAAATCAAATAATTAAGACAGAAAAGCAGCAAAAACACAAAACGAGCAAGAGTGGACGGAGCTACCACCACTGGCTGCCACTTGAACGGCGCCATTTTGGTTGCGGTAGCAAAGACGGATACAGACTCAAAAGATGTAAAGTTGGACAAAAACTGGAACCACACACAGGAAGTCTTCCACAAGATGGGGAACTTCTGCAGACTGTGACCGAGGTAGAGAATATGCAGAGTCACTCTTCCAAGCTTATCCGCACAGTTCCTCAGTAATCTGGAGCTGAAGACAACAGTGGCAGAGTAGAGCCCCTCGACTCCGTTGCTGGTAAGTGCCGACAGCTCTTCCATCATATCCCATGATGGAACGGTTGGTCAGAAGTGTTGCCTCTTCTCCCGGCACTTTTGTCCAGCTCCAAATCTCCGGCGGCACCGAGGTGTTGCTTCTTCTGCTGCGTATTGTAACAGCTAGTCCCATGTGTGTGACAGTGTAGGCGTGGCTGAATGGTTCCAAAAAAGAAGTAGCCGAAAGAAGCCAGGTTAACAGAACAAGGAAAGTTGTAAAAACATTAAAGTAAAAAGTATAAAGTACAAAATAAAGTAAAAAAGGAATGTGTTAAGAAATATTACAATGTAATTAAAAAAAAGATAGCAGGGCTCTAAAACACAAAAAACATAAGAGTGTACAGAGCTACTGCCACTGGCTCCCGCGTGAACGGCGCCATCTTGGCGTAAATGCTATAAAAGCTATATTTTATGCCCTGGGAGAACAAAGTGTTCAATGGTGGTATTTACTGGTCCATGTACACACAAGCCCAGTTCTGCCTTTTGGCTTTGCCAATCCTGTAAGTGTCTGGACTGAATGGAGACCCCATGGTTGTGGGAAAACTGTGTTACCATCAGATGGAACTTCTGTGTCACCATCGCTCTTATCTTTAATCTTTTGTTTTGTCTCGCTGACAGAGACTTCGTCAGAAGGGAGAGACCCCAGAAGCAATAATGGGATGTATCTTATTTCAGGTAGCCACGCCATAATGGCAGTACCTCAAGTACCGTTTTTCATTTTTTAAAAAAATAAATACAGCATTGAATTATAACATACGCGGCCAGACAGGCAAGTGGTTAGCGCATGATCCTCACAGTTCTGAGGTGTAGGGTTCGATCTCGGCTCGGTTCTCACTGTGAGGAGTTTGCATGTATTCCCCGGGCTTGTGTGGGTTTTCTCCAGGTACTCTGGTTTCCTCCCACATCCCAAAAGCTTGCAGCGTATGGTTGGTGAACACCCTAAATTGCCCTTAGCTGTGAGTGAGAGCCTAAATTGTTGTCTGTCTCCTTGTTAGCTTGGTTAGGCTCCAGCATCCACCATGACCCTTGTGAGGATAAGCGGTTCATAAAATGAATAGTAAATGAATAAATATTATGGTTAAAAGCAGCTTAAGTGAGTCAGAATTTAAAACGCTACAAGGGATTTTATTTTTACATGGGACGCAAAACAATATAGCCAATAGACTAAGTTGCTTAGATGCTTTTATTTTATCTAGCTTACAGAAACATTCTTAAACAATTTGGAAAATGAAAAATATACTTGGGAAAAGGTTGGTATTCAAACATCCTTGAGGCGGCCTGGTGGCGCGAGTGGTTAGTGCGTCGGCCTCACAGCTCTGGGGTCCTGGATTCAAATCCCGGTCATGTCCATCTGTGTGGAGTTGGCATTTTCTCTCCGGGCGTGCGGGCCTGAATGTTGTTCAGGATCTTGCCAAGTTCAGCCTAATGAGGATAAAGTGATTCAGAAAATGAGATGAGATGAAATGTCCTTGTAAGTGTGGTATCTGTTTCATGAACAACTCCTGTCTTCTGTAAGTGTGTATTTTACACATTTATATCTAAGCAACAAATAAAAAAATCCAACTTTGTTTTATAACATGAGGTCCTCGCGATTACTCACAATCAATTGCAATATCATATTGTGGAATCCAAAAATATACTCAAAGATAGTGGTTGCAAGTGACTGGCAATCGAGGTGTACCCTGCCTCCTGCCTATCGTCAGCTGGAATAGGCCCCAGCACCCATGTGACCCTCATGAGGATAAGCAGTACAGATAAGCGATGGATAATATCTAGCGTACGGTGGCATGGTGGTTGACCGGGTAGCATTTCTTTTCCAAGGGTTCCAAGATCCAGGATTCAGACATCGATCCAGCCTTCCGTTGTGGAATTGCATTTTATATCAGCCTACAAGGGTTTTCTCCAGTACTTCGAGTTAATGCCATAACCCTAAAACATGATTCTAAAGCCTCAGTGTCACCGGCACTGAGGCAATCAGACAGACGTTCTCGAACAGACTGAATTTAAATCGATCATAATCATTGTGTTCAGTTATGCCCGAATGCTAACGTTAACACGGCACTTAACCTCCTGCTAGCGGCTGTTAACAAACAACAGCTTGCTCACCCCGATGGAGTTTTTATTGTCGCTGGTGATTTCAACAAGGCGTGTTTAAAGACTGTTTTACCTAAGTTCATTCAATACGTAAATTGTAATACTAGAGGAGACAAAACTCTTGACCATGTCTATTCTAACATCAAACATGCTTATAAAGCCACTTCCCTACCTCACCTAGCTGGATCAGATCACCTCTGCCTATCTCTCACCCCCGCTTACACTCCACTCCGGAGGCAAACAACGCCACAAATAAAGACAATAAAAACTTGGCCCGACAACGCACTCTCTCAGCTGCAGGACTGCTTTTCCCGCACCAACTGGGAACTTTTTGTACACGACAACCTCCAGGACTACACGGACTCTGTTCTTTCTTACATAAAAAACTGCATCGACAACGTCACTATAGATAAACGAATACGGGTTTTTCCTAACCAAAAACCCTGGATGACCAATGAGACACAGGCACTCATCAAATGCCGAAATTCCGCCTTTAGATCAGGGGACAAGATAAAATATAGCGCTGCCAGAGCTGAGCTGAAAAGAGGCATTAAAAAGGCCAAGTCAGCATATACCAAAAAAATTGAGGAGCACTTCACAGAAAATAACCCAAAGAAGATGTGGCAAGGAATACGACATATTACCAACTACAACAACAATACTATGTCTGTTAATGCAGATGCCTCACTAGCGGAGAATTTGAACCGTTTCTTTGCCCGCTTTGAGACTGACAAATCAGGCCCAGTCTCAACACCCCCACCACCACCCTGCAGCAATACACTGACGTTCCGGGAACAGGAAGTGAGACTGGTAATGTGGTCTGTGAACACCAGGAAGGCTGCGGGCCCTGACGGAGTACCTGGGAAGGTGCTCAAAGCCTGTGCTGACCAGCTGGCTGGAGTCTTCACAAATATTTTCAATTGTTCCCTGCAACTATCCATCATTCCATCTTGTCTGAAATCTGCCACCATCATCCCTGTCCCCAAAAAGCCAACCATTGGCAGCATGAATGATTATAGGCCTGTTGCCCTCACGCCTGTGATCATGAAGTGCTTTGAAAAGTTGGTAGCCCGCCATATCAGGAATACAATCTCTCCCTCAATTGACCCTCACCAGTTTGCTTATAGGGCAAACAGGTCCACTGATGATGCTATTGCCATTGCTCTTCATACAGCACTGAGCCATCTGGAACACCCTGGGAACTACGTGAGGATGCTCTTCATTGACTACAGCTCAGCCTTCAATACCATAAAACCGGACATTCTGACTGACAAACTCTCCCACCTTGGACTATCCTCTTCAATCTGCTGCTGGATAAAGGACTTCTTGACCAACCGACCACAGACTGTTAGACTTGGTCCCCACCTCTCTTCCTCCATTACACTAAGCACTGGCTCCCCTCAAGGCTGTGTACTGAGTCCTCTTCTGTACTCCCTGTACACCTACGACTGTGCACCCACCCACCAGTCTAACGCCATCATCAAATTCGCTGACGACACCACTGTGGTCGGACTCATCTCAGGAGGGGATGAGTCGGCTTACAGAGATGAGGTCAACAATTTGTCTTCGTGGTGCTCGGTGAACAATCTCACACTGAACACCACGAAAACTAAAGAAATAATCTTGGACTTTCGCAAACACGGCACAGATCTGGCCCCACTCCTCATAAATGGAGTATGTGTAGACAGGGTCCAGTCCTTTAAATTCCTGGGGGTCCACGTCACGGACAAGCTCTCATGGTCTACAAACACCACGGCAGTGGTGAAGAAGGCTCAGACACGACTCCATTTCCTCAGGGTACTTAGGAAGAACAACTTGGGCTCCAATCTTCTGAGAACCTTCTATAGAACCACTGTAGAGAGCATCCTGGCGTACGGCATCACAGTGTGGTACGCTGGAAGCACGGCGGCAGACAAAAAGGCCATGCAGAAAGTGATTAACACTGCCCAGAGGATTGTCGGCTGCTCTCTGCCCTCACTTGAAGACATTGCCAGCCCGCGTTACCTCAGCAGAGCCAAGCACATCATAGGGGACCCTTACCACCCTGGTCACAATCTGTTCCAGCTGCTGCCCTCTGGCAGACGCTATAGGTCCCACAAAGCTCGGACAAATAGGCTTAAGGACAGTTTTTTCCCCACATCCATCAGACATCTAAACTCGCGCTAACATACACACATTCCCTTCTGCGGCATATGAATAGATGTTTTGGTTGGTGATCTGCCTCCTACTAGCTGACTTGAAGGAAGGTAAGTGGCAGACAGGGTGCGGTAATCGAGAGGTAAGCGACCTGTATGTAATCGAGAGGTAAGCGACCTGTATCCACAACAGCGGAATGACAAATTCGTCGTAACTTACACTTATTTAGGTCTTTTGCCGATTAAACGTAGCTTATGGAGAAGCACCATCAATTTCGTCACACGCAGTTTCTGCGTGTGATGACAAGTAGGCTTTTTTGTGTTGTGGTAATGACGACATGGCCTATGTCCGATTATTATTATTATTATTATTATATTATACAGCCCACGTTTACTTTCTGATGAGTCGCTACACTACCTGTCGGAGAAGACACTCAAGGCTTCAAAATGCAATTATTTAGCATAACGTAAATCAAGCAGCAGGAGAAACTACCTGGCCACATAACAAATATCTGGCTTACTTTCATAAAGAACTCAATGTGTTGAAATGTTTTTCATTTGATAATTATGCATGGATTCAATTTAAGATTAAAAAGTTTTTTTTATACATTCCCAATGCAGTCAATATTGGTCGTGGAGAATGTATGGAGGTATCCAATAGCCAACAGACACATCTGTTCTATGATGAATGCTAAGTAACTCCACTATAAGTGTAGATAGTTGTTTGACTAGCAACCAGTTAACGTTGTACAAGTTTCTTACTCAAAGTCAGTTGCAAAAGATTCTGAATTGATGCGAAGCATAGCTCTATAATGAGGCACCCACTTCTAAATTTAATCTATAATGAGAATCAGATAAATGCCTCTATATTCTGAATTTAGTACACAATTAAAATAATGAATTGCGTTAATTGTAGTGGCTATAACAAAAAAAATAGAACGTGTTGGTGTCAGGACTCTCAACTTCATCTCAGGTGTGTGGAGGTGGGCGTAGCTCCCTGTATCGCACCTGCGTTCCATGTCATCAGCACAGCAATTAAACACAGGCCAGCCAAGAGAAAGATGTCGATATATTTCCTTGCCAGTTTGTCATCGCTTGCCTTTGTTCGTGTATTTAGTCTTTTTTATTTGTTGTCATTTTACCATTCTCTTGTAGCGCCTTGTCACAGACCCTTTTTGTTCATTCCTTTTGGTATGTTTTGATTGGAATAAATCTTGTAACACGACTCATTGGTCCAAGTTGGCTGCTTTCGGGTCAACACGTACGTACATTCACTCCCACTGACTGTAATAACGATTACATGTCTAGTTGTTTAGAATGGTTTTACACAATTTTAGTGTAGTGATATAGGCATTTCATAATAATTATGATATCAACTAAATATTTTAAATATAAAGGGCAAGAATATTTTTTGGGGGGCATGATAAATTCCATGTCAGCAATTCAGCAATTCATTCAGCCTGGCTTGTTCTCTTTCCCTTTGTAAGCAAACTAGCTCTCTCTGTGGGAGAGGGCACTCAAGCAATGCTGTCATTTATTGCGGGTTTTCTGGGAAATATGGTCCTAAAACTGTTATTATGACAGGCCTAAAATGAACGTTGGAATATAAAATAGCAATTTAATAGCAATATTAAGATTCTAGTATTATAGAGTAAATATCAAGAGGGTAATACTTTACCAATTTGTTTTATATTTTACATTCTCTTGTCAGAACTGCTCCAATTCACAAATGTTTACAGCCTTTCTGCCCTGCATCATTAACCCTTTGTAGCTTTAGGGCTAATAACACGAACCTAAGTGTCCATGGCTCAGATCCCCTGAATAGGGAGATCATTAAGGAAGAGTGTCAGGGTTATCACTCATGTCAAATTCCTTTGCAAAGTGGCCACTTTGTTTTGGAAAGAGATCCGGCTTTGTCACGCCTTGGTACTCACTCATTCCCCTTGAGTAAAAATAAGAGCCCAAGACATCAGAACAAAATGATCTAGGAGAAGAACAACAATAAGAAATGAATCACATTGCGATTATAACAACAAGAGCAAAATCCACAGAAATTAAGTCAACATATTAAAGACAGGACGGCCCGGTGGAGCGAGTGGTTAGCGCATCGGCCTCACAGCTCTGGGGTCCTGGTTCAAATCCAGGTTATGTCTATATGTATGGAGTTTGCATGTTCTCCCCAAGCCTGCGTGGGTTTACTCCGGGTACTCCGGTTTCCACCCACATTCCAAAAACATGCATGGTAGGCTGATTGGACACTCTAAATTGCCACTAGGTATGGGTGTGATTGGGCATGGTTGTCTGCTCCAGCACCCCCACGACCCTAATGAGGATAAAGCGGTTGAGAAAATGCTGATAATGTTAAAAAGAAAAAAAAACCTTCTGAAAATGTTATCATTTTCATTATCAAGCATTTAAATTTGTAAGGGAGTCTTCACAAGTTGATTCATTTATTTTCTGAACCGCTTATCCTCACAAGGGTCATGGGGGTGCTGGGAACCTATCCCATCTCTGAACTGGTGGCCACCCAATTGCAGGGCACAAGGAGACGGACAACTGTATATGCTCACACTCACACTTTGTGTTCAAACAGCCAACCTTGCATGTTTTTGGGATGTGGGAGGAAACCGGAGTACCCAGAGAAAACCCACATAAACCCAGGGAAAACATGCAAACTCCACTCAGTGAGGACCGATCCGGGATCAAAGACTGTGAGGCCAAGGTGCTAGCCACTTGGTCGCCGATGTTAAACATAAACATTCAAAATTAATTGACTGGTAACTCTCATAAACTTTAAATTCTTCTTGAAATTTGGGAATATAAATGCAAAAATGAGAAAATATTGTAATAAGATGTGCATTTAAGAAAAATAGTTGAAAGTTCAAATGTACAAAGTATAAAACGTCTTTGAATGGATCACAGGAAAGAAAATTTGTTTAATACAGTTTGTTGAAAAGTTCTGCTGCATATTGTACTATTGTATTGTGAATATCTGGAATTATTTCCAAAATAATTTGCTGTAACTGACTACTCTTTTCTTTCCTTCTTCTGCCAGAAATTGGAAAAAACACCAGATCTGTCAACGCCCACTTTAATCCAACCGAGAAAAGTAGGATCATGTTGCTGGGGTGGAAAATTGTTTACCAGAGCTTTGACACGTGACATTTAGGATTGTAGACTTTGACAATGGATTACAACATTTGTTTTCAATTTCAACACAAGCAATTGTTATAACAAAGAGGACAAAAAAACTAAGTTTTAACTAAACCTTTGGGTTTTGCATTATATTTGACACCTCTATCAGCTACATGGGAAGAGACCAACGTTAGAGGCAATTTGAAAAAGGGATTTAAGTGGAATTCTACTTCACAACATACTCAAACATGCTATATTAATAAATGCTGATATCACATAATTTAAGGAATAATAAAGAGAAGAGCTCTAGAAAGGTTCTCCATCCTTGTGAACATTTATACATAAGTGCCGCCACCGTGACCGGACGTTTCGTCGAAAGACGTTTGGTCCCCGGACGTTTGGTCCCTGGACGTTTGGTCCCCGGACGTTTGTTATAACGGACGGGCCGTCCACCGGACATTTGGTCGCCGGGTTCGCTCGCTGTCAAATTATGAGAGAGAGAGAGAGAGAGAGAGAGACAGAGAGTTTACTGTTGAAAGCGAGCCATCAGGTAATCTCTTGCTCTCAAAATTATAATCATGAGAGAGAGAGAGAGAGAGAGAGAGAGAGAGAGAGAGAGAGAGAGAGAGAGAGAGAGAGAGAGAGAGAGAGAGTCCGTTCTACCAAACGTCCGGTCGACGCCCCGTCCGTTCTACCAAACGTCCGGTCGACCAAACGTCGGGGGACCAAACGTCCGGGTACCAAACGTCGGGGGACCAAACGTCCGGGTACCAAACGTCTTTCAAAGAAACGTCCGAGTGCCCCCCAAACCTGTGATTCTCTACACGGATTCAATGTCTACAACAGGTAGTAAAACATGGATTTTGAATAATAACAACATGACTGTGTGCATGTGATTTGGAAAAGTGATGAATCATTCTGAAATATATAATAAACATTTTTTTTAAACTCAAAAGATTTGACTTCTTATTTATTTAATTTGTTAACGTTTTACTTCTTCTAAAATGTGACAAAACCTGGCATTTCAATAGGAGTGTCTCTGCTTTTTCAATCACTGTTATGATACAGCCCTAAAGACCTTACACACACTGTAAATCAGAGGGCTTACATGGCTTTACACTCGGTACTGGTCTGGAGCCAAATGCTGCTGCCAGCATCTCATCAGCCAATGTTTCAACTGGCAGTGTCTCAATAGTTCATCATTTGACCACCAGCCTGTTAAAACGTACCAGTGTGTAAAAAGGTGTTAATGCATGTATCTCCTTTTAAAATGGCAATGTGTGAGGAAATATCTATCCATTTTCAAGTGTGCTGGAGACTATCCCAGCTAAGCATGGGCAGGCACCGTGGTATACTCTGAATTAGTTGCCAGGCAATCCAAGGACAAACAGTCTTTTAAATTCATATTCATAGCAGAGTGGAGTCTACAATTAGCTTGCATGACTTGCCTGTTTTTGGGACATTGGAGGATATTGGGGTTATACCGAGAAAGCCGGCGCAGACGTGCCAACTGGAGTACCCGAAGAATACTCACACAGGAGAGAATATGCAAACTCCACACAGGTGGACCGACCTGGATTCGAACCCAGGACCCCAGAGCTGTGAGGCCGACATGCTAACCACTCATCCCCGGCCCGCCTATTTGTATTTATGTTGTGGCTATTTGCACTGGTGCTTTGGCCAATTTGCAGTTGTGCTTTTCTTTCGTGTTTTGAAACAGCGTTCGTGTTGGGGCAATTTTCTTCCATACTTTTTTTTCTTTTTTGCAAAGCATGCAGTTTGCCTGACAATTCTCGGCCTCTGTAGTTTTTTATGCTTGTTTCCTGCAATTGGGGGGGACCTATTACAATAACTATTGCAAGTTCAGTCACCCTCATTAATATAAGCAGCTCGGAAGATGAATGAATATATTGTGCTATACAAATACCTATGCTGTGCCCAATGGGGAGAAACAGTACAAATATGGATGTGCAGTTTTACAGACTTGTTTCTATGCGTCAGTGCAAGGTCTAACCTGCCTGTCATCCGAGTCAGTCAGATGCAATGGGCTTCAGATGTCCCATGACCCTGAGCATGACGAGTAATATTCAACATAGAGGGATCAACTTTGTTGCCAGGTAACCGCTTGAAGCCAACATATAACAGCATGCGTGAGTGCCCTTAGAGCTGCGTCTCCCAACCTTTTTTTTAGCTGCGGCACACTTTTTTTCCATTTAAAAAATCTCAAGGGACATCACCATCTGAAGCATTTAAAAAATCACCATCTGAAAATCTTTTCATTGAAAACTTTGTCGCCTATATTAACAATAGTCATTTTCATCAAAGTTTTATCAGCAGGAATGACATAAACCCCCTCTGAATTAGCTAATGTCACAAAAAGTTGATGTTTGCGGACCCTGAACAACTTCCTGTTCGAGTGATGCAAAAATAAGTAGTAGTGTAATGCTTTTCTCCAAATATTCCTTAAATCTCCTAATATTAAGAAAAAAAAACAATGTGCTCACACTAATTAAGCCGACAAAAGTTAATGCCCTAGAAACCAAACAACTTCCAGTTCAGGTTAGATAAAAATAAGCAACAAAATAAATGACTGTTTCACAATTTGAATCTTGTATAGTATAATCTATAATTTAACGTTCATGTTTTGATTTTAACCTTGTAATAGTTCAATTTTAATCTCTTTATATTCATATTCATTTTTCTTTCTGAATATTACATTGTATGATTTCTTGCAATTTCCCGCGGCACACTTGACCATTGCTCACGGGACAGTGGTTGGGAAACACTGCCTTAGAGAATACATTTAATTGCGAATCTCTTGTGACTGGCAGCATCAAAGCACTGAGCAATTTCTGATTAGCTTTTGTCTTAGTACTGTAATTATACACAAAAAACACCCAAAGACAGAGGGATGCTACCCTCTCGTCTACCGGGGTAAAACCCAACACACAGGCACCAAGCCGGGCAATAAGTATGCCCACACCCGCTCGGCCCCCCTCAGAGCGACTCCGGAGTGGAAGAGTGTCCAACCACCCTCGAGAGGAGTGGTACATGAACCCAAGCTGTGCATGGAGGTAAGCCCGACTACATCGAGCTGGAATGTCTCAGCTGTTGTTGCACCCGACCTCTTTGGTGTCTCTCACAGGTGGTGAGCCCATGTGAAGGGGAACCCACGTCATCTCTTCGGCTTATGCCTGGCCGGGCCCCATGGGTGTAGGCCCGACCACCATGCCCTCACCATTGTGCCCCTTCTCCAGGCCTGACTCCAGAGTGGGGCCCCGGTGACCCACATCCGGGCTGCAGAATATGTTGTTTAATAGTCCTTCTCATCTCAAGAGGTCTTCTGAGCCATTCTTTGTCTGATCCCTCACCTCAGACTAGTTTGCCATGACCCTGCCAGCAGCACAAGGCCCCAGACAACATAGCTCCGAGGACCACCAGGACACACAAACCCCAGCACCACGATAAAGTGATTCTTTGTATATTAATATATCACACAAAAGGATGACCAAAATATGTGATTTGACACATCTTTACAGGTCGCTGCATGAACACAATTGATGCATCATGCTCAACGCAATGGGTAGTGGCTCTGTGACAAATATATATTTTTTATTTGAGGCAAAACATTCACTTTTACTTAAAGATTTTGTGTGTTTGAGGAAAAAAAAAGATTCACTCACCATCAATAAATAGTTCTTATTGAAAAAATCACAATCACTAAAACTTCAAGGCCCAGTTTCTGTTCATTTGCCAAAGATTTTGCGACATAAACTATATTATAACTAATATACAAATATTTTGGATAGAGTTTGAACACATTTGACAGACACTGTACTTAAACAATAATATATTGTATTTAATCAGGTAAATGTTTTTTTTATTAAACTTGCGTTTGATAGTAGACGACAAATTATGTTGAACATTTCTTACTAGTTTTAAATTATAATAAACATATCTTTGACAGTTACATTCAGAATGTTATCTTGAAAAAGAAGACTGTGTATTTCATCTATATCATGTGCAGGTATATATTACAGTGGGTAACAAACTAATGTGGACGATTTCCGAGTAGGTCCTAAAAGATTGTTTCAAACAGAATGGGAAAATTCTACACTCACGCACAGTTTCTGGGATCGAGCAGTGTCAGACAGAAATGTATAAATGATGGACAGATTGTGGGAGGACCGGGCCCAACATCGGCATCTACGTTGATGATCCGCAGTCTTGCTGTCTCCGTTCTCCTTTTGGTTGTTGAACTCTTTCTGTAATTCTCCTGCCTTCCTTCTTGGGTTCTATTCTCTGCTAAAAATATTGAGTATTATTCACAAACATTCTTAAGAAAAAAGGTATTACACTTTGCAGCTCCTTTCGAGCAGAACAACTCATTAGCCACTGGTTGTTTGCTTCCGAACACCCTACACATTACCCACAAACATTTTGAATTAAGCTAAATTTTATCTTTTACTGGTCATTGTACTAAATTAGATCATTTAAAATTCCATCTGTAACAGTTTAATCATCATAAAACTTGTCACAAATGTTCTGCTTTTTCTCAGGCCAGAAAGACACATTTTCAATCAGCGCAGATGGAATTCTCCATGTGTTCCTAATGACTAGTCCAAGCCTGGTTGTATATTTTCAGAAAATATTTAAAAGTTAGGTTCTGCTATCTTGGTACATAGTTCCTATTTTCTTCACACTATCAAGCAAAGATTGTTTTTACCGGCACATGCAGGACAATCTACACATTGCCTTGTTGCCTTGAACAAAGATGGCAGCAACACTTGGCCCCTGAGAATTGCATGTTGCCCCTTCTTGGCCCCTGTTTCTGAAAAGACTTTGAGCCACCGATGATTGCTGTGTGACCATTCAGTCATTATGTCAACATGTACTCGCTAGTACAGCACTAGAAAGCTTGACATGATCATCAATCCTGGTTGTGATGACATGAAAAATTGAACAACAGCTGCAATCAAAATGGGGTGACATGATGAAGCGCTTCTAAGAGGAATTTTTATACTCGCTTAATGTTGTTGTGCTGTCGTTTTTGGCCACATTTGAGCACTTGACAGGACTTGACATGATATAAAACTTCAGATACTTTTCAATGCAGTTTTCCAAGCTTGATTTTTTTCATATTTGTTTTTCACATATAAAAATAATGATGATTATTAATAATGGTGATTTTGGTGAGTTCTTTTTGGTCACTATATAGACTAAGCGGGTGGCCCAGTGGAGCGAGTGGTTAATGCGACGGCATTCCCAGCTCTGGGGTCCTGGGTTCGAACCCAGGTAGGCCTACTTGTGTGTTGCTGAAGCTTATCCCAGCTGACTTCAGGCACCAGGCGGGGGACACCCTGAGTTGAAACTTGAAAACATAACATTAAATAACAAACATAACAAAATATTCAGGCAATGCTAAAAATTAATTAAAAAAAATCGACTTGCACACACACTTGAATTTATTCCTTTGTAAAACCTTAAATTTGATGAAAATGAGAGCAACATGAGTCCTACTTTTGTCACCCACCCATCCAAAAACTAGAATACTCCTTTATTTTCTAAGAGGCAAGTAGATCTATTAGCAAGCCGTGTCTCTGCTGTGTATTCTCATTTGTCCGCCTGTGATTACGGCAACCCAACGTTTTTTCCCCTTATGGTCACCCTCATTCAGGTATCTGAGACTCGCTTGGGGCAGTGATTGAACACACAGGAACTTAACTACTTGAAAGTCAGGAAGGGCTTTCCCCACTTATGTGTTGATTGATAAATGGTAGTCAAGCCCTATTGACTCAGAGCCAGATTTTCCTTCCTGTAAATGTGGTTACACAGTGGACAGAGGCACACAACTAAATCTCTCCACTGTTCTGTCCTGGTCTGTCTTTCTTACTTCTGCGTTCCATTTCTCCCACATCCAACAGTGTCACCTTTGTCTACAAATACACTCCTGATCTACAATGACTAATGTTACTCTTTTCAAGGAGAGCACATTAGTATGATGGATTAATAGAGAAAAGTGTTGACTGCAAGTTGTGATTCCAAGGAATTTCAAGGCACACAATACTTTACATATAAATCTATGTTTTACATCAAGATCACGAGCAATTAGGTAAAAAAACATCATTTAATAATAACACTTTGACCAGTGGGTGTCCAAAGGCTCGCAAAACAAAATTTTAACACTCAAGACAGGAGAAAATTATTTTCATGTCACTCTGTGTGCTTCAATTAATGTCCCTTCTTTTAATCTGCTGTGACTTCATCCTGCATCCTGCACGACCGCAAAATGAATGCACACATGCATTATGATGAATAAAGATAGAATTTGATGAAGGAGTTTTCCATAGTACAATAATAGGCATCAGATGGATAGATGTTGATGCGACTGCTTTAATCTCTCGGGACGGGACGGATCCCCTCGTCCAACCCTGTCCATACCTAGTATATGGTGTAGAGCGTCCCTATTTGTGCTGTCGAGTGTACTAATTTTAATGTTTTTAATGTCTGTTTTTTTCCATATCTGCCATTCCTGTTCGTTTGAAGGGGACTGAAAGGCTGCATTTTTTTCACCCTTCTCAACCCAATGTTTCACTTTCACACTGATTCAGGAGCTCCGTCAATGGCGAATCGGTAGGCATCCTGACTTTATTGTAAATGTATATATGTATGTCATAACTGTCCGGCTGGACTGTAGCTGGAATACATATCATTGTACAATGTACAATATACAGTATGTATATGAATGTATGTATGTACAAGGACAATAAAGATTTCAATTCAATATTCATTGGCATTCGTCTCTTGAAACTTACGATTTATATCTGGGGAGTACAACTCTACAGTTTTGGCCTTAGGGAGGATGGTAAGTGAACTGTAGATTACACAATAATACACCACAGGCAGAAATGGACTCCCTCTGTATCGCCATTTCTTTAAATCAAGGTGCACTCTAAGCTCTCTCCTTCCTCAGGCGTTTTCCACGAACCATTTTTCTCCAGATAACATTTTTTTTCTTCTTAGGCAATGACATTATATAAAGTTGTTTACGACAGAAAGCACCTCATGTATTTAGTGATTCATCACCTGTTTGGTGGAGAAGACTGCACAAGCACCTGGTAACTTGTTTCTAAGTATCAGGTATAAAAAGTTATTTGCCAATGTTTAAGGTGAACAATAGCTCAGTGTAAAGTACAAGCACATGGCAGGTTGATTTACAGAAAAAATACTTTGTAGAAATTTCTGTGACCTGTAGTGTATGTTTGGTAAATTACATTTTTACTATCCAAAAGTAAATCAGGCTTTTTGTCAATAGAGTTATTTTATTTTTTTGTTATATAACAAATACATTAAAATAATAACATAATATATAATACATAATATTGAATTATTAGAATTAAGTAATTCTTGTTTTATTCAAAAAGTGAAGCAAATTTATCTTCAAAGTGAATAATTTTTAGTTTTTCGCCAAAAGCTCAATTTGCATAAAATTATATTATTTAATCTCAATTTCTCACATTTTTTGTTGTTGTTGTTGTTGTCCTGGCCCTTTTCGTATCCACTGACTTTACTATATCCATGTGTATCATCTTTTAGAATTCATGTCCCATCTATCAACACCCTTTTCTTGCTCTGTAAAAAGTTAACAATTTTACCAGACCAGCATTACACATTTAGGATCCCCATCATATATATATAGATACAAAGTTGCCTGTCTAAAGAGCTAAATTTCATAACCCAATGCAATAAACATGACAGGCTTTAAAAAGGTCTCATAATACTCTAAAATAGGAAAGTGCTGCCGATGGGACTCTGTTCAATATGATAGGCACAATATAACAGAATATTCTATTTAACAAAGGTTTCAAATGAAAAACATTGGATTAAATCATCACCCGTCAATAATTCAGTGTTTCATTGTCTGTTTTGCATTAACCATAAATTCCCACTGAGCTCACATTTGCCATAAACTGTCATGAGCAATATCTTGCTTGACAAAAAAGGAGAATAAAATATGCTGCGTATCTTGACAAGATAGAATCACAGCTATATATACTAAACTTGAGAGTTGCAGCGATCTCTAATTGCATACACTTTCTTTGAATGGCCTTGACTTCAGCGCAAGTCAAGACTGAACTGTTATTCTTAGAGGTCGGAGTGAGAACGTGACATTTTGTATGTCATTAAACTATCAATTTCTTTGACTACTACATTTTTTATATGTTTAACAAATTATGCATGCACATAATTATTCACCTGGAGTCGGATGCCAATATAACTATTTAAGCATTCAATGGCATACAATCAGGAACCGAAATAACATTTGGAGGGTTTTGATTACCCGGAATCTAAACGTGGCCAAGAGATTTGTTTGAGTTTCGTCGTGTAAATGTTTTTCTAGACTACAATCAGAATCAAGCTGGCCAAATACGGTACTGATGAAATAGTTCGGCTGTGTGGATATTATTGTTGCCACACTAGCTTGAAGAAGTTAATTTTGGATTTTGGGGTGTGTTAAACAGAGTGGAAGTCATTTAATCATGCTGAGACTGTTAGAGTGAAGATTTTCCAAAGCTATAAAAAGAGGTGTGGAGATGTTTAGCCTTTATTATTATTGATTAACAGAATGTGAGAAAATAGATAGCTAGTTGCTCTTCTTGTTACTTCTTCACACATTTAGATAATATTCATTTCTATAAGTTGCTCATAGATAAGAGGGTTATCAGCAAATTTTGTTCATTTTATTCACAGGAAACAGAATGATCAATGTGAGCATTGTACAACCATATGAAATTAAAGTAATTTACTAGCACCTATTTTGGTAAAAATGCTTTCCAGAATTTTTTTAAATAACTTAATTTAATGACTGTCTCCTTGTGCCCTGCCATTGGCTGGCCACCAATTCAAGGTTTTCCCCCGGCTGGTGCCCGTATTTAGCTTGGATAGGCTCCAGCACCCCCGCGATCCATGTGAGGATAAGCGGCTAAGAAAATGAATGAATGAATTTAATTAAAAGGACCCACAAAATACTCAGAACAATGTGAAAGTGCTTATGGTTTGCTCAAAGATCAAACAACACTCAGTACAAGAGGTCTTGAACTTTTCTGAGAAAAGTTTAAAATACAAAACAAACCAAAAAAAACTCATTTAAGTCAGTAACTCAATTGAATGATGATTGCAAACATCGACTACATCGAAAATTACCCTGGAATTCTTATTTGTAGCCTAACACTCCTGCACTGGTGCTTATTCTTTTACTCCATTTTTGGAAGTCTTACATATGGTACCTTCCACATTTAGACGTATCCAGTGTGATTCTTACTAAAACTGCATACTCTGCCAATAAAGTTCCATGTTTTGATATAATAACCTGCTTTGTGGGGATATTGGATGAAAAATATATATATTTAAATAATACATCCAGCACGATTTTCTATCTTTTCAAATGGTCAATTCATTGGAAATCCTTGAAAAAAATTAACTGTTCTGCTGCATGTCAAATGATCGCTATTGAGCATTATCCATACATTTAAATACAGGACCGTATTTTCACGACTATAAGGCCGATATAAAGTCTTACATTTTCTCCAAAATAGACAGGGCGCCTTATAATCCAGTGCGCTTTATATATCGACCAATACTAAAAATGTTATCACGATAAAATAAAATATATCAGTCAATAGGGTACACCATCCTCTACAGCTCTCACAACTACGGCAAGCAGCCCCCGACTCTACTATTTTTCCCGAAGAAAAAGTACTGCGCAGTGACTGCTGGAATATATAGTTCTTTTGTCAACCCAGTATGACGGCGAGCACACTAATTTGGTGCTCACCGTCATTTCGGCTGTATTTACAAAAGAAATCCTGCCGCTAGATGTCAACAGAGCATTCAAAGCTAGACTGCGAACTATGTATATATATATATATATATATATATATATATATATATATATATATATATATATATATATATATATATATATATATATGGATGAATATCGAGCCGCAATAGTGCTGGCAACTACGGCAAGCAGCCCCAGACTCTATTTCCGGTGCGCAGTGACTGCTGGGATATATAGTTCTTTTGTCAATACACCCAGGATGACGGCGAACACACTCATTTGGTGCTCACCGTCATTTCGGCTGTATTTATAAAAGCAATCCTGCCACTAGATGTTGGCGACAACAGAGCATTCAAAGCTAGACTGCGAACTCTATATATATATTATGGATGAAGTCACGAAAATGAAATGATGACGTGAGTACATTGTAAAATGCCTAAATAAAGTACAACCGAACTCAGTTTTGCTTCCGTTGCCTTTTTAAAAACGTGTTTTAGCGTGTGGGTGTAGCGTGCATGTTTAGCCATGCCTGGCTGCGTCTATAAAAACGGTGCGTCCTTTGTATGTTTAAAATACAGAAATAGCACTCGTTACTGACACTGCGGCTAAAAATACGATGCACTGTATAGTCGTGAAAATACGGTACATAGAATTATACATGCTATGCATTTTCCATAGGCAAGGGAGCACTTGTGAGAGTAAGACAAAGTGCAATCTTATAGTCTGCTTTGGTTTCTAATATTGCAGCAATAGTTCTTCGGTGGCCAAGTGGCATCAATGCAATGGTAACTGGATCACAACACAGCTGCAGCCCGGGGCACTCGGAGTTGTCCCATAGGCTGCTGGAAAAATGACAAAACAGCTCCACACATATATTTTGCAAGGAGATACACAGCATGAAAGCTCACATTATAACCAATGTGGAAAAAGCAAATAGTACAGGATGAAATTAAATGGAGCGGTGGGGAATAAAACTCTAGCCCGCCTGTTTCAATTAAGTTTTTTAAAGCTGTTAAATTTTGACTGCACCCACAGCAGGTTAGGTTACACGTAGGGCTGTCTTTTCAAATAAGAGCTAGTGTGTTTGTTATTCTGTTAAATGAGGGGTGATACTGGGGGTCAGCCAAAAACCCTACAGTAAAGTAGCTTCAAGAGGTGAATTTCTTCCCTTAGAACCAGCTTGTTCCTATTAACTCGTATAGGTGTAGCTCTAATTTGAATAACCATGTTGCATCAAAATGAATTTCAATTAAAGGCTACAAGTCGAACATCCAGACATTGTTTTGGCTCGAACAGTGTTTTTATGACACTTGTGGACAAACATGATTTTCTTGTTTTCAAAGAAATTTTATGACTATATTTCTTGACACTGTCAAGGATGATGGAGTGTCCTGATGTATTCTAATATACTACTTTGTAGTAAAGAATCAACATGTGAGACTGGTGGCCAAAAATGGTAGTGAAACCAGGATACAAATATTGAAACGCACAACAACTATTTCAAGGGAAGTTTATGACATTCTTACTTGACGACACTCTTCAAGATGGTGGAGTGTCCTTGTGGACTTCCTGTGTGTGGCTCCAGTTTTTTACCTAGGTCTACAATGTCTTGTGTGTTTTGGGCCTGTCTTGCTACTGCAACCAAGCTATTTCCCAAATACGGGATGAAATAAAGTTCTAACCTAACCTAACCTCCTGACGTAATGCAGTATCCTTTGTATTTAAAGAATCAATATGGAAGACTGGTGGCCAAAATTGGTAGTGCAACCATGATCAAAATATTGAAGCGCTCAATATCCATTTCCCTTTGGATTTCCAAATAAGCGCTTTGCAATGGGGAAGCATGCAGCATTATCAAACCAATGTTGCATTTACACGTACACACCACCATAATGTAACCTTAGACCAATGTCTCTCATTCAGGCTTGGCTAATAGACACCAAAAAGCATGCAGGGCTGTTGCACAGTTTGACATAGGAGAAGCTAAAGTGCGTAAGACCTTGGCAACACATCAAACGGTAAGTCCTGAATTTAGATACTTAATGTTGCAGATACTTTGATGAAACGGTTAGAGCACTTACTGCCAGTAGTGCGATGATATCGTTCATCAGCATGTCGAAGACAGCTGTCTTCCAAGAATGGTAGAGAAATAAAGTTGTTCTACATGCCCAGACACCCTGTTTCCATATAATCTTTGGGATTTAAAAAAAAGAAGCAATATCCGATTAGATATCAGAATAGCCAATGTTGTATATAACAGTAATGCAGATATGTCTAAAAAGCAGATTGTGCTATTAATTGTGCCTGTTAGGAGCGGACTACGCTTGATGGTATTTTTTATTTAATTTTTATTTTTTGGTAGTTTATGAACACTATTAAGCATAAAATATTATAAGCCACAGAGTTTAAATTAGTTATTTATTTTCTCGTGTTGGTTACCTTTTTTGTGTTTCTTTCTATTTCCAAGTTGAGCTAGACGAGCATACAGCTGTATTTGGCTCAGTTTTAAATCTTTTAATCACACAACGAAGACGTCAGATTGTTTGTTGGTTTTTACCGTTTGCCTGAGCTGGATTGCATTTTCCATCCACGTTGTTGGATGTTTTCTCTGGTCTTTCTTTGTCTGAATAAGATCTGATGTAATCCCAGTAATTTACACTGCTCCAATACTTTTCAATTTAGTTGCTTTATGTTGCATTTTTTAAAGTTTGTATAAAGGTTTTTTACAATTTCCTATTTTGTGAACATTTAGCCTACCAGTTTTCTAACCCTACTTGGTCCCGTCATCATTAAATATGTTTTATTTGTTTTCTTTTTGTTCAGTGCAGTATGTTACAAATCGCCAAAAAAGGTCAACATTTTGATCAAAACCATGTACCCATCTGACGAGGTCAATGAAGATTTTGTAAAAAAAATTCATTATTCCTTATCTGCTTTGTTATAAACAATACACTATTTTCACTGTATTGCCAAAATGTGTTTATCAAAATGTTTGAGTATAAAATCATATTTAGGCTGTTGTCTCCAGACTTGAGATATTTATATCTTTATAAATGTATGGGAGCAGCTCGTTTGTCCCTCCTGGATTGCCGTTAGGTCCGAGCAGCTGCGAGTGATTCATGATTACTTCCGGATGTGTGTATTTAAACACCACGGAAGTGGTATTCATTGTCGGGTTGTACCGCGTGAAACTGCATACATCGCTGCAAAGGTACTGTTCTCCATGCTCCGGTTTTGTTTTGGGATGTACAAGTCCTTGTTATCTTGTAAGGCTTTTGAGTCATTAAAGTTATTATAATGAGCACAATTCGTCTCGTCCCCTCCTGCTTCCCCGCTACTGGGTCCAAATCGTCTCGGCGGAATCGTAACAATGGTTTACTTTTTGTATTTTAGTTCGAATACTAGTAATATTTTAAATGTTTCTTCCTACCACTATTTAGATAAAAAGTACTCTTTTCTTTTGAAGGAGTAATCCCTAAAAGACTCTATGACTTATGGAAATAAAGTTATGATTTTATTTATTTATTTTTTCATTTCATTCTATTTTATCGATACTAGCAATACAATGTGGAATTTTATGCACATTTGAGGTATACTTTTTAACATAAGTCCACGCTTTAATAAAGATTTGCATAAAATTGCACGGAGCTTCGAAGCCAAATGCAGATGAGAATCTGTTGTTGACGCTAAACAAAACAATGAAAAAGTGGTCTGGCTTGGTCATGAAAAATGGAGCTTTCTTTCAAACTGGCACTAGGAAATGAATCCATCAATTTTGTATACAGCTTGGCGCTTATCCTGTTCAGGGTCGCACTGAGCTCGAACCTCATCCTTCATCTCAATTCATTTTAGATGAAAAGCGGACTTTGAACTGGCCACTAGTCGATTTTAAAGCACAAGTGAAGACAGTATCTCTCTCTCTCTCTCTCTCTCTCATTTTCTGAACCACTTTATTAAGACAGTATGTCCATCCTAATAAAGGATTCAGGAATCTATTTTAAAAAAATTTTGTTATTATTTGTTTTAAATATTTGGGTGACCATCACGGAGAAGAGTTTTGGAAGAAGAGTCTATACTTCGGTTCATGCCTAGTCTTGGTTCACAACCAAACGTTAAATGAAGTTGGCCAAGCGTTTTGAAAAGGAATAATATAAAAAAAGCATTTCGAAGTAGATATCAGTGGCTCACATAGAGAGCTAAACTGCAAGATTTGAGTAGGTGTTGAGAGTGATAGTGTGGAGTTTCTGAACTAAAAACAGGTTTCAGCTTGTAGGAAGTGCTTTGTCAGCGCAATGGTTTTCACTAAGAAAACCTTGTGTGTGCCTTTGCCCATTCCAGCTCTTCCTCTGACCAGCAAAAGATAATATTATTAAAACAGTCATTATGAATTGAAATGGTTCCAAGTTAGTCAAAGTAATGAAGCTAGTGTTTCTATCAAATTCTGTCTGAAATCTATCGAAAGTGCAGTGCATTTCATGAAGAAAAACACTACCAAGATGCCAAGCAAACTCTCAAAGGACAAACAGAAATGATACATTAAGCAGGAATTGGTCTTACCACTTGCTTTGTAGCAGAGAAAACTGATTTATATCCTCTGTGTTATGATCCACAAAAGTCATTATCATCCCTTTTTGATGTGTGCTTATCATTTAATCATAGATGATGAAAATGTGTTTTCACCCAAAAAAGATAACATTCTTGGACGTGTCTCTGTGAATTTTATACATTGCATCACATTTTCACATAGTAATTGCTTTCAAAGCCATATCCACATCTTTTTTTGTGGAAGCTAACCCTCAGCTCGTCTGTGAAGCATTCCGATGTGATGGCAGATATAAGCAAACAAAGGGAGTCCTATCACCTGTGTTGACGCCACAAGGTTCATAGTTGTTAACCGTATCAGACCTCCATCTCACTGATATTACAGAGCAGTGTAGAAAAAATAAATAAACAGGGAATAAAAAAGTAAAAAGTGGATATAGATCAAATGCATTTACAGATAAATTGGCTGTGCCAGGTTAGCATACAAAAATGCTACCTTGGCAACAATGACTCTATCCATACAGTATTAGTATGGTTGCACTATTTAGATATCAGAAGGATTTTACAAGAAGGTTTCTGTACTAACTTCAAAAAAATATCTGAAATTCAAACTACTTATTTTCCCATCTGAGGTGACACCTAATGCACATTCCCGCCTTCTTTGCTGCAGTGGGATCTTCCTCATATACCCATACTTTATGTTTTCAAAACAAGACATCTTCAAGTTCCCCTAATGCCCTCTTGACCTCGAGAAAGAGAGGTGAAAAAGAACATAGAGCCAGGTCAAGTGAATGAGATTGCCCCAGAATGGAAATGTTTTGCCCAGCCAGCAACTGACAGGTGTTCAAGAAATTAGACGAGTAGGACTGTCATGGAAAGGTTTTCTGCCAAAACTCTCTTTTCAACCCTAACTTGAATAAAGTGAATGTTACAGAATATTTTATTTTGACATGCCGGTTGATCCCCTGACTCCCAATGAAGGTGAAAACCAATTGTTATATTTGAATATATACATTTCTGTATTGTCTTGTATTGACTTTCTGCACTAAGAAAAGCTAATACAGCTAATGCATTATAGTAAATAACAATCTATTCTTTTTGTGTCTTCTTTATCAAATATTTTTTCCTGTAGTTTTTCAATGGGTAATAATTTCTTTATATCCAGATCCAGACCAGCTTCATTCATTCCTTCATTCATTTTCTGAACCACTTTATCCTCACTAGGGTCATGAGGGGTGCTGGAGCCTATCCCAGCTGATTTCTGGAATCGAACCCTCGTTCTCAGAACTGTGGGGCCGACGCGCTAACAACACAATGGGCCACAGTTTAAAGTATACATTTTTTGTAATTCAAATACAGTATAACATTAACCAAACAGATTTTTCATGTAACATAATTTTATTCCCAATGTTTCCTTTATCATATTAGATGATAATTATCAGATTGATCTATAAATTACACCTTAACAACAATTTGCCAATTGGCTGAACTTGGACAATGTAAAACATATAACATTTTGGCACAGTATTTTTAGTACAGGGGTAGTGGGTTTCAGAACTTTGCTGAGTGCTATTCTAGTTTTAATAAAAAGCAGCTTCTGTCGGTGTAATACAAAGTCAAAGTGATCCCGGCAGATGAACAAAGCCAAGTAGTTTCCAATGACTTGTCATGCCTTTAGTAGAGCCTCTACTGAGAAAGGTAGTGGCTTCACAGCTGGAGTCCTGCCTGAGCTGCCAGGAAGGTTCCTGACAGGATTTTCACGTGGATGCGTCAGGGCAGCAGGAGTGTCAGCACACCAGTCCCTCTCTGTCAACGCTAACGGATCAAAGGTCCTGTTCGGGGCCTTGACATTTCGCAAATCCAGGATCTCTTGATCTGATACAAAAATAGAGTGTGTGACACTAGAGGCTTGAATTTCTCTTGGTTTTGAGTGAGCTTTGAAGTCCAATAAAGTGCCACGACAGTATTTGAGAGTATGTTGTAAAGACCGTGGTATTAGCTCTGATGTATGTTGCTTTTCACAGTCTTTCCAGGTATCTTGCATTTGATCCTTATGATCGTTTGTTTGCCCAGAGCTTCTGTGGATCTGGGAGTCACATTTCGTAGATGTTGTGCCCTTAAAGTGAAAATAGTGATAGAAATGGAAGTCCCAGTCTTGAAGAGGCTTAAATTGATTATTACATACAGATCCAAAGCCTGACATCTCTGGAGATGAAGGGACTTTGTTGAATGATGGCAAGCTAGGGGTGATGGGTAGAGGCAGTTGATAAAATGAAGGGAGGATGGTACTATGGGGAAGGCAGAGGTCATTCTGGAACCCTCGTTGTCTGAGCTCCCGCTCCAGCATCACGTTCTCCAACTCCTTGTCAGCAAACGTTCGTCTCTTCCTCATGCGGGCACTAATGGCGGAGCTTGTAAATTGTGTATGATCACACTGCGTCTGCCTTGAACAACATGAACTCTTGACCTCCTGTGTCGTCAGCCCTGCAGTTCCCATAAAGACATGTTCAGGTTATATTTGTATAACCTGAAGTCATTTGAAAACAAGCTTTTGCATTTATGTAACCTGTCTATTACAGTTTTGAAGTACAGAGGGCAATTTGTACATACGTACATTTTTTATTGCTATGGAAACACCTAAATTCAAAATTTACGAATGAGAAGGATTTGATTTAACTTCACCGTTCAGGATGCTTTTGGTTTGCACCATACTTGCTTCTGTTGCCCCAGTGGAGTGTTGATAGAAAGTCCTCTGTGAACTAGTTGCACGCTTTACACCTCTCTTTCCCTGAAAGATACAATGCAACAATGTCAAGATTTTTGGACCCAGAGAATCAATTGACAAAATAAATAACTGCTGTCTTACTCTATGTTCTTTTTCTGCAAACAGACCAAAGGTTACTGTTAGGTTTATCATTATTATAAATGTGTATCAATATTAATCATTATATATGTGCTTGCAACGAAGAACGCTTTGCTTTAATTTTAGAGTTATTGACATTAATACAAAGGGCATTTTAATACATCTCTTGCAAAAGTAATGACTGTGGTTCGCATCAAGAGAACTGTGAATTGTTCTGGGCATCAAGATGGTTCACATCGAACTGTGGATTGTTTTGGGAAGCATCAAGATGTTCACATTGAACGGTGGATTGTTTTGGGAAGCATCGGCTTCTCAAGATGGTTCACAACAAGCACTCGGGAATTGTGGATTATTTTGGGAAGCATCAGCTTCTCAGGATGGTTCACATCAAAACTCTCTTGGGAAGATTCGACAGACCTACAATTGTTTTGAGAACTGAGATAAATTGTTATGAGACTCTAAAAATGTTTAGACTTCTGTGGGGCATAGTGTTAAAATCTTATGAATAAATTAGCGAGAGAGACATCGAGTTATTAGAATGATCTTGACCGGAGACGCGTGTGGATCGATTCTCTTCTTGCAAGAAATAAAGGATATGACTTCAGATGCCTCTTTTATTGAAATATGAATTTGGGAATACCTTTGGTGAACCTATCAGTTACAAAATTTGCGGGGTAGTAAGGATGTATGTTGGACGGACGACGTCCACTACGGCAAAAAAACAAGTCCTGGGTATAATAGCAATTATGTATTATTATTATAAAAACTTTTCTGATTTAAAGTAGGAAAGCGAGGTTGAAAATGTTAACATTTATTTCTCTGACGGACCGGCACCAGGTGGCTGGCGGACCGGTACTGTTCCATGGACCGGTGGTTGGGGACCACTGACAATGGTATAGTCTGCCTCCGCCCGAAGATGAATGAAATGCTACTAGCAAAGCCGTGAATTTGGTTTCTACAGAAACCTGTTGTCGGACAACAATGACCCAACTTGGTTGCATCTTCATTTTTCCCAAACAAGTATATTGGAAACGATGTGTTGTATTTTAATTGAATTGAATCGACCAACCTGTCCGTAACAAAGCATGTACATGATGCATCGCCCTCTCACCTCTGCAGCCTGCTGCCTCCTCAACGCGACCTGCGCAGCCATGACGCGCTGCCGCTGCACCACCAGCAGGCAACAGGCGCAGCCGCAGTCCCTCCAGCGGCATAGGCGTTTGTGACCTTTCAAGCACGAGACCACGCCGTGGTTCCGACAGCGAGCACATTTGGGACTCCGGGTCATCTTCAGCGACTTCTTCCTTCTGCAACGATGGGTTCTCTCTTCAGTTACAGTGGGTCAGTGCTCACTCCAAAACGTTTGTCATGACAAAAATAAATACACACATAAATAAATAAATAAATAAACAAATAAATAAATAAAATCAATTATATATATTTTTAATTGTACCTCGTTTTCAGTTTGTATCAAGATTTTCTTCCCTCCAATTGATTGGACTTCTGTGGCAAATCTAGAAATGTCCATATTTGTAAAACAAAATATTTTGAAATTGCCAGCGTTATGTTACAAGATATACACATTCAAAATGTGATGCGTGTAATGTTATTCATACACTATTTAATTATTGTAAGATAAATAAATTTACTGGATTATTCAGTTGTCATTTGCAGTTTAACACAAATTTGCAATGCTAAAGAAAATATGCATACCCCTGTATGGACTCCCTTTACACATCAAAGACTGATACAGCATACAAGTGTAATTCTGTTTTAAGGTGGAAAGTTTATTGCCTACCGTCAGACGTGAAAAGTTAAGCCGCTCTCAGCTGCTATCAGACGCGCCTTCTATAAACAAGAGGGACACACATGCTTCCAAGTTCCTGCGCAGCAAACATTTAGGGGAGCCCACCTTCAGGAAAGTCACTTTCTCTATTTAAGCTCCTCACCTGACCTGCCTCAATATACCCGGCCCACCCGGGAAGTTGTCGCTGCCTCAACTTGCCTGGTTGGGAGAGAAGACTAATGGAATATGCATTAAGGGCTCCATATGAAATGTTATATATATATATATATATATATATATATATATATATATATATATATATATATATATATATATATATATATATATATATATATAATTGCAAACTCAGCCAAAGTCCAATAAATAAATGGTCCTTATTAATTAATTTTCTGATGTTACAAATGGGCTCTTTACATATATATGGGTTTCATTATGTTAGTTATGTGTACTGTGGCATAAGATACTTCACTAGCTACTATACTAACTACTATAACCATTTAATACAGTCGTAGTAGTATGACAAGCTTAAAATAATGCATTCCTGAGTTACTGACTGTGGACCTGACACACGCAGAGTGAGATACATAGTGTGAAAAGTGCGCGTCCTACTGTTCAAAACGTGTAGTGACATTCGTGATTATTATTGTCTTCCAAAACTGACCCATCGGATTGGATTGGATTGGATAACTTTATTCATCCCGTATTCAGGAAATTTCATTGTGACAGTAGCAAGAGAAAAGGCATAGTTATAAGTTAGACAGTAGTCGCAAAGGCCGCAGAACAACAAAGCAAAAGCAAAAGCACAAAGTACAAAGCAAATCAAAGTAAATGGGATCATTAAGAATCACCAAATCAAATCATTAAGACAGAAAAGCAGCAAAAACACAAAACGAGCAAGAGTGGACCGAGCTACCGCCACCGGCTGCCACTTGAACGGCGCCATCTTGGTTGCGGTAGCAAAAACGGATACAGACTCAAAAAGACGTTGTAAAGTTGGACATACAAATGGAAAAATGTTCATTCAGTCAAATTATTAGATCCTGTACAGGTAACAGTAAAATTTTAACCCTTCCAGCCTCAACAATCTATGACTTTATGACTTCACAAACTCACAATTCGGATTGATAAAATTGCGCATTTTTATTGTCTGTCAGGCAGCTTATGTATTACAAAAACCATGTGAGAGCATAAAAATAATTGAGAGGGGTGATCTTGTTTACATTCTAAACATGGTTGCAAACATGCATTTGCTTTGTTTCACTGTACGGGGGTGTCAATTGTGTAAAGCAAAATTAAAACTAAAATTAGGCGGCCGTGCGAATGAGTGGTTAGGGTGTCAGCATCACAGTTCAGGGGTCCTGGGTTCGAATCCAGGGTGGTCCTCCTGTGTGCAGTTTGCATGTTCTATCTCCAGCCTGTGCGGGTTTTCTCCGGGTACTCCGGTTTCCTCCCACATTCGTAAGACATCCATGGTATGCTGATTGAAAGCTCAAAATTGCCCATAGGTAGGAATGTGATTTTGAATGGTTGTCCGTCTTCTCGTGCCCTGCGAACAGCCAACCATCGAATCACGCACCTGGATAAACTAAAAAACCCTTCCTACTTCTACCTAAGCACATCTTAACACTCCATCTATTCACTTATCTGGCAGCAAAATAAACGATATTTTTACATTCTGCTAAATGATCCAGCAGCGGATTAAGGACAACAGAACCACAGTACACATTCACTTGTGGAAAAAAAGTTCACCAGAAAAAAGAACCCTTCATAACTCATAGAATTTCATCAAGAGTGGCATTTTGTTGTGACAATTCCTTCTTCCCCAGTCTTTCGACTATGACCTGAGGTTGTTTATATTCTTGTGCCGCTCACCCTAAATGCATACAATAGAGATGGAGTTTGACAGCATGCTCCACTCTCCCCTGTTTGGCCTGTCATCATGTCCTGCTCTCTCTGCCTCTCCATCCAAGCAAAGAAACCTCAATCATCTTCTGATTTAACTCAAACTAAACAACAAAGACAGATAACCTGTGAGCTACCCTCAAGGACAGTTACTCCAACTTCAGGCTTTGTGCTGACATTTAGAAGAAGTAAGTAAACACAAGAACTTGTAGACTGCAACCCCCCAACTAAATCCTGAGCTGAATTTTAAGACTCTTCAAAGAGCAGAGTAAAAACATTGGTTTGCGATTCACGATGCCGTTCCACAAAGCTTTTAGCAGCTTTATCCACCACTTCTAAGGAGTATAAAGGACACCTGAGCAGTTATCAGCACAAAGCAGATGCCAATAAGCTGACAGCTTTCGCAAGAGAGGTTAAACCTGCACCTGGGGGACTTTTTGGGCTTTCAAGCTTGGTTAAGTCTTGATTTGTACACACGCCACCGAAATAAACACACTTTAACACCATCATATTAGACACAATGAGGCTGGGTTTTTAAAGTTTTTATTTGCTCTGCGTATATTGCAATTCGGACACGGCTTTTCGATTCCAACTTTGAAGACAGATTTGATCAAAATCTTAAAACAAGCGGAAAACAGATTATCCATTTTGAGTATTTGGAGCTTAATGAGGTTTAAAATAGAGCTAGAATATGCAAAAGAAAAAGGTCAGAGTCAAACAAAAACATTTGGATCTTGTAATTAAAAAAACAAACAAACAAACTATTTATCACCTGATCAAAAGTTTAAAACCACAGGCTATAAAAGCCAAAATCTTTTCATATTTCTCATTTTCTGTCAGGAATTCTCAAGGTCATGTGCTCCTGATGGCTAAAACTAAGAGCTTTTCTCTTTTTGGTTGCATATTGACTTCTTTACTTCATAGTAGATATAACAAAAGATGAGAATATTTCCCTAGATCGGGGGTGGCAATCACGTGGCTCTCAAGCCGCATGCAGCTCTTTGTTTCTTATCATATTTTTTATATACTGCGGCTCGCCTCGACTTGCCTCGTTTCATGTTTCCCTTATGTTAAATTCTTTCTTAAAACACTCAAATTCATCAGGGCCCATAAAAAACAATAATAAATTGCATTTTAAAAACAATTTGGCTGATAGGATTTTTTTTATGCTGCTTCTGATGTAAAGTGTGGCTCTTTGACTCTCACAATTTAAAATGTTGGCTCTTTATGTCTAACTTGTTCGCCACCCCTGCCTGCCCTTGACATTCATGTCTCAATACTATAACTTGGACTCAAATATAGCACAAGAAAACAAATCCAAATAAATAAAATACTTTTCCTGGAGCTGAACAATTTCCCACTGAGAAACCATGCATATTTGAACTACTATATGATTAGCACGTGTATTATCATATGATGTGGTTTGATTACAGCCTTTCAGTTACTTCTTGTCTCCGCTCCCTGATGACTGCATGTGACAGCAGAGATGGTATGGAGAACAGTCAAGGGTAAATTATCAGTGCACTCATGTGTCACCATTAAATATATTCATGATTCAAATGAGCTTTCTAACCTCAGTTGTCATTTTAATCTTATGATGCTGGAATGGAGATACCATGATAAATGTGATTCTGGTGGGAATACATTTCTATGTGAAAAGAATAAAAGACATGTAAAACATTTTTTGGGGGGGAAAACATCAGTCTCATCAGCATTTAATACAAAAATTGGACAACACATTATCATACAAATAAGTGCTTTGCTATACTTAATTGAGCCCTAATTGCAGCTTTTTCCAACTAAATGCCAGCCTCACCCAAGATAATGATGAAATACCCTCCCACATCCGGAGACAATCAAACAGATAGTGAAGAAGATTTTGGCAGAGGTTACTGGAGCTGTTCATTTATATGCCATTCCATTCCTTTTCTCCCACTGCCAGTGTACTCGAGTTGCAGCTCATGAGGTAAGAAAAAATGGAATGAAAAGGATAGAGAGCATTGAGCATTGCAGGTTTTTACTTTGAAGTGGAATTCCTTGAACTTCAAAGAAAATGAAGAATAGATTTGATTGGTGTCAAGTTGAACTGTTGCAACACTCATGAAAGACACCTTTATGTATTTTTTAAACATGGCGGTCAAACGCACGGTGCATCATATATTGACTTCCTACCTGGAAATGTTATGAATTAACATATAATTCATATATATATATATATATATATATATATATATATATATATATATATATATATATATATATATATATATATATATATATATATACATATATATACACATATATACATACATATATATACATATACATATATATATATATATATATATATACTTCATCTGATTCTTCTCAATGCAGATGAGCAGCAGATTTACTCCATCTCCTTGCAGATGATGAGCTTCTCTCCTATCTTTAGAGACAACCCAAGGAAAAAGCTTCTTCTTTATAATGGCTACAAAGTCCGCAAAAATGGAAATGCTGCACCGATCCACCTGTTAATTTCCCATTTCTTTCTTCACTCATTTAGTTTATTTTACAAAATGCAATTACATTTCATTCATTTTCTGTACTGCTTATGCTCACACGCGTCCCAGGGGGTGCTGGAGCCCATCCCAGGCAAATATGGGCACCAGGTGGGGAATACCCTGAATCGGAGGGCACAAGGAAATGGATAACCATTCATGGTCATACTCAGGGACATTTTAAAGTCTTCAACTAGCATACCAAGCATGTATTTGGGATGTTGGAGGAAAATTGGGGTAACAAAAGAAAACCCACACAAGCCTGGGAAGAACATACAAATTCTAGATAGGAAGGTCCAAACCTGGGATTGAACCTCAATATGAATCTGAAAACTGTGAGGCCGATCCGTTAACCACTTGACGACAGGGCCGCTTTTTAAGGTTTCATCATAGTTTTTTTGTTTTGATCTGTTTTAAGAACACTTAAAACAGAATGTATTGCTAATTTGAGGACAAATTTGATGGCTAACATGAGGATTCTGCTTATCTACACGAGAGTTGTGGGGGTTCTAGCCAAGAATGTGGGGTACATCCTAAATTGGTTGCCAGCCAATCAGCCAGGGAACCAAGAGACAAACAACGATTCATAGTCGCACTCATAATTGTTCAATCAGGCTACCAAGAATGTTTGGGATGTAGGAGGAAAATGGAATTCCCGGAGAACACCCACGCAGGCAAAGGGAGAGCAGGGAAAGTCTACACAGTAAGGCTGGAGCCCACCAGGGATTGAACCCTTGAATTCAGAACTTCGTGGTGGATATGCTAACCACTCAATCAATTCATATTTGTCAATGAGCACTACAATACTGTTCATAACAATGGATTCACAACAACAAACAATTTAGAGCTATAGTGTAATTAGGCATGAGGACTTTTGTACAGAATTATGAAAAAGGTTGCATTTGATAGCAGGATTTGTAATTCTTGAAACAGCAATGCTATTTTTTTTAGAATTCAGTTAACAGTTTTTAGGTGTAGGAGAACTGATGATGAGGCATGCCTTATCACTGCTTTACTAGTGTATTTTTAGAAATGTAGAAGCATTTCTCCTTCTGTCAGCATAAAACAAGGTGAAAGTGGTAAAGTATGTCAGAGTGAGCCTGGCTGTTGTCATGTTTTCTCTTCTTACTCTGCCACGTAAACAGGAAATCACAATTTCACCTAAAATGAAGATACAGGAGAGTAGTAAATTAAAAAAAACTGCAAATGCTCCCAATTGTGGGAGGCAAGGGAATGCGGTTGCATAAAAAGACTAAAATGCTGAATGAAAAATGAGAATGGGAGCTATGAAAAGTGAAACATCCAGATTGAAAACAAGTTATTATATACATGGCTGCATTTTGTTGCCAAAGGTGTGGCATGTGTGCATCTGAAGTTGGAGGTCGTTAAAATTGCTCTGGGTCTTTGTTAAATGTCACATTTGACAGGTTTGGATGTGTCTGTTGTAGTTGTCACTCTGATGTGACATGCAGGGATTGCGGTTTTATTTACTCATCCACCTTCATGTCCTCAGAAATGCGTGTGCGCGTGAGTGTGTGGGTGCACAGTTATGTACATCTGAAAATGTAAGAAATGGAAAAAACACATCAGGAATATGATGTAAACATAACTTGTGCTTGCTGTCAGAAAATATACCACACACGATTCAGCTGATATAAAAAAAAGCAGATAAAAGTTGGTCTCAAAAGAAAGTCATGGGGGCAGTCCATATCAGTGCGAGCACGTAATCATCAAGCTGCATGGGATGACAAAGCTCTTGACGAAAAACAAGGTTGTTCAGATGACCTTTCAGATCTAGCAACCATACGTTTGTCAGTCATAAACTATTCCCTATCACTGACAGGAAAAATACGTCACAGCAAAAAGTAAATGTAAAGATGTGTACAAATACTGCATCCATAGTACGTTTTTTATCAATACAATATAAAAGCAAAAAGCTTGAGGCTTTAGCACCAAGGAAGTAGATTTAAAAAAAACGGATAGGCTTTACATTTACATTTTACATGTCAAAAAGTATTGCAAAAATTTCGTTTAGTTCATTATAAACATACATAGCATAACATACTGCATGGACTAAGATTTTACTTGTGTTAAAATGACAGTAGAGCAAATCTGAACATGGTATTTTGCTGGAAAAGTCAGCTATGAGAACCACTATACTACTAATGATAGTGTATAATCAGTGAAATACTAAGTGTAAATCTAGGCACGTGAGAAACCAAATATTTTTTTAAGTGACCTTACAGTCAAAAATGAACAATTCTTCACACCAAGGTTTGCACACTTGGTAGTCATTAGAATCATCATATATGTACAGTATGTGTTACCCTAATTGCTAATTGCTACCAGCAAACGAGGTCACTGATGCTGTAGTTCATTTGACTTTGCTGTGGACAGCCTGAGATTGTGAGTGTGTATGGTTGTGTTTCTGTGTGTACCCCACGACTGACTGGCTACTAGTTTTGGCTGTAGTGTGTCATTCACCTGAGGTCAGCTGGGATAGGCTGAATGAACCTGTACACTGACAAGGCTCAGCGGTGTTGAAAATGAATGACTAAATATTAGCGAAAGAAGGAAACTTTGAAAACATGTTTTTCCAATATAAAAGCTTTTAAAAATAAAACAAACAAATGTATCTTATCAACGCAATGCTTTGGAAAAAGTGAGATGCTCAGAGTCTTGCTAATAAAAATATATGGCAATACTTGGCAAGCAATATTTGGTTTTCTTGCACCATCTAGTCCAAGCTGACCTGGTTATGTTACAGATGTGTCCTTTCCTATTGCATTTCTCATGATGAAATCGGCACTGCTCTCGATGACAGCCCATTGAAAATTCACATCTTATTTCAAAGATGTCTTCTTTGGGCAACAACCATCTGTCCCTCTTTGAAATTGTAATAGAGCCATGTGGAATGGCAGATGCAGGTGTGGAGAGGGTGAGAGAGTCATTGTAGCACTGATGGGTGCAGGTTGATGGGGATGTAGGCCTTCTGAATGCAACGATGAAAAGAAATATGTAGAAAGACTGGCTACAGACAGAACTGAGGGAACGGTGTAAAGGAGGAATGAATGTGACAATGAAAAAGAAAACTTTGCCATATCTAGCACATGGGAAAAATGGTAATTGGATGAAATAAAAGAAGTCATATGAGGGTGAAAATAGAATAAAATATAAGGGAGATCAAGAAATACAGTGTCTGGCAAGGCTTCAATAGAGCCGAGAAAGCAGGAACCGCGTAAGTCAGGTGTAGCTTTGCCTCGGGGCGTTCGGGAATAGCTCATAGGTGCTGGGACTAGCGGGAGCTCACCAAACATATTAGACTAACTCTATCATCATCAGTGTACATGTACTTCAGGCGTTTAAAAACAGCACCATCAACACCATCTGCCTAACATCCTTGGAGGATTCATTGTTTTTTTCATTTAGTGAATATTTATCTTTATTGTCATACAATGCAAATTCGTGTTTAGCATTCAACATGCATCCGTAAACACATTAAGTATCATGGCATGCACAGTATGGCTTTGCGAAAGCTACTTTGTCTTAGTGGCTAGACTGAGAAAAATAATGATTAGAGCTTTTCTTTGATGTAGCACATTAAACTTGGTGAAACAAATCTATTAAATAATAAATGTATATGTACGTTTGAAAAGGATAACATAAAAGTTTTACATTGAAGTTAAAATATATTGTTGCATCCCACCACCAGGGTTGAGGCTACATTTAATTGTTGTAACCTAATCATTTCAGAATGGATCCAAACCATTTTTTTTATAAACGACATTCCCTTGTTATCATATTTGTTGAAATATTTTTTAGGTAACTTCATAGTTACATACTTGTAGCAATAGTTGTCATACCTTTGATTCTTGAAACGGCACTTTAAAAGTTAAAGTAAAAGATGCTCAAAGCCAGCATAGATGATATTGTAATGGCCACTGTTATTGGTTCGCTCACCCAAATGAGTTGTCTAAGTGACATTGGGACTGTACAATCATGTGCCTGAGTGTGTTGTTTAATTAAAAGAACTTTTTTGCGAGGAGAGGTGGCGTCACTGTGAAGAGGACAAACTTTACTTCTCACTCAATGTATTACATAATTTGTGGCATTATATTCACAACAGTAGTAGCCATGTGAATGAGTGGTGAGCGTGTCAACCCCAAAGTTCTGAGATCAAGGGTTGGATCCCAGGATTTTCTCCGGGTACCCCGGTTTCCTCCCACATCCCCAAAACATGTATGTTAGGCTGTTTGAACACTCTAAATCAGGGGTCACCAAACTATATAACTATATAACTAAATAAATGCTATATAAACGCAATTGTGAAACATTTCAATCTAAGAAAAGGGCAAGCACACGTGATGTTTTCTGAACAATACATTAATTCATTCATCTTCCGTCACATGTGTCCTCGTAAGGGTTACGGGGGTTGCTGGAGCCTATCCCTGCTCCCTTCGTGTGAAAGGCAGACTACACCCTAGAATCTAGGGGTCACCAAACTACGGCCCGCGGGCCGGATATGGCCGGTCAGCACATTTGGCCCGGCCCTCTGAACAATACCAGAGACGCTATCGAATTTTTTTCCTATTTGGCCTCGAAGACTGGGACGTTTTAATCTTGTGTTGGGTTCATTGCACCCCCGCTGAGCCCACAAATCATCCCAGTGAAGCGGGGCTTCGCATTGCTTCTTTGGTGACACGCGCGGGGAGAGTGTTTCCCTTTGATGCACGCGGGCACGTCCACCGGTGCATGCGTGATGCATGCGCGAGCACAGTGTTACCAAGACATCTGGATGATCAGACGTGAGGGCGGAGCCCTGGGACCATTGCGGACTATTCAAGCATATAAAAACTGTGCAACCTGTTTGAGAATTGTTCTTTTTGACCCAGAGCTGTGGAGGGGAGGAACTCTGAATTGGATTTATATATTAGGAATAAATATCTTCTATGAAGAACCCAGAGAGAGTTATTTAGTTATTATTTATTTCATAAATAGTTTTATTTATTTACTGTTTTTTTTTCTGTGAAGAACTCAGAGAGGGTTATTTAGTTATTATTTATTTCATTAATAGTGTTATTATTTGTTTCCTGACTTTTTTTCTTTAAAGAACCTGGAAAGGGTTATTTGGTTGTGTGGCTTTCTGGAAAACAATAAATTTTTTAAGCTCCGATACGATCGTCACACTTTTTCTGTTACAAACTGACACCGGCCCCCCATCAGAGAAGGGAAAAGTTATGTGGCCCTCACAGGAAAAAGTTTGGGGACCCCTGCTCTAAATTGCCCCTAGGTATGAGTGAGAGTGCGAACGATCGTCTGTCTCCTTGTGACTGGCTGGCCACCAATTCAGGGTGTCCCCCGCCTGTTGCCCGTAGTTAGCTGGGAAAGGGTCCAGCATATCCCTCAACTGTTGTGAGGATAAGTGGTACGAAAAATGAATGAATTAATGAATATTCAATTCAAATTCAAGATGAGTTATGAAAATGGTAAACCACTATTCGAAAGTCATACAATTTGTTGTTTTCCATGAAAAGTCCAAAAGTTCAACTTTTTTAATCAGATGACTTGCAAAGTGACTTGAGAATATATAGTCAAGAGATTGAAAAGGTTAAAAAATAAGCATTTTTATTGGATTTCATTTTCTTCAAGTCAAGCTTTTTTTCAATATAAGATTCCTTTGCAGGAATTACAGCATTGAAGAACATTAGCATTCTATTTGTTAATTTGTTCAGTTAATTTGGTGGAATTTTGCCCCCGCGCAACCAGAAGTCCCTGTTCACCTCTCGCCTAATTAATTCACAAGACTGCCGACACTTACAGGCGAATCTCATATAATTGGAATTTAGGGAAAATGACTATCAACACACCCACTCCCCAATGGCCAATCAGAGCGGAGACTTTACATTCAAACATTAATTATTCAAATGTCATGCAGTTAGTAACAGATTAATGGAAATCTGGTCTATTTACAGAGGCAAGCATAAAGACCAACAGAATTGCTTGAGAAAGGACATTCTGAGCATTCTCAACACAAATTGTCATGCAAACCTGATGTAATATAATATGATGGAAAAAAAACAAGTGAGAATGTATAAAAATAATAGTAACAGCACAAGGTCACCTTTAGATTTAAGGGATATTTTTATACTTAGAAATGAAGACAGAACAAACCATAATGGAGATCTGGTGTAACACAGCTATGTGAAGCAGGCACTCATCCTGCCAAGTACAACTTTTCCCTGCACACTCACATCTCCTTCATGCCTTCTACTGCAGTAACAATATATTCAACACCACTCAACAAATATTCGGCATAGAGCCTCTCTACATTGTGCTACTCCTGCATTAGAGGAACCTTTTGCCTCTAGTTGTATGTCAGCTCTCTGAATGTGTCACTGTGATGCATTCTTAATTATATCACATTAGCCCCCATATCACGTGGAAAGGCGCCTGAGTAAAAGAGCCAATAAACACATTTGGCCTGCAGCTTTGTCCCTTGGGTGTTTGGAGTCTAGCTCCCATGTGTGAGTGTGTCAGTGAGTCGCTGTGTCACTACACGGTGTTTCCACGACCAAAGTTGTATTAATGTGCCTAACAAGGCAGGGTATCACATATGTGAGTACGTTAATACTTCCAAAGTGCTTCTGTACAAAAATATTTGTGTGTACCAACTTTTTTCTAGGCATATGATGCATACTGTAGAATGTTACTGCTATCTCTTATGGGTGTATTGTCATGCAGATGTGCATCGCCCAGGGGATTCGATCCGTCATCGTCAATTGCCCATTCTGTGCGGTAATGAGGTCTGGGCACAGATGTAGTCAAAACAGGTCATTTGAAAAATAATTCCTTCTGTCCTCTGAGATCATCTCATAATTTACACTGCTAACAGATAGAGTTGGTTTCTACTTGTAATCTCCCTCATGTTAAAACGGTCTATCAAACTGCTGCGTAATCTTCTAGGGGATTATTCTTGGAAAAGCAGCAGGGCTGCACCGTTGCTAACATAACCCACGCAATCATTGACCCCACACTTGCACACAGGCAGGGCTATTTGTCAAAATGTTTCTTTGACGTCATTCGACTTCATGGAGCTTTGTTCTGATTGAAGTGTAATACACTTGTGAACTGTTTTTATTTGATTTGGATTCTAGAGAAATAAAATAGACATAAATAAAATGCAATTTAGCTTTAAAAATGTTGTAGCAGTTACCCAAGTGATGCCCATGTAAGATGATTTTCAAAAACAATTATGAGTATTGTTATACATAAACAATATGACATGGAAAATATTTGTAAGAGCTATCCTATATACTTTATTTTTGGGAGCCTTGGTGTATGGTGCTGGATAAATGACAAAACCATTATATCTAGTATCATATTAATGCTGCTTTGTTTAGTTGTGCCATTCTTCACGTATTTTTGCTATACTTTACACTGATATTCTCCTATTCCTTGTGATTTTGACTTTCTTCAAGCTTTTCAACTTGCAAAAAATGCATTGCAGTTCTAGGTTCTAGTGCAAGCTATTTTTGTTTGTTTGTTTTCTGTGAAGTTTGACGTTTGTGACGTGTCAAAGGAATCTAGTCTCATGATTGATTGAGCAGGGAGCATGTGGCTGTTCTGTGTGTTGATAGTTGTAAACCTGTGTCATATATTATGGGGAGCAGGCTGTTGCCCATGCATCGTGCACTCCATCTCCACTGCGCTGACTCGTATAAAGCAGAGGTGATAGGCAGTAGGCAGTCAGAGCTGATATCAAAACACCCACACACACACATATACATATACACATATATATATATATATATATATATATATATATATATATATATATATATATATATATATATATATATATATATATATATATATATATACATATATATTCGTTTTTTGAACCGCATTATCTTCACTAGGGTCGCGGGGTGTCACTCTCACACACATACCTAGGGGCGATTTAGAGTGTACAATCAGCCTACTTACCATGCATGTCTTTGGAATGTGGGAGGAAACCAGAGGACCCAGAGAAAATCTACTCAGGCCCAAGGGAGAACATGCAAAGTCCACACAGGTCGACCGACTGGGATTTGAACCCAGGGCCCCAGAGCTGTCAGCCCGACGTGCTAACCACTCAAGCTGCCGGGCCGCCTAAGACTCAAACGGACTTCGAAGATGCATTTTGAAGGAGAGTGGAGTCCATTTTAAAATCTGGGGGCTGACTGATGTTGAGAGACTTAACATTTTGGCCGGAGAAAGTAACAGTGATAAAGGGAGATGAACTATAATAGCTTTGGTCTTTGAAGAGTTATATTGTTGGAAATTTTACGTCACCCAAACCTCTTTCTCTTCCAAGACACTGGACAAAGTTTACAGTGGCAAGGTACGGAAATCATGGGATTAGTTTTCAGATACAGCTTCTCGTCATCAGCAAAGCAGTTGAAAAAAGATTCCAAACCTACTGTCATGATGATGTTGTGTTGCACTTTTTTGTTTACTGTACTAGTTGCTCTGCTTTACTCCTCATTCAACCCCTCCAGTTAATCTGCACTTGGTATGATTCAAGGACCAAGTTCTAATTCAAAGCTGAATATTTTCATTTAGAAACGTTCCCTCATTAGCAGAAATTCATTGCTTGAATTACTTGAATGAATTGTAGGAGTATTCTGGCAGCTGTGTATTTGGTTGTCTGTGGCATATGTTGATTAGCCTCTACTGTGAGCTTGACAAAACACTCTGGAGGATGTCAATTAATGTTTTTCCTCTCAAAAGACGCTATTTAATTAAGCACAGTCAGCCTCTTCAGTGTTGAGTTTCCTCATTCTGTGAATAAGCAATCTCTACAAGTACGTCTCACAAATGACTTCTTTTGCCGCCTGCTGTTTGACAGCGACAAAGCACAAAGGTTGAATGTCAAATATTTTTTACACAAGGGAAATTTCTCTGCTCAGATGCATTTAAATATGTTTTCTGTAATGTTCAGTGCTGTCTGATGGTGTAGTGGTTCACCCGCCTGACTGTGGTGCGAGCAGGCACGGGCTCGATTCCTGTTGATGGCGGTATGCTTGTGAGTGTGAATGGTCATCTGTCTCTGTGTGACCTACGTCTAACTGGTGACCATCTAGGGCAGGGGTAGGGAACCTATGGCTCGGGAGCCATATGTGGCTCTTTCCATGGGTGCAGATGGCTCTCCACTAACCTGTGAGGTAAAATAGGTAAATCACTGGTGAGAAAGCTGAGTCCCGAACGCACTAATAGAGCGTCACTGTGGCGTTGCCACTACCTCTACCACCACTTTAATCATAATTTTGTTTTTTATTACTCTTCTGCATGCATGATATCATTGATACTGATTTATTAGCAGCATAGCAATGCTGTCAAGAGAATTTGGAGACTTTTTGTACTTCAAAAGTGGTGAAATGACCAAAAAATAAATCACACATTTTCATGTATTTTTACTTTTCAATTCTGAGAATGGCTCTCAAAAAATAACATTAGAAAATAGGAATTGTTTATGGCTCTCTCTGCCTGACCATCTGACCCCTGATCTAGGGTGTAGTCTGCCTTTCACACGAAGGGAGCAGGGATAGGCTCCAGCAACCCCCGTAACCCCTTACGAGGACACACGTGACGGAAGATGAATGAATTAATGTATTGTTCAGAAAACATCACGTGTGCTTGCCCTTTTCTTAGATTGAAATGATTCACAATTACGTTTATATAGCATTTATTTACAAGAAGCATTAACATTCCAAAAGTTAGTGTTTTATGCATGAAAGAAGATTTGTTTAATTGTCACCTTTATGAATCCTTTTCCCCTTTATTATTTCACCAGCAGTGTTCCTTTCTGACGTAAAATCAAATTATGCTGCAACAATGTTAAAAGCTGAGGATGTATGAGATTCTTTTGTACTTTTCTGTCTGTCACAATCATCAATCGGCGGATGAGTGTTAGTGTGTCGCCTCACAGTTCTGGGGTGCTAGGTTCGATTCCAGGTTAGTCTTCCTCTGTGGAGTTTGCATTCTACCTGGTGCTGTGTGGGTTTTCTCCAGGTTCTCCGGTTTCCTCCCACATTCCTCAAATATGCATGGTAGGCTGGTTGGACTCTCTAAACTGCCCCTAGGTATGGATGCGAATGAGTATGGTTGTCCGTCTCCTTGTGCCCTGCGATCGGCTGGCCACCGATTCAGGTTGTCCCAGGCCTCTGGCTCGAAGTCAGCTGGGTTAGGCTCCAGCGACCCTTGTGAGGATAAGCAGTTCAGAAAATGAATGAAGTAACTCTGTCTGTTCATTTGTCCATTCTGATTTTTCAAATTGTCCTCAGATTACTTCGGAAGAGCCTTATGATGGACATCTGACATATTTGTTTCGAGAATGGGAAGCCCAAGTGCTCAACAATCCCAAACTAGCCCCCATACACACTCCGTAAATGAAGGTTAAAACACTACAGATTCAAATTTCAAATCTCTAAACTGTGAGGAATCTCTATGGTCCACATCAATCGAAATGATCTCCTCATCTGTTTTGCCTTGCTCTTCTTTTATTATACTATTTAAAGCTTCAAAGTCAGCCATTGTAATTTGTCAAAGGTTTGGTGATTCACATTCTGTGTGCTAGCTGCACCCATTGGCACTGCAGATAAGATTGAACAAATGTTTGCATATGCAATCAGGGTTTTATGAAATTGCTGCCTTCCCTGTCTCTAAAATCATTTTATTTTTGACTAACAGCAAAAATTGTCCCCCAGCAATTTTACCTTAGGGTCATGATCAAATGTTTCATCATGGTCATACAGGAAAATGATTATTTATAGAATGAGAGCATCTGGTTTGTAGCATGCCTGTATGGCTAATTAGGCCTCCAGCAAGTGTCTATATAAAATAGACTAGACTCATAATTGTCCGTGCGCATCCAGATGAATAGCTAATTGGTGGACAAGCCTACATAGATTGTTAAACCTTCTGTGACTTGTATGGAAGAATAGGAAGGGCATAATTTAAACTATATAGACCCTCATTATGTGTTATGAATATGGTTCACTGTGATGATTGTTGTACATTATCTGGTTACCAGCTATTTACAGGCCACAAATGTACAAACAACCATTCACTTTCAAAACTGTAGACAATTTATTATTGCCAATAAACCAATTGTGCATTTGTTTACAATGTGTTAAACCGAATAACTTGAGAAAGCCAATCCAGGCATAAAAAGAACATGAACTTTTCACAGGAACACCAGAGAAATTTCAATCTCTTAACTGTGATTCACATGAGCTCACAACCTAATCCATGCTGTCCTCTTATGCATAATTTGAATCAAAGAAAGCGACACTAATTTCCAACATAGGCATGGTATATTCTGTTTAAACTACTACTTTTAACCTCTGTAAAGGGGGATACATTTTCATTTTAGTCGGATGTGTTTGGCCACTTGGTGACTGAAAAGAAAGTGGTTGTTTAGTTCAATACATTGATTTAGGCTTGCGCGTAGGTATGAGTGTGTGTGTATGGTTATTCATAAAAAGAATGAATGAATGGATAAATATATGTAGCTACATCAGTGTATAAACTCTCAAACCTGGCACTGAATCTCTCATCCTCTCATCATATTAGGATGGTTCCCCACTCTGAACCACACCATGTTCAATCACAGTTTCTTTCTGGCTTGTTTTCTCCAAGACACCTCTCTTGCGTGCCATTTTTATTTCAGTCCTTCCTCCAACTTCTGTTTCTTCTTTTCCTTTTTCATCACTCTATTGTAGTTTGGTTTCTGGTTCCTTTTTCAAGTTTTTCCTTGCTTCATATCCTCCCTTGCTCTGCCATGTTTTACAAAACACATTTATTTTTAGTTTTATAGTCATTTATTTATTTTTGTGAAAACTTATAGTTACTGTGTGTTTTTATGCTATTTGGAAAGGCATGATATACTACAGAGCATATCAAATTATTTTGAAATCTTGGTTTTTGGTTCACGTCTTGTTTTTTTTCCTCCTTGATGGCTTGTCCCAGGGTTTCTCATTGATTTCACCCGTTGTTGTCTGCTCCCCTTGTGTCTCAGCCAATCCGCTTCCTCTCGCGTTACCTACCTTTTCCTTGTTCTTGTCAACCCCTGTCTTTCTATTTAAACTCTTTGTCATTGTCTTCCTGTTTTTGGATCTTTTGGTTTGTTCTAGTTTGTCTGCCTGTGTTGTATTTATGTCCTGGCAGGCGACCTACTCCAGCCTTGTGCCGTATTTCCTTGTGTTCCTCCTGAAAGGTTGTTTTGTTCGCACTTTCAGTTAGTAGTACTTTTTGTTTGCCCAGGTTTTTGCGTGGAAGGTTATGTTTTGGAGAACAGTTTGTTATTGAATAATTCTTTTGTGCACCTACATCCTTGTGTCTACCTGACTTTCCTGCAAGTGGTTCAATTCCCTGTTCAACATTAACATGGAGATTGTTTCAATGTGAATGCAGAAAGTCTACTGATTTGTAATCACATTGAAACCCAGGGTAGATAAACCAAATTAGGTCAAGGGCCTCACTAATACATTTGCTTGTCCAACAATCTAGCCTTTCTAATGTGTATTTCAATTGGAAGCAAATCAAATTTAACAAATCATTCTGTTTGTAGGTATCGGTGATCAAAAACAATCTCCAATCCTTAGAAATAGATATTTTTCAATACATGCATTATGCCCACTTCCTAGACAGCATAGCTCATCAATAAGGTGTTCATTGATTGCGCTTAGATTATCTTCTCTCATCTCACTTTCTGAGCCGCTTTATCCTCGTTAGGGTCGCGGGGGGTGCTGGAGCCAATCCCAGCTGTCTCCGGCCCAGAGGCGGGGGCACAAGGAGACGGACAACCATGCACACTCACACCCCATACCTAGGGGCAATTTAAAGTGTCCAATCAGCCTACCATGCATGTTTTTGGAATGTGGGAGGAAACCGGAATACCCGGAGGAAACCTACACAGGGGAGAACATGCAAACTCCACACAGATGGACATGACCTGGATTTGAACCCAGGACCCCAGAGCTGTGAGGCCGACGCGCTAACCACTCGCTCCACCGGGCTGCCCGTGCTTAGATTATTGTTAATTAATATTTTGATGAATAATTATTGCTATCTTCAGTCATAGTGCAATAGTTCAAAGAAATAGAATTGGCTGTACTGAGAGCTGCCAATGTTGTCGAGCTTCAGGCTGATAGTCATTTGTACTTATTTTCTTCTTTTTTGCTTTTCAGCCACTTCCACTGTTGCGTTTGATGCAGCACGAATTTGCTATGTCAATTGATTGTGACAACCGGATTCACGTTTGAAAATCAGTTATTTCAACCACAGAAGAACAGCGAAGAAGTGAATTTTCTCTTTACGTCACACTAAACGTTATTCAAATTGCCCGTCACCGAGTTGCACCTTTTCGCATGAGATGCATTGACTTTGCATGTACCTTTCAATGCTGCACAAATTGCTCTAGCCGTGTTCAGTCTGAATGGATTAGCAGAATGGGGCAGCCATAGAAGATGAGGCCTACTCCTCCGTCACTTGAATCCACAGTGTGAGTGCACTTTCGGTTTTACAATGTACCCAGGAAAGTAGCACTTAACTTGATCACAATTGTATTTCAAGGAGAGAAAACTGCAAATTAGGTTCTTTGGAAACACAATAAGCATTCTGGCTTACATGGCGTGACATTAACTGAGAAGCTAAAAGAAATAAAGAGGGGACTTAACAGCCATGAACTACACTAAATTAATCACCCTAAATTCCTACAGCCACATGCAGTGGGGGGACAATGTAGAGTTTGCGATGAAATAAGGACCGAATTATTGTGGTAGCCTCCAATGCTGTAAAATGCTCATGTATGAGCTTTGAATTTTGATGCATTCATTTATCATATTCATTATTAAATAATTACAGGAAAACAATTTTTCTAAAGGTCAAAATGTTTTCACGAACAAAACATAAAACAACCACAAAATTATCCCAATTCAAATATCAGTGCCTGTACTGGTTGGCATTGCATGATTGTAATAAATAGAAATACAGTCTCACATGTAATTTAGATGCAGTTGATAATTTAGGACTACTATAGGAAGAAACTAAAATAACAGTGCGGGAATTAACAAAACAGCGAGAAGTCCACAATGTCTTACACTTCACTAGCACACACTAAACTCAACATGAGAGGGTAAATTTCATTTCAAAAACACTTGATGAATGCTTGGCTAGCAGTCAATTTTGCAGAAGACTAGTTTTATTATACTGTACTAATAGGCTTGAGACACAGTCCAATGTTTCCCATCAACCTGAATTAACTAATTGCACCAGAACATATAGAAACAAAGATCTTCATTCATTCATTTTCCATACCGCTTGTCCTCACAAGGGTCACGGGGGGTGCTGGAGCCTATCACAGCTAACTACGGGCTACAAGTGGGCGACAACACCCTGACAAACAACCATTCACACTCACACACATACTTATGGGCACACAAGGGTCATGGGGGGTGCTGGGAACCTATCCCATCCCTGAACTGGTGGCCAGCCAATCGTAGGGCACAAGGAGACGGACAACTGTATATGCCCACACTCACACTTTGTGTTCAACCAGCCTACCCTGTATATTTTTTAGATGTGGGAGGAAAAGGGAGTACTCAGAGAAAACCCACGCAAGCTCAGGGAAAACATGCCAACTGGCCACAGGAAGGTCCGGACCTGAGATCGAAACCTCGATCTCAGTACTGTGGGACCGAAGCGCTAACCAGTTAGTCAGAAGGCCAAGCAAATTATATAATCTTTGTTCATCTTCTGTACAGCACATCTTAGTAAAGGTTGCAGGGGCTGGAGCCTATTACGGCTAACTTCAGGTGAAAGGCAGACTACACCGTAGACTGGGAGCTAGTCAGCCATAGGCCCCCCAGAGAGACAAACTACCATCTGCACTCACAATCATACCACCACCAGCGGGAATCGAGCCCGTGTCTGCACCGTAGTTAGGCGAGTGAACCTCTACACCATCATTCATTTATCTTCCATACCGCCCATCCTCAAAAGGGTTGCGGGGGTTGCTGGAGCCTAAACCAAGTGTCTCCGGGCAAAAGGCAGACTACACCCAGTCAGTCGTAAGGCACACATAGAGACAAACGACCATCCGCACTGCCAATCATACCGACACCAGTAGGAATCGAGTCCGCGCCTGGCCGCACTGAAGTCAGGCAAGTGAACCTCTACTGTCTACACCAAGGGTGTCAAACTCGGGTTGGTTCGCGGGCCGCATTAACGTCAACTCCATTTCATGTGGGCCAGACCATTTTAGACCTAATATCTAGATTTTTTAGTTATTTTTAAAATTGGATTAAAAGAACTGGATCAAAATCCCTAAATAATCAGTTGTTATAGATCTAAAGCAATGTTTATTTGAGCTTTTTTTTCTTTGTAATGGAAAATGTCTTTTAATCATGTTTTTTATTTCAAATGGAAACAAAATATTTTTTTAAAGTGGAAAACGGAAAATATTTGTATATTTATTTTTAGATTTCACAAAATGCTTTTTGAGCTAAAAACACAAAAGAAAACAATAATTGATTTTAAAAAGGGGAAAATCAGGAAAAGTAATTTAAAACCAAACATCATTTGAATTTGATCCTAAAATAGAAACTCATGATTTACTTTCTCGGGCCGCACAAAATGATGCAGCGGGCCAGATTTGGCCCCCGGGCCACCACTTTGACACCTGTGGTCTACACCATCAGGCGGCAGCAAATGTTATAATAAGACAAAATAAAAATAAAATATTTTTTTTTTTTAGCGCAAGCTGTGATAGCATGCAGAGCGATGTAATTGTTTACATGTTATCTTTATTTTTATACTGAAGATTCTCCGTTTTATTGACAGCGATATTTGTTCTCGTAGCTCCAAATTGTGCTCATGTATCGGTCTATCACCTGTTTGGCTGGATTTTTGCTGTACTGTGCGTTGTTTCTCATCTCACTTTTAAATATCAACACTCATTATACCCTGATTATGCATTCATCATATTGTCCATTTACATACTTAAATATGCTTCCTCCCACATCCTCTCTATAAATATTATGAACTCCTTCCTCCCCTCTTTGTTTCCTTTCCACTTTTGGTTCTTTTATCAACCACCCACAGGTTTCTATCATCAGACTCCGGTCTCTCAATCATTCGGATGTAAGAAAATGTTGGAGGCAAGTAGTTTCATCCATTATGATGAAAGTGACAGTGCTCCGTTTCTATTTATATCGTAATTTTTATGCAGTGCTTAACACTCAAACACTTGAAATGCTTGTAGATCAAGTTCTATCACTTATTGCAATCTGTTATGGAGGGTGTTGTTTATTAATTATATCTTTCTTTGTTGTTTTATATGATCTAGCTCGTTCCTTAAGAAATATAGTATATAATTCTTCCTTTTCATTTTAATGTTATTTTATTTATTTGTGTTCAAAATGTCAGTTGTTATTTAACCTTTTACAAAAACAATGGCACTGCAATGGCCTATGGTCATTGTGTGGTGGGGTCGAATTTTTGTTTTGTTTTGCCCTCCCTGCCTAAGGAAGGTGCTGCCACCCTTAGTCTGTGTTTTTGTGTTTTCCAGGTGCTGGCAGGTGACTTGTGAGAAGGTCTAAAATAAACACTGCTAGGGCTGTTCTTCATCTTCCTTTGGTCTAACTTCACCATGCATCAAGTTTAAGTGTTGAGTTAGCCTGTGGTCGTGTGCTTGAGGTCTTGTCCAGCTGTAGCAGGGTTTTATGAAGAAAATATAGTACTTAAATGGGGACATCCAGTTGAATATGGTGTAAGTTTGGTAAAGTAGTGACTTATCTACAGAAATTGACACCACCAGCATCAGTGTCTTTGACAGAGTACCTGACTCAGAAGTTGGAATGACATGGTGACCAAATATAACGATCCCTTGGTCCTGAATGTGGAACAGTATTTTATTTGAAAAAAAAAAGTGGTCTCCAAAGGCTGTCACAACCTTTCTTATTGCAGGTACTGGCATTTCTAAACATTAAATAAGGCAATTATGTTTTATTTATGAATATAATTATGTTCATTAATATGTGCCACCCCTCATTAAATAAATCAAACTCAAACTCATTGATGTACACCCATAGTCATATGTTCTGAGACTTTTCACTTGAATAGGAGAGAGTTTCAAAACCTTTGTCCAGGGGTGTTCTTGTGCATTAAATTGAGAATTTACAAATCTTCTGTGTCAGGCTTATATATATATATATATATATATATATATATATATATATATATATATATATATATATATATATATATATATATATATATATATATATTTGTTACTTATAACTTATACTTTTCATCATTATGAGTAAAATTTTTGCCTTATTGGTTGTCTAGGTCCTATCACTCGCTGGCAAGCATTCCAAAGTGTATTCTTCCATCGCACTGATTTCAGGCTCAAGCAACCTTTGTGGGGATAAGCGATATTGAAATGAATATTACTTTGAAATATTTTGAGAAAATTCTAATTATTATAAAATTATATGCAGTACAGTACAGTCATTTTCATTATAATAACGATATCATGACTATGCAAGTAAGCATTACAAAAAATGAAATATATTCAATATGCAGGAAATTAAACATTGTTTAATGCTGTATTCTAGGTGAAAAAAAATCACTGTCGTCAATGGATTATTTCAGATATTCGCACATTTTTAGTCCCCAATTTGAGGGCTGCTGTGAGGGAATGGTGTCGTGGTGGGATTGGGCCTCGGACAGAGAGAGAGGGAGAGAGAATTAGGGTGGATGTTAAAATCAGTGTCTTTGCTCACTGCTTAATCCATTGCTCATTCATTCATTCATCTTCCGTCTTCCAATCCATCTACGTACAAATCCAACCAATCACCCAGGATGAATACACATCCATCCTGTAAATTCAATTGTATACGCCTGTGGAAACATTGGCCCATTTCAGTCATTTGCTTCATCCACAGTACATAATGTATGCATTCAGATCTGATCTGAGTAATTGATTGCTCAATTGTGTTACTGTACTGTGTTGTCCTCAAAAACAACTGACTGCCATGGTTTGTAGCGCCACTCCTGGGGTTTCCTCCAGTAACCACGATTGGAAAAAATAGAATATATATTGTTTTCGCTCTTTTGTTATTGTTCTAATAAAGTTGTATGAATTGCTGCTACATATCATAATTGAGTGAAATATATAAATCATAGGTGATAAGGTAAAAATAAATTATTATATCACACATAGTAGAAGCATCAGTTGTACATATTTCTAGCATCTGCTGGACTTAATTGATGCTGTAATTGCACTGCTGCAATTTAGAGGATCACTTTGTGTTTACAACCAGTGGTTACCCTCCACCTTGCCATGTTTGTGGTTGGGGGATTCTTTCAATTTCTAAACACCATATGGTCAGGATTTTTCAAACCAAAATAAACATCATCTTGGGACTTTAGTGAATTAAGTAAATGTTTCCTCTCATGTGAGCAAGATGCTCACAAGGGAATCCATCTGACCCAATTTTGGCAACAAACTATTCATTCAGGAAACAGTGACATAGCTCGTGATATATATATATATATATATATATATATATATATATATATATATATATATATATATATATATATATATATATATATATATCCTTTCAATTCCTGGCTGCTAACACCCTTCTGTAAGATGCACTGTGGTGATATGAGCAAAGGATATAGAGCAGCCTTAAAAATTGTTAAATTTTGTCATCAACATTTACCATGGAAATTATCTGAAATACAGGCATGCATAAACCCCTCAACTTAGAAAACGGACATCAATCTTTCCATCTACGCATCCATCTATTCATCAATCCAACCATCCAACCACGCACATATAGTACGTAGATGTATGAATGCATTTATATGTACAGGATGACCTTTACTAAATACTGTATCCATTTCAACAGCACTACGAAACAGAATGCTCACTATGGAGTGAGCCTGACATCCAGATAGGGCAGTGATGATCAGGAGATTCAGGCAAACAAAAGTCCACATAACAAAAATCCATGACCTGATGGTGACAAAATTCATAACAAAGAAAACAAAACATTTCAATGTCAAAATGAGGGCAGAGCATATTTCATTGACTCAAACATACAAGTCACCGTAATGCAATGGTGATTTGATGTTTTCCAAAAAATGGTGTTGGTCTTTATTAGTGACAAAATGTCTATCGATCCATCAATCTTCACGAGGGCAGGAGCAAGAAAGGCCAGAACGCTCTCCCCAACGACTTCATCCAGCTCTCTGTAGGGGATCCCCAGGAGGATTCCTGTGCTAGTTGGAAGACTTATTCTCCGCAGTATGACCTAGGTCTCCTACTAGTGGTACGTGCCAGAAACATATCACTTCAAATGCATTCAAGAGACATCCTAATCAGATGCTCAAGGTGCCTCATCTGGCTCCTCTCAATGTGAGAAACCAGTGCCTCTATTCTCAGCCCCTCCCAGATGATGGAGCTTTTCACCCGGGTTCTGATGTGCGTGTGGGGGTAGGGAGGTATGTAGCATTCTTTCCAATTACGCGCTTCCAGGTTGCATTGTGTTTGCCAATGAGCATTAAAGTCTCCCAGCAGGACAAGGGAGTCCCCTCCAGAATTGATGCTGTCTAACAAACCCTACAAAGACTCCTAAAAGAGAGTGCACTCTAGGCTGCTGTTTGGTGCGTGGGCACAAGGATTGGTCAGGACCCGTCCAACCACCTGAAAATGAAAAGAGGCTAACCTCTCGTCCAACATGGTGAACCCCAACATACAAGTGTAAAGTGTCCAAGCAGGTCCTGTGGATTCTGAGGAAGACCACACCACCACACAATTTTGACTTACTAAGTTGTCGCTGTACCCATTAGCCGGTCTGCGAGAAAATAGAAAGAGCATTACCGGTCCGTTGTGAGAAAAAGGTTGGGACTGCTGCTCTACACCACAAAAACGTGACGCTATAGGGACAATAAGCGTACTTTAGAATATTTTGTAACATCAAGATGGATCTGAAGGACAACAAAAGTATCTTCTTCGAAGTACCCAAAGGGTTTAAGAAATGACAAAGGGTATCTTGCCAAAGCTTCACTTGACCTATTTTCATAACCCCTTGTTTGGCTCAATGTTGGCAACATGTGGCCGACAAGGCTGACCCCCTATCAAATAGCAAATGATGGCTGCAGCAGATGAAAAAACCAGAAGACCACTCTTGCTGTTTAAATCCTTACACCTAATCCCTAAAGGAGATTTTTTTAGAGAGAGAATTACCTCTTTGTGGACATCAACAATATATTTCTGGTTGTCCTTTAACATCAGGTAAAGTTCATATCTAATCCATCTTCGTCACATTACACTGTAGTAAAAATATCATCAATTAGTCATTTGTCCAACTCCAGTAATAAAAAATATATTTGAATAAATTCTGAAGTACCAGTCATTTGCTTTAGGCCACCCCCTGTATTAAACTGTTTTTAAATTCTTAAAAAAAAAAAAGGAACACTTTCAAGCGAGACAGGATACATATCTGAAACCGAGCAAGACATTACCATTCTTTCTTCTATTGATAAACAAGCATGCTCTTGCTTGTCTTGTCAATGGTGCTGTTTACTGCTTTGAGTGGAGGATTAGAAGTGATCTTAATTTTCAGTCTTCATCCGCTTGTTCTTAATTCCATGTAAATGCTTGTCTGAATACAAGTCAGGTCCTCACTATAGCCTACTTTGCATCTCAGTTCATTAAATTTTTTTCTCCGCTTTAATCCCTGCTGAATGATAAATAATTGGTTAGCCATCGTGGATTGATATAAGGATCATTTTACATTGTTGGTTTCGTGACATCTGGCCTTTAGTTCTTTTGTGGTTCTTTAGGGTAAATTTATCCTGAATATACTTAGTTATGGTTTATGTGGCACGATTACCATTTGTTGCTCTCAAATGGCACATTTTTGAACAAGCTCCAAGCAAGCTAACACACGTGCTATTTTGGATAACTTAAAATGTAGATACAAATGTAATTCCTTGCTTGTACATTTACTTATGTTTGTATATTGTACCATAATTTTATTGTTGTATATATTTATGTATGTATACACACATGTGAAGATAGACTTTAAAATTGGCTGGAAACCTACTGTGTTCATACACAATGGGGTGGTGGGGAGTGTGGTTGTCATTGTTTTAGGGTAAAATAAAATACGATTTTTGTAGATGCTGGCCCGTAGAGTATTATGGAAATGATCCTCATTTACATGAATTGGGAATGAGGGAAAGTAGAGGTCGTTCTGTATTTATCTAAAATTTCTTAACATTTTTAAGTTCCAAATGTTTAAAGAGCCAGTTGATACTAAGCAAGTGAAAAGCCACAAAGTTGCATTTGAGTAATGGAAATTAGACACAGTGAGAAAATAATTGGAAATGCTGTTTATGATTTGCATTTAGATGAGGATATTTTCATTTTGCACTGGATAATGTTATGATCTGCCCTGTGGGGAATAGTGGAGGTGTGAGAGCGTGAGCTGTGCTGACTGAGCATGGTTCAGCATAACACGCACATTCTTCATTCAAATTCATACAGTTATCTTGAGCCATAAATGTTGAACAGACTTGTAAAAAGAAAAGTTCATGCAAAAGATGACACGAATGTTTTTTTTTTACATTACAAATGTGAAGAATAGAAAAAAGGAACAAATATTTAAATGTTTGTCGTGTGTTTAAAATGTTCCTTTGTATTTGTTATGGTGGCATACATTATATTGTGTTTAGAAATTCAATGAGAAAACATTATTGGGGAGTTTTTTGTTTTCATCTCTGAACTGGATTTTAGACCTGCAGAGTAGAGTGCCTTGTGTCCTGTGACTTTTTGATCTTGATGAATGGAAAACAAAGAGTTATTGTTTTTATTTTCACAAGTCATAATTTTACAGAGAGTGGAGCCTCTTCATCTTTAGAATCCTAATTGTTCTGACCTTTTTCCCTTTACTACGTAATGCTCTGACTTCCCTCTATCACATACTTCAATACTTAGCTAGTTTCCCTAGGTTGAGAACTCTGACAGAGGAGTTTGATTCCAGCTGATTTGCATCTTTTTCAACCCCACGTTTGTCAGCCTTCTTCCAATGCTCTAGTTTGCCACTTTCCATTTCCTTATTATAATTCTATATATAAAAAACATGGATTTAGAATGAATGTAAATAGAAGAGAGAAAAGGTATTCCAGCTCATTTTACAGAAATGTTTCATCCGATGATGGTGGAGACACATCATTAAGGTGGGCTGTTTTTTTTGACACAACAAATTAGAAAATATAGGCTTTTCTTTTTACCCACCAATGATGGTCATTAAGCTTCCTGAGTCAATGTCGCATCTCGGTCTTGGGGGAGGGAATAAACATTCCTATTAGTTGTTAACAAAGGATTTCAGATATGGAACCAGACTTGTGTTCTTTGCGGACTCCAGTTATAATTGATTTGTCTGCAAATACTGTACATGTAGATCTGAGAAGCTCTTCGTGCCACACAACAGAGGGCATTTCATGGGTACGGATCTGATCCTCTCACTGGTGTGTAGCTAAGGCTATGTAATCCCACAATATTTAACCAGATTACTAGAGCATGAGGACATTTTGACTTTTGAATTATATATGGGGTTTACACAGCAAGATTCTATTGTATGTGTGATTATCTCCATGTTGCTGTAACGGCCATCACTGTGAAGCAGTTATATAAATCTCAGAAAACAAGTAAATCAGAGTCATGTTTGATTCCAAATACCTGTGAAAAATTATAATTCCTTAATTTTACACTCTTGGGGATATGAATATGTTGACTGTTATGAATGCTTCAATCATATCTAATGCTGTTAACTGAAATTGTTCAAGGATGCGTGACTCATGTTTGTAATAAAACAAATATATTGATATTTTCATTAGGATTATTGCATCATTAATTATGTGTCATCAGACTTTTAGTGTTTTGTCTATTTTATCTTTAATAAAGGTACATGAGCAGCCCCATTTTTATTAAATGTGTCCATATATGTAGGAAACAGTTGTACAAATCTTTTATCGGTGAGTGAAACACTCATAAGTGGATACATTTAATTGTAAATTAACTTATGTGCTTCTAGTTTTGTTTTCCATAGTGGGCCATAATGAATGTTTGAATATTTTAGAAACACCGATTGGTATCAGAGTGCCTAATGTAGAGTAATAATAATAAAACTAAAACATTAATAATGATAATAAAAATGTAATATATAAATACATTTTAAAAAGTCAATGACCTTGTTAAATCATTAATTAAACTTGATTAATCCTTTTTGGGCAAAGCTGAGTTAATTATTACTGATCATATGGAAGAAGATGGAATGATGTACATTTTTGTGACTTAGTTTCATGTCGAAAATATATAATCAATATACAATATCAACATGCTTTACCAAGGTTTTGACAGGTAACTGTTGATTAATATATGTATTCTGACTTTGCATTAACCTGTTCAGACAGATCTAATAGTCAATAAGTAAATTAATTAGAGTCAAATATAAAATAATAAAAGGTTAAAACATTTAAAAATAGTACAGACATTAGTTGTGTCAAAGTAAGTGAAATAATATTTATAACTATAAAATTAAATATATCCAACACGGTTTGATGAAAATTTACTCATGAACAAACAAGAAGCATAAAATTGTGTGTCTTTTATGGATGAAATGTATACAATTATTTCATTTCATAGAGTACATGTTTTCCTACTACTGGCAGTTGGCCAGCTATAGACCAGACCTCAGCCATGGTTTTTGGCTCGTGATCTCCAATGGGATACTGGACACACCACACATACAAACAATCTGCCGAAACACTATTTACACTGAGTAACAGACTGTAGGATAGAATGATAATTTCCTGACCACCAAATGTGTTGCGTTTTTCAAACAACAGCCCAAGATACATCACAAGAAGGAACCAGAGAAGATGTTTAAGGCTGATGGAGCAGATGAGGAAGATAGAAATGAGTAAAAGGGGAACAGAGACAAATAGGAAAAGATAAAAAGGCAGAGAGGAAAAGTAATAATTTACAGTTCTGAAGGTATCTGTCTGACTTGCTCACTATCTTGCAGGCCTGATGAATTCAATATGAAGGGATAACTGATGAATACAATTTCATCTCTGATCCAAGGGATAAATATCTGAAACATTTGAGTGTGAGAACAGGGTGACTGTTTGCTAAATCAGTCTTATTGCTCTATTGAATTACTTCACCATTAGCTATATTAGTCTTTAAAATACTTCTCTCAATTGTCAAACAAAGGCTACTCAACATTGCTGTTCTTTACCCGAGTAAAACATTGTGAGACAAAACTATACTATGATTGATGCAAGTAAATAGTTGGGGATAAGGGTCACTGTAATGCAGTGGCGGTCCGTGCATTTTCTCGTAGCGCCTTCAACGAATCAATCCAACCCTCAAAAACTATTTTATGCCTATAAAACCTCTACTGCAGCTACAGCTGCAACACATAAAAATAATCAATAAATCAATGCACAAAAATGGGGTAAAATCCACTTCCTAGCAGCATTTAATGATTAAATACAAATACTGGAGCTTTTCAGAAATTACAACCGGGCCACGGGGGTGATTCTCCCGGGAAAAGACAGCAACGAACGTCAATGGCGTACCGGCAAACATTGCCCGAAAATGGGGTAAAATCCAGCCGAAAACAGCATTTATTGATTAACTACAAATACTGGAGCTTTTTAGACATCAGAACCGGGCTCGGAGTATCATTTCCCCGGGAAAAAGACAGCGATTAACGTCGATACCTCCATATATGTGATTGGTTAAATGCTTCAATATGAAAACACACATCTGGAAGCAGTGCAACCAGGGGGAAAAGCAATGAAAGGAAGCTAATAGACAATTTGGAATTATTTAATAAGTATTGATGGACAAAATATTATATATGATTCAGATATTTCTTAGGCCAGCAGAGAAGGCCTTGAAGGCCCTAACGGCCCGCCACTGCTGTAATGACACATGACCTCACATTGGAAAACCTGAACTAACAGTAAAAAAATATACAAAAAATATTACAAAAGAGGAAAAAAAAACGTTGAATTTAATGGTTTGACATTGAGTAAATATGTATCCTCAAAATTGCATACAGTAGCTTTTGGGCAGCAGATGTGCTCTCAATACTAAAGCCAACTAGTTTCTGCTATTTAGAGCAACGAATTGGAAAATTCGAGATGTGAATCCAGACTGGAGAGGTATTTTATAAATTCAAATGTATTTACCAGCTTTGAATGTTATTGTGACTGGCAGTTGCCATGTTTCACTCTTGAGATGCAAAAAACAAACAGTGTAAATATGGTTTGAATAACATTGTAAAGTGTTGCATTTTTTTCACTAGAATTATGTGGATTTATTTCAACATTTGCCAGTTATCAACTGAGTCTGCACAGCGATCCTGCTCTTCTGCTCTAGTTCACCTTCATATTTGGAGCTCATTGCTACTGCGGGGCAGCACTGAAGGTGCAGCACAAATGGGGTATTCCTCTGGGCTTGATGGATGAGAGATGACACAGTATACATGCGTGGTAGTTTTGCCTGCATGAATCATATTGCACACAACTCAAAATGGGGAGGATGTAGGCCAATCCCAGCTGTGCACATATTGTTTCAAAATAAACAATCACCATATGATTGAAATTCTATCATTTCACTTCTATTCAGAATGAGTAGTGTTTTTTTATTATTATTTTTAGGCACAACAGCTTTATTTATCTGCTGCATTTCATACACATTGCAAATCAATGTGCTTTTCAAGATTAGGACATCCATGGTCTATTTCTACACTCATATTGACTTTGAGTTGGTAGACATAATTTAGAAATGGTCCATGGTTGTCAACCGATTCAAATGTTCATTCACAAAGTATAATCACTCTTTATTTGCTCTCAAACTTAAAGACGCGTAACTAATTATCCCTATGTTCTCAAGTCATATGCTGCTGTGTTAACTTAAACATGAGTCAGTCTGAGCAGCAGTTAAGCTGCAGCAAACATGAACTGCATGAAACCACTGCTTAAATACAGACCACATTTAGTTCATAACCTGATTTTAATTTCCATAGCTACATAAATGATTTCATAGGTTGAATGTACTTTAACTGCATATGAGTTATAAATGTACATATATGTTCTATCTCCAATGTTTCCTCTAAGGGAGAGGTAACTGGCTGGTGTACCAGAATCCAGGTCCAGACCCAAAATCTATCCCATTTGGGAACAGGCAGAAAAAAAATAAAAAATACGTTCAAGGGTCCAAATCTGACTGGCACATTTAGGCTTTATGATAGAGTTTTAGTGACAGACCAATCACATGTGAGTTAAGCCTTTCCCTTAATCAACTCTGCATTCCAGTTGTTAAACACTCTTTTCAGCCAACAGCAGGCAGACTCTTGGAGACAAAGTAAAGGAGGGAGGTAAACACTTTGCTTTGGGGAAAGTTAAGATAATGACAAAAAAAGAAGAGAAAATGCAGAAGAAATGGTGAAGCTTTGAATGGTGAGGCATTCAATTCAATATTCAATGTGATTTTATCCAGTATTCCCTTAATAGTTGCCACTGGGAGCACTTGTCAAAGACAGGATATGTGAAACATAAGACAAAAAGTTGTGAAAATACTCAATCTGAAGGGAGATGATTGAATCTACTAATTTCTACTACCACATCTTCGGTTTGTCCCGTGAGGGGTCACCACTGTAAAATGGTGGCTAATAATAGGCAATTACAGATTATTCACTTCTAAATACATAAAATAAATTCGAAAATAAGTGCCAAAAAGTTGAGAACAATTAAGTGCTGAATCTGAGTTATAGCCATGAATACTTTTTGTCTGGATTTTTGGGGAGGCGGTTTAAAGTTGCCCTGAGTGTTTTCAGGACCCAGGGGTTGTCACTGCCTGCGACAACCATTCACGCTCACACTCATACCTAGGGGTAATTTAGAGTTTTCAATCAGCCTAGCTTGCACATTTTTGGGATGTTGGAGGAAACCAGAGAAAAAGAATATCTGATCTCTGAATTCTGCACCAAATGTTAACAATCCATTCCTATTTCAGGATGTCAGAGAATATCAAGAGAATCCTACTTGAATTGTCAAATTACAGGCACTACTACTACTACTACTACTACTACTACTACACTTTCAGCTTGTCTTGTGTGGTTGCAACTACAGAAAAAAACTTTTTCCACTCCCCTACGTCAGCCACTTTTATGCCCTCCTTCACCATATCCATGTATCCTTTCCTAGGTCCACCTCCAACCCTGTTTCCGGGTAGCTCCACCCTCAACATCCCTTTACCGATCTTCTCCGCTGGACATATCCAAACCAAGTTTTGTGTCTCTTATCCTATATATTTAATGTTGTTGTTTTTTTGCAATGGAATAGTAATGATATATTATTAAGGCCCTCCTTTGAATATTTGGGTCAAAGCAGAACATGAGAGCAAATAAAACAGAAGCATTCATTGATTCATTTTCTGAACTGCTTTATCCTCACTAGAGTCATGGGGGTGGTGGAGCCTATTCCAGCGGACTTCAGGCCAGAGGCGGGCCCACCCTGAATCAGTGACTAGCCCAGTGGTGGGCAAACTATTCCACAAAGGGCCGCAGTGGGTGCATGTTTACATTCCAACCCATAAAGAGGCCAGCTTTTCACCAATCAGGTGTCCTGCAAGTGTAATCAGTGGATTGTAGTCAGGTGCTTCTTGTTTTCTGCAGAAATCTCATTGGTTAAATTGCCTTTGCTGAATCGGTTGCAACAAAAACCTGCACCCACAATGGCCCCCAAGGACCGGTTTGCCCACCCTTAGGGTAGCCGATTGCAGGGCACGAGGAGACAGACAACCATTGACGCTCACACTCATACCGAAGGGCAATTTAGAGTGTTTACTCAGCCTAGCATGCATGTTTTTGGAATGTGGGAGGAGTACCTGGAGAAAACCCACACAGGCCCAGGGAGAACATGTAAACTCATCCCAGGTGGACCGACCTGGAAATAAAACCCTCCACCCCAGAGCTGTGAAGCCGACGTGCTAACCACCGAAGCCGCTGGGCCGCATGAAACAGAAGCTCAAAATCACAATTACGAATGCCGCAACATTTATTATTTCAAGTAAGAGGGCAATATATTGGTTTCGGCAAGAATATGGTTGAGAGCCACAGTGTCATCAAAAAATGCATTTATGGAATAGCCTGACCAGCAATACAACTAATGGGTACAAGTGATGCAAGCTGTGAACTGCTTTCGCTTTTCTGAAAAACTTTTTTGATCTGCACATATGAGGTACCACTAGTATTGTGCCATTGCTTGGAATAGTTTGGGGAGGAAAAACTAAAACTCTGGCTTCCACAACAATGGCCCACAGCTGAAGATTTAAACTTGGGATTAAAACTCACTGGGGGACTTCTTTGTTTTTTGTCACAAACCAACCGAGTAAGGATTGTTGCTCAATGAAGACCAATATATCAAATTCAATCAACAACCCCATGAGGTGACAGTTGGACTTTAATGCTCTCCAAGGTTATAAAAATAAAGTTAATTGCCAATGCTCTTTCATTTGCTTTTATTGAACGTGCGTCAATAAAACAAAGATGTTATTATAAGTCACTAGGTTCATATCAAGTCTCACGCTACCATATTAAGTGGCGTCAAAATGCTTGACGGAACTTCTAGGAGGAAGCCCGGATGAAGGAACCTTTATTGTATCTTGCCGGTAGTGTTATAGTTTCTCCATGATGAAATCAAGCGATAACGATCATTTAAAGTTGTGGAGTTTTACAGCATTCATTACATTTGACCTAGCTAAATCAAATGATCAACTCATCAGCAAGCTCTCCAGAAGCTTGATACCGATCCAGATTACTTGATTCATGTGTGTTGGTGGAGGGAGAAATGGAAAACAGACCCGATAGGGGCTTTCAAGGACTGGACTTGGCCACCCCTGATTTAATACAATTTCAAATATAAAAAATGAACTGACCATTTTATAGTTATGGTACGTATTTTGTTATTTTAAATTATCAAAATTTTGTGTTCAAGTAAAAATAAAAGCCTGGCGAAAGGTTTGGGAACGGTGCATTTCTGAAGGCAACATCCATAAGATGGACCAGACAAGGAGGCCGACTTTTCCTAGGGGGGAAACCGCAGTACCCGGAGGAAACCCATGCAGGCCCGGGGAGAACAAGTAAACTCCACACAGGTGGACCGACCTGGATTTGAAAGCAAGACCCCAGAACTGTGAGGACGGTGCGCCAACCACTCATCTGCCAAGCTGCTCCATTTATTAGTTATTGTTTTTATCTATTGATCATTTATTTGTCTGTTTGTTTGTTGTTGTTATTTGTGCACTTCGTGGTGAAGCTTGAAATCTCATTATACATACTTGTATAATGACAATATAAGCATTCAATTCAATAAATAAGGGCATAGGCTCATTTCATTCCTCATCAAACAATTCAAAATATTGGAACATGACTTTAGGGTTGCGGCCGGTGGTCCGAGTGATTAGCGCGTTGGCCTCACAGCTCTGGGGTCCTGGGGTCAAATCCAGGTCGGTCCACCTGTGTGGAGTTTGCATGTTCTCCCCGGGCCTGCATGGGTTTTCACCAGGTCCTCCAGTTCCCTCCCACATTCCAAAGACATGTATGGTAGGCTGATTGGACACTACATTGCCCCAAGGTATGGGGTGTGAGTGTACATGGTTGTTCATCTCCTTGTGCCCTGCACCTCTGCCCACAGTCAGCTGGGATAGGCTCCAGCACCCCCCGTTACCCTAATGAGGATAAAGTGGTTCAGAAAATGAGATGAGACTTTAGGGTACCCTACAAACACCTCATCTCATCTCAATTTCTGAACGGCTTTATCCTTACTAGGGTCACCGGGGGTGCTGGAGCCTATCCCAACTGACTTCAGGCACGAGGCACGGACCACCCTGAATTGGTGGGCAGCTGATCGCAGGGCACAAGGAGACAGACAACCATTCACCCTCACACTCATACCTAGGGGCTATTTAAAGTGTCCAACCTGCTTACCATGCATGTCTTTGGAATTTGGGAGGAAACCGGAGTACCCGGAGAAAACCCACACAACCCAGTCCACACAGGTGCACCCACCTGGATTTGAACCCAGGTCCCCCACTGCATGGCCAATGCGCTAACCACTAAAGCACCGCGCCAACCCACCCTAAAAACACTATACAGTAAAAATAATAATATACTAATGAATTGTCACCTTATAACCAATCTATGCCACATGGCAGCCTACTCCGAGTGAGTCCAAGCCTGAAGTAGAGCGACATGTGCCAAAGTTGGTGACCGGGAACAAGATTGCAGGATGGTACGTTCTCATAGTGACTCAGCAATGCCACCAGGTACGACTTCCCAAGCTGGTTTTTTAAAGCAACTGCCAATTACCACACACCACCCTCAACCTCAGCTATCCCGCCCATTAACGTCACTGATTCAAACGGGAGCCGAGGCAGAGGCAAAGAAAGGAGGGAGCCGAAAGGATCACACACACGCATTAACGCGGCTTGAGGGACAAGAGAGCGATTTAACGCCGGGCACAGCTACATCTTGGGGGTCTCTCGGCGTGATTTCTTTCGCATGACCACAATCGGAGGACTTCAAGATGTGGAAAGAAGTCGGCAAGCTCGTACTGTTTCATTTGATGCTAATGGAGCTCCAGTCCGCAAAAGGTAAGACACTTTGCTTCATTCGTAGCGAACCGCCCCGTGTGGTGTGGTATCCCGCATCGCAGGACTGCTAGAATGTTATGATTCCTGTGTTTTGGAAAATAATTGTAGTCAGTAGTACGGGAAAATCAAACAGAGTCAGGATGGTGACAGAAGGTGACAATATGCTGGAGGGCAGATGTAGCCTACACTGGCGAGTGGGGACAGATTGCACGTGTTAAACATGCAGGGTGCTTCCCGAGGATTTGTGACATTATGCGCTGAAATTAATATAAATATATTATTAACATGATTATTTTGGGCAAGGCACAGAACGTCTGTTAGAATCGGCATAAATCATTCTGCGATTAGGTTGTTTGTCAGGTCGTGTCATGGAAAAAGACAAAGCTAAAACAAACAAACAAACAATAAAATAAATCAATGAAACAGTTAAAGAAAAAGTCAGAAATTTTGAAGAAGAAAAAAGAAAAGTAGTATCATTGTTATTGTGCACTTCGTGGTGAGGCTTTAAATCTCACTATACGTGTATAATGACAATAAATTCAATTCAATAATAAATGGCTCTAGACCACACACTGCAAGAATTGCAATTTAAACTTGTTTACATTCCTGAGAAAAAAAGATAGTAGAAAAATCCTGATTAAATAATAGCAACTTCTAGAATCATTATTGTTAAATCAAATTACCATTTTAAAATTTTATTGTCAACTGATTCTTCGTTTTATTATAATACAGGCATTCATACAGAATCACAGTGTGAAACGGGGCAGTTTCAGTGCAACAATGGAAGGTGCATCCCAACCCTTTGGAGATGTGATGATGATGATGACTGCTCAGATAACAGCGATGAGGAAAATTGTCGTAAGTAGCCTTGTCCTTCAGTGCAAAATTATATTGATCCCATCGTTTGCTATGTTTATATATATAAAAAAACAACTGCTGTCTGGACTAGGTATTCCAAACATTTACCAATCCTTTCATCCCATATTTCCTACATGCATCTTCTAAAATGTACCCCTTTACTCTAAGACTTTGCAAATGTTCAATATGTTATGCTGAAAATAAGCTGCTTTTCTTGCTGGGCCTCATTGGAATCTTTTGCAGATATCAGCGTGCAAGGGTTGAAAAACCTTAGACAAAGGGTCACATGGCTTCAGGAATTAGCTTAACTCTTAACAAAATTTTCTGTCCTGCTAATTGTTCTCCTCATACTATTCATCCAACTATATCATGATTAGAATTCAAAGGATGATTCCACAAATGGGATTAGTGACAGTTAAAGTAATATATACATCATGACTCATAAAATTAGTGCAATGAGTATTTCAATATCTATGAATGGATTTGCTATTCCTTATAGATAAGGATAAACTGAAACTGGCTTTTTTGTTTTTGTTTTTTTTCTCAAGGTCACTTTTGACTGTGCATTAACTGAAAATAACTAGTGTAAAATGCATTATTGAATTAAATATAGCGATATGTCCTGAAGCAAAAGTGGGAAGGAGAAGCACACTTTTTTTGGCGTGTACTGTTTTTGAATGCCCTAATGAAATTGCACAGACAACCAGACGGTAATTATTGCTTATGAATTTGTCCTGGCACTAATTGCTTGAATGGTTAAATTAATGACTAATTGATTCACCACTTGTTCTTCATCACCACCACGGCCGTTCTTTGATCTAGCCATTAACAATGTTATAAGACTTTCCTATATGATTGCTGTGAAATTTTCACAATTGAGCTGCCTTGTGGTGTAGAGGTTCACTCGCCTGACTTGGGTGTGGACAGGCGCGGGCTCAATTCCCGCTGGTGGTGGTTTGATTGGGAGTGTGGATTGTTGTTTGTCTCTCTGTGTGCCCTACGACTGACTGTCGACCAGTCTAGGGTGTAGTCTGCCTTTTGCCTGAAGACAGCTGGGTTAGGCTCCAGCAACCCCTGTAACCCTTTCGAGGATGGACAGTATGGAAGATGAATGAATGAATGAATTTTCACAATTGTATTATTGACCACAGAGATTGATTGGGCACTATTTTGAATTTCATGGGCAATAGTGGAAAGGACTTGTAACGAGAGATACTTTATTCATTTTCCGTTCCACTTATCCTTATAACGGTCGTGTGGGTGCTGGAGCCTTTACCAGCCAACTTTTGGCAGTAGGCATGGGGCACCCTGAATTGGTTGCCAGTCAATTGCAGGAATAGCGAGTTCCTTGAAGTTATTTGCAGAAAGATAGTGACTAAACAAATTGCAACACATGTTGTTACATGTATTAATATTCCCACTCTCCAGTTCTGCTATGAATTTGTTACCTATGCACTGCCAGCTATGCTGTGCATCCTTATTAATTTGGATTGTACTTACTCACTTTGCTCTCTTACTTCTTCTGCCCCATGTGTGGAATGTGTTGTCTTCTGGATTCTCTCTGTATGAATACCTCACTCTTTCAGCCCCTTAGGACACATCATTTTTTAATTTCCTGAGGGCAATGAAGTAATGCCAAGAGAGACTATGCCCAGAATAAGCATCAGCTTGTGGTTCGGTCAAGGATAAATCCTCGTTCCCTGTTGCCAGAGTCATGTTTAGTGCCTGGCTTTGTGCCATCTCTTCTAACAGATGCCACCACTCTCTGCAACCTAAAAACACTGTTGAGGAGGAGGAGGTCCAGGGAAATAAATTGATGAGCATAGATCTTAACGAACAAGATGAAACAAAGCTCACAGCTCTAAGTTAAAGGGCAGAACAATTTAGAGAATGGTCCAGGGGACAAATTCAAAATGCATTCTTCCTAGGATATGAAAATTTTCCACACTTTAAGGCACACTGGATTATAAGGCGCACCTTCAATTATCTGAAAAAAATGTGTAATAGATAAGGCACACGGATTATAAAACACAGTAGTAGCAGTCGTGATGGTAATGGTAATAATAGTAGTAACAGTAGTAGGGGATTGTGTTATACATCCACTAGATGGGGTTGTAGTGGTAGTAATAGTAGTAGTGGTTAGGGATTATGTTTTACATCAACTAGAGGGAGCTGTGGTAAAGGAATTTCATATAATGACTACTCTATATTGATCCATATATAAGGTGCATCGGAGTATAAAGCGCATTGAGAAAATTGAAGTCTTTTATTTGTGCCTAATAGTGTCGAAAATACGGTAATATGTGTACAATGCATGTTGGACACAGCAAAATGTGGAAAGTACTCGTTCAAAATTAGTTGGACGTTCCACCGAACGGTCATTCGGCCGAACGGAGGTTCATATAGACGTTTTTTGCCTTATCGCGACATCATCGCGACATTTTACCGAGGAATTCACTTCCATGGGCTCGGTTCCAATGTCCAAAGAGCTCCAGTATTTGTATTTGATCATTAAATGCTGTTTTAGGATGTATTTAACCTGATTGCTGTCATTTCACGGCTCGGTTCTGCTACATCTGCCCGCCCAAGAGTGCTTATTCCCTGGCTGACATGCCCGCCCAAGAGTGCTTATTCCCGGGCTGCCATTGACGGTAGACTAATAAATTGAGAGTGATGAGTTGCAAAGGGAAATGAATCATTGATTTTTACTATAATTTGGACAACGCCGGCGGCGGGCCGGATTAAAAATCCTAACGGGCCGTATATGGCCCACGGGCCGAGGTTGACAAACTTGTACACACACGATCCGGGGGCGGGGCAAGCGCGCAAATCCCCTTTCCGCGAAACCTCCGTTCGGCCGAATGACCGTTCGGTGGAACGTCCATTCGGCGACCTGTCCATCTTTCAAACGTCCGTCGGTGAAACGTCTTTAGGCGAATCATCCGAGTACCGGTTAAAATAGGTTAAGTGCACTCAATTTATTTATTTATTTTTTTAAATGGCCACGTGAGGTAAATTTACATTGTTTCTTTGTGTGAGGCTGAAAATCGTCTGGTTGCCACTGGTGATTATGTCTTCAATTGATTATTTTATTTATTTCATATTGTACAGCAACTTTTGTTTTAAAGGCAAATTTCAAATTAATTAATCAAAATTAAGACCCCTGTCAAAATTTCTGCAGGTTTTATTATTCATTAGAGAGTTATCTTATCTTTATTGCACAACAGAACAACAAAAATACTTTTTAAAATCATATTTTATATTCAGTTTTCTTACTTTCATAATTTCATAACAATTAAAGTAACTTATTTACTTATTCACAGAAGTGTTAAGTTTCAAATTTGAAAGAAAAAACACGATAGTTATCGTGATAATTATCAATATTGACTAATATATATATATATATATATATATATATATATATATATATATATATATATATATATATATATATATATATATATATATATATATATATATATATATATATATATATATATATATTTGTATCGTGATAGCAATTTTTATCATATCTCCCAGGCCTAGATGCAATGCTACTGTACTAACTGTCCCTTCCGGTTTCACCATCTGAAAAGTTGTGGACAGATAAGTGCTTAAGATTTGGATGCCTTTGTGTTTTTGATCATGCTCTCCTCTTCCTTTCCCAGCTCCTCTCCTTCATTTTCAACATGCCTATTGGTAGATTCCTGTCTTGTTGCCCAGGGAGACGGCAAAGCACAGTTGATGGCACTGGGGCTTTTTGAGTATGTGTGTGCTTTCTTTGTTGTGAATGCAGCACTGCTAAACATTTGTGAACACATGGCAACTCTCCTCCTCTGCATAGCTATGTATGACCTATATTACAGATGGGGAATACAGAAAAAAGAGGCCTTATCGTTTTGACAGCAGATTTAAGTGGATTTAAACATGCCTAATCCAGTGTGCCACAGTAAAATTCATCTAGCTGAACCTGTAAGCTTTCAATTTTCCTTTCTCCCTGCATAACTGTAAAGATTATGCAAAATTTCAATCAGGAACAGTTTACAGCCACTCGTAATGAAATAGTAATGACTCGATTGATCATTTTGGAATATTAAAAGGAAGAAAAATCTAGAATTACGAATGGCCCCCTAGACTTTTAATGATTGTGGAAATTTGATGTGGATTAATTCTATCTTGAAGACAAGGAAATAGTGGGTGATCTATTTGCAGAGGTGCATAATGCAAGATATCGATTATTTGAGCTATATTTATGATGATTCCTATCTACAACAATAGACTGGATTATAAGGCGCACCTTCAAGAACCGCATTAGAGAAATTTGTCTTCATAACATTTAAAACAAAGCTTGTTGACCATTATTATTTTAAATATACTGTGAAGTGGTAATTTAAATTTAAGTGGGTGTGGCAAAATCCATCATGAAATCAGAATATCCAAACCTGAATCAAATCAAAAGGATTATTGCTCCGTGTACAACAGAGAGAGGAAGTTCCCGAGACACAATTGCCGCAGAGCGAATGTACGTGTGACACGTTTTTTAATGAGTGAGCAGGTATTCGGTGTAAGCAGATTTCTTCATTGTATGTACTTGTTATGGAAATACTAGCGAGACAATAAGCATTATTTTAAACATTTAAGTGGTCAATCAATAAAGCCAATCTTGGTGAAGTGTGCCAACACTTGTCGTTGATTTATGCCTGGATCAGTCAAAGAAAGAGAGTTTGTCAACTTCAAGATGCCTCCCTAAGCTTTTTAGTTTGACACATGGAAGGACACCAGATCAATTTACAGCAACTAAGTGCAACAGACCAACCTAGGATCTACCTTTGGCAACTGTATGCTGAAGGATCCTGGTTAAAAGCAACTCATTTGCAAGACAAACACATTTTTTTAACAATAAGCATGAGCAAGTCACAGGGAGCAGCGTCTCCTCACCAGTCATACACCTACTCTCCATGTAGCAGACATAACAAATTTCATGCTGCCACTCAACATGGAAGTATTAAAGTTGGGGGTGTCATGCTGACAAATAACAACATATTATTCACACCCCAACACATGCATACACATTACTTTGCAATACGGCTAAGGTCAGACATCTCAGTGTGAAGGCTAGAGGTCGATGTGAACAGTGGCAACACACACTTCAAATACTTGGATATGTAGCAGAGAATTTTGAAAACACCTAATTGGGTATGCTCAAATTGGAAAAAAAAGAAGAAGAAAAAAGAAATAATCCAATGGTTGCCAAGCACAGCCCACAAACATTTCATTTTCGATAGTACAAAGTTAATGAACACATAATGACATCAGCGTTCTGAATGTCTACAGTAATATTCTATTTTTAAGAGATTACACTTTACTATGCACAATTGGATGCCCACGTTCAGTGACGCATTGTGAGCTCCATACTTGCATTTTGGCCACTGAAACGACACAGGTTTCTATTCTATCCACGGCTATGCCTAAATATAAATTCATGAATATCATCCTCTTCAGTATTGCTTTATTTCCAAATATTTATACACTGTATGGATAGGGGCGGCCTGGCGGACGAGTGGTTAGCACGTCAGTCTCACAGTTCTGGTGTTGAGGGTTCAATCCCAGGTCAGTCCTCACTGTGTGGAGTTTGCATGTTCTCCCTGCACTTGCATGGGTTTTCTCTAGTTTCCTCCTACAGCCCATAAATATGCAGAGTAGGTTGGTTGAATCCTCTAAATTCCCCCTAGCTATGAGTGAATGGTTGTCTGTCTCCTTGTGCCCTGCGATTGGTTTGCCACCCATTCAAGGTGTCCTCTGCCTGGTGCCCGGAGTTAGCTGAGATAGGCTCCCACACTGCACTCAACCCTTGTGTGGATAAGCGGTTTTGAGAATGAATGAATTTATGGATAGAACTTATAAATGGTGGTAGACATTTTCATTGTGCTGTCTTTGATCCTGGAATTTTACTTAGCATATTTAACATACTATAAGGCGCACCTTCAATAAAAACGTAAAATGAGTTTCATATATAACAGGGGTCAAAACCTTTTTGACAGAGAGAGCCATAAACAATTCCTATTTTCTAATGTTATTTTTTGAGAGCCATTCTCAGGATTGAAAAGTAAAAATACATGAAAATGTGTGATTTATTTTTTGGTCATTTCACCTCTTTTGAAGTACAAAAAGTCTCCAAATTCTCTTGACAACATTGTTATGCTGCTAATAAATCAGTATCAATGATATGCATGCAGAAGAGAAATAAAAAACAAAAATATAATTAAAGTGGTGGTAGAGGTAGTGTCAACGCCACAGTGACGCTCTATTAGTGCATTCGGGACTCAGCTTTCTCACCAGTGATTTACCTATTTTACCTCACAGCTTAGTGGACAGCCATATGCACCCATGGAAAGAGCCACATATGGCTCCCGAGTCATAGGTTCCCTACCCCTGATATATAAGGTACACCGGATGATAAGACGCACGAGTACTCTGTGTTCCAATTATTATGCAAGTTATATTTTTCTATGATCTTTCCATATAGTTAGTGCACCTGACAGTAAGGTATTTTTTTCATTGTGATGTATGAAAATGATTTCGCAAAGTACGATTCTTCTCTGTCCCATGGAAGAGAGTGGTGGGTCAGAAACTCCATATACTTTTCAAGGGTCATTTTTTAACCAACCAGCTCTTTCCTCATGACGCCGGCCCAAAACATGACCACATCCTTATCCGTGGGAGTCTGGAGGCACTAGCACCTTCAAATATCTGTTTGCTGCTTAATGGCATTTTATCTGCTGCTCTCTTAATCCAATGTATTTGTCTGGCAGAAACCTTCCTCATTTTGCCTTTAACCTGTACGAACCTGTGTGCTCTGAATCATCTACAAATCTTTTAGCAGTTCATGCTTAAGTTTTCATGAAATTTCCAAGGTTTTCATACCTTGTCCAAGGTATTCAACAATTTCACAATTTTCAGCAGCAGAGATCATTTTTCTTTCTCATGTTGGTCTGCTTAATAATGTGGAACATCGTTCTTCAGTAGTTTTCCCTTTATTTGGGCTCACCAAGCAAACTAATTATCACAGGTGTGCCATTTCATGAAATGAAAGTCCTCAAAGTGTAATAGCCTCACTTTTATCAAAACCAGTATCACAATCTATGAACCATCAAGTATTCAGTGTGATGTAGACGTGTTAGGTGCAGCAGTGCAAAGCATCAGTGGGGTAATTTTAGCTGAGGTCAGTGCTGGCCTTGGGCGATTATATCATTCTCAGTGCATTGGTACTCTCTTGCTCATTTCAGGTCCAATTTGTAGCTTTTGCCCCTATAACCGCATCTGTTACATCTCAGTCGTGCCTTTGTTTTGTTCTTATACTGTACAGTGCAGAAAACATATGAACTGGGTGCTTTGTGTGATGTGTTTGCACACATCTGGTAATGTGTGGTAATATAATATATTCAATGCAATTGTTCACATTTTAATTTGTCATATTGACAACTGGAATGTTGATTGATTGGTGATCTAGTCAACAATATACATGCATGTAGTAATTAATAACCATATACAGTGATACCTCTCTCTAATTCAAAGTCAAAAGCCTTTATTGTCATTATACAACAGCTGAGTATTACAAAATGAGTGGTGCTACTCCACAAAGTGCGTGTTTCAGTAAATAACCACTGAGTCACTGTGACAAGACCTGTGAATGCGACAGCTCTTTTTACTTTGTTGTTTCATTTCACACACCATGGGTGGGCATGAACCTCAGAGACCAAACTGTGTATACAAGCAATAAAAAGTAAATTTTCCATATGTCACCTGTGAACCTACACAATTGCAAAAATAGTAAAATGTAGAAAGGTCTTGATAAACACATCATATTTACATGCATTTCAGTTTGTTACCACTGTTTTTTTACACTTGTGAGTTGGTGTGCCCAAACCCCACCCTTTAAACCATTTTATCTCTCTGACACAGTATCATGTCTTTAATCTGCAGCTCAGATTAACCAAATATACTCATGCCCCTCTGTTTTATTATTTACATTTGCTGTAATCTTATTTTTAAGCGTGCTCTGTTACATATGGCATATGCATCTTGGGAGCAACATATGAAATCAGCTTAAAATGTTGTTGAATAAACCTTACTGCTAAAACCACTGTGCTGGGATGATGGCTCAATAAATATATCGGAGGTTCTTCATCTCTAATGTGTTCTTAATGATTACAATGGGCATTTCTTTCCTTGATAATATACACCCAATATTCACTTGTTAGAAGAAAAAAAACACTTACAAAAATTAAAGTTTCTAGGTAAGTAATAAGCCCGTCACCAAATGTAGTCCTTGCTTTCCAGAGGTTTCAGTTTGTTAAACCAAACAACTTCCGGTTCATGTAATGTAAAAATACGCAACAAAATAATTTAGTCTCGCACCATTATGAATTTCTTGGTGGCCCGGTGAAGAGTGGTTAGCATTTCCGCCTCACAGTTCTACGATCGAGGGTTCGCATGGCGTTTTCATGTTCTCGTCAGCCTGCGTGGGCTTTCTCCTGGTACTCCAGTTTCCTCCCTCATCCCAAAAACATACAAGATAGGCTCATTGAAACTTACTTTTACCTTTAAGTATGAGTGTGTGCGTGAAGGGTTGTCTGTCTCCTAGTGCCTTGCGATTGGCTGCCAACCGATTCAGGGTGTTCCCCGCCTACTGTTGGCTGGGATAGGCTCCAGCACCCGCCATGACCCTTGTGAGGATAAGTCATACCTGTCAACCTAAGACTACATAAATCTGTATGACTGCCTACAAAAACCCTTATATGGACTTCAGTATCCTTAAGTGAATCAGCACCAACAAGACAGAACATTTAAATACACTTTATTAATGTGACACAAAATACACTTATACATCAATAATTTCAAAATAATAGAATGTGCATAATAATGTTTGAAAAGAACTATTGTACACGATTGGCATTGTACTCTGAAACTGCCTCCCTTCCAAATTCAATTGTTCTTCATCTGGCTTAAAAAAGCAACATCCCTCCATGTTCATTTTGCATTGCAGCAAGGATGTAAGAGTCTCTGGAGCTAAAGATTTCCTAAACTCAGTTTGAACTTTCCGGACTTGGCTGAAGACGCGCTCACAATCTGCATTGCTGTGGGGAAGAGAGAATATGGCTTCCATAACATTCTTTCACATCGTAAACACCCGATGCTGCAACTTTTATATCCCGATCACAAACCTTACAATGAGCATACTGACTACCCGTTGCTGGTTGTATCATACCATTGAATTGGGTAATCCTTGTGTGAAATATCAGTAATATCTCAAACTATTCTCCTCGAACTCAGTGAGAGTTGTATGCATTCGTTGCTGACATGCGTGACTTCCAGAAGAAAGGGCGCAAACGTTTCACATTCAGTGAAATTCTGGACTTTGGATGTTCTCCCAGCTACTCCGGGTTTCCTCCTACATCCCAAAAACACAGATTAGGCTGGTTGAACACTCTAAATTGTCCCTAGGTATGAGTGTGAGCGTGAATGGTTGTCCGTCTCCTTGTGCCTAGCGATTGGCTGTCCACTGATTCAGGGTGTCCACCAGGGGCCCATAGTTGGCTAGGATAGACTCGAGCACTCCCCGTGACCTTTGTGAGGATAAGCGGTTCAGAAAATGAATTAATGAATGAATAATTGTACATGTCACCGCCTAATACAGTATATACAATGTAACATATGAGTGTAAAGTGTCTCAGCCAAACGCAATGTTTTTAAGAGCTGGTTGGTTTTAAATCTGTTCTATTTTTCCCCCAAAGTGTCTTGCAAACTAAATTTAGTGCTTACAAGCTCATAATTTTGCCATCACTGTTAAGTCATCTTGAAGATGTTAAAATATTATTGAACAAGCTTTGAACTAGTCTTTTTGGTGGATAGAACTATGTATCTATTTGATCTATTTAGGAACACTCAGAATTGGTTTGTTGGTTTTGTACACTCTTTAACATCAATTTTTTTAAAGCAGTCTATGCTATCTCAGAAAATGTCCAAGATGTTTTTAACTACCAAACAATTTCTTTTTTTTACTGTCTGATTAGTTTTGCATGCCACGCCATACACTTATGCGTCAGCAGACGCGTAGCTGCACACTTTGGCAGCAGAGCGACACGTCAATGAGAGGGCCCCTCTTTTTTTGTGCGCGTTGTTGTGCATATTGCATGTGCACACATCTGACGTGTGCGGGCACACAGTATTGCGTAAAACATCTTTTTTTCCCCACAGGACAGTTACTCACAACTTTTTCTTTTTCTGTGATAATAGCTTTTCAACATAACCCCAAATTGATCTTCATCTTGCAATGAGAACTGTACCCATTAATCCTGTGGTTGAATGCTTTCTTCAGGTTTGCCCACAATTATTTTGAATTCTATGCACAACTAAAAAAAACACAAAGAATACTTCAGTATTACATTTCAAAAAGAATACTGGAGCTATTCATATGCGAGGTTCTGTCACAAATATGTGCTTCCATCTTACGGTTGGTTTTAAATACATTGCCTCTTTCCAATGAAAAACTATATTCCCTTGTGTTTTGGGAGCTACATATTTAGTGATCTTTCTATTCGATAGAGGTATTAGTACATTTCATCAATCAAACATTTTCAGACAATTTTAACGGCTGTAAAATGAACCTCTTCCAGAATGATAGGCAAGATAATCAGTTCACCTTATAGATCTTCTATTTGTTTGTTCTATTTCTTTTGCATCTTACTCATGTTTTCCCTGTATTTGCACATGCTTTCAGGGCATTTTTCTAACTACTACGGTGTTAAATTACATTGTTCTTTTTTTAGCCATTAGTCTCCCCAAGAACACTGTGCTTCAAGTGTTGAATCTCTCTAAGAAAATGTTTGTCATAGCAAATGAGTTTCTGTTATGGTTTCTGTTGGACTTGGTTTTCATGTCTGACATGATAACCAATATAATATTGTTCGCCACCAGTACAACGTTAGATTGTAGTAGCATTACGAATTCTTTTATCCTAAATGCACAGCCTGGAAAGCTGCTGCTCTTCACCTTTTATCCACCGCAAGAAAGTAACTCAGAAATCCACCCCCCTTCCCCTCACACACAAACGCACACGCACACAAGCTCGGATAATTAATTTTGACACTCTTCAGCACATCTGGGAAAATATGGCTTATAGTTTTTACGTGTCCCCCCCAAAATTTCAATGGCTCCATCTGGCCACTACTATGAAACATTTCTAAAAGTGCTGCTGACGATAACTGTATATATACTGTGTCACTCTGAATCTATATGATGAGACACTTAACATACCCAGTACAGAAATATCTTTGACTGTCGTCTATTTTGAGGTTAATCAAAAACCCAATCTTTACTCAAGCAGTATTAGATTGTCATTAACTTCAAACGGTCTCTACTTTTGTGTCCAGAACAAATCTAGCACCTTCCTGGTTTCTGAGTGAGTGTTGAGGTGGAATTTTGGTAATTTGGTAAACACACTTGTGAGCAAATTTGGAAGAGGTCATATAGCGCTGTTGCTGGCACAGCCGATTTCTTTGCCGCATTTTATTACATACTCTTTTCAAGGTTAGAGGATATTGATTCCTTTGTAGCTTTGTGCCTGTCAAAATAATATTTTCGGGAATTACATATTTTCTCCGAAGCATTTAAAAGTGAAATTCATCAATTAGATGAGAGATCTCTGAGGGGTAGTCCTATAATCGCCAAGACTAAATGTTGGCAATAAATAGCGTACAGTATCGAACTCCATTATTTTCCACCCATTCTGTTGTATTTTACGTACGTGAGTTGCATTCTCTCTTGTAGAAGGCTGGTTGCTTTACAGCGGGAGAGAAAGAACAAGCCAGAGCGTAAAATTGTTGAAAAAGCATCATTATCAGATTTATATATCAGACAATAGGTTGATGATGATGCCTTTTATCGGCAGTCCTGACTCAGCCGTCTCTTGGACCAGATTGTTGCCAAAATAGGTATGCAGTATCCTTCACCTGAATGCAGAGAGAGAGCTAGAACAAGGCACCGTAGTTATTTGGGTGATCCAGCACAAGAACCCACTCCCACCCTCATCCTCCCGTCTTGATTATTTTTATTTAACTCTGAGTTTTCATTTAATGTGTCTACCATTTTACTTTAGAATTAAGCTAGAACTGGATAAATGAAATGTATAAATTTTTGTGGTCAATGTGTCTTTAGCTTTGAAATTTACTTCACCCTCAGTGTTAAAATTATAATATTGAACTATAAGTTGGTATAATAGTGATCGTGACACTTTTGGCACTTATCCTCCATGCAGTTATGGCCAAAAACAGTAACTTGGGAAATTAGCCATAACACAACTAAATTGAAAGTTTAGGGAAGGCAATAGTGATCTCAAGACAATCAGAATAATGAGAACAAGTTCTGTCTGCATACTGTCTCTACGGGATTGTGAGAGAGTGGAGTGCCGCCTGCCGTGGCCCATCTGCCATCCGTTATGTGTTTCTCATGATTGTGTTTCTTTTGCGATGTCCCCAGTTTAAAGTCATCATGTGAAACTACAAATAGGGTTTGCCTACTTGCTAATTACTTGAAACTTTAAGAAACGTACTTCCGCAAAAATAACATATTATAGGGTAGCTTTTCAAGAGGAGCTTTTGTGAGAGGTTTTCGGTGCACAAGGAACATGGCAACTGTCATTTATTTTCTTGTACAAATATTACTGTTGCTGTTGTCTTGACACTGTCAAGATGATTTCCAAATTCAAAGGTTCCGAACATGCAGTCATCAATTTCCTGGTGGAGTCTCCTTCTGACTAGCCCCATGCAGTTTATTGATGTCCTATCGTCATGCCAGCCCTCATAATGCTGGTTCATTTTTTTATTCCTCAGAGTCGGAGGCGAGGTGTCTCAGAAAAAATATATTTATTTATTTATTCGCAGCATACAAATCGCCACAAAGGCATGCATCTCCAGAGGGTAAGTGTTCACTTCCTGTGTCTCCCTCTTAATTGCACGGCAGAACCCATTAACATTAACATGGTTCATACCATGTGAATTATGCACACAAGAACGCCACAGTGTGGATTCATTTATGCGACAAAGGCATGCTACTACGGCTTTAGCAAATCAAGGAACGTCAATATTTAGCACGCCGATTTCAACTCAACGCCGACTCAAAATCCAAAAAAGGCTGGAATACGCTCGGCATAGTTTTTCTCCACAGGTAATGTGCGCAATTCTAAACATAATCCGAAGAAACCACGAAATGGCAAGACGTCATCATTCTCGGTCATTCTTCTACGGTGAAATATTGCTTCCTCTTCAGCGCTGAGTGCCACCCAATTCAGTGCCGAAGAAGAAGCGAGCCCTGACTTCCGCCATTTTTAATTTTTATCCACCAAGGAGATCACTTCAGACTGGTTTACCAAAAACACTTGAAATCAACAAGTGTGTTATGGTCGGATAAAATCAAGAATGAACTTTCCTGGCGTTAATTTTCACTTGAAATTATTCTGAAATATATATTTTTGAATTAGGGATATCTAACCCACAGTACAAATATCTGTAGACCTGCTGCTATAATACATTGTGCTCATGACATATTTTTTTCCCTCATTTTTATAACCGCCAGCTTGAGTTTTCCATTAATTCCCTTCTAGATTTGAAAAATTCAAATGGCTCAGACCACTTTAATACTACTGGAAATTTAAAAAAAATAAAAATAAATGATCGGGAGGCTTAATGCCTCAAGATGTAACAAAACATTTAAATTTTGCGTGTGTATGCACTAATTACATTATATCCGCACCATGTCTCTCTAGAGAGTCTTTGGGGATGTGTTCAACATTCTCGCATTTGTACTTCACTACCCCACTTTAAGCATAACTTTTTAACTAAGACATTTTTTTATCGCTTCAACAATAGCCACTTCAGCTTTAAGTTTCTCCTAGCTTCATTTCTACTTTGCAATGTATTGTTTTTCATCCTTTTATGGACCAATTTTGATAGGCTCAGCAGAGACAGAATGATCAAAACAATTATCTTACGCACTCTGTCTTTCTCATTCTGTATTTCTTTTCATTTCTACTTTGCACTGTATTGTTTTTCATCCTTTTCTGGACCAATTTTGATAGGCTCAGCAGACACAGAGAATGATCAAAACAATTATCTTAGGCTCTGTCTCTGTCTTTCTCATTCTCTATTTCTTTCAATTTCCATCTATAAAACAACATAAAAATCACTGTTGTGTGATTGTCCACATACTATATATTTCATTTAATCTGTAAAGAGCTAACACGACTGATTTTAGAGCAGTCCCAAGCAAAGGCAAAAACTATTGGCTGTGGTGAGTTCAACATCACATCTAAAATGTCTGGTAAAATACATAATGCTATAGCCATGTGTGTAACTGGATTGGAAAGATGGTGCCCTACCGTTACTGTCACTGTGATGAAGAGTCTCTACAATGGAGTGTTGGTTAATTAATCTCGCTGCGTGTGTGTCTACATATGCTTCAAAGCTGTCACCGTGATAAAGCATTACAGATTGTCATTAGCTCCAATAGTCTGTAAAGCCACCCACCCTAGTAAATATGGAAAAACACGAGCCGCGGCGTTCCCTGATTCCCCCGTAGACCCAAGTCATCCAATAGACTGAAGTGGACATTGACGTTCACTGTGGTAGGAAGTATTTTTGCACATACACACAAACTGAATGGACAATAGTTTGGGGTGATGCTGCATATTTCGGGATCAATCCATTTGATCTGATGACAGGACCAGTATTGCTGTTACAGATATGGGACAGATGCTTTCTAGTTCTGCTCATCGGAATGTTAAATCTCATATTTAATTAGCTTTAATTGTCCATATGCTTCTTTTTTTATTAACTAAATACTAGTTTTATATTGCATCAGTAGAGGGATGGAGGGTATTTTGTTTCATTCTGCAAATGTTTCTTTATTAATCCTTGCATGGAACTTGATTTGCATGTAATCTGCTAAAGGAAATTTATGTTTGTAGAAATATTTTATTTAAGACAGACATTTTGCAATTTAATTTCTGCTTTTCAAAAAATTAAGCAAACATGATGAACTGCATTTACATTTATAGGTTTATTGGTTTTAGACCAAACGCAAGTCTTGTACTTTCCCAAAACAGCTTTTCCAAAATATTCATTGTCAGGATTCTGGTGTCTATCCATCTAAACTCGGGCAAAATTCAGGAGGAAAAAATGTGATTCAATATTTTGAGAAAAAATGAAAATTTTTAATCAATATCACCCTGCCAATAAAGGAAAAAACTGCAAAAACTATAAATTATGAAAACATCTTCAATACAAACATTTTACCATTTTTTTTCTGAGAAAATGCATTGTCTTAAAAATTGTTATTGTGACAGGCCCAGACTCAAGTTTGTTTAAAGGTGACAAACTTTGATAGATTATTTTATTTTGTACGTGAGGACTTTGACAGGAGGACGGCCCGGCGGATGAGTGGTTAGCGCGTCGACCTCACAGTGGGGGACCTGGGTTCAAATCCAGGTTGGTCCACCTGTGTGGAGTTTGCATGTTCTCCCGGGCCTGTGTGGGATTTCTCTTGGTACTCCGGTTTCCTCTCACATTCCAAATACATGCATAGTAGGCTGGTTGCACACTCTAAATTGCCCCTGGTATGAGTGAGAGCGTTAATGGTTGTTTGTCTCCTTGTGCCCTGCGATTGGCTGGCCAACAATTCAGGGTGTCGCCCGCCTCTGGCCCGAAGTCAGCTGGGATAGGCTCCAGCACCCCTTACAACCCTAGTGAGGATAGTGCGGTTCAGAAAATGAGATGAGATGAGACTTTCACAGGAAACAACACGTCAAATGTGCATGACTCGTTTAAACACTGTTTTTCCTCTTCTCAGTGTGTCTTGAAAAAGGTCTCATGTCTTTTATGTCTCTGGTGAGATGATCATATTGACAAACTGTCTACATTTTCCCACACTGCACAATGCACTCTGTAATCAACTTCCACCACGAGGGAGGGATATTTCGTGATTTTGACAACATGGGTCTTTCCCGTGACAGGTGAATTAACTGAGGTCCTGCATGTTATAAATCAAAGAAAACACCATTGAGCAGATAACAGTGGTAATCCAGAGTATTGTATTGACTGCACAGAGTTGCAGCCGTATTTAAACCAACCAATTATACATTTTCGATTAATTAGCCAACCAAACAAAATTATGATGTTCCATTTAAGAGTGATAATAAAACTGTAATGACATAGTGCTGTCAAGCAAGATTAATTTATAAATATTTCAGTTCCTAATATTTCCTTCATGTTCCTGCTACTGTATTGTGGTTTTCAGTCTCTCTGTATGCTCTCTGTTTATGGTGTAGTCTGCCCTTCGTCCGAAGTCAGTTGGGATAGGCTCCAGCAACCCACCCAAACCTTATGAGGATGCGTGGTACGGATGATGAATGAATGAATGTTCCTGCTACTATATTCCAGTGTTTGTTTCTTATATAAGTCTGTTGGTCAGTATCTAAACAGAACGAGTGTTACTGGTTTTATATTGCCTCTTCCCTCGAGTTTCCGTGACCTTAAAACCTGTTGTGTTTCAAATCCATTCCACAATATTACACACATCACATAGTATACACCTGACACACTGATACAAACATGAAAGTGAAGGAACATTGATTTTACAACTGCACAAAGACAGACGATCAGGAACATTCAGTCACACATAAACAGGGCTTATTGCTGTAAAGGGATGAAACCCACTGTTTGTCGGCATGATGCTGAATTTGGGCTCTCAGCCTGAGAACACCTGCTGTTTTGGAAAAGGCAAAATCTAAGAGGCAGATGAACACTATTTCCATGAACTCGCCATGGTGTGTGTGCTTGTGTGCACGTCAATGTGGGAGTCAGTCAGTTCAGGCTGTTACGAAAGGGAATGGAAGAGCAGGCCAGCAACTGATAAATTTTCTTTTTACTTGTCGAGAAGAGCCTTGATATTCATGGCCTCTTGTGACCCAGATTCAACCCTTCATTCTTGTTTTTCCACATTGGCGTAGTGGCATAACTTCAGAAGACTAGTGAGATACCAAGGGGAAGATGAAAGCAACAGAGAGTTTGAGAAGAGAAACACAATGGGAAATTGAAGGTAACAGAGTTTGTTAAATGGTACCTGGCAATGGGGAAAAAAGGGAGGATTCAGCATATAGTTGAGGTATGGAGTTATTTTAAGGACAATTTGAGGACAACACCTGCGTACAGAGAATTTTGGATTGAACCACAATGCATGCTGCAAATTCATCAGTAAAGGTTTTTGGACTGGGGCGAAATATTTGACAGAAATAAGCACAAATGCTATTGAAGAAAAGGAAAATAACTTGAAATTTTAGTATTTTAGGTCTCATTAACATTGGCATTATGTTTTAAGTCAACCAGATGGAGAGAGTGATGGATTGATGGAATCACTGGTAAAAGCCAAGCTTGTAAAACACTAGCTTGAAAAAAATAAGTTTTAAGATGTGACTTGAAACTAGTCAGCACATGGACAAACTTAAAGCTAGTAGGAAGGGAGTTCCACAACCAGGGACTAGACATTTGGACTTGAGTCAGAGGGATCTAGACTTGAGTCGACGAACGTCGCAAATTTGATGGCTTGCAACTCGACTCTTAAAGAAAAATACTACAGACTCAGACAGAAGGGAGTTCCACAACCAGGGACTAGACATTTGGACTTTAGTCAGAGGGATTTAGACTTGAGTCGACTAACGTCGCAAATTTGATGGCTTGCAACTCGACTCTTAAAGAAAAATACTACAGACTCAGACTTGACTCGCTTGGGAAGGGTGGTTCCGGGACTAGAGATCTGACTCGGGAAGCAATGACTGGAGACTGGACAAGAAGACTCAGAAATCTTGAAGTAGATATAAATATTAGGGCCCGTAGCACTTCCAATCTGCTGCTGTCGCTCTTTGAGGACTGCCACCACGAGCGTCTCGGGACGGTCATGACCACGATGTGATCTCCGAGAAGGGTTCAGCTTTGAGATCTTGTGTTAAATCCCGGTCACTGGCCTTCCTGTCCAAATTTAAAAACATGCATGGTAGGCTGATTGAACACTCTAGAGCAGGGGTCTCGAACTCAATTTACCTGGGGGCCGCTAGAGGCCGAGTCTGGGTGAGACTGGGCCGCATCAGGATTTCCACAAGAAAAGCACTGATAAAACATTCCAACGTTATCAAATATCTTTATTTTTTAACAAAAAATAATGAATTAAATAAATTAACTTAAAGATGAATAAAAAATAAATCAATCAGTAATACAAAACCAAATAATACTAATGAGCATACAGTAGATATACACTGGCTAGCTAAGTAGAGAAAATGAATTATTTTTATTCCGTTTCAAATGTCTGTATTAACAGCGCTTTAACCTTTAACTTTCTGAACTTGAATGGAACATTGAACATGAAATATTCTGAACACGGCTTCTCTTGCCTACTCCTTGCTGCTAGAGACCTGGCAGCGCTTCTTCTCACAGTCACATTTGGCTTGAGGGAGGAAGCAGTGGAGACCCTCAGTAGAGCTTGAAGATGCTCATCAGTAAGTCTGGACCTGTACTTGGACTTATTGAAGTTCAAGGTGGAGAAGAGCTTCTCACACAAGTATGTGCTCCCAAAAAGGCACATGGTCCGCTTGAACCTTCGGGAAAGTTCAGGGAAGCTGGGGGTCAACTCTCTCAAAAATTGCCCAAGCTTGTGTGCTTCTCCACTCACCTCCCTGAACTTGGCTTTGAGTGCAGAGTTGCACTGCAGGTCAATGAGCTCCATTTGAAGCTCAGGAGGGGCATCTTGCACATCAAAGGAGAAGGGGTCCGCAAAAATTTGAAATGTGGCTTTGTGTGTCTTGAAGTCTGCAAATCTGTGATCAAATTCCTCCTGTAGCTTCGAAATGGCCTCAACATACTTCTCACCACTGAATGGTGTGCCTGCATCCACGAGAGCCTTGCATGCTGGGAAATGGCAAAGGTTTGTCTGAGAGAGCTGGGCTTTCCATAACACAAGTTTAGTGCAGAATGCTCTCACGTTGTCATAGGCAGCACTGACAAGTTGCCCCTGGCCTTGTAGCTTCTTGTTCAGTACATGAAAGCTCATGTGTGATATCAACAAGAAAAGCCAAGTCCATGAGCCATTTGGGATCACTTAGCACAGGATCAATCAACTCACAAACGGCGTAGCTAGCTTTGACTGCTGCATTACTGTCTTTGGTAGCCTTCTTGAAGAGATCCTGTTGCCTCAGAAGACGTGTTTTAAGACTGGCAACCTGGTTGGCTCTCTCATCTCCCTGGTATTTTTCGTACTCCTCAGCATGTCTCATAGTACAATTACGTTTCAAATTGTATTCCTTGTGCACCGCAACTTTTTCAGTGTAAATGAGACACGTCGGGGTGCCCCTGTGTTCAACAAAGAAATATTGCACTCCCCACTTTTCTTGAAACTGTCTGTGCTCATCACCGACCTTTCTCTTCACGGCAGGCTTTGAAAGAGACATCTCTGGGGCTCTGTAATATGTTTTTCCACTTGGAATGAGTCTCGGGTTGATCTTTCACATTCAGTCGCGCGGGTTTGTGGCGCATGTGCACTTTCGCTCTCCGTTTCAATCGCGGATATGGCTACAGACACTGACACAGGCTGGATCACGGATCATAGCGCCTCATTCAGTTCTATGCTGAGAGCAGCGGAGGAGTGTGCGCGCCGAGCGGAGTGATCGGCCTCACGGCTTCTCCTCCGCCCAGCTGATTGGAGGAATGAGTGAGTGAGCGAGGCACTGGACAGCCCGGCCGATGTCCCGCCCTCCAGAGCTGTATACCTCACCGTGATTGGTTCATTCAGCTCCGAACCAAAGTTCCCTCTAATTTTTTGTTGGTCTGAGCAGAAAGACAACCTCCCTGAGCGCACTGAGTACCAGTGTGAGCGACATCATCGGTACTCGGATGATTCGCCTAAAGACGTTTCGCCGACGGACGTTTGACAGACGGGCAGGTCGCCGAATGGACGTTCCACCGAACGTTCATTCGGCCGAACGGAGGTTTCGCCGAAACGGGATTCGAACGCTCGCCCCGCCGGATCGTGTGTGTACAAGTTTTTCAACCTCGGCCCGCGGGCCATATACAGCCCGTTAGGATTTTTAATCCGGCCCGCCGCCGGTGTTGTCCAAATTATAGTAAAAATCAATGTTCATCTACCATCAATGGCAGTCCGGGAATAAGCACTCTTGGGCAGGCAGATGTAGCAGAACCGAGCCGTAAAATGACAGCAATCGGGTCAAATCCATCCTAAAACAGCATTTAATGATTAAATACAAATACTGGATGATATCGCGATGGAGGCAAAAAAACGTCTATAGACGTCCATTCGCCAAACGGCTCAAAATGCTCTCAAATTCGGTCAAATCCAGCTGAAAACAGCGTTTAATGATTAAATACAAATACTAGTATTTGTATTTAATCATTAAACTAACAAATACTAGTACGACCTGTCCGTCTGTCAAACGTCCGTCGGCGAAACGTCTTTAGGCGAATCATCCGGTCACGACATCATCATTGCTCGCTATCGGCACACCAGTATCACACCTGCCACAAGCAGGTGCATGTCAATGTTCCCTCTAATTTTTCATGTAAAACATGCTGTAAAACAAGAAAAACATGAGTGGACAGAGCTACTGCCACTGGCTGCCACTTAAACGGCGCCATCATGGGGAAAGGGGTAAAAAAAAAAAAAAAAAAAAAAAAAAAAAAAAAAAAAAAAAAAAAAAAAAAAAATTAAAAAAAAAAAAAATTGATCTTTCATATTAAGACGGGGGCCGCAAATTATCGTCCCGCGGGCCGCAGTTGGCCCGCGGGCCGCAGGTTTGAGACCCCTGCTCTAGAGAGAGACTTTGAATGTATGTGATTGTTTGTTTGTCTCATTGTGTCCGGTGATTGGCTGGCAACAGTATCAAGGGGAAACCTGCCTACTTCCCATAGTTAGCTGGTTCATGTTCTGCTAGTTAGCTAAAAATAGCTTTGGCTTGGCTTTGTTTTGCCCAACTTCTTTTGCCTTTTGCTCTTGGTTTGGCTATCACTCCAGTGTCCTGTCAATAATATGTATATAATTGCATGAATCTGTCCACTTCAACAGCAGGTCAGGAATACAAAAAATATTAAGACGTGTGAAGGTCATCGGCTCCAAATGTCTCTCCATGTGCTACAGTACTGTGTGAGACCCCATCTGTCACATGGAGAGGGATTGCCAGTTGCAACTCCAACACACACATTTACAGCATACAGAATTTAGTATGCACTCATCCACAGTTTCTTACGAAGAGAGATGAAGGGTTCATGTATTTATTTATTAACTTACTTATTACCTATCTATTTATGTCTAAAATGCCTTTCCTATTTCTGCATCCTCACGCTCTTGCTACTGTGACAACGAAATTTCCCGAATACGGGATGAATAAAGTTATCCAATCCAAATACGTGATTACCCCATGTGTTTTTGTGTGTTGGTGGTGGGTGCATTATGTATATATATATTTTGGCACCACGTTTAATTTTTTGTTGTAAATATATCTTTCACTCAAACATTTTCTCAAATCCTTTATAATTTATGCACCCTTTATTGTTGAGCCCTTTTCAATTATTCAGTTGAAGCTGTAACTTATCTACACTCACAAGGTAAGATAAAATGAGTCTGAGTCAATAAATTGCCTAATCGGTTTGTGTTTAAGAGACCCTATCAATGCCTAACTACACTGCTCCTGGAAATTGTTTATATTAAAAAATAAAAAAAAATCCATCCAAGAATAATAATTGTATTTTGAGTTTTAAATACAATTTTCAATGATTCGCGACTAGCAGCCAGGCAAGTTTGCTCTTGTCACACTTGCCTCAATATACCCATTTTGCCCATTGAAACCTCAAATTAAATTAACAGATCAACAGAATGTTTACTCCCAGAGCGCACCGCCTTGTGTTGAATTTCAAACCTACGGGATGTGCGGAAAGGATATAATATATAGCGTGACAGCGTCGCGACAGTTTTTCCATTTACGCCGTGATTAACCGAACACATTTGAATATTTGAATATCAAGAGGCTTAAAAACAAGATTTGGACAAAAATTGATATCTAGAACTGATCTATTAACCTTAAGTAAATATGTCAATAAAATAGTTGCTTAATTATGGCAGCCTAATTGGCAGGGATGTGAAATCGAAAGAAACCCGTAACTCTGACGTGGCGCTGACAAAAATTAGTTTAACATCCCTGCTCTATGGCTTAGCAGTAACTTAAATTCATAATGAATTTACATTGAAATCAGATTCACAATTAGGATCCCATAAACCTAACACAATACGGGGTGAGGCATAGGCAGAATAGGAATATATCTAAGAATCTGAATTTCTTAGATTTTTTTTAAAAGAAAACCACAGTACATTTAAATTGCTCAGCTTTATTCGAATATCATTCTGGTTTCATACACTTTTTTATATTCTCTCTCTCTCTTTTTCTTTATCTCCACTATTTTGCTTGTATCCCAGTGTGTGGTATCCTCGTCTGATTTTTCTTTCATTAAGTGTTAATCCACGCCGTGGCTCCAGTGTGTCACAGTGTGCTCATTGTGTAGGATCGATGCTTCTCTTGTCTCCTCCCTGGCTAGACCCTTATCAGTGAAGACAAACCACAGGCCCCTAATGAAGGTCGCTCCTCTTTCCATGCTAATCCAACTCTATTGGAATTAGGGTCATTGTCTGCCATCCATCTCAATGAGGCAGCGGAACCTGGAAAGAAAGTAAGACAAAGAATTGTAGAAATGACGTGAAACATTTCTACATTTCACCAGGATTCTTAGTGTTGGATATCATTGTTATGGGAGCGTGAGATCTCTCCCCGGTCAGATGGAAGAGCTGCTGGCGCCTGCTGAGCGGTCTCTCCGCTGCCACGCAGGCCCAGAGAGAACATGCAAACTTCACACAGGTGGAGGTGACCTGGATTTGAACCCAGGACCCCAGACACGCTAACTCGCTCCACCAGGCCGCAAATATATATATATATATATATATATATATATATATATATATATATATATATATATATATATATATATATATATATATATATATATATATATATATATATATGTATGTATATATGTATATATGTGTATATATATATATATATATATATATATATATATATATATATATATATATATATATATATATGAAATAAGTATTTAGTCAACCTCCAATTGTGCAAGTTCTCCTACTTGAAAAGATTAGAGAGTTTTTAAAAAACATGAAATTGGATCAACAGCCTCATACATAACAAAACGCTGCCACATTTGGATTTGTTCTTGCACACTGCTAGGTATGAGTTTGAGTGTTAGTGTGAATGGTTGTCCATCTCCTTATTCCCCTTTGATTAGCCTGCAACCAATTCAAGGTGTTTGTTTTGATCAAATATTTTGAGGAAGAGAAGAGGTGTACAGTTAAAACCTGGCTAAAGGGAAATGAGAGACACTATCACTAGCTAATCTTGATGCGAAACAAATTGGTTTTCCTAGAATACCTGGACCTCACTGCCTCTTGCTCACCCTCCACCCCCCCTTCCCATTCGTACTGTACCTCTAATAATTTCTACCTCCCATCTTTCCCCTGTTCTACTTCCTTGTCCTCAGAGATGTATAAACACCGCTGTCTCTGCTCATTTCTTCACACACTCATAAAGTTTGCTGACGGCTCATCTGTTTTGTTGTCAGATAATGCTGTCTCTGTTCATTTCCACCTGTGATAGTGACATGAATATTTCACTTTAGTTTCATCCCTGTACTAGATTGTTTGCATCACAAACATGAGAGGTGCATGTTCTAATAAATAAATAAATACAATAAAAAACAACAACAACAAAAATATATATAAATGTATTTATGATTATTTCTTTTTAAATAAAACTTAAATGACAAGAATGATGACTCTAATTAGTCCTGGAGGGTCTTGCGGCTCACTGTCATTAACACACTAACACACCGACAAGTGCAGAAACATTCCTCCTTGTTTATATCAAAATACACTTATACTTACTAGGTACATCTGCTCTGACCTCAATGTGCCAGTATCACACATTTTTTAATACAGAAAACACATATGTACTTAAATTTTAATAGCTTTTATTTTCATGATTTATGAATTAATATTGAAATTAGTGCAAAAATACATCAACACACCTTTTGAAGGAATTTGTTAGCTCATACTGTATGTTGAAGATACAGTATACAGTTCTAAAATCAGATACCCAAACCACAGCAATCCCATTTGCATAATATTATTTGGGACCTAGCTAAATTAGCCTAATCCCTAGAGTAATATTTTCATATATTACAACTCGTCATTAAACTAATGATGTCTAATGTGTAAAGCACGTCAAACTGTTACAGTTATACCTGTACACATGTCCAGCTTCTCATCCAGTTCCATCTTAACAAATCAACAAGGAGCAATTTAAATTTGGCTGCATGCGGCACACCAAAAAAAAAACAAGTGTAGGGCGCTTAGCGGACACTTTCAATCCTCTGCAGGGAAAGGATGCTGTGTTAAGATGCCGCTGGAGTGTCCTGGTGCCTGAGCAAATCAAGGCACATACTGAGTGCTTATCATAATTTGAATTTAAATGATAATGTGTTCTACTTCAGCCTTTGTTCCCCAATAGGTTTTATTAAGGTAGAAGAAACTATCAGCACAAATGTGTATTGACTTAGGGAGGTCTATTGCTGACTGTTTTTCAATGTATTTACTATTTATTTTACAATTCACAAAGTTATTAATTTACTTAGGTCTGCGTATGAATAGATTCCCTTTAGATTAAAAGACTGAATCAATGTCAAACACTTGGAAAAAATGAAAACAGAATGTAAGTCAATGGATTGTCAACTACCTAGTGCAGTGCCCCACAGCTTTGGCACAGAGGTTTTGTTTGATTTTTATGCCTTAAACAGGAGAACCCCGTGAAAACCCACAAAGTCATTATAGAGAATGTAGGAAGATGCAGGAACATCACACAGGAAGATGTTTTTTTTCTTTTTCTTTTGATAAATTCACTGAAACCAGTGCTGTCAGATCTACATTGCTTTTGCCCCCTTGACCCTTAACACCACTGTCCAGGTTTTCAATTTGTTAACTCTCTTACCCGTAGTGTCCTCAATTCCAAGTAGAATTTAGCACACTGGTCTCTTAAACATTTGCTGGAGATGTGCACTCAGCCATGCGCTTTAGCCGACATCCCAACGAGTCATGAAATGAGATTTTGGCTGCCATCATGACATTGCCTGCTAAGAAAGTCACATCTCACTCTGGGTGAATGCCTCGCTGCTTTACAATCCTCCGCCCTGACCCCCAACCTTAGCATGGTCATGCCTAACCATCACTAAAATGGATCGGTGGAGCTGAGCTCTGTAAGCTGCCTTGCGTCAATATAGGACATGTTGTGTGCTCAGATAAATGAATAAATAATATTTAGGAGTTGGAGCTACAACAAATACAATACCGAGGAAAAAGCTTTTCATGCATAAAATGTAATATTTCAGTCTCCTACTCAATATCTTGTGAAATTGATTTTATTCTGTTCCTCCGAAATATTTATCACACTTTTTTATTTATTTATAGAAAAGTTATTGATTTTTTTGTGCTTAAGCCTTATTTAGCAGCATATATTGTTATCTCTCCTGTCATTTCAGTTTTTGAGGGGCGTTAGAACCACAGTTAGTGAGTGTTATGTGGTGTAGTAGTCAAAGTTGATCAACTTCTTTTGAAATCCTAATCAACAATTCTCTTGGAGCCCCATGAAAGGCTTTTTGTTGTATACAGTAATGAGTACATGTTTACTCGTGTTCAAATTTATTACTGAAAAATTTACTGAAAACTTGGATTCTCTTTGCATTTACACATGGATTAAACAACAACAACAACTTTACCTATCGAGACATTTGCATTTTAACCGTATTCATCTCTGGAAGATGTGAAGCTCTGTGTAGCATTTACGTGCTGTGTAAAATGTTTCCTGCTGCTTCTGCAGAAGATTACATCATGCCGCAATGCCAGCATGCGTCATACGCTGCCCTTTATTTGTAATAAACAAATACATTAAATCAATCAATGAATGACAAATGAACAAATGAAAGAATGAAAGAATGAACGAATGAATGAATGAACGAATGAACGAATGAACGAATGAACGAACGAACGAATGAATGAATGAATAAATAAATAAATAATAAATAACCAACCAAAAATACAATGTTTCATCCATAACAATGTGAAAAATACTAATTTAATTTTGCCATCAGCCCAAATTTAATTTAAATAAAAGAAAAAACTAAAACCTGCTTCATGTCCACATTGTCACTTGAGAGTATTTTTTTTCTGTGGCTTTTTTTGTTTACATTCGGCTTTTAGCCTTCCATTATTGGGTTATTGGCAGTAACCCTGTTATGGATGGCCGTGTAAGCATTTCAAAACCTTGATATAATCACATTACATTTTTATAAAAATATGACTACTATTCCTTGGTCAACCCTTTTTTAATCTGAGTATATGGTAATTGCCACTGCTCTCAGGCTATCCTTTTTGTAAAGTGCAAGCGTTTATGTTCTGTGCAAGCTCTAGTCACAAAGAATATTGGTCTCTTGAGTCCAGAAAGTAGTTATTCATTTAAAAAAAACAAAAAAAACAATGCAAAATACAATTTTAGCAAGAAGGAAGCTCATGAAATCATTAGTAGAATGAAACATTTAGACATTTAGTCTTTTAATGACAATGGAAGGATAGTGGTTGAAAATAGAGCAAGCAAGAATTTTGCAAGGATTCAGGTACAGAGTTACAAATTTGTGGGTTGCGGCATAGCGCTATTTTTGTCATTCTCTGCATTATTGTGCAGTTTCACTTTTTTAATTCAACTTTAACACTTATTAAATACAAAACAATTTGCGCATCCAACATTGGTCTGAAATAGCATAAATAATTGATAACAATTAAAACAGGACAATCTAAATGTTTTGAAAACATGAATATATATTTTGAAGAACAGCTGCTTATAAATATAGCCATTGTCAGTTGTGAAGCTTCCTTTAGTCCTGGGCAGACACATTTTGTGTACAAGTAGGCAGTGCACTAAACATGCATGGTACTCTGGTTGAACACTAAATTTTCCCTAGGTATGTGTGTGAGCGTGAATGGTTGACTATCTCCTGGTGCCCTGCAATTGACTGTCCACCGATTCAGGGTGTTCCCCACCTGGTGCCCGAAGGCAGCTGGGATAAGCACTAAACCCCCCGCAACACTTGTTAGCTTAAGCCACGTGTCAAAGTGGCGGCCTGGGGGCCAAATCTGGCCCGCCGCATCATTTTGTGTGGCCCGGGAAAGTAAATCATGAGTGCCGACTTTCTGTTTTAGGATCAAATTAAAATGAAGAGTATAGATGTATATTACATTTCCTGATTTTCCCCCTTTTAAATCAATAATTGTAATTTTTAAATCATTTTTTTCTGTTTTTAGTTCAAAAATCATTTTGTAAAATATAAAAATATAAAAAAAGCTAAAATAAACATTGTTTTAGATCAATAAAAAACTGAATATTCAGGGATTTTAATCTAGTTCTTTTAATCCATTTATAAAAAAAAAACCTAAATATTATATCTAAAATGGTCCGGCCCACATGAAATCAAGTTGACGTTAACGCGGCCCGCGAACCAACCCGAGTCTTACACCCCTAGCTTAAGCGGTACAGAAAATGATTGAATGAATGCATGTCTGATGTAAAGAATGGTATTAAACTGTTAGAACATTAAGAGATGCAGACACTGTATTTGGTTTTCAGTATTATATCAAAATGCCCTAAACTTTTGCCGACTATAAATGATACACTTAGCAATTTTCCCTTGGAGTATCTTTTTTTTTGTAAGTGTTCTGTCTTCCTTTTCCACAACACTTGATGTCTGGCATGTAAATTTACATCCGTTACCCATTGTTTGTGCCGAATTGCACACAAGAAGTTGGTCTGCATTTTACTAAGTGATGGGGAGGAGGCATTTATAAAGTGCTAGACCAGTGCCAGGGACAGAAAGAGGACCAACATTAATCTAAGAGTTCAATCCTATAGTTGTCACTTTGTGTGGGATGGGGAGGGAAAGGGGCCTGACACTGACTTAAAGGCCTTTGGTCGGAACAATGGCCGCAACTTTGTTTTGAGGCAAGAAAAGCCAAAAAGGTCACAGTTGAACCCCACAAAACATTTCTCTCACACCTTTTTCATTCTGTCTTTTACTTTCTCAAAAGACGTGTTTTTTTTTACTTCTTTCAACCAGTGGATATAATTTATAGAAAGTAGAAACCAGATCCGAAATGTAAAATCTTAAAAGTGTACCCTTGGTAAAAATAATATAAAAAAAAATGGATTTTTCCCATAGCTAATTATTTTGATTTGGAAAAACAAAATCTTCTGTCATTAGATTTTTAAACATATATGAAAAATGCAAACCGATAAGGTCAGTTTTTTTTTTATTTAAAAATTTAAAAAATGTGGCAATATACTGTGAATGTATATTTGAGAATAAGTGGGATTAGAAAATGATTATACAGTATGGTTACCGTGCTTATATATAGGAGTTACTGGTAATCAATCCATAAATAAAACATTCATTTATTTTCTGAACAATTTATCCTTACAAGGGTCGTGGGGGTGCTGTAGCCGATCCCAGCTGACTTTTGGGCACCAGACAGGAGGCACCCTGAATTGGTGGCCAGCCAATCATATAAAACATTTATTATGAATTTTACTACAAAAGTGTCTAAGCTAAGTAAGACATCAGAATGTTGCAATAATACAGTTTTGCTGTGTTTGTTTATAGAAAGGTTGCATGCACGAAAATACTCAGTCTGTAGAGAAGTCAATAATTTTGACAGATTGTCTGCAAAAGTGTAAAAAAAAATTGTTTTTGTTTTCCTTTTTAGAAGTAGCTTTTTTTCCTCTTTAATACTTAGATTTGTGTGACTGTGAGTATGAACCTGTTCAGGGTGAACCTCGCCTCCAACCCATAGTTAGCTGGCATAGGTTTCAGCCACCCCGTAGCTCTCATGATAAGTGATATGGAAGATGAGTGATGTCTAATAATATCAGACATGAAAATGTAAATATAATATTGGTGTCTGTGGTGGTGGTGGTGTGTGTTTGAGAGGGAGTGGGGGAGGGGCCTACATATATTGGATTTAATGTTTAATTGTGACTATATTAAATTCTCTATACACCAATGTGTCAAGTGTTCAGTTCAAAGGGTTAGGGGCAAACATTTTTGAAAAAAATGAGAGAAACTTAAATACACTTCTGAAATATGAGACACTGCATTGTGATCAATGCATGCCAGGTGACGCTTCATTTACCAAAATGTCCTAAGTGACAAAATTGCAAAGGGCGCAGTAATTGCAGAATTGTTGTCATGATAGTACCACATATTTTTTGTTCTCTGCTTATATTATGTAGTAGTGGTCCATTTGCCTGATTTTTTTTTTTGCAGGCAGCATGGGATCATTTCTCTCTCAGTGGTGGTATGATTGTGAGTGCAAATGGTTGTCTGTCTGTCTGTGTGACTGTGGTGACCAGTCCATGCTATAGTCCACCTTCTACTCACAGTCAGCTGGGATACAATTTAACACCCTATGACCCTGACAAAGTTAAGCGCTGTTAAGACCATGACCTATAAAATGTGGTCTCAAAAATGGTCTCAAGACCAAGACTGTTCTTGAGTGTTACAACACTACTAGACAGTGCAGTATTGTAAGTGTGATCTTTAAAGCTTTGTTTACATGGTAGACAGAACTCTGCTGTCTGGTCCTTCTCACCCACACACCCTCATTGACTGAATAAGGACTTCCTTGCATTTTGATAGTGCGCCTATCTTTAAAGAATACTAATCATCAAGGCCTTATCCTTATTCAGACTTCATTCAGTCACGGATGGTAAACAGCAAGTGCAGACACATAATAAATGACTAGACCCATACCAGAAAGCCATGTTTGCTCATCAAAAGAACCAGATTTGGTAAGCGACAGATACGTTTACCGAGCTCTTTATAAAATCAAATTCAAAGGCACACTCTGGCAATCAATTTTTGAAGTTGTGGTCCAAATTATTGTGCAAAGACATGGTTGCCCCTTTTTACTACAGCATGATTTCATGAGGGATGAAGCTAAATGCCTCTCTAGCCCTGATGTCTTCTTTGGAGATGATTTTAAAGATCAGCTCATTGCAAGCTCTGCTGTATGAGACTGGATATATTTTCCCCCATCCCTCCACCTTCTATCACACTAATACTTTTTGTTTTTCAAACTAAGGATGGGCCTGGGGGAGTAAATGAGATGGTGCTTTTGTGGAAGTGCATGCCAAATATGTGTGAAAATGTGACTATTATGGGAGTGAATACGAGTGCTCACCTTGCAGCCACAGTTACAACAGTTGAAGTGAAGCGAGGATAAGGATGTACAGAGAGTCCTTGCCAAGTAGCAGGCATTTGTATTTTGTTCACTGGAAGCGGAGTGTGAAACTTTGATGAAGAGCGATTTGCATCTCTGGATGGCTATGAAGAGGTCGGCTTTGTTGGTTGCCACCAAAAAAGTTGCGGTCTTCAAAAACCTGCCAGCCTCATCACCAACTGGCAGCCACCCTCTGCCCTTCACCCTCCACCCTCTTGGCATCACTTTTGTCTGCTTCTGCCAACAGCTATTGCACCATTGTGTTGTGCAGCCAATAGTACCTGCTGGGAGTCCTTTCATTGATAGTGCCTGGGCTTTTTTTTAAAAACAATTATTGGGACACCCACATACAACACACATGCATGCATAGCTAAAAAAAAAAGGTACAGATGAAGGCAAAAGCTGCAGTGCCATTGTAAAATAGAAGTGCAGCATTTCCTTCCAGATGAAAGAAAACCCAAGGTGGTCATTTGATTGTTCAAAAGATTTTTAAAAAATACAATGAAATCAGGTCTTAATGAAGGATGATGGTGTGTGACCCTGTGGCTCAAAAGAGAAGACAACATAGTTGAGAATGTGTCCGTATTTGTATTCCAGTGGGCCAGGGTAACCGTGGATACACCTAGGTAACTGGGAAACATGCAAGAGAGGAAGTGAGAGAGTGGTTATATCACAAACGTGCCCTTGATACCACAGTGATTAAAAGCGCTACACATTGAGAGGTAACTTCAGGTCATTTGTAACCAAAACACTGATCTATTACCGGATTAAGGGTTTAGGAAAAAGGTTAGCATTGTATGTTAATTTACTTTTGTGTAGATATTGTACATGGCAGAAAACATGCTCAATGATATCCCATACTATAGATAACTGTTTAGAAAAATGTTGCAGATAATAACATAGCTCGGCAATAAAATCTCAGTGCTGGAAAAAAGCTGATATGCATTGTTTCACTTAATGAATTTCGGGATGAGAATCTTAAACTGCGTTTGACAAAGTTTTACTCTCGTCGTGCAATGGTTTCCCAAATCAATGTAATCTCACGATGAAGGGCGGGACTTGGGCTGACGATTAGCGTTGAGTATCTGATGCAATACGATGTCGCCATGTTGACCAAAAATGCGATGAATGCTAGCATCGAAAGAAATATGTATTTCGTTTGTCTTTCTGGGGCCAATTTCAGAAAAAAATATAACGAACAAAATGGAGTCACAAATTATGAGATTGAAGTTCCAATGTTACGAGAATAAATTAAAATATTATAGTACAAGATTAAAGTCATACTATTACGAGATAAACTATCTTGATGACTATCACATTTTATTTTAATATGCACCTTTATCCAATTTTAAGAGAACGAAGTAGTAATATTGTGAGATTAAATTTGTTATATCATGAACCGGAAATTGTTTGCTTTTGAGATTTTTGTTCTGTCTAATCTTTCTGAACACAAAACTGGTTTTGGTGCCAGGCATACAGCAAGCAAGGCATTGTAGCATGATTGTATAGCTTGCTGTTGCCTAAAGATAGCGATTTTTTTTTCAGTTTTTAGACAGCAGGTTTAGGCATCTGTTAATTTTCAAACATAATATATAGTTCAATTTTGAATAATCAATGAGATTTGTCACATATTTCCTTTACCACTTTAGATCCCTGGTAGTTGTAAGTAGGGATGTAAATCACTAATTACTACATCTCGATACAATATTGAGTTGGACAGTGGTACAATATTCACTGGTATTAAAATGTCTTTGAAGATTCTATTTGATTGGTTTAGTAATTGTATATTATGTATCCATTTGATATAATCAGAGCATTAGAAAAACCAAAGCAATGTTGACATTTTTGACAGTTTTGTTGCTGAAACATTTCAGACAATGTTTCAGGTTTCAATCAATTTTATTAGATCACTGCTTAACCGCTCAATGTATTGATCCAAAATAATGTTTTTGCTACGCTCAAAAGACAAAAGGGAGTCAGGGGAGTAATACTCATAATTTTGCTCTGTACTGTTTATTCTTATTCGACGTTGTAATCTTTGCGTAAACTCTGATGACAGTGAGCGTGTCACTCCCCTCCACTCAGTGAATGTCCAATTACACTTCATTCTAGTAAAAAAAATGTTTTTCTAAGTCAGATGCTCCCAGGCATTCCTTCGCGCCCTGTCACTGCTGTGCTCCCCACTATTTGAGAAGCAAGCATTGCATTAAGGATAGTCTCAAAAAGGCTAAACTTACCTATTCGTTTTTACCTTACCTAATATTTTTAATGAGAACCTTAGTCATCATAAACTCATTGACAAAGTGGAAACAGCATCTGGTTTATTGGTCAAAGGGATAAAATGGAAGAATGAAGGGAAGGAGTAGTAAAGCGTAAGCATGCCAAGGATACAAAGTGGGAAGAAGAGAGTCGCAGAAATGGTAGAAAGCAACAGGTAGCCTGTGTGTGTTGTGTGAATATTTTGTTGAGCAGAGAGCACTTGTAGAGGCGTAGTCACTTTTTCACAAAAATATAATCCTATATCACATTCACTTCTGGCAAAACTTTCTCGTTGTCACCTTGACACAAAAAAAACGAACACCTTTCCTCTACAATCCTTTAAAACCGGTAAGAAATGGAGAAATGCACAAGGGATGCTATGAGTATCGGTGAAATTCAAATTCAAAAATGCTCTTATTATAGCTGAAGGTTTTCTCTGCAGGTAGAAAATTGATTTTGCTATTTGTATGTCGATTGTCAGCAGGCTCCAAATGCCCTTGCTCATCAAAATCCCCTAAGTATCCTGCACCCCCAACTTCGACATTGCCACTAATTGAATCCAGTGGGTACACCATTTTGGACAATAAGCCCAGTTTTAATTTGTCATGTGGGCTGACCAGCAGTGCACTGCATGTGTGCTTTTTGGGACATGAATGGCGGTAGTAGAGAATGAAGAAAGCGCAAAGCTCACACACAGCAAGTGTTGATTCACAGAGCGACGATGGACATTTGTTTGCTTGTTCAAAAACATGTTTTCTTTGTATTACCTCATTCCTTGGACAAAGAATATATTGTGAATACTTAATCAGTGAGTTTTCCATTTAGCCTGAGAGCTTCCACACTACACATTGTACTGCACATAAGTGTTATTGTATATAATAATTGCCAGCTTTTACTAAATTAGACTAAAATATTATTATTAGTAGTCTATTCTGTATTTTCACATCAGTATAATGTATTGACTGTTCTACTTGAAATACTGTTCTCAATAAACAGTAAGAGGGGATTATAGGTAGTGTGAGAGAATTTTATTTTGGACCAAAGCTTAACATTTGTCTTTAGAAGAACATCAAAATGTGATTTTGTGATTCTAGTTTCTGGTTAGTAGAAATGAAATTATGATACTGCAGTTTAACAGTAATCCATAACCTGAAGTCAATATACATACTTAATCTAGGGTGGTGGTTTTGCTTTTACTATTATTACTGGGGCACATAATATTGTATCACCTTTTCACTTTGACTGTCACTTTGTATGTGCGACTAGTGTGACTGAATTTAATTACATGGTTGAAAGCACTTCCTGACCTTCTCCAACATTTGGTAAAAAAGCAGTCTCCTAAATCACATCCTCATGGGAATGTGATGAGCACTTGGTATTTGTATTGATGAGTGGTTGTAGAGGGAAACCAGGGTAGTTATTCAGAAGCATCCATATTGTTTCTATATATTTTTTTCCATAAAGAACCTACTCAAATGTATTGCAATCCATTATTGTCTTTTCTTGTATCACTTAAATGTGCATTGATTTGCTTTAAAGGTTTGTCCAGCTATGACCCACTCACGATAGAGAACATCTAACTCAGGGATTTTATCAAAAGAACCACTTTGTTCCTTCTTCCCCCCCAAAAAATGTGTCTGGAGCCCATAAAAGTTAATAAGTTTATAAACTTCTAAAAGTTTTAATATGTATTTAAATTTTAACTGTTGGAACCACTGACTACAACAAACAAGCCTAATTTAATATATGATATGTTTAACAGTAGCAACTCCATGCGTTATCCTGTCCTCTTTGGGTTTGTTGGCAACCAGCCAGTGATCAATGGACACACCTTAAAATACAAACAAAAACTACATCAGTTCTGAGTTTGAGTTTTTTTTTTTTAAATAACTTGATAAATTATGTTGTTCTTACCTGTTTAGTGGGAATTCTGTGTCTGCATTTCCCTGCAGATCTTCCCTATGTTGGCGCTGTAAGATGTGACTTTCATCTTCACACAAGACTGTAGAGTCTCATTGGTGATGCGGTAGCGGTATTTGGACTTTATAATGTTCTTGCTTGAGAAAATTTGCTCGCCTAAATAAGTTGAGCCAAAGATGGATATGACTCCAAATGCGTACCTTTTTATGTTTACATAAGTGTTAGGAATGGCACTCCATGTTGCAAATATAAGTTTGTCGGGTTGGCGTAGTTTTTCCATATCACTCCATTTGTGCTCTTTAGTGAGAGCAGCCCTCTGACGGGCAACTTCTTCAAGATCCGCTGACAGGGATTTGGAAATAATCACAATTTTTGTGATTGTTTGCTTCTTTGAACTCTCTCAGAGAGGGGAAGTGAGAGAGTGTGCCATTTTGTACATCTCTGGCGAACACTATCATCTTGTGCTCAAATGCCCAAATCTCCTCCAGCATGTGCAGTGCCGTGCTTCCCTGTCCTTGGAGATTTTTATTCAGCATGTTAAAGTAATTTGTCATGTCCACCATGAAGTACAACCTTTCCAGCCAAGATGGGTCTTCCAGTTCAGGATAGCTGAGGCCTTTACTTACCAAGAAGGATTTTACGTGCTCCAGACAGGCAGCGAAGCGTTTCAGCACCTCCCCCCCTGGACAGCCACCGGACTCTGTTGTGCAGCAGGAGATCTGAATACGTGTTTTCGACTTCTAACAATGAACAAAACTGTCGGTGACTTAACCCATTCGCAATTATTTTGTTCACAATCTTAATAACAAGGTTCATTACTTCCACACATTCAGAGGGAAATGTTTGTGCGCAAAGTGCTCCTTGGTGGATAATGCAGTGAAACGTCTTCAGATCTTGGCCCAGTGACTTTTGAAGTAAATTCACAAAGCCCTTCTGTGTTCCTCTCATACTTGGCACCCTGTCAGTAGACACCGACACTAGGTGACTGGTGTTTGTCCCTTTTTCTTTTAGACAACTCACAACATTATCACAAATTTCCTGCCCCTGCGTTTGGCCCTTAAGCGGTATGAGTTCAATTAGTTCTTCCTGCGGCCTATCAGCATTGGCATACCTGCATAACAGTGCTGTCTGCTCAATATCGTTTACATCACTTGACTCATCACAGGCAATTGAGAATGCGTGAGTTGAATTAATCTGATCCATTTGCTTACTGCTGATATTTGCTGCCATTTTAATGGCCTTAATGGTCTTTGCAGAGAGAGGCATGTCTTTAATTTTCTGAACAATTTCCTTTTTGTTTTTAAAGTTGGCGAATAGATGCTCTGATATTTGAATAAACGTTTTTTATGTATTCTCCGTCTGTGAACGGCTTCCCCCTCTTTACGATCTCCTGAGCTGCCAAAAAACAAGCCGCTCTAGTTGACTGTGGAGAGCTGGTTAGATTCTAACCATTTTCGATACAAAATGTCTTGTCCAGTCTTTACTGAAATCAAATGATTTGATATTTATTGTTCATGGCTGTAAATTCCTAAATATATTATATTTTTTCATTCATTAATTCATGTTCTGAACCGCTTATCCTCAAAAGGGTTGCGGGGGTTGCTAAAGCCTATACCAGCTGACTTCGGGCACAAGGGGTGCCCTGAATTGGTGGCCAGCCAATTGCAGGGCATGAGGAGAGGGATAGCCATTCACGCTCACACTCATACCTAGGGGCAATTTAGAGTGTTCAACCAGCCTAACATGCCTGTTTTGGAATATGGGAAGTAACCGGAGTACCTGGACTAAACCCACACAAGCCCGGGGAAAACATGCAAACTCCTCACAGGAGGACCGACCTGGGATTGAACCCGGGATCCCAGAACTGTGAGGCCAACGTGCTATACATTATAATTTCCTCATCAAATTTTCATTAATGTACGTTTTGTCTTCACAGCAAAGAAGACATGTGCAACCACAGATTTTTCCTGCAAGAATGGACAGTGTGTTCCTGCTAGATGGCGCTGCGATGGAGAGCAGGAGTGCGCAGATGGTTCCGATGAGGCTGATGCAATATGCAGTAAGTAGCTGACCAGAAACAATGCCTGTAAAAGAACAATTATACATAGAAGAGCAACACTGACAACATGAAGGCCAGACACACAGTTGGTGGTCACGTCACACACACAAACAATATAACAGTCACGCTGCATGTACTGAAAAGCTGGTACTCGGTCGTTTGGTCGCCGGTCTTTTGGTCGCCGGTCTTTTGGTCGCCGGTCTTTTGGTCGCCGGTCTTTTGGTCGCTGGTCTTTTGGTCGCCAGTCTTTTGGTCGCCCGGAAGGTTATTGATAATTACCATTCAAATCGTTGCTCAAATTCCCTAAATACAAACTGCAAATTATTATTTAGTCATACTTAATGCCCTATTAATTATTAGGCTAAAGAAAAGCTCCAAATTTCCCGTACTTTTATTGGGTTTTGTTGGAGAACTTGTTAAGACCCTGACTGACGTCCCTTCCTAAGGGGACAACTCATGTACATACAAACTCTTATACACTCACATGTCCGCTCAGTGAAACTGCTCAGGGCCATTGTTGGCTTTTATTGATGCGTAGACCGTGTTGTTTTACCTTGTTTTGTCGCCTGTCTTTTGGTCGCCTGTCTTTTGGTCGCCGGTCTTTTGGTCGCCGGTCTTTTGGTCGCCCGTTGTTTGGGTCCGGGCGACCAAAAGACCGCGACCAAAAGTCAGGCAACCAAAAGACGGCGACCAAAAGACCGGCGACCAAACGACCGCACACGGTAAAGCTACTTAAAGATCCTAAATAAATTCCTTAAATTCTCGAGAACTGTAGGAACAAGTAAAATGGATAATGTTGTTATGTTCAATGGTAAATAAAGATTTTCAGTTTTAGTTGAATATGATGTGTAATGGTTAATCTTCAAAAGTTATATTTATTTAATAACATTTACCGTCTGCGATCGGTTGGCCACCAAGCAGAGTGGCCTAGTGCCCATAGGTAGCTGGGATAGGCTCCAGCACCCATGCAGCCCTTGTGACCAAATAAGTGATACAAATTATGAATGAATGTATGAATAACATTTTTACTACTCTCACTGTGTTAAACCCTCAGAGGTCCTGTTTGCGTGGTTTTGTGTGTGCTGTCTTTTGATGTCTGCTTTCAAATACAGTATCACAAACTGGCTAAGTATCTGGTGGGAAAAAACTGTAATTTTTATGTTATACCTCATGTAGTGTTCTACCCTGTGCCTGTTTTGGTTTTCTCCGGTTTCCTCTTCCCACATCCCAAAATATGCTTGGTGGAACCCCCCAAATTGTCCATAGGTAGTGTGTGCATGTGTTTTTTTTTACTCCATGTGCCCTGCGATTCATGGTATACCGTGCCTGCTGCACATTTTTGGCTTGGATAGGCTCCAGCACCCCCACAGTCATTGTGAGAATAAGCGGGTCTGAAAACGAATGAATATCAAAACGGTCAGTCCTGTATTGTTAATTTTGTTTTCTTATGCAATTATACTCAAAATGAAGGTTGAACTGGGAATTTCGACCTTCCTCTTAGTGTTGGTCAGAGGTTAGTCGGTGCTAATAACAAAGCACTATGCCAAGTGTGAGAACAATTAGGTTATAGTGGGTGTTTCCATTCCATTACCAGCTGTTACATTTTATAGAAGGCAAATATATATAAAGGTCAGTAAAACGACTCTGTGACTAAAGACTGCATTGAGACCACATGCGTTGCTTATGTTTAGTGTTCGTTTTTTTGTGAAAATGTATGTTAAGAAACCTGCCTTTTTTAGTTAGTATCATAACTTAATATTAATCAGTCATGTTCATTTTACAATTTAAAACACTTCATTTTCATGAGGATATTTTAAAACATGTATGCCTCATTTTGCTGAATTCATTCATAAATACAATGAATATATATGTGTATGTGCATATGTATGTATATATATATATGTATATATATATGTATATGTATGTATATATGCATATATATATTTGTATATGTATATATGTATATATATATGTATATATGTATATATATATATATATGTATATATGTATATATATATATATATATATATATATATATATATATATATATATATATATATACACAGTGGTACCTGGACATACGATCGTAATCCGTTCCGAGACTGAGATCGTATGACGAGGTTCTCGTAACTAGAGCAGACGTTTCCCATTGAAATGAATGGAAAAAAAAATAATTCGTCCCAGCCCTCTGAAAAAACACCAAAAACAGGATATTGGATTGGAAAAAATGTTTTATTTCTTCTAATTCCCCATCTATTAACAAAGTAACACATAACTAGTGGTTTAATAGAAATAAAATGTGTTTAATCTAACTAAAATTGGGCGGATTTCGCCGAGGGGAGAGGGGCACAAAAGGGGCGGGGGGCTTCGGGTTTTTTTCTTCCACACAACGCACTCGTAAACGGAACAAACACTCCACCCTCACGTTCGCTATCGATGGGCTGTTTGCTGTTGTACTATTCCCTTCAAAATATTCCGAAAATGATGCACACAAATGTCCTCACAATCGGATAACGCACGACCACTTGCCAACGAGCAGCAGTCTTTTATCAGCGATCGCTCCGCTGCTCATGGGAGCCTCGGGGGCGCTGGCTAGCGGCTCCCTTTTAGCTTGTAGCATCTGTGTTCGCATCCCCTCGAACGGCGCCTATGATAGAGTTGCTACCGGGGATGCTATTGCGGGGAGTCGCAAGCCAGCGCCCCCGACGCTCCCATGAGAAGCCAACGAGCAGCAGTCTTTTATCAGTGATCGCTACGCTGCTCATGGGAGCCTCGGGGGCGCTGGCTAGCGGCTCCCTTTTAGCTTGTAGCATCGAACGGCGCCTATGATAAAGTTGCTACCGGGGATGCTATTGCGGGGAGTCGCGAGCCAGCGCCGCCGACGCTCCCATGAGCAGTGAACGAGAAGTAATATAATACTCCTCGTATTAGATAAAAATAACAGGAAATGCAACAGCTGAGCTTACCCACGTATTGATCGTGGGTAAAGTTTTATTCTGAGAATACTTCATTACCCAGAAAGCCCTCTTTTCCCCGCGCATGCGCGTTGTGCGTTTCCTGGTCTGAATAACTCATTCGGTGCTCGTAAATATTGTTATACACGAAAGATATGCAAAAAAGACAGTGCCATGGCCACCTGGCTTGGTCGCATCACGAAATTTTGATCGCATGACGGGCGAATTATTCGATCAAAATTTCCGTCGTAAGACGAGAATATTGTATGACGAGCGGTCGTGTGACGAGGTACCATATATATATATATATATATATATATATATATATATATATATATATATATATATATATATATATATATATATATGTATATATATGTTCATTGTATTTATGAATGAATTCAGCAAAATGAGGCATACATGTTTTTAAATATCCTCATGAAAAAATAAATAAATAAATAAATATATATATATATATATATATATATATATAGAGAGAGAGAGAGAGAGAGAGAGAGAGAGAGATGCTGTTCTCCTAAGCAGCCTCTCCCATACTCGACCACCCGGATGGCCGCCCGACGGAACCGTCTCGTATGCTCGTATCTCAAGGCAAAAATTGGCTCGGAATTTTCCTCGTATCTCAAATTTCTCGGAAGTTGGGACACGTCAAGGTATTACTGTATAAGGAGGGAGTTTTCCCATCCATTTCTACATGCGTAAGACAGACAACAGAATTGCCAGCATGTAAAGCATAAAGACTCAAGGTTGTGCTACTAAATAATTGTTTTAAATAAACGGGAAGGAAGAGGTGAGTTCTATTGTCTGATGGTTTCAATTTCATGCATGAAGCAGTGGCAAGGATAATTTCCCAGGAGGCTTTCCTCTTTCTATTTCTCTCTCACACTCACCCTTTCTTCATCTCCCTTACTCTGTCTCAGTATGCCCTCGATTCACAGGATTGACGAGAAAACGAGAAAGTAAAATTAAGAAAACATAAATACTACTATAGGTGATATTAAAGTCACAGTAGGCACTGCACTAAGGTAACTCTTTTAAAACTATACTTTTAAAATTTAAAATTTGCAATATGCAAATTCTAACTAGAAATCTTTGATAAAATAAATGTACCAGATGTACATGTTTAAAATTTAAAAACCCTTGACTTGAACTTTGGCATATGAGTGATCTTTCTCATCTAGTGTATAAATCTTGGCAAGAACCCGTTTGTACGATGTGTGCTCATGTGATGGCCAACTCATAAATTATGGATGATACTGTAATGATTTCTGTGTCACTATAAAGACAAACAATAAAGGTCGCTGTCTCACTCTCTCATTCATGTGCTCTCCTCTGTCTCACATTCTCACATATGTTCCTGCCAACTCATAAATCTAGGCTTTGTTTTATCCTCACTGGAGTCACGGGGGGTGCTGGAGCCTATCCCAGCTGACTTAGGGCACGGGGTGGGGCACACCCTCAATTGGTGCCCGGCCAATCGCAGGGCACGAGGAGACAAACAACCATTCATGCTCAAACTCATACCTAGGGGCAATCTAGATTGTCCAACCAGCCTACCATGCATGTTTTTGGAATGTGGGAGGAAACCAGAGTACCCGGAGAAACCCCACGCAGGCCCTGGGAGAACATGCAAACACCACACAGGTGGACCGACCTGGATTTGAACCCAGGTCCACCACTGTGAGGCCTACCCGCTGACCACTCATCCGCCAGGCCACCCGCCAAATACATCGATTGAATTTCATTTGTTCCTTGACCATTAATATTTAGTTGGGCTTCCTATTTAGTGATTAATATTTGGTTGGGCTTCCTATTTAGTGATATTGGGCTGGAGCCTATTTCAGCTGACTCCGGGCCAGAGGCGGGGGGACACCCTGAATCAGTGGCCAGCCGATCACAGGACACAAGGAGACAAACAACCATTCATACTCGCACTCACAGTCATACCTAAGGGGAATTTAGAGTGTCCAATCAGCCTACCATGCATGTTTTTGGAATATGGGAGGAAACCCACGCAGGCGGGAGAACATGCAAACTCCACACAGATGGACATGAGCTGTGAGGCCGCCGCGCTAACCATTCGCGACACCGGGACGCCCTTCTACAATATTAAACCCAATTTTTTTTTAAAAAAATATTTCTTGTGTGTGCGTGTGTTATGGTTCAAAAAGGCCAGTCAGTTTAACTTTATGCAGCACAAAACACAATACATATGGATCCTCTCAGTGTTCTTGACAGCCACCCGATGCTGTAGTGGTTCTTCTGCCTGACTTCAGTGCGGACACTATGGGATCGATTCCCACTTGGTAGAGGTCTGGGCGTGAATGGTTATCTGTTTTATTGTGTCCTCCGATGAGCTGGCAACCAATTTGGGTTGTACCTCACCTGCTGCTCGTGGTTGGCTGGGGTAGGCTCCAGCACCCCCTGCGATCCTTGATTGGATAAGCGTTACGAAAGATGAAAGGTTCTTGACACATTGATGTTGAGAAGAGCGCAATGCAGTCTAATGCCCTCAGATACAATACACTAGTTTATACTCAAATTTACATTGATGATTTATTTTGAAAATTACTAGAAATACTGCTAATTATATGCAGATATGATTTGAATTTTGTATTTGAATTGAAATACATACTAATTAGAATTCTAAATCATTTTTATGAGCATTGATATTGTCAGAGCACATGAAGTAGGTGTGCAGATAAATCTTTTTTGTATTTGCATCTCAGTGCTGATTTATCTGCCTTCCTGAACAACTAACCTTCAAAACATCAAATACGTAATTAAATAGTGATTTGAGGTTAAGAATCATGAAGTTTAATTGGATGTTAAAGGTACATAGAATGTTGAATTATAGTATGATTTGGCATGGATGCAATTTCCAACACTTGGCATATTGTTTCGTGTATTGTCATTTTTAAAGTGAGTTCTTTACCTCCTAGTCTAGATTTTATTTTACATAAGTGAGGTTCGTTTTTTCCTTTGTTTGTATCTTATGAAGAGGATCATCTTAAGAAAGTATAGTTTTTGCAGCACATTAATCACAAAGTAAATCACTGGTGAGTGAGGATGTTCAACAATTAATTGAAGTACAAATGTTCATGACCAATTTTGGTATTCTTAGGTGAATAAGTGTCAATAAATAAATTTAATCCGTTGGTAATGCCCACTACCCCTTCCCTTGATTGCTATGCTGCAGTAAAGGGCAAAATACCTAAACACATTTGAAAACAAACAAAGCACTTGACATTCCAGGAAGATTTAAGCAAAATCATTGAAAAAAATAGTAAATAAGAGTGTTCTATTTGTGTTCTAACAAAAGCAACTTACATTTTTAGGATATAGGTCATTCGGGACTATGAATTGCAAATGTCAAAACTGAATAATATTGAGGAAAATTCAACCCTAAGAACAGGCAAGCATGCACTTAAGACTTAAAGAAAGGAGCTAGAGACATAGTGAAGAAAACTTCCTTTCTCAGGCTGCTCCTCAGTTCCATAAACCACTCAACTCTGAGAGATGCCGTGGTTTATTGAACGCAGTGCACAGGCAGGCCATTACTGAACAAACAACTGTCAATGCCCGTGCTGTAACAACTTCTATCAACTTTAGTGGGCGAAAAGACCCCTAAGAACGTATTGTGCGCAGGATAAAAACAACATTCAAAATTCGTGTTATGTGCTATTTATTTATTGGGGTACAGCTCCAGTCTTTTTTATTACTTCCTAGTTATGCTATTTCGTTTAATGTGTGCTTCAGTTTTCTTATGAAACATGACTTTGTATGACCTTTGAATTAGTGACCAGCAATTACTGGTCGTCATTTCTCTTAGTAGATAATTATAGTTCTGATATGGTACTTAAGTGTACATTTTCCCTTCTTTTTCATAAGCTTCACAATATGGAACCAACATGCCGTTTTGGTTACTTAGTGTCATTTTTTAAATTGTTTTAATAGAAACTGCTTCAGCGCACCTCTGGCCAAACTATGGAAATACAGTGGTACCTCTACTTACAAAATGATTTGGTTCCAAAACTTGCTTCGCAGTGTTGTTTACGTAAATTCTCTCATTCATTCCACGGTCCCCCAAAATTTACCAACTCAACCCTTCAAAAGTGTTCAGTGTCCCACTTTTGTAAAAAAGATTTGAGAAACCCACAAAAATGAAACAAAATTATGTGAAAATCATTAGTTAATGTATTGAAAGTATGAACAAACATGCAAAAACATTTTCTATTTCTGCAAGTGCATAAATGTAAGGAGGAAGCTATCGTTAGACAGAGGACACAAACACATGCACCTGAATAAAGATCTTAACAACTTCAAATTCGGAATTCAAACCACCTGAGCAATAAATAGTTGATTTTTCAGAAATGATCAACTCTGTCACTATGCCCTTCAATTTCTTCCTCTATCCAAAAGAGTATAACAATATTTGCATCTCGTCATTTGGTAGAGAGAGAAAATGCCAAGGTGTCGTCACTTTTAATGCCTCCTGCTTCAATATCGTAGCAATGGTAGGTAGGTTATGGCCGTATTGCCTTGCAATATCAGTCATGGATGTATAACAGGGCCCGCTTCTTCATTTAAGTCGCACCAGTAATTTTCAATAAAGAACAAAGTTGCTTTAACCACGCCCAAATAACTAAAAAAAAACAATGGAGTGTTTTTGTGAGACATCCAATGGGAGCAGGATACAACACTACCGCAACAATATCAAAATAAAATAACGGATACAGAAAATGTCTTGACGTTTTGGGGATATCGTAACTTAGATCTTGTTTTCATTGGAAAGGTAATTTGCATATCAAAGTGTAACCTGAGAATTTCTTACGTAGAATCATTCGTAATTAGAGGTACCACTGTATAAAACGTGTATGGAAAATATGAGTAATATAAGACACTAATGAGGAGGAAGTATATATTTAAAGGTGGTGTTTCCCAGGAGTAAATACTCTTAACGATGCAGGATAGAATTATTGTGGTATCTAAGGAGCCGAGGGACATTGACAGACCCAGGTTATATACACTATTCATGATTTCGCATTAGCCAAACACATTTTACCTCCATTATCTTGCCATGAGTGATAAACAGGACAAAAGTTTTAATGGTTTTGAGGGATTGGATTTAAATTCCACATACAATTTCACCAACAGTGAACACAGGCCCACCTCAGTGTACCTTTATGTCCTTATTCTGCATTTGCCATAGTCATTAACTTATGCTGATATTCTTCCACTTATCAGTTTCTCTACATACACTTAAGATTCCGTGTTCTTCCTCTCATTTCCCGTGACTTTGATCCCAGACACTTGGGCCCACATGCTTCATCTCCTTAAAATAAAGCAGTAATAATTGCAGATCAGTGTTACGATGCAAGCCACTAATCAACACTAACCTTAATTTAAAATACAATCTGATATAAGCCATAATCACTTTGAATGAATTGGATTTCTCATTCAAAGGACAAAAGAAGGGTGAAGAGCTGGTGAAAAGGAACATTCAGGATGTGCTTCAGTTTTTCGACCTGGGTTTAAATATAGCTCAAGTAAAATTGAGTGGGTTTTTGAGCTGCATTTCTTCTTGCATTTCTATAACATGCATGGTAGTTCTAGACCTTTAATTTTTCTGTTGCGAGTAAATTGGGACAGGGTCAAATGCATCTGCCATTTTCAGGTGGTGAAGTAGTGGAAAAGGGATGGATGAATTTATAGAAGGTCAAAGCTACTGTATCAGCACAGTATAAGGACAACAAACAAACAAACACAACACAGCCACAAACATACCATAAATATACTGTAAAATAAACTTGTCTGGATGTGTGCCACCTTTATTTAGAGATTATGAATTGCATGGTCATATTTTGGGTTGTTGCATCTTGGGCAATGACACACTACCCAATTAAAATGCACACAATTCTTGCACTTGTTCAAAAAATACATTTCCGGGTTAATGCATGTGGGACCCACTGGGCTGTTGAGCCGTCAATCTAGATATATCAACACAATATGCACACGATTGTGTTTTATCGTGTTTTCCAACACTACCTAACTTTATTAATAATACAGTATGCAGTATATACTCAGTGCATTCATTTGAATGGGAGTGATTCTCTCCTGTAATCTATTTCTTGTTTCTGCTCCATGTTCTCTTTCTGTAGTCATCAACCTTTTCTTTGACTGACCCTCCATATTTTTGTAGTTCAATAATAATTTAACCATACAAACGATACAAAGCTATTATTGACACTATTGCTTATTAGTTATTTTTTATTCCTATTCATTTATTTTATCAACTCATCATTTTATTAAAAAGGTAAATAACTCCTGCAAAGAACATACAAGTATGAGAGCATGAAAGTACGGACATACAGTATTTCTAGTGCGTGACACTCCATTCACCTTCACAAGCCTTCAAAAGCAAGGTCACACCTCAGTATGAGGTCAACGTGTCAGCATGACAATATGAATCAATTTTAGCACATGAAATCATTTGACTTCATGAGTCTTTACAAGGTGAACAATTGACTGATCCATATGTCTCTATGCTCAAATGGATCATTGACACTCAGCAAGCCCCAAGCTCCCATGGCCCAAGTATTTTCTTCATTGTCACAATTATAAATCTCAAAGAATTTTTTTGTTCAGTCCATGCACTGCCATTATTGGAGAAAAGTATTGATGCCCTCTATTATGCAAGCAGATTCCGAGATTAGTACGCCTTAGTTGGCAAACATTCTTTTTTTTATTCATTCATCTTCCATACCGCCCCCATCCTTGAAAGGGTTGTGGGGGTTGCTGGAGCCTAATCCAACTGCTTTAGGGTGAAATTCAGACTAGACCCTAGACTGTCAGTCATAGTGCACACAGAGTGATAGACAACCACTCACATTGCCACCGAGTGGGAATCGAACCCAGACTGCCCGCACCAAAGTCAGGTGTCCCCATTGGGTGGCTAGCAAACATTCTCAATATAGAATATTCTTGTGTGGTAAAAAAAGGAAACAAAGGCATTTACATTTTAACCCTATAGTGTCAATGTCAACTTACTGTGTGGAGACCACATTTTTGGTCATGTTGGCAAAACCTGTATACCAAATTTTAATATTGTGGCCTACATCACCCAAAATGTGGAGTCCAGATCTGTGGATGCCAGGTCTTCGGAGGTTAAATGCAAAATTGTTTCTAAAATGCCAAATTAATATTCAACTCTTACGAATAATTATACCTTCAAGCTATACGTTCATTACCTTGAAATAGTCCTGTGGGATAAAGCTATTAACTCAAGATTTCTATAAAAAAATAAAAGCATAAACTTCTGTTCATCTCAGAATAGTATGTATTTTAGAGAGTCTACTTTTATAATTTTAGACAATATATCTTAAATTATCATGTAGTATATTCCTCCCACATGATTTTGTTTTGACAATATATCATCATACTGTGACACACAGTAATTCAAGGGCGACGTATATCACCTGCCAGCCTCAAACACACGTCTCATGTTAAATGAATTATCTCTGCGTTAGACTGTGAGGCTATGAACTGTCTAAATCAATCAGTGGTGAGATTAGCTCAGATCCCAGGAAGGCTGTGGAAGAGCAGTAGTGGTGTCATGCTAAAATGCTCCAATTCCCTCCTTCCTTGTGGAGGGAAATTAAGAAGGTAGTTAATCAAAAGTTCATTAGCATACAGGGCTGAGCTCAGTCCACCCCTACACCCTGCACATTATAGTCACTTTGGCAGACCTTGTGAGGAGAATAACAATTCCCACCACTTTTCATTGTGAATGTGTTGGATTAAAACAGACTACCTTGGCCTTTAGTGTTAAATTACTTTTTTGACCTCTGGGCTAACACAACTTGTTTAAAATCACCTATTGTTTATTTCCAAAAACACATACAAAAAAAAAAAAAAAAAACTTTGTAATATATTGTTGAATTGATTTTTCTTCAAACACTTTTACAATAAACTAATTAAATCAAATCAAAGTAAACTAGAAGAAATAGTATATGAGTATTGCAAATCACCTTCCTATCTTGTATATTGGCATTTTTACATGTCTGATTTTAGGACTAGAATGGCTTATATATTATCGCAAATTCACTATTTCACGATTTTTTTCCAGCCATTAATTATGAATTTGTTTTTAAGTTCATAAAAATGTGAAATTCCACACTGAAACTCGTAAGCAGAAGCCACTCTTGCTACAAAAAAGTTGCAATAGGGGTGACCCTATATATATATATATATATATATATATATATATATATATATATATATAAAGCACACACACATTAACATGGTATACAGTACTTGTTAAGGCAACCCAAGTTCTCAATTACTTGTTTCTTTCAAAGTCATCTACAACTAAACAATGTTTAATGGTTGTACTTGCTTCCATTTCAATTGACATTTAAAATGTTTTCATATTTCAGGGAGAAAATATCAGATGACAAAGCAATAATATCTCACTATTTACTGCAGTTACTCTAACACCCTCAGGCACATTTAGAATATTAGAATGGGATGCTAGATGACACTGCCCTCTTTCCAGCTCCCTGGAGCTACTACTTACTTTATGTACATGGGAAAACACTTTGTAAAAGTCAAAGGGCCAACAATGCAGTTGAGTATGTAAGTTATTCAGTTCTCTCAGTCGGACTAACTATTTGTTTGTTTCCTTTTTATATCATCTCTCTTTTGGGAAATGCACTGGACTTTTTACGTTGTTGTTGCTGTTATTTAACAGCATCTACATTTACAGATTGCATTGGATAAATTTTATTTGTGGGTTTTTATAATTATATATAGAGGAAAACTGTTAAAATAAATATTTATGGCAGAGCCATGATTTGCAGCACTTCTCTTCTTAGGTACATATTTTTACACGCTGTCACCAAGTTGCCTAATAGCACTACGTGCGAGTTCCAGGTGCTGATCACAAGCAGCAGACACATTTGAGCAGTGATTTTAGCTAAAAGGTTTCCAATTTACTCAACTGTTTGAATGCCTCGCTGGCTATCTCTATTCTTTCTCCCACCTTTCCACTCTTACATTTAACCCTCTCAACAGACCGGCAGACCTGCCCACCAGAGAAGTTTGACTGTGGTGGAACGGCAACCAAATGTGTTTCATTGTCATGGCGATGTGATGGAGAAAGAGATTGTGAGAATGGAGCAGATGAAGAGCACTGTGCTGCAGGTGAGTTTATTCACATAAGTAATTCTGGGTGTCAAGAGAGCTATAACAATGATTGAACAATTCCTCTTTACACCTTCAATTGGACTCTCGCTTTAGAATGGTAGTGATGATTTTGATGATAACCTAACATTGTACCGTGAAATCCTCTCTGTCAGCTCAGGAAGTAAATTTCTAGCAAAGTGAAAGATTGTAAAGTTTGACCGATGATAAAATGTCTCTCACTAGTGAAATTTACACAGTAACTATATCTGTTGAAGGAATACTTTAACAATGACAAAAAAATGGTGCACTATCAATACCAAACTAGGGTGAGCTTTGATATACAGTCGTACTTCTGCTTATGAATGCCTCTAGGTACGAAAATTTTAGGTTACGAATCCCTTTGATATGCAAATGACCGTCCCAACACATTTATTTGAAAATTGTCCTTGTAACACTATTGCGGCTTGCTTTACTTCCGCTTGGAGCCTCTTAGAACCACAACTACTCTGTTTTGGCTGACGTTTGTCATCACAGAGTTGTTTATTTAAAATTATTGGTATGAATGAAATGAATAAGCGGGCCCTGTTATTCATCGAAAAAAAGAAGAGAAGAAAATGGCGGGCCGTTAACTGATATTGCAAGGCAATACAATCGACCGTAACCGACCTGCCAGCATTGCTACTCTATTGAAGCAGAAGGAAGCATTAAAAGCGACAACTCTTTGGCATGGCCACTCTGTACTGAAGGAAGAGAGGAAAGACTGTTAGTCCTTTGGAGTTTTATTCAATGCTGAGTTCTTTTGAATTCATAATTTGAAGTTGTTTAGATGTGTGTTTATGTTTAAGTTTTCGTGTGCTAACGCTAGCTTTTATGTGGGTAATGTAAGTGTCTTAGTTAAATGGTTCACGTTGAGTAGTTTCTGGTAATGACATAACTAAAAAATGATAAGGTGTTGGATTGTTGTGACCTAAATTCTTCATTCTCAGCCACAAAATATTACAATGATATTAGGTATATTAAATAACTTTCAAATCAATCAATTAATTTTTTTATTGATATATTCCTTTGCATGTGTGGAAACAATAGCACGGAGTGCTTTACATTCTTGAAGAACAAAAATACTTAAAATTATCATAATCTCAAAATTCCTACATCAAACATTACTCCCTGTTAAAAGAATAAAAAACACAAATATGATTTAATAAATGATGTAGAATATTATTGTTGTGCTTTTTTCGCATTTTGATTGTAATATTCCTTATTAAATCCAAATATAAATTTGAGTTTGAAAGTTACACACAAACGTTTGAACATACTTACTTTCACATGTATATAAATGACAAACCAATCTTTGCCTTCAACTCTTTTCTTTATACATGCATGCCTATTTTATATTCTCTTTAAAGTCTCCATTCATCCTCATCTGTAGACACAAAGGGTAACGGGAGATGATTTGATCATTATATTGCCTCACATTTACCTGACCTGTGTTAAAAGGAGAAAATTATGCTCTGAAATAATTCATGAATGTCTGAATGATGATTGATTTTCTGCCCAGTTTTGATCGCATATGTGTAGTGACTTATTAAATACTGTGTGGATCTTTGTTTGATCTATCGTTTAAAGGCAAAAATGATGAAAGGCGATTTGGGATTTAGGGGAATCTACCTTAAAGCTCACATGTAAAAGTCCACTTCAAGCCCATTTTTCCCCACGTTAGTGTATTTCTTTTAGGGGCATTAAAACTATAGTGAACTGTCATTTCTAAGTTCATGTAACTTTTCAAACTAGGGAAGTTGTTTTCTGACACTGTGCAAAAAATAATGGAACCACAACATATAAAATAAATCTTTAAAAAAGTGTTTTAAGTAGTTCAGTAGTAGTAGTAGTTCAGCCCTTAGTCCTAAACACATATTCACAGCCAACTAGTCACTCATTTAGGGCTGTCCAAAGATATTTTTTCTCCTAACTGTTGTAACGACAATCTTTACGAACACATTAGGATCTTTGATTATTAAATTAAAACAATTAAATTGAATAAACACTAATTTGCCCCTAGAAATGAGGATGTGTGTATGGTTGTCCATCTCCTTGTGCCCTGAAACTGGCTGCCTACTAAATCAGGGTGTCACCTGCCTTGTGCCTGAAGTCAGCTGAGATAGGCTCCAGCACCCCCTGCAAGCCTTGTGAGAACAGTGCTTTACGAGAGTATTCGACCCCTTTGAACATTTCATCCTTTTGCCACATTTCAGGCTTCAAACATAAAAATATAATTTTTTGTCGGGGTCCCGAATCAACAAGTTGGACACAATCATGAAGTGGAATGAAATCGATTGGATATTTTAGTTTTTTTAACAAATAAAAAACTGAAAAGTGGGGCCTGCATTATTGTTATTCGGCCCCTTTACTTTTAGTGCAGCAAACGCACTCCAGAAGCTCAGTGAGGATCTCCTAATGATCCAAATGTTGACTGTTTATGATCAATAGAATCCGCGACTGTGTTTTAATGTCTCCATATACATGCACCTGCTCTGTGATAGTTTCAGGGTTCTGTTTAAAGTGCAGAGAGCATCATGAAGACGAAGGAATACGCCAGACAGTTACTGATGTGGAGAAGTTTAAAGCCGGATTTGGATACAGAAAGATTTCCCTAGCTTTAAACGTCTCAAGGAGCACTATGCAAGCAATCATATTGTAATGCAAGGCGTATCAGACCACTGCAAATCTACCAAGACCCAGCAGTCACTCTAAAGGTTCACCTCGAACGAGAAGAAGACTACAGAGATGCAGCCAAAAAGCCCATGATCACTCGGAGGAATTGCAGAGATCTACAGCTGAGGTGGAAGAGTCTGTCCATAGGCCAACAATCAGTTGTACAGTGCACAAACAACCATTCACTCCCACAACCATACCACCACTACCAGGAATTTAGCCTGTGCCTGCTCGAACCGAAGTCAGGCGAGTGAACCACCACGCACGCCATCAGGCAGCTTGCTCTGGTTAGATGAAACCAAAATCGAACTTTATGAGCCACAATGCTAAACAATATGTTTGGTGTAAAAGCAATAGAGCTCATCACCCTGAAAACACCATCCCCAATGTCAAACATGATGGTGGCAGCCTCAAGTTCAGGCGTGCTTTTCTTTAGCAGGGGACAGGGTATATGGTTCAAATTTATTGAAAGATAAAGATAAAGCCAAATACAGGACTATTCTGGAAGAAAAAGCTGTTGTAGTCTGCAAAAGACCTGAGACTGGGACGGAGATTTATCTTCCAAGAGGACAATGATCCAAAACATAAAGCCAAATTTACAATGGAATGGTTCACAAATAAACGTATCCAGGGATTAGAATGGCTAAGTCAAAGTCCAGACCTGAATCCAATCGAGAATCTGTGGGCAGAGCTAAAGACTGATGTTCACAAACGCTCTCCTTCCTACCTCACTGAGCTCAAGCTCTTTTGCAAGGAAGAATGGACAAGAATTTCAGTCTCTCGGTGTGTAAAACTAATAACGACATACCCCAACCAACTTGCAGCTGTAATTGCGGCAAAAGGTGGTGCTACCAAGTATTAATGGAAGAGGGCCGAATAATATTGCACGCCCCACTTTTCAGATTTTTATTTGTTAAAAAAAGTTTAAGATAACCAATAAATTTTGTTCCACTTCACGATTGTGTCCCACTTATTGTTGATTACACACAAAAAACAAATAATTTTATATCTTTATGTTTGAAGCGTAAAATGTGGCAAAAGGTTGTAAAGTTCAAGGGGGTCAAATACTTTCACCAGGCACTATACATATGCCTATGTAGGGCACTCGTGCGGGAGCATCAAAAACACCCAAAATCTTTTGATGTCAATAGTGTACAAAATAAATTAAATAATTGTTTTGCTATCACCCTCCATGTGTTGCTATGTACAGTAAATGTGCTCAGAACTTACTTCTGCCATCAACTGCCATCTCAGACTCTTGTCTGAGAAACTGCTGTGGGCCCAGGGGTCCTGTTGCTCTTTTAACTTTGATGTTACAGTACAACAAGCCGCTACAGCAGGATCAATGGCCCATAGGTATTGTTGGTGTTTTATGGCAGGGAACCAAAGCGTGTGTTTGTCTGTGACGTGTTCGGAGGAAACAGAGGGCAAACAGTGAGTACAATAATGCAAATTATACCCCCTAAAAATAAAGTGTTTTGTTCCATAGTACTGTAAATGAATCCTCATATCAGAGACCAAAGAAACGGCAATGACAGTCAGCCTACACAAAATGTCTTCAGCAGGATTTAGCGTCTTGATACTTAAAGGTGTCTTATGTTGACTTTTTTTTATTATTACTTCCTCCATTTTTAATCCTTTTGACGGCTTGCACAGTGTGTAGGTGGAATGTAATGCAGCAGTGATCACAAGGAAGCTCTTATGCACCCAAAGGCTGTTGCACTTTTTGTTTTAGGTTCAAACAGCATCAATCTTCCCAATGTTACCGTGAAATCATGAGCCTCCAATGCATTCATTGTCAGTATGGCCTCGAGATAAAAGATGGGATGAGTCAACTTTTGCTCCGAAAAAGGAGAAACAAAAGATCAAAACACAGGACAATCATTCTGGCATTGCTGTTTTCCCAAGAGTGTGGCCGAATTGCGCATACTTCTGCCTCACATGCCATCATTCCGGTTTGGTATCTCTCACTTTTTCTGTGTAGTAGAAGCATGTTAACCCTACACTTGTGTTTTTGCAGCTTTTCTTTCATGTTACAAAACAAAATGACTGCTTTTTAAAAGTAGAAGACAGAAATATACATGACCAAAGTATTTAAAAGGACACTTCTTTGTAACTCAACATCACAAAATTATTTGATTTGTATATGTTGCCAACAAACTAGCCAGATTTGAATGAATTCAAAGATATTGCCAACTATATTTAGTTAGGCTTCAAAATGGAGAAAATTAAAACCAGCCAATCAGGTCTGTGCTCAAACCACACACTACTTGTTACTATTGCCCGTTACAACATGGTAATACTTTGTTCAGATGAGTCCCATGTCTACAGAACCCATCTACCATACCAACAGGAATTTTTGAATGTGAAAAGAAACATCTCTCTCGTCAATGGGGCTTAGCAAGAGCGAAAGAGCTAGCAGTGACCACAAAAAGTATGCAACTGAGCAATCACTGTTCTGTACAAAAATAATTGCTATCAGTATATACCAGTGGCGGGCCGTCAGGGCCTTCAAGGCCTTCTCTGCTGGCCTAAGAAATATTTGAATCATATTAAATTTTGTCCATCAATACTTATTATTCCAAATGGTCTGTTAGCTTCCTTTCATTGCTTTCCCCCCTGGTTGCACTGCTTCCAGGTGTGTTTTCATATTGAAGCATTTAACCAATCACATTTCAGCCATTATTTGTTGCCAGATCAGATCTGCCTCAAAGCTTTCACAATCAGTTCTGCGGGCTCTGCTGCATTAAACTAGACTGTTGCTTTTAACCAATTAGATTTCGAGTTGGCAACCCCACAATGCTTTTTCATAGCCATTCGCATTTTGCTGGCTGGGATACGTCATGGCTTTCACCAACTATGATTGGCTAGTAGGCGGGCCGCAGCCAGAGATCGCAAACTCCACCCACAATGGCCGACAGTGGCAAAAACAAATGGATTCTGTTGCAGATTTCTCTCACAAAGCTATTTTCCAGACGGAGTTTTCCAGAAAAAAATGGACATCATTAAGAAAGGGCGGTCAACTCCGAAGCTAGCAAGCCTGTTACAGCCGGGAAAATGGTGTGCGCGCGCCACTTTCAGTGTACTAACTTAGCTGCACCATCAAATATATTGTTGTGTTGATTTAAAGCCATTTTCAAAACGGACTATGCCGGAAATATGACAGAACAGGCTCAACTTTCATCATTAGCTTCGATGGCGATAGGAAAGAAGGAAGAAAGAAAGGAGGGTGGATATTGTATACAGTTAAAAATAATTTTTGGTGAGTATAATATGGCTATATTCCTAAATAATATTTCAATTGTGGGCCTGGTTCTGATATCTGAAAAGCTCCAGTGTTTGTATTTAAGCTCCAGTGTTTGTATTTAATCACTAAATGCTGCTAGATGTGGATTTTACCCCAGTTTAATTTTTGCCGTTTCGCCATTGACGTCCATCGCTGTCTTTTCCCGAGGAAATCACCCCCCTAGCGTGGTTGTAATGTCTCAAAAACTCCAGTATTTGTATTCAGTCAATAAATGCTGCTAGGAAGTGGATTTCACCTAATTTTAGTGCATTTTTTGTCATTTCACGTATGGACGTATCGACGTTCATCACTGTCTTTTTACCGGGGAAATGATACTCCGGGCCCGGTTCTGATGTCTAAAAAGCTCCAGTATTTGTATTTAATCAATAAATGCTGTTTTTAGCTGGATTTTACCCCATTTTCGGGCAATGTTTGCCCGTACGCCATTGACGTTAATCGCTGTCTTTTCCCGGGAAAATCGCCCCCTGGCCTGGTTTTAATGTGTGAAAAGCTCCAGTATTTGTATTTAATAATGAAATGCTGCTAGGAAGTGGATTTTACTCCATTTTTGTGCATTGATTTATTGATTATTTTTTATGTGTCGCAGCTCTAGCTGCAGTAGAGGTTTTATAGCCATAAAATAGTTTTTGAGGGTTGGATTGATACGTTGAAGGCGCTACGAGAAAATGCACCGACCGCCACTGGTATATACTTACAATTGGTTATATTTGCTTGAAATGCAGTGGGCCCGCTTCCATGCAGGACCGCCCGGACTTCACAGTGGTGCTTGTATCTTGCTTATTGTCATGCATTTTATTATTACACAAAACCTGCTTCACATAAACACCATGGGAAAAGTAATCAAACAAAGTTATATCATCATCTATGAATAGTATTTGTGTTATGCCCTTGCTAAAATGCATTATATGTTATGTAGTCTAAAAATAATTATGAATAAGAGAATGAACTGCACCAACAATGCAATTTGAATTCTGTCTCCTATCAAATTTATTAACTTCCCAGATAACGATGTGAAGAATAAGTAAAAAGTCAGATTTATATCGCTTTTTGTTAAAATCTGTTGTCACACCACAGTTGCCAAACACTGACTTTTTACATAACTATTGTCTCATCCCATCTCATCTCATGTCATCTCTTTTTCTGAACCGCTTTATTTTCACTATGGTTGCGGGGGGTGCTGGAGCCTATCCCAGCTGACTTCGGAAACGAGGCAGCGGACACCCTAAATTGGTGGCCAGCCAATGGCAGGGCACGAGAAGACAAAGAACCATTCACACCCACACTCATACCTAGAGGCTATTTAGAGTGGCCAATCAGTCTACCATGCGTGTCTTTGGAATGTGAGGGGAAACTGGAGTACCTGGAGAAAACCCACACAGGCGAACATGCAAACTCCACACAGGTGTACCGACCTGGATTTGAACCCAGGTCTCCTACTGTGAGGCCGATGTGCTAACCACTCTAAGCCCCATAACTATTGTAAGATAACATTAGTAAACAAATCCCATTTTACCTATTGTATATGTAAAACAATTTATGGGGAAGCAACTGTGGAAATAGACTGTTTGTTCCTTCTATAGATGCATTTACAAGAAAAGGTATCAATATTTAATTAAATAGTAGATAAACATAATGCTTGTCTCGTCCAAGGCACAGACCATTAAGCCACTCAAAACAACCCCAGGTGGACCCCTTTTCATTTCCACTGCTTAGTTTTATAGGTGAAACGTGTATAATGAAACTGTTTTTGTGTTGGCACTCATCTGTTTTTCAACTTTTCTTTTGTGAAGGCACACATGCTATATGAAAAAAGTAACACTACCAGTCTATGGTTCATTTAATAAGATGTTAAACCAGGGACAGATGAATTTCATGCTCTAAAAACATGAAGTCTCATCTGCTTGGCCGTGGATCTGAACAATACCTGGGAACTTTTGACTCAGGAAACATACTTTTTGCCAGACTAGGATAAAGTGTCATTGCACATTCAATTGGTGGGTAACAGTGGGGCACTCACTGTCAGTGTTGGCTTAGGGAGTTATGCAGAGGAGTACTTAGAAAGTATAAAATAGTACAATTTTTCAGTTTGGGGGAGGCGTGAAATGTTTAATTCTTCCAATGTGGGGCGCAACAGAAAGGTCTCAAAAAGAAAAAAAAGGGAAAGCTACAACTAATCCAGTACGCTGCTGCCAGAGTCCTTACAAATACATGGAAACTTCATTACATTACATCGGTCATGAAATCTTCCCTTGAGTCAAAGGATAGGCTATAAAATCAAACTGCTGGTCTACAAGACACTTAATGACTTTGGACCAAAATGCATGTTTGATTAGTTTTAGCCTTCTAATCCCTTTAGGTCATCTGGAACCATTCTACTGAGTGTTCCAAGATTTCATTTAATATTACGTCAGCTAAAGATCGGAGGTCTGGTCAAACTGTTAGACACTTTAAATCATGGATAAAAATGACAACAGCATATTCATAAGCTTCCCTTTTGTTCAAATACCAGTTTTATAATGTTTCTTTTTGATCTGTTTATTATTTGTTTTCTATTTCCTGATTAATTTGTTTTGGGATTTAAGTGTCTTACTGATTTTATAGGTAATTTTATATTGGCAATTCACCATATAGCCGCAGTGAGTCCTGGTCTTTGTTCCAACTGACGTGTCATAGACAATTTAACCAATGATGTTTCTACTGACACAAGCAGCACCTGACTACAATCAACTGATTGTACTTTAAGACACTGGATTGGTGAAAAGGTGTTGTATTGTTCGGTTGGACAAAAAACCTGCATGCACTGCTGACCTTTGTGGACTAATTGCCCATCCTTGTGCTTTATGTTCCATTTACATTCACTAAATATACCGTATATATTCTTTATAGTAATCTAGTACTGATGTCAGTTGTCCTTCAGCCCAAGGTTAAATAACTGAGCCCTATCCCCTTGATGTATCTCACTGCTTGGTCAACATGGAGAGAAATGTATTGAACGTTAAATAACCTCCATTTTAAGGAAGGTTGCTGACAACCTCAGATTAAGACTAATTGATTTAGACTAATTGTATCCCGTCAGGGGTTACAATGGAGTGGAAGGATTTTCGAGTATCACAGTTTAAAGTAATTCCCTTTTTTTTTTTTTCATTTTCTTGTCTTATTTTCATAGGCTTTTTATGTTACCAACATTCTACATTACGTTCTATGTTTCAGTTTGTTTCAGAAATTCCTATTGTTTCTGTTCCTTTGCGCATTCATATTTTTGATTATTTATCTTTACTGGTTTTAGTTTAATCTGCTAAACCTACCTGCTTGTTGCCTGATGCTATTTTTGGAGGAGGCATGTTCTCCTCAAGAGCACTATGTGCTTCTGTGAACACCTGTCTTTAGTGCTCCCCCGCACACGCTCAGCGAGGATTGTTTTTTTCCGCATTAGCTAAGAGTGTGGAAGGTCTCTTTTATTGTGGAGCATAGAAGTAACATCACGTGAAATCCAAATAAAACATGCAGCCTCCTTAAGATAATTTTTGCAAGAGCAAACTTGGAAGTGAAGATCATTATAATTTTTATTATCTGCCAAAAAAGGTCATTAGGACAGAATTTTAAGCTAAATTTGTGATCAAATTCAAACAGTATTAATGCCGAATGTTTTTATTTTAAATTATCACAGAAACACGCCAAGAACTCACCAAATTTGTAATGGTCGAAAATCATTAAAATCAAATGAATGAATGAGAATAAAAATACAGAATTTCTATTAGAAGTGGAAAAAAGCCTCCTTGAAGTCGAATTGTTTACATAATACTAGATGAGGCCCAAGTGGTTGTGATTAAAGTGTTCATGTTAAGGAGAAGAAAAAACAGTCTCTTTATAATATCATCCAAAAGAGATTAAAATAATCAATAAAACAAACCAAAAAATACATGAAATTGAAAAATTGATTTGAATTTCATTAACGATAAAGATTAAGTAAGATTTAATACTTGATGGCAAAACCCTCGAGGAAGGTGGCGTGGGACCGATTCCAAATCAATGGCAGTGTGATTGTGGGTGCAAATGGTTGTTTGTCTCTTTGTGTACCCTCCGACTGACTGGGGACCAGTTTAAGGACTAGTATTTTTGCATGAGATCATAAGTGTTTAGTGGAAGTTTCGTCAGGGATAATAACTTTGTTTACCCAGTTGTCTAGGACTCCCTTTTAAATATAATTCTAAATTGTTCCCTGCAGATGCCAACGCCTGCCCAGCCAAGGATTTCCAATGCTATAACGGGAAATGTATAGCACCCATCTTTGTCTGTGATGGTGACAACGACTGTGGAGATGAGAGTGATGAACAGAAGTGCTCAATGTTCACCTGTGGCCAGCACGAATTCCGCTGCAATGACTCTGAGTGTATTCCAGCATTGTGGAGCTGTGACGGAGATCCCGACTGTAAAGATGAATCAGACGAATCTATGGAACACTGCAGTAGGAAAACGGAGCCCCAAAAACCAAGATGCTTGGTGAGTGAGTTCCAATGTGGGAGTGGAGAGTGTATCCGAAGAAACTGGAAATGTGATGGAGATGCTGACTGCAAGGACAAATCTGATGAGGCAAACTGTCGTGAGTTAACTGTCTTTCATCAATTTATAATAATACAAATAGTAATATACTCACTGAACACATTAGTTCACTTAAGCATTCATAGTTTGACATTTGAACAATCCCATTGGATAAGTAGTAATTGCTCCATTACAATATCTTCCAAGACCATAAATTTTCTTTCTAAATTGTGATCTTTCATCTTGTGGAATTAGCTTTCCAGTATTAGAATATTATGTTACAATATTTTTGTCATGTCATCAAATTTCACTCATTAAACAAAAAGTGATGGTAAGCCAAGCACATGCTAATTACAGAAACAGCGTTTGCACAAGTAGTACAGGGTAATTGTGGTCAATAAGGATCATGTTTTTGATACTGATTTGGGGATTTTTACAGAACATATTGTATTCTTCAAAAAAAAGGAGAAATTAATGAGTTTAAAAATGACTGAAGGTTGATCAATACAAAATTAGGATCCAAGAATGTGTTGCCATGCAACTGTGGGATCTGTTAAAGCATGAGAAGCTGATGGTTTTTGTGTGATGATGTGTGTTTGTTACATATGCATGTGTGGGAAGTGAAGGTCCTTTATGAAGTACAAAGCCCATCTGTTCTGTGCTTCACACCATTTGGGGACATGACAGCAGGCTTGCGCTTGTAACATCAAAGATGCACTCTACACAGTCACATAGACAGATCACACATTTTTAAAGACACATTCAACAGAGACTAGAGATGAATCAGAGACATTAGGTGTTATACATAGTAGATGTAATAAACATACTTGAACGTACTTGATTGCTGGCGTACACATATCACACTTGCATAATCAAAAGGGTCTTTGTACAATTTGTACAATACATAATGCCATCTGGGATTATCATGTGGAAAATCGATTGTAATGTGCGGTGGGGAAAGCAGGCAAGGAAGAGAAGGCGGGGAGAAAAATCAATCATGGATAAGGGTAGTGTTGAAAAACTAAGATATATATATATATATATATATATATACATGTACACGTACACGCACACGCACACACGTATATACAGTTTAATGCTTTCAAAGACTGAGCTCGTATGCGAATTTTCTCGTAACTCAAACTAACGTTTTCCATAGAAATGAACTAAAAACAAATTACTTCGTTCCAACTCTGAAAAAACACCTAAAATGGGATATTGGATTGGAAAAACATTTTTATTTGTTTTAATTCGCCATCTATTAACAAAGTAACAAATAACTAGTGTTTGTTTGACATTTTGATACCTTTCTTCTCGTTGGCTCTATTTGATTTTGTATTCCCTTCAAGATATTCCCAAAATGATGCACACAAATGTCATCACAATAGGATAATGCAAGACCACTTGCCATAAATATCTGCTCATAATTTTACTCGTATCTCACATTGCTCGTATGTTGGAGCACTTGTATGTCAAGGTACCACTGTATACATACATATATATATATATATATATATATATATATATATATATATACTGTTTTCATTGCATTCAGTGGGGGTATGTTTCGTATGGAAATGATGAAACTGTTTTTTTTAAATATGTTATCTTTTACCTGTTACTTTTTCCCGTGAAAATGTTTTGCCAATTATTGATTATAAATATTCTACTCCTCAGCCCTGCTTACATGTCGACCTGATGAGTTTCAGTGTGGCGATGGTTCCTGTATCCATGGCACCAAACAGTGTAATAAAGTCCATGACTGCCCTGATTACAGTGATGAAGCTGGTTGTGTAAATGGTGAGAAGCCGTAGAGAAAAAAAGTAGAGTGAGCATTTAGGCATTTTTTGGGGAGGGTGCAGATTACCACTCTGAAGTTTGAAGTGGGAAATACTTGAGAAATGATTACTGCTGAGAAAACATGGTGAATGTTGATTGGACAAATGCAATTCACATTGGCACCATCGGTGTTCTAATCTCATGTCACACTTGATTTACCATCAAAATATATCCAATTAAAAACCTGCCAATATAGCCATCCCAGATGGCCACATGTGGCTTCACTAATTATCATGTTCCTTGAGATATTGTTGGGCATTTGAAAGCATGACTAAACAGACAAATACTGCAAATAAAACAAGTTTTCAATGTCAGTTAAATCTATACCACATAATTAGTATATTATCAATAGGTTATGCTGTGTGACTCCATATATATTGTATTCAGTGATCATTAATTTATTAGTTTTAAATATTAATTTAGAAGAGATTCTAAATGCAATCTGAAAATATTTCTGAGTCATTATTTTACACTTCAAGATATCTATTAAAATGTTAATTTTACCATCGTATAATGCATATTAGTACAGTGGTTAAAAAAACGTCATTTTTAAAAATGATTTATTTTTTATAGTGACAAAGTGTGATGGGGCTAAACATTTCCGCTGTAAGAATGGACAATGTATTGACAGCGGCAAGGTGTGTGACAGTGTAAAAGACTGCAAGGACTGGTCTGACGAACCTGTTAAAGAATGCGGTAAGATCATGAATTCCTGTAACCCAAACACAAAAACATTTAAACAAATATAACTTTCTTAAAATAACTGTGCCAACAGGTTGGCACAATTATTCTAACACCATTATAATGAAAGTTTCACTACATCCAGTGCATTATGTAAAGCCATTGATGCTACCATTTAACACTTTACTTCCAAGGCATCATCAACTACTGTACATTTCCTCTAATGTGCCCAGTCACTCTTGCTGATAAATGGAGCTTAATTTGATCAAGGCACATGGAATCACAACATTTCTCAACTGCCTTGTTAAGATCAAAGACCATGGCGCCTCTGCCCTCGAGTCCTATCGTAGACAGGAAAATGTGTTCAGACTACATTGCCCATTAGGAACTGCTCGGATTATGCGCACACCATAGATAATTACCCCTCAGCAGTCTTTAGTCGCAGATTCCACTTCACTATCACTGCAAAGTAAACAGAGCGCTGCACTTGAGAAAATGCAGTCAGGTTGGGGAAATGTCTTAAGTGTTATCAGCTTTTTTTTTAACTTTATCTGCAAGTAAAAATTTACACATGTTGAATAAAATTAGAAACTGCACTTTCGACATCATTTGCAGGAGAAATGCTTGCTCGTCATGATTATAGAAGTAACTATAAACTTGGAATTAAATGAATCATTCAAATGTTAATTTCACCTCACAACTCAAAGACATGCCTCAATGGGTCTACAAAGTGGTGACTATGTCAAATAATGAAAATGACCATCAAATAATGTAATTTTACATCTTTAAAACGAATTTGACAGAAAGACGGTAAGGTCAGATGGCAACATCGGAAGGGAAAGCTAATGGATGGCATGCTAGCAAACTACAAAAATTTGCTACTGAGTAGGACTTCATCTTCTGTTTGGAGATGAATTAGTGGTTGGAGCCATGGCAGCTAAGAAAGGAAGACTAATTAAATCTACTTTTTAATTAAGCCGTTTCTGTAACTTTTTTATGCATTAATGTCAAAAAGCGATTCTACTATTATTTTAGAATCACTTTTGTAGCTTTTCATAACATTTCACTAAAATTATGAAAATTTGTCAAAGTTTAACCTCGTTTGATCGACAGTTCAAAAATTTAACATAATTTTAAATTGTTACATTTTGTATTTACATGCTTGTGTATGTATGTTTACTCAGCTCCCAAACGTGCACACTCACCTATCTAATGAAAATGTGCTTGCATTTGCTTAATTTAATGCTTTGATAAATAATTTTATGATATTTTTTCTTTTTTTCCCAAATTATATACGCAATCCGTATACATACTTTTATAATTTTTAATGGGTTTCTGAGGTAGTACTGGGGACCGTTAGAATGGCTGGAACGGATTACCATGTTTCAATGTCACTATTTAGGAAAAATCCAACTTACTTGATTTGATTCAGTCGTTGTCCGACATAATTGTGAGTTACTTAATAATTATTACTTAGCACCCCTACCACTACACTATCTGATCTATTTAGTAAGTTACGCAAAGAAGTGCATTTTACATGAAGTGTTGCATATGTATGTGTAATTTCAGGGAACAGTAATTCTGTTTTGCTGACCCATAAAGGCACACATATTTCAGCCTGTTGTGGGTGAACTATATTATGTAATGAAATTGGAGTATTTTATGATAATTTGATATTTAAAAAGCACTAAATTGTACAGCAAAACACTCGACACGCCGTCGAAAATTGTTGTGGTAGTGGAGAGAGTCACATTTAAAAAAGGAGATTATTTTATGTTTGGATGTTTTCACCATTACAGATTTGGGTACATATGCATAAATGAAGTTCAATGTGATGGAATTGAATGTGTTAGAGAAATGGGCAAACACCCATTCCTGAGATATAGAAAATAAAATGAGTGTTCTTACATATTTTGGGAAGCCCGTGACTGCTTAAAAGCCATGTTATGCTTGATTTAATAATCTTGAATTCAAGGCAGTTGTAAATATGCGCAACACCGCACTTAAAACCTGTGAAAGCAAACAAAAAATTGTTTACTGTTTACTGAAATCTGCATGGAATTGCATGGTTGAAATGGCTGGAAGGAATACTTCGGGTCACAGCCTCAAAGTCTACACTTACTATACACCTCTCAGAAGCTCAACGTTTTATTTGCTTTACTTATTCATTTCCAGGGACGGTCGTTTTTATAAGGAATTAGGCATTCACTGTCACTAATGTAGACTTTTTTTAATGTGAAGGTATAGGGGACACCCTAACAAGTTCTCCAACCTGTCTCGCTTTTTGTCTGTCCTATGTTTGCACTTGTTAGCTTTGACTTGCTTTGTTAAAGTATTTAAAAGATGCAAAAGCAGACATCACACCTGTTTAATATAGTATTACTATGTAATTCTAGCTAAATCAGATTTCTCCAAGTTAATTTATATCTGTGCGTTTCATACCAATCTGAATTAGTGCAGCACTTGTATCCTTGAAGCTTGAAACTTTAATATAAAACAGTAATCAGCTTTACTTTTTGAGGTGATGTATCTACTCTCCCTGGGACAGCTGAAAGACAAGAGGATAAATGCAGATTTAAAAAAAAAGATAGATTGAGAGCAGAGGAAGAAAAGAAAAACATTAAATTAGAGGATAAAGAGGAGCACCTGGAGAGAGAGCGCAATGTGCATAAATTGTGGGCCGATGCTTAATGCATGTGTCCAGATTTCATTTTGTAGGAGTTATTGGATTAAGGTGCCTTACTTTGCAGGTCACGAACATGAAATGGCAAATCCCAATACTAATGTAATACACAGGTCTCTCTAGCCTTATTTTACTCTAAAGCCTGTTCTTCTTTTTCCAAAATATTGTTATATTCCAAAACACATGCAGACAAATACACAGTATGTTGACAAACTCTTGTTTTATTCAACATTCTATTTGTGTCAGTAACATCTGACAAATTCCTGACGCGCTCCATTGCCTATTGTCTACGCAGGACTGAATGAGTGTTCAGACAACAATGGTGGCTGCTCCCACATCTGCAGAGACCAGAAGATTGGCTTTATGTGCGACTGCCCGTCTGGTTACAAACTTCTGGACAAAAAGACTTGTGGTGGTAAAAATGATTCATTAGCAAATACATTAAATCTTTCAGCCTTTCCACAATTTGTCACATTTATAGTGTTTGCCTACCCTATCTTTAACGTAATCCATGTTAAATTTATTATTAAAATAGTGTTGGATAAGAGTTTTCCTCGCCTGACTTCAGTGCGGGCAGGCGTGGGCTCAATTCCCGCTAGTAGCGGTATGATTGTGAATGCGGATGGTCGTTTGTTTCTCTGTGTACCCTATGGCTGACTGGTGACCAGTCTAGGGTGTAGTCAGCTGGGTTAGGCTCCAGCAACCCCTGCAACCCTTTCGAGGATGCGCGGTATGGAAGATGAATGAATAGTGTTGGAAAGTTAGGTAGTGTCATACATTGACATAAAACCCTTTATATTTTCTAAATACGTGTTTAAAAACAAGGAATGGCCATCTACATATGCTGTTGCATGCATTGAGGAATTTAAGTTGTTCATGTAAAAAATACTTTGTTGATACTCAGTGAGAAAATGAACATTGTTTTGTTTATTGCAGATTGTTTAATGCCCACATATTTTTTTTCTGTACACAAATAATTTATTTACAGGATAATGGCATGGATATTTCATAATCATTTTCATTGCAGTTCAATGGGGAAATATGACTATTCCAAGATGTTTGTTTCATGCTGTATCTCCTTACTCTTTTTACAGACATAGATGAATGTGAGAACCCAGATGCCTGCAGTCAAATCTGCATAAACTACAAAGGGGATTATAAATGTGAATGTTATGAAGGTTATGAGATGGATCCTGCCTCCAAGACATGCAAAGCTGTGGGTCAGTCATTTATCTCACTTATGTGTTAAGTTCCTAAGCAAAATACACACATGACTGGGCACACACGCAAACATGTGGGAGGTACCTTTTACAGATATCATTTAGCCATTACTTCCGGCAATCTTGACTGGTGCCGCGTTACATCCTCCATCGTTATCTCTCTCTTGGAGCCGCTGGAAAGAAAGCAGTGGCTGTCCGTGCATTTTCTCGTAGCGCCTTCAACGAATCAATCCAACCCTCAAAAACTATTTTATGGCTATAAAACCTCTACTGCAGCTACAGCTGCGACACATAAAAAATCATCAATAATAACCTCATACAATTGAAATATTATTAAGGAATATAGCCATATTTTACTCACCAAAAATAATTTTTAACTGTACACAATATCCATCCTCCTTTCTTTCCTCCTTTTCTATCGCCATCGAAGCTAATGCTGAAAGTCGAGCCTGTCCTGTCGTATTTCTGGCATACGTTTTTATTCGATTTAGTGCTGAAAATGTTCATTTCCGGTTGCGACAGGCTGGCTTGCTTTGGAGGTGTCTGACCTTTCTTAATGATGTCCAGCTTTTTTTTTCTTGAAAATGGCTTTGCCAGCAAATCTGCAACCAAATCCATTTGTTTTCCTCCGTCGGCCATTGTGGGTTGAGTTTGCTCACTCTGGCTGGCTCACTCTGGCTTTGGCCCGACTACTCTATCACTAGCCTAGTCTTATCGACGCTTGTTTAATGCAGCAGAGCCTGCAGAACTGATTGTGAAGGCCTTGAGCAGATTTCTGACCCTGGCAACAAATAATGGCTGAAATGTGATTGGTTAAATGCTTCAATATGAAAACACACATCTGGAAGCAGTGCAACCAGGGAGTATTGATGGACAAAATATAATATATGATTCAGATATTTCTTAGGCCAGCAGAGAAGGCCTTGAAGGCCCGCCACTGAAAGAAAGGCATCCTTTGTATGCAGCCACTCCTCAGCAATCTGTACAAAGATAAATATTTGCCTTTTTTTGCAGTCCTGACCAATGTTCCCTCTAATTTTTCGTTGGTCTGAGCAGAAAGTCAACCTCCCTGAGCGCACTGAGTACCAGTGTGAGCGACATCATCGGTACTCGGATGATTCGCCTAAAGACGTTTCGCCGACGGACGTTTGACAGACGGGCAGGTCGCCGAATGAACGTTCGGCGGAACGTCCATTCGGCGACCTGTCCATTTTTCATGTAAAACATGCTGTAAAACACGAAAAACATAAGTGGACAGAGCTACTGCCACTTGCTGCCGCTTAAACGGCGCCATCATGGGGAAAGGGGTAAAAAAAAAAAAAAAAAAAAAAAAAAAAAAAAAAAAAAAAAAAAAAAAAAAAAATCCGATTTTTTTTTTTTTTTTTTTTACTGCGCGCCATATGATTGCTGCTGCGCAGCGAGGACGAGAGTAGTGCGCAATTGCGCACGCGCGCAGCTTAGAGGGAACACTGGTCCTGACTAATAAAAAAATATTCCATCCAACTACCATGCTCTCCCTGGAGTGTGCGCTATAATATGTTTTCAGAAGCAAATGTCACTTTGCTGAATGTCAAAGGCTAGGTACACCACCCCTTTTAACTTGGTCAAATACACTTCTCATTCATTGATTTATTTTCTGAACCACCTATTCTCACAAGGATCGCAGGGGGTGTTGGCGCCTATCTCAGCCAACTACAGGCATCAGGCAGGGAACACCCTGCATTCACGCTCACCTTATTAATTATGCTGTACATTTTGTTGGCAAACATATTTTTCTTGTAATCTCCACATTGAGGCCTATTACCAAAAAAATAAAACTTAAAACGTCAACAATCAAAGTGTTCACAGTAGCTCATCAAAGGTAGAGCTTCTAATCTCAATTCATTTCTCTCAGGCCAGCCAGCCGGCAGCGGCAATGTCTTGGCTAAACGCTAGATTCACAACGTCGTAGCTATTCTCAAGCTTACTAATTAATCTGACCGATTTCATCGCTTGCAGAAATATCCACGATGTGGCGGATGTAATGTTAGGCTTGATGCAGAAGTCCATTTTTTTCTGGACGGCGTGGCCCGACCACATGAAGTTGACACAATACCCCTGTGCTGGGAAGGAAGTTGGGCACTGATACAAAATAAAATTGTCGGTTTCCTTTTTAAATAAAGCACTGTGGAAGACAAGAACAAGAATCGCAGTCTTTCAATACTTTCCATTTTCATGAACAGATTAAACAGTTATATTTACTTTTTTTCGTGAGGGTATAATGTCCTCAAGCAGAAAAAAAGACTCACAATATTTTAAATTTTTTAAATTTTGTCATAAAACAAAACAAAAACTAACGTTGCCCTTATTCATCGTGTATTCACAAGTGACTGACTAAGTAGGCTCAGTGGGATGTACATAGTACAGTCTCTAACATTATTGCATGATTGCGCCTGAATTTACACAGCGCCAAAGAAGCCTCACAGTGGGGGACCTGGGTTTTGACATTTGAATGAACTTTTTTTGTACTTAATATTAAAAAGCCGCGAAGTGGTGAAGGATCACAGTAGTGTTCTCTGGTGTCTTTTGAGCTAATGATGCTGTTACATTAGTCTTTGGAAAGAAAAAAATAACCACACTTTTTTTCAATTACATTTAGTGCTTTTCGTGCTAATTAATAGACATTTTTGGCTACAGTTTGACTACTTTAACTCCTTTACATAAGGAAAACTAATTAAAACTAATGGCCCTCAGTATCGTCATTTGTTTTTTTTGTTTTTTATTTTTTTTACATCATGTAAACTCGCTTTTATCCAAACCTTTCATGCATTTTCTTGTGCAGGCTCTAATATGAATAAATATGTGGCATAGAACAGTATTACATTTTTGGCTCAAGCAATACATGCTTCAAACATAATCCATAAGGCATTTAAGAACCTACTGATGATCAAAGTTGTTTCTTTTTCTTTGTGTTTCTCTCCCACATGCTTGGTTTTCTCTCCCTTTTATATAAAGAGCTCCAGGCAGAAACACAAGTGCCAAGAGCAATATCTTTTACAAAATTGACAGTTTGAATGCTCACTTTGTTAAACAAGTCATTAGTTTCGGTATATCAGCAATATTTTCCTTCCATAACATCCCATTTATTTTTGTTTTTTTTGTTTGGTCGGTGAGTTTCCAGGTGCGGGAAAACTGTTTTCTTTCCATGCTGATGACGCCTTACGGTAGATATGTTTGTGCTCTCGTGTGGGCTTCATGTATAGCCTTTATTGGCCCTGATTTGTTTGCATTTTGAGGTATAGCTAGCTGTCTGTGGGCCTCCTGTGCTTTGTAAACAGGGCATGGATGTAGAGTTACGGGTGCGAGTTGATGGTTGTTGTTAACAAATGATTCTAAATGTGCATATACGGTGTTGCTGCTGCTTGGTTGATTTGGGTAATTCACAGTGGTGGTAATTGTTTCCAATGGGGTTGGGGTGACTATGTGGGTGCTGCTATCTTGGTTTTGGTAAGTAAACTTCATTTTAACCTTAGCTCTCTCCAGAATATTCATGTTTTCTTTCAGTTTTCAGGATCCCCATGAAGGGGAATTCTATTTCTACATATTCCTCAAACTGATATTGTGTGCTGCTTTGTTTTGGTATCTTACTTACGCTTTGGCTTGATTGAATTGAACTGCTGAATTGCTTCTTAATATCATATCTGTACATTTTGCTTGATTGATTTGAAGTGCTGAACTTCTTCTGTATCATACCTGTACGTACATAATTGTATACAAATGTGTGCTGTGCTATGCGTGTAACTGAGTGGTTAGCGCATCGGCTTCACAGTGGGGAAGCTGGGTTTAAATCCAGGTCGGTCCACCTGTGTGGCGTTTCCTTGTTTTCCTCGCGTGGGTTTTCTCTGGGTACTATGGTTTCCTGCCACATTCCAAATACATGCATGGTAGGCTGATTGGACACTCTAAATTGCCTTTCGGTATGAGTGTGGGCGTGAATGGTTGTTTGTCTACTCGTGGCCTGCGATTGGCTGGCCACCAATTCAGGGTGTCCCCTGCCTCGTTTCCGAAGTCAGCTGGGATAGGCTCCAGCACCCCCCGCGACCCTTGTGAGGATAAAGCGGTTGAGAAAATGAATGAAAATTAGCTTTTATGTCGTCATTTTAGTCACATCTCTTCCGCTTCCTGACAGATTGAAGTATGAGGTTTAAGCCTCGCCGAGTGTTAGGCATGTAAGTAATGTGCTAGTGACCAACAAAAGATTTATAAACTCGTAACGTACAGCAAACCACACTTTTTTTACACACTACAAATTTTAAACTGTTATGTGGCTTTCATCCCTAGCTAATTGATATCATTAATGGGATATGTGTTTTATGTTCATATTTTTTTATATGTTTAAGTGCAGTCTAGTTTCATGAATAATTTAGTGTGAGCATTGGTAGTTGTCAAAAGCCTGTATGTGACTGTTTCAAGAGAAAAGTTATTTAAAGGTTAATTTAAATGACTTATTAATAGTTAAATCATTAAGTTTACATGATGTATGCTTGTGGGCTACCAAGATAGCTGACTCAAGTTGTCAGAGAATTTCTACTTGAAGTCTTCTTTCTGCTTTTAAGTGGCTAAATCATGTTTTTTTTAAATAAATATTTTATAATCAAGTTCTGCAATGTTCGCTGTGTCTATATATGTCTAACGTTGGTGCAGTGAGCGTGGAATCATTTCTCCTCAGTGATAGTGTGGATGTATACTTACATGTGATTACTTTGTGATGACTGCCAAGTTGTTCAGGGTGTAGTCTGCCACTCAGCCAAAGTTAGCTGTAAAAGCTAGACAACCGTATCCCTGACCTGGATAAGCATTGTTGAAAATGGATGGATGGTAATCATGTAATCTGCACTATACACAGTTGTGGTCAAATGTTTACATACACCTGTGAAGAACATAATGTCATGGCTCTCTTGAGTTTCCAGTTATTTCTACAATTCTGATTTTTCTCTGATAGAGTGACTCTATTATTACCAAATATTAGCGCTGCTGTATGTATATTTTTAACCAGAAGATTTGATCACTTTTTTCTGTTCACCCATAATAAAGTCATAAAAGAACCAAACTTGTGACTTTATTATGGGTGAACAGAAAAAAGTGATCAAATCTGCTGGGTTAAAAATATACATACAGCAGCGCTAATATTTGGTAATAATAAAGTCACTCTATCAGAGAAAAATCAGAGCCATGACATTGTGTTCTTCAAGTGTATGTAAACTTTTGACCACAACTGTATACACAATAAAGAAATGCAAGCAGTTAATTAAAAAAATTACATGATATTTTTATTTATAATTCATTTAGCAATCAATTTTTCTCACAGTCTGCCTGTCTGTTCCCTTAAATTGGAAACTCAAGAGAGCCATGACATTATGTTCTTCACAAGTGTATGTAAACTTTTGACCACAACTGTACAGTGAGATTATTTATTTACTGATTATTGTTTAGTGTGCATAGTGTGAATATATTACTTGTTTGTGTAGTCAATGCAGCAACATTTTTATTCTGTGTAATTTTGGCCTTTACATGACATTTTTCCATATCTTCATCGTTTTCATTTATAACTATTCAGTTGGTACCTCCAAAAACACTCCTAAGCACAGTAAATACAACTACTGTTGGTATAGATTATTGGTATTGTGGTCTAAAAAACAAATGATGTTTTAGTTTGTCTATCTACACTTCAGTTGTTGTATTGTCGCAGTTATTGTTTTATCGATTGCCTATGTATGCAATAAATGATTTACTGCATACACTCTTTTTATTTCTTCAGGAAAGAGTCCCTATTTGATGTTCACCAACCGCCATGAGATCCGTCGAATTGATCTGCTGAAAAGTGAATACACACAAGTAGTTCCTACACTGAAGAATGCTGTGGCCCTTGATGTCGATGTGGCCACCAATAAGATGTTCTGGAGTGATTTATATCATCGTAAAATATACAGGTATACACACTCATTCTTATAAACATGTTCATTATTTTTCTTTACTTATTATTTACTCAGTTTGCTAGACATTTAGTTTTTATATTTTCGATTTAGAATAATTTAATAATTATACAATGACAAAATGTTGTCATTTTTTATCATATCAACCTTTTTAAAGTTTAAATATAGTGCAATTGGAAAACGTGTTTGTATCTATTATGTTACGGCTTTATGGAATTATTTATCGGATCTCTTTTTCAAGTTATAGATGAATGAATGGCTTTAAAGTACAATCCTCAATGTTACGTGTAACCTTAACCCCTTTGCACAGTAGAAATGATGCCTATGAAATAATTCACACAGATTTGATTCAGTTTCAAGCATCTCATTCGAAGTCTCGATTGTCTGTCGACTAATCAATCGTTGCGTTCACACCTAACGCATATAATATTTGAAGTTAAGAAATACAATTGGCAACAGCATGATTGTTTTGTACGTTAGAACAGTAAAAACTTTTTTTCGTGCACATAAGGCTCCACAAAATATAAATGAAACGATGCCAGTGATATGTTTAACTAAACCAGGTTGGTAGAACAGTTTTAAGTGATAATTAGATACAATATCACATCTTATGCACATAGGCGCCCCTTTTGCAGCAATTTCTTCCCCCTTTATTCTCTGCATCCAGAATAATTAATTATCCAGGATTATTTTTTCACCTAGTGTCTTCCATTTGGACAGTTTTTACAGTCATTTTCATTTTCATTTGTTATTTGTATGAAAATGAATCTGGAGTCATAAATAATTTCATGGTTTTGGAAATCTAACATAAGTATTTCACATTCCATAGCGACTGCCTTTTTTAATTCCTGAGTTGAATCCTGACCCCATTATCACATGAATTATAGGTGAACATTTCATTTGGAAAATCATCTAAATGTTTTACTCTGTAGCCAGATAGAACTTCCGCTGCGGCTCCTGCTGCACTGCACCGAATTATTGCATTTGTGACTGGCGTCCAGCAAAAAAAAAAAAATCCTATATGAGGCTTGAATGTGTCACACAACTCAGACGGTAGACGCAGACCTTAGGCATCGTTTGTAAACACACATTGATTATAAAGGTTGCGAATTCGATCTGGGTGCCGTTCGCTAGTGGCTCAGACCTGTGCCACATACAGAATGATTGAGGCTTAGGTCATGTTTTAACATTTCAATCATACTTGGACAGGGGTTTGTGACATAATTTAAAACTAGGGCCGTTTGTCCTTTACACACATGCAGATACGCACGCACACGATTGCTAATCAAGTCTATGGTCCCACATCCTGGCACACACTTTAAATCCACAATTGGGGAAATTAAGAAATGCCCTAGTGCATAAGCTTAAAAGATAGAAAAGGAAATAAAAATCTGTAGTCTTATATGACAGAATTTATTTATCATATTTATTTGTTTGTTAGAAAATGAGGCCTAACTGGTACCTGGAAGTATACTACAATACCATTGATTGTTTTTATGCACCATGAGACAATTGAGAGTAACAAATATACCATGTGTACAAATATTTTATTGTGTGTTGTATATATTAGTTTTTGTGTTTTCACTTATTCCAATCAATATCCGCTACATGCACAGTAAGTGCTCCAAACACGTATGCATATCATTTCATTGTTCTAATTTCAACCTGTCAGCTGGGTGTACTTTTTGCCAACATTTTTAACAAAGGCATCTCGTATTGATATTTGGTAACCTACATGTGAAGAGGAAAATACTACATGGCTCTGGCAAGTCCCGTAACCCGAATGAATGAGTGAATGTTTCTAATGAATTGTCGGATGTGAAAGAGCACAGGATAGGAAGCAAAACCGGTAGACAAAGACCATTAAAGATACGAGAAGTAAGATTAAAAAGAAAATTAAAAAATGTCAACACACGAGTGGAATTTGACAATAACAGAGGAGGAGTCTGGTTGATTTGTAAGGTGTAGATCAAAGAAGACAGATTAATTCTCTCTGACTGAGCCACTTTTTGGCGGCCCAAATGAGCTCGTGATAGAGATGTCAAGTTTGAATGCCCTTGACATTATCATCAAAGAATACACATTACCAAACATCTGTTACCCACGTTTAGTTATGTTTCACTGAAATGCCAGAGTGAAAGCTAGCAAGTCAGGTTTTTAAAGTTTTTAGTCACCGAGGGTCTGGATGTTCATCTGTTTGACTTCGGTGCGGGTAGTGTGGGAGTGATTCAAACTCATTGGCGGTGTGATTGTGAGTTTGAATGGTTATCTGTCTCTGTGTGTCCCCTATGACTGGCATGCAACCAGCATAGGTTGTCGTCCGCCTTTTGCCAAAATCAGATGGGTTATTCTACTGCACCCCCACGACCCTAAAATATACCAGTGTGAAAAATAAAAAGTAAAGTTTCTGGCATTAAGTGACATTGTTCCCATGTAAAGTAACATAATCACGTATTCTAGTAGCACTTGCTAAGCACTTACTAAGCACTTACCAAGCATCTCTTCTCTCCCATTTACCAGTGCTTACATCCACAAAGCAAATGACTCTTCGCAGCAGCTCACACTCATCGAGGCGCTCCATTCTCCTGAGGGCCTCGCTGTTGACTGGGTTCACAAGAATATCTACTGGACCGACTCTGGTAACAAGAGCATCTCTGTGGCCACAGGGGATGGCAACAAGAGAAAAATGCTCATAGTCACAGAGCTGAGTGAACCACGGGCCATTGCGGTTGACCCACACCAAGGGTAAGGTGGTGTGAGTGGAGAGGGTCGAAGTGGGTGGGAAAAAAAATATGGGATAGATAAATCTGTATTTACTCTTAATGAGAAGGGTATATGAATGAAATTTCCCGAATATGGGAAGAATAAAATTGTCCAATCCAATCAATACATTTTATTTATTTATTTGTACCGTATTTGCGGTACACGGACGTTTCGTCAAAAGACGTTTGGTCCCCGGATGTTTTGTACCCGGACGTTTTGTCCCCGGACGTTTGGTCGACTGGACGTTTGGTAGAACGGACGTTTGGTGGAACAGACGTTTGGTAGAACGGACGTTTGGTAGAACGGACGTTTGGTAGAACGGACGTTTGGTCGCCTGGTTGTTACTGTTGAAACCAGCTCTCAAAATTATAATCATGAGAAAGAGAGAGTGAGTTTAATATCTAAATATCTAATATCAAAATATCAACAGTAAACTCATAATTTGACAGCGAGCGAACCCGGCGACCAAACGTCCGTTCTACCAAACGTCCATTCTACCAGACGTCCGGTCCGCCAAACGTCCGGTCGGCCAAACGTCCGGTCGGCCAAACGTCCGGTCGACCAAACGTCCGGTCACGGTATTTACATATACAGTGGACCCCCGCATTTTTGAGGTACCACCGACGCTGTAGTATGGAGATCAGGATCCAAGGGCGCACTGTACCTCAGAGCTCCCAGATCAGAAATACAGTCTCCACCTCAATCACACCGTGAATATAACGCACCCACTTCTGCAGAAACCTGCACAATATGTTTACTATGCTGCGCCTACGCACTCACTCTCTCTTACATGCGCTCATCATTCAACAAATAGTTAGTTCCTTTCAAAAACATTTTTTTTCTTTTCGTAGCAGGGCCAATGGCTCTTTGTGTGTCAAATAGTGGGTTAAAGTTCCACAAAGAAGAAGAAAAAAGGATGGGGCTTTATAAAACTGCGTACCACAAGTTTTATAGTTTGTCAATACAAATATTAATCCAAAAGTAAACGCCTCATGGTTTATAGTAGTGCATCAATGTTGGTCAATTTCACAGTCTGGGACATTGCTCTATTTTATAATATGACCTCTTGGGTTTTGCACCTAAATGTGTTTGTGTTATTGTGCTATGTATAAAAGTTTATGACAAAGCTTGCTATAAATATGTTGTAAAAAGGTGTTATGATAGGTAATGTAAACAAGTTGCTGTACAATAGTTTATCAACATTTTTGTGTTTCTTTTCTCAGATTTATGTACTGGTCAGACTGGGGAGATGAAGCCAAGATTGAGAAGGCTGGAATGAATGGAGTGGATCGACAGATTCTGGTATCTGAGCACATTGAATGGCCCAATGGAATAACTTTAGGCAAGTAATGACAGAGTGCATTCAGAAAAAAAGCTCATTAGAGAGAATTTTGTAACATGGGATGAAGGAAAGAACAATCAATCATCTTACATCATAAAGTGGCGTCAGAAAGGTAAGATAGCTCAAATGCTGTCAGTGTCAAGAGAGGTTTCAATGGAAGCAGGAGAAAAAAACAATAGCTGTGCCTCAACCCCTGAGCCCCTGTTATTGCTGTAGCTCACTTTGTGTCTGGCTCTCATCTATCAAGCCAGCAACTATGGACTTTTAAATTAATAAGTCATTCGCTTTCTTCTGTCGATACCTCCCGTTATCGCTTTCAACTCCCTCTGCCGCAGTAACAGATTTTTTTTAACGTTTTCTTGCCTGTGCAGAAACAAAGTCGTTGAATTGCCATACTTGGTGGAATTGTAAGGTCACTGCATGCGAATAAAACTGAATTATTTTTCACAGCAGAATGGCAAGGTTAGTGATTGTGCTATAGAGCTCGGGGAAAAGAGGTGGATTGCTTTTTACACTCCTTGATTTCCTTCAGAACAGTTAACATCAAATGAAAGTTAACGTGTAACTTCTAACACACATAAATTAGGTAGACCTACAAAAAAATAAAGATGGCACACAGTAAAAGAAAAAAAATATTTCTTCATATAAATAATAATAGGCAGTGTTGATTTATATTGTCAATCCGATAATAATTTAGGAAAATATTACTCTTGTAACATTGCACCAAGCTGAGTTCAAACAGTATCATATTGAAAAGGATTTGATCATTTTGACATCTCTGATTTACATAGCTAAGTAAAACATCAATATTTTAAACCTAGCATTTTAATGTTTTAGCAAACCAAGCCGAGTATTAAATAGGGATTTTCCCGAGCAGAAAACTGATGGAAATATTTGGGAGATCAGGTCATTTTCAGAGGATCCGGAATCAGGTTAAAAAAAAAGTTTTAAATGTATTAGTTTACAATTTTAACTAATTATTTACCATTGATCGAGCAATCAAAATGGATTGCAAATCTCTTGTCATCAATGGCGGTGACATCAGATCACTTTCTATGGCAATTAATAAGTTGGGATAGATGTAGGAAAATGATCCATAAGTATAACGCAAAAAAATTCTAGATATCCAGCCTATTTAATAATATTGTTATATTTATATTCACGCTATTGAAACAAACCTTGGCATAAAAAAGTATAAATGCCCAACAAATTATAATTAAAATAGCTCAATTTATGGCATTAGGTGACCAATTTTTCTGCAATGTGATTTATTTTTTTTATGCCTCATTAAATTCCTCTTTATATGATTAGAGTCATCCCCAATTTTGCGAATAGTGTAGACTAGACATGGCCATGATAATCGAAAAATTATAAAGTGGGATCATGCCAAATATATCAACCATACATGTTTTTGCATCTATACAACATCAATAAATGTATGAGGTGTTACGGAGTTATATACATATGTAAATACTGTAATGTATTAATATTCAAACCCGGCGGCTGAGTGGTTAGCACGTCGGCCTCACAGTGGGAGTCCTGGGTTCAAATCCAGGTCGCTCCACCTGTGTGGTGTTTGCATGTTCTCTCTGTTTAACAAGTGCAGTCACTTTGAGATTTTTCTGTCAAGTAGAAAAAGTTCTCTTAAATATCACACTTTCTAAAGCCCTACAGTGTCTATGTAGAATGGGTCCCAAAGTAAATAGGTGTGAAAATTAAAGCCTGAACAGCAATGCAGCAGACTAAACCAGTCTACCACGTGTCAAACCGATTCCGCCGAGGGCCGCAGTGAGTCCTGGTCTTTGTTCCAACCGATCCAGTGCCAACATTTTAACCAATCAGGTGTCTTCTAGAATAAGTATCACCTGACCTTAATTAACTGAGTTGGAATGAAAACCTGCACCCACTGCGGCCATTTGAGGACCGGTTTGACACCCCTGTTATAGACTGTATTTGTACTAGAAGAGAGGTCAAGCTGCATTATCACGATCACAAAAGTGTTTTCTCAACACATGCGCTTCAACTCTGGTGCCGCAAAAGATTGATGGTCTAGTTACTTGGCCACATCATTCATAAACCTCTCAACCTCTGTATTTTTCTTTTGTAATGACCTAGCTCACTTTCTCACTTCCCTCTTTGTCCTTTTGTCCTTGTTTATCCTGCTACTATTTTTTTCCAATTTGCCCCATATACAGACTTGTCTAACCGGCGTCTCTACTGGGTGGATTCCAAGTTGCACCTGCTTTCCAGTGTGGATTTTAATGGAGACAACCGCAGAGTTTTGCTGTCTTCCCACGATCAACTGGGACATCCCTTTGCCCTCACCGTTTTTCAGGTACAGGACAATCGCAAGTATGCATTACATGTTGAAAGAATGTATGAGTTTCCATTTTTTCTCGTATACAACATATTTGGATCTCAAAATAACCCCTACACAATATATAAATAGAAATCAGTGTTAGTTGATGGGAAAGAGTCAATCTACTCATGATGAGTATGTATAGTACCAATGGGGATAGCCAAAGATAAATTGAGACAAAAAATATATAAATCTTGCTTTAAGAGAAGAGCCTGAGCAAAAAAAGAACTGAGGCTAATTTGGAGGAATTAATTTTATTTAATGTACCAATCAAATTTTAGCTGTAGAAGTTCAGAAATAAATCAGTGGAGAGCAGTTTGTAGAGGGAGCGGGTATAATGTGGTCAGTGGGAAGTACTTTCTTCATTCCTCATTTTGCTGCACCCACTGTGAAGATGAGAGGAAAAGAGATGGCATTCATCATGTCTTGCTGAGTGTGTGGGTGTATTTGTTGCTGCTGGAGTGTGGATGCACGTGTTTGTTGCAGGCAAGCTAGTAACTGTCTGAAGATTGATCACTCTCAGTGCCTTTTGTCAGCGATCCTTTCTGCTTAACATACAAACCAAATTAAAAATCTCTCAGCATGCTACCCTGTTTCAATAGACCGAAGCACAGAAGTTGCCTGGAGATGTCTGTTTGTGTGTGTGTGATGATGATGATGATGATGATGATGATGATGGTATTGATGATGATGATAATAATAATAGTAACAATAATAATTAATAGATATATGGCAATGCCTGCAGTATGGAGATCAGGAGCTAAGGGTGCACTGCACCAAATGCTAGCACTAATCATAAAATCTATGAGGAAGGAAAAAGATCCCAAAAAAGTAATTAACGAAACGAACACAATTGAAATGTTTCAATAGATGCACTTAAACTGTTGCACAAGTGGTGATAGTGTACATAAACTACTGTCAGGATCAACGTTGATCAGTTTGTTGTTGTAATGTCGAAACTATTTCTATGAATGTTTACTCATAATACCATTTGTAGAACTGGGTCACTGTTAAAGGTATTAACATAAAAAACTCACTTTAATCGTTGAACAAAATCTGCACTGGAATTTTCCGTTCATCGAAAAAAGTAACATTTTTAATGAATTTTTGAGCTCGAAAAGAACCAGTACCCAACTATTGAATAGACATAATACATTTTAAACAAGCCCAAGTTCTATCACATACAAATAATCTGGTAATTTTTCATGGCAACCAGTATTCATTCATTCATTCATCTTCCATACCGCGTATCGTATACGTAAAGGGTTGTGGGATTTGTTGGAGCCTAACCCAGCTGACTTTGGGCAAATGGCAGACTACAGCCTAGACTGGTCGCCAGGCAGCCGTAGGGCACACAGAGACAAACGAGCGTCCGCACTCACAATCATACCACCACCTGTGGGAAACGAGCCCGCACCAATGTCAGGCGAGTGAACCTCTACACCACGAGGTGGCTTATGGCACCCAGTAGCTTCAGATAAATGGACAGCACAAATGTGAACCCACCCATTAAAACTTGCTAGTAGTACTACAGGCTTCAAAGCGAGTTCACAGTGAGATGCTCAGCTTTTCAACTCCCCACACACCACTCCCTTAGAAGATTCCTGTAGGGTGAACATTTTTTCAGGTGTATCCACATCGCTACAGAAAACACAAACTGAGCTTACCTGATAAGGTGCCTCGAAAGACTCCGCTTGTTCATGTCTGAAATGCTTGACCTGTAGTTCAGCACATGTATTGTCGTATTTGATTCGAGGGGGAGCTTTGGCCCTTGCTGTGTTGTATTGACATCTGTAACTTTCAAGATAAGGCAATGTGGCATTTTCACATATTGATGGATGAGAAAGAAAATATTCAGCTTACAGGGAGAGGTCGTATTTCAGAGAAAACCATGGAATTAATTCATTTGAGTCTTCATATAAACATGGCTGATATTTACTTCTTTTTGTATCAACATAGCTGTCATGCGAGTAAAGGTTATCTGAAAAGGGTAGAATTTAGATGCCGCCCAGAAAGGTTAAGCCCACCAATATTCAGAACAAATAGAGCTATGATCATATCACTCTGATAGGATTCACTTTGAGACATAAACCACGTCTGTGTCCCATCCACAGTCAAGATGAATACAGAGGGACATCCTAAAGCTCTGGTGCTCTACCAGAGTTGGAAGGTTCTACATAGTATATTAGCTGTTCCTAGGACTGCACTCCTTTGAACTTAGGGTTCATATTTTGTTCTTTGGACCTGCTGGAGCCACTTTTCCTGTTTCGAGTGATCCTACTACCACAGGAACCACACAAGCCTTTAGCTCCCACATTCGCTCCATCTTTTTTGGTCAGGCCCTGGTATGTCATGCCTTATTCATTCTTCCTGATAACGCCTGATAATGCTGGTATTGCCACATCTCTCAGTGTCACACTTTTCTGCTCTTTGTTCACCACGGTATCCGGTCAGTTTGCCATTAGCGGTTTGTTCGTCTGGAAGCTAAAGTGCCACAGTTGTTATTCTCAACCTACCACAGTGGTATGGCCCAGGGCATGGGATTTCGACATTTTTCCATACTGGTTACATATACATATTGGTTGATTTTTCACCACCAAGGGGCTTGACCTTGCTAGCATCTTACACCCTGCTACAATGTGCTAAGCTGTTTCTGGAGCATCTTTGCACAGCCTACATCTCACTTCTGATCATGAGTTGGCACAACTTGTTGTTTTAGTCTAAAATTCCTGGAGCAAATAACAACCGCTCACAGTAATATCTTTACAGAATATTTCTCGCGGCATGTCTGCCGTGATTGTGGAATGTGTCAGCTGCTCATCAATGTGTTGAAAAGTTTAGCCATAGGAGTTTGCAAAGTTGTTCTTAAATTCCACAGATGCATTACATTACAAAAAAGCAGTCTTTTACTGCTTGAAGGTTACCCTATATATTTAGTTGCAAACTACTGAAATACAAACTACTATTCTGACAATATTCTTTAATTATCTTCACTTTATCTTTGTCCAAAAATAAATATATAAGATGTACTAAGAATTATACAAGTTTGACTTATTGTGCCGCTTTGCTTAGGAATGATTAATACTTTGTTAAATGTAGTATTTTTTTCTACCCAGGATCGCATATACTGGACCGATTTGGAGGATGAAGCAATATACAGTGCCAATCGCCTGACAGGGAATGACATGGTGAAGGTAGCGGAGCACCTCAACAATCCCTTGGATTTGGTGGTGTTTCATGAGCAGAGGCAGCCAAAAGGTAAACCAATCTGCACACATTTTTTTAATGATACACATAAATGTTTGTGGTAGCAGCAATGTATTTTCAACTACGTCAAGGTTGATTAAAACATTAAACTACAGTGGTTCCTCGAGATATGAGCTGAATTCATTCCGGGACTGAGCTCGTATGTTGATATTCTCGTAACTCGAACGAATGTTTCCCATTGAAATGAACTAAAAACACATTAATTCGTTCCAACCCTCTGAAAAAACACCAAAAACAGGATATTGGATCGGAAAAAAAGGTTTTATTTTTTCTAATTTGCCATCTTTTAACAAAGTAACACATAACTAGTGGTTTAATATTACTAAAATGTGTTTAATAGAACTAAAATTAGACGGATTTCGCGGAGGGTAGAGAGAGAGGGACATAGATCGTATGTCGGGGTGTTTGTATGTCGAGGTACCACTGAAAATATTTCATAAGCCATAAATCAGTTTAAATAAAATAAATATATTAAGAAATTATCACATTTTTCAGCGTAAACCACAATGGTGAATGTAGATATTCTTTGGCCACTGTTACGACTTATGGAAATAATTAATAAATAACCTTTTAATATGTGCAGATTTCTGAATACAGTGTTTTTTTTCTTTACTCCAACATGAATGCATTAATTAAGAGATGAGCAGTGATGTGCTGGTACATTACAAGGGTCCTTTGCATTTTGGCAAGGGGCAATTAGTCATTATATTTTCATGCCTCATTTCCTGCCCTAAATCAAAGCTCAAAGCACCTTTGTCAATAGCATTAATTGCATTGTGTCATTTGTGCTCAAAGACATGTTACAGCAATTAAACATGTTTTCTTCAGTGCCGAAAAAAGGATGAGAAACAATGATTTTGTTCAACTTGACTGAGTCCTTGTCCACACGCAGCAGGGCTTTTTAAAAAACGACTCGTTTGTCCTCACTGTCAAGAAAAGAAAAATCACGGGCACACCTGAGTCCACTCTCAACATCTTATTTCATTGACATATTTATTGCTTTAAAAAAAAATCACACTTTATTTGTAGCTGTTCGTAAATAGCAGGTAAGCAATTATGTTTCATGTGTGCATTCGAAACTATGACAAAAGGTTGAACACAGTGAAGCGGTGAAGAAACGCCACGTGCAAGTGGTAAATGCTAAATGCCCTAGAGCACAAGTGTCAAAGTGGCGGCCCGGGGGCCAAATCTGGCCCGCTGCATCATTTTGTGTGGCCCGGGAAAGTAAATAATGAGTGCTGACTTTAATCAAATTAAAATGAAGAGTATAGATGTATATTAAATTTCCTAATTTCCCCCTTTTAAATCAATAATTGTAATTTTTTAATCATTTTTTTCTGTGTTTTTAGTTCAAAAATCATTTAGTAAAATCTAAAAATATATAAAAAAGTTAAAATAAACATTGTTTTGGATCTATAAAAAAAACTGAATATTCAGGGATTTTAATCCAGTTCTTTTAATCAATTTATAAAAAAAAATCTAAATATTATCTCTAAAATGGTCCGGCCCACATGAAATCGAGTTGACGTTAACGCGGCCCGCGAACCAACCCGAGTCTGACTCCCCTGCCCTAGAGATTGAATGGGAAAGATAATGCAACTGTCTTGTACCTGATTTTTTCTGTGTTGTTAAATCTGGAGCAGTTAAAAAAAATACAACAACTGAACTAGAAGCACAAAACCCTCTTGTGGCATACATAGGCAAGCAAAGGTCATAGTCGAGGTGATACGTCCAAATGGTTTTTAAAGGCAGCAAGCGATTGTGTGCGGCGTGTTCGCTCCAGTCGGCCGTCCAAACTGCAATCAATAAAAACACTCCCACGTACCCAAGGTGGGCCAGGGTACAGGAGCAAGGACTACAAACGCACTAAAAGCCCCCCCTCCCCCACAAAAAAATATCCAGTTGTTAATGTACACACTCGGTTGCATCAAATACAACATTCACAAAAGGTCACATTGTTCAGCGTTTTTATAAAAACCTTCAGTCCTAAAATGTGCATTTGTGTGAGGATGATAGGCCAGGCCATAAAAAAAGTAGTGCGAAGTACCCTCGGACGCAACAGACTCTCACACGTATGTGGTCATTAACCTTGCACCTTCTTCCTGCACATCATGGATGCAGTTTACTATAGATTATCTCAGAAAATGTCAATGGCTGCATTGCTGAACTATTGGACGTGTGAAAATTCTGTACAAAGCTTTTTTATCGGTGATTGATGTTGCTTCCTCCTGCACTCGTCGATCCTCAAGTATATGTAAGAGGCAGCAATTGCCACAACCTGACCTAGTTTTTCTCCACACAAAATGAAAAAAAGGAGTTTTGGGGTGGGGATGTGAATATTTCAGTATTTGAGTATAAAAAGTTTTAACAGCCCGCTCTCAACTTACCATTCAATGAAGCAATCAGCCCATGGAGTTCCATATTGCTTCTCTCAGCCAAAAAAGACTACACAGTCAATTGTTTTCATTTTCTCTTTCCAGACCATGGATTTACTGTAGCTATTTGGTGGTTAGTGAAAATAAAATGTTTAGATTAGATAGCCAAGTAAAAGTCAAGCACATAAAAAAGCATACTAACTTCATTAGCCTGCCAGCTTTAAAATCATTGAAATTAACACAACAGCAACTAATCACTCATCCGTGAGCTTTGTTAAATGAAAATTGGATACCTTAATCGGAAAACGTGAATGTAATCTATATTCATTTGAATGGATCTGATACCCGAGTAAAGCGTAGCATCTCTCATGACCTCTATTACTTATTAAATAAACTTTGTTAGAAATAACACCACTGGAGTTTTTTTCACCATTATGTCCAGGTCTCTGAGTGATAGCATGTACAAATTGTTTTACGTGACTTTGGCCATATGGGATCGATTCCAGGTCATTGCCGATGTAATCGTGAGTGCAAATGGTTGTCTGTCTCTGTGTGCGCCCTACCAGTGAATGGTGATCGCTTTAGGGTGTTGTCCATCTTTCGCCCAAAATCATCTGGGATTGGCTTCAGCACCTCGCAACCCTGACCAGAATGAGCGGCGTTATAATTAAATGAATCAAAGTAGAAATTGTGTTTTTTCATGATTGATGATAAAGATGTTCTGTTTTCAGCTTAGGCAAATATGTTACAGTTTCTTATACTGGATGTTATACGTAAAGAGCACACTTTACCTGATCCCATGCAGAATAACAGCATATAAATTCATTAATGTTTTCCCCTCACAGTCACTCATGCACACTAAGTTTTGGTGATTCCAATTATACTTTAATGCTGATGGTACTGACCTAAACTCAAAAGTAGGGCTTCCCTTTAATTTTTTATACAGATGTTCTATGTCCTCCTCACGTTTTAAAAAAGCCTAATTGTACTGTTTTTTACAATCATGTCTGCCTTCAACAAACACTGGCATCTATAATACGGCAATACACTGTATTCAAAATTTTAATAATGCATTGATTTTACAAGAATTATTTTGTATAGTGTACGTCATTACTATATATTCAATGATTTCATGGCCTGTTGTATTTTCTTTAAGTGTGCTTTTATAAATCCAAACCCATTTTGTGTGTGTTTTCCTTAAAGCCCCTGACACATGTAACATGGGAAGTCTTCCCAATGGTGGCTGTGAGTACCTTTGTTTAAAGGCACCCCAGATTACAGACCACTCTCCTAAATACACATGTGCCTGCCCTGATGGAATGGAGCTGGGACCAGATATGAGGCGATGTGTCGCAGGTAAATAAAGTCTAGACATTGTGTAAAATGTGTGCATTCATTTTTTTTAACATCATTTTATAAATGGCAAAATATTATTCTAACATGATATCAGGCTGATATTTAGTAAATGTCTGAGGAGGCCTTTTTATAATTCCAGCAAATTTAAATAACCACTCTACTGGAGGAATGACTGTGTTGAATCTTACCAACAAATATTTATGGAAGGAAATCAGTGCAGATGTTCTTCACCAAGAAGGACTTGTACTCGTGTTTTAAAAATACTGAGGTATTTAACATTGAAGTAGTTTAACAACCAAGGTATTTAACATTGAAGTAGTTTAACAAAAAATTTGATGTCAATATTTTTTTTCTTTTGCCATGAAAACATCCTCTCACATGTAAAGGACAAGTAAAGAAAGAATAAAAATTCCTTATCACCTGGCAACCTTTGCCAATTCAATGCAAAGATTAAAAGACTCTTAAGGACATTAAGAAAAGAAAGTCTGCTCTTCCAAAAAATACAAACAGGATTACTGCATGCCGCCAAAATAGTCATAAACTAAAGTAAAAAAAAAATATATATATATTTTTAAATAGAGTGACCCTCCTACTTCGCTGTTTTTCGCTTATGGCGGCCATGCCTGGTCTACATTACCCGCAATAATTGAGGGATTACTGTAATGAGATTTAAAGCGTCACCATGAAGTGCACAAATGAATAAATAAATAGGTAGTCAACAACATAAATGAGTAGTAAAGAAGTGCAAATACTGCCCATCCCTGCAAATACGAATGCTTATTCTTTTTGTCTTTCCACTGTGCAGTCCGAGCGAGAACAACCACAACGGCGGTTCCTGCCACCACCACCACAACAACAAAAGCCACACCTCCTCCCTCCACAACATCACCATCCCCAACCACCACTAATGGCACATCTACAACACTTAGGACCACAACCAGGCATCAAGAACCCCCTGAGAAACCCAAGGAGACCTACCCAGAGGACCCTCGAACACCTGCCACCAAAAGTACTCTGACCAGTTTCAGTAGCACAAGTCAGACATCAATATCCACTCACACATCCTCACTTGCCCCAATGGCGCCCAACAGCATTCACAAAGAGAGCAATGCCAACCTATCACACAGAGGTAAGGATCAACCTAAGCTGGGTAAATGGGAAGTATGGTTTGCCCATACTACATAATAAAGGTGTTTTCAAAAAGTCGATTCTGCGATATTACATTGCACTATAGGCGCTCCCCTACTTACGAACGAGTTGCGTTCCGAGCGATTGTTCGTAAGGTTAATTTGTTCGTAAGTTGCTTCAGTGCTATATTTTGTATTATAATATATGTTTAAGGCCTATATAAGTATATTGAATGGTTATATAAGTAAGTTTAAGGCCTGTATAAGTAACACAGTATGTACATTTACGTAATAAGATAAATTAAATGAAGTTTAACTTACTTTTGGAAGATGTACTCGATGCTTAAGGAGATGATGGAGGAGGAGGAGGAGGAGGAGGAGGAGGAGGAGGAGGAGGAGGAGGAGGAGGAGGAGGAGGAGAAGGAAGAGGAGGATTTTATATCATGAGAGGGTCTTTGTCGTCGCTGGAATGGGTTTCAAGTTACTTCCTCCTCCGTCCGTAACTTCAATGTAGGAAGAAGTTGAGGGTCGAGGAGAAGAAGATGAGGGTTGATGAGTATCTTTCTTGGAGGATTTACTAGAAACTGGCCGAAAGAAGCAATCTAACGACGATTGCACAGTTTTCTTCTTTTTTTCATCATAAATGATGAGGTAGCACTGTATGGCATCATTCAATTGATTTGCAACCTTTCTGCAACCGTCAATATTTGGGTCTTGCTGTTCGAAGAGTGCGATGGCTTTATCTATGAGCGAATTTTTTTATGGGGACAGGCGTTTCTTCCTCCTCGTCCTCGACACATTGCGGAGCCTCCTCCCTCTCACAGCACCAAGCGTCGGTATTAGCGGCGGAAAGAAGCACTACTTGGGAAAAGGCCCGCAATACAAAATCTAACTTACGAACTTACAGCATCTCTTTCCGAACATTTTTCGACATATGCCATATTCGCAGACATGTTCTTATGTACCGTTGTTCGCAACTCGAATGTTCGTAAGTAGGGGAGCGTCTGGATTCTATTATCAATTCAAAATCTGTCTGAGCCAATCTGTTCACGTGTGTTTTTGGCGGAAATAAACTATAGGTGGCTGCACTTCCACTCGCACCACGAGTCGACAGCAGTCAGCCGCCGTGACCTGACATCTAGTAATCATGGTTGTATGCATGAGGGCGCTTTTTCCCAGCTCAAGTCTCATATTGAGTGGTATACATCCTTTAAGATGTGGGTTTTTTGTTGTGTTTGTTTTTCCATAGTCGTACCTCTACTTACAAGATTAATTGTGTTTTTTGCCGTGGTTGTTTTTCCATACAGTCATCCCTCTACTTACAAAATTAATTGGTTTGAGAACTTTTTTGTAACTTGGATTTTTCGTAAGTAGAGTAGTACTATATGTAAATTGTGTCATTCGTTCCACGGTCCTCAAAAAACTACCAACTAAACCTTTTAAAAATGTTCAGTGTCCCTTTTTTATGAAAGATGTGAGAAACGGACAAAAAGGAAAGAAAACCATAAGAAAAAAGTTAAAAAGAAGTTAACATTCGCACACGAACATATGCACTTAAACACACATCTAAATAACTTCAAACTATGAATTCAAAACAACTTAGCGTTAAATAGAACTCCAAAGGATAAACAGTCTTTCCATCTTGTCGCTCAGTGCCAAGGTGTCGTCGCTTTTAATGCTTCCTTCTTCTTCATTAGCATAGCAATTTGAGTAAATGGCTTACAGCCGTGTTGCCTTACAATGTCAGTCAATCAATACAACAATTTTAAGTAAAGAACTCTGTGACAACAAACGGCGGTCAAAAGAGAGTTGCTGTTGTGGTGGTAGGCCGTAGCTGTGGAAGTAAAGCAGGCCGCAATGTTACTCGGACGATTTCAAAATAAAATAACAAAATGCATTCCCATTTAGGGGGATATCGTAACTTTGATCTTGTTTTCGTATTTTGAGATGGTGATTTGAATATCAAAACGTTTTGAAAGGGAAAATTTCATACCTAGAGGCATTCGTCAGTAGATATACAACTGTATTAAGAATCCTGCATTGAAGCAGGTTTGGTCTTGATACAAATGTATAGTAGGCCTATTTTGATTAGTTTTATCCAAAGTGATATACAAAAATCACTAATCGCCGTAAAGTGTAGTATCAGAATTAATCAGATATGAGGAAATACACACCCCTACTGCATAGGTACAAAGTTTCAAGACAGTCCGTTTTCAAATGACAAAAGGATTGTAATAAAGTTAGTGTCCACAAAAGCCTGTATAAAAATGAAGCACAGTAGTAGCTACTTACTAATCTGTATTTTGTTATTTTTTTCAGATACATCTAGCCTTTTTTTATTATTACATAACTTGTATTTTTCCAAGCAGATTTTTTTTCCTACCCTAGTGACAACAATGCTGAAAATTCTAATGTTAGACATCTCGTGTCAAATTGGTACAAAAGTACCAACTTTTTGATGGGTTTTCTCAAGCTTTAAAAAGGTTTAAAAAATGTCTTTTGAAGAAATAATAAATTATGCGAAAGTTGTGGGGCAAACAAGGGTGATTACCTGCCATTTTAGAATAAGTACTTTACAAACATGATGGCTACGTAATGCTACAAACTTTTTTGATATAGAAAATAACTCTGGATTGTTGCATTTCTCAGACTCTTTTTTCCCCTCTCTTTTTCTGTCTCTCTCTTTGATCTCAGCTGCGGGTGATCACTACCTCATAGGCAACAACATCACAGTAGCTGTCTTGGGGATAGTCATTCCTATTGGTGAGTCTTCTTAACTTTCTAGCTTTTTATTTTTTTATTTTTGTTTTTTTGTGCCTTTTCTGCTTGCCTGCTTCCCCCTGGCTTTTTCCTCTGTGATTGGTTTTGACATATGCATGTGTATGTGTGTACATGCACAATAATGAGTTAAAAATATTCATTCATTCATTTTCTGAACCGCTTATCTTCACAAGGGTCATGGTCAATGTTCCCTCTAATTTTTCGTTGGTCTGAGCAGAAAGTCAACCTCCCTGAGCGCACCGAGTACCAGTGTGAGCGACATCATCGGTACTCGGATGATTCGCCTAAAGACGTTTCGCCGACGGACGTTTGACAGACGGGCAGATCGCCGAATGGACGTTCCGCCGAACGTTCATTCGGCCGAACGGAGGTTTCGCCGAAACGGGATTCGCGCGCTCGCCCCGCCCCCGGATCATGTGTGTACAAGTTTTTCAACCTCGGCCCGCGGGCCATATACGGCCCGTTAGGATTTTTAATCCGGCCCGCCGCCGGTGTTGTCCAAATTATAGTAAAAATCAATGTTAGTCTACCATCAATGGCAGCCCGGGAATAAGCACTCTTGGGCGGGCAGATGTAGCAGAACCGAGCCGTAAAATGACAGCAATCGGGTCAAATCCATCCTAAAACAGCATTTAATGATTAAATACAAATACTGGAGCTCTTTGGACATTAGAACCGAGCCCAGGGAAGTGAATTCCTTGGTAAAATGTCGTGATGATATCGCGATGGAGGCAAAAAAACGTCTATATACGTCCATTCGCCAAACGGCTCAAAATGCTCTCAAATTCGGTCAAATCCAGCCGAAAACAGCGTTTAATGATTAAATACAAATACTGGAGCTCTTTGGACATTAGAACCGAGCCCAGGGAAGTGAATTCCTCGGTAAAATGTCGTGATGATATCGCGATGGAGGCAAAAAAAATGTCCATATACGTCCATTCGCCAAACGGCTCAAAATGCTCTCAAATTCGGTCAAATCCAGCTGAAAACAGCGTTTATTGATTAAATACAAATACTAGTATTTGTATTTAATCATTAAACGCTGTTTGAACGAACGTTCATTCGGAGACCTGTCCGTCTGTCAAACGTCCGTCGGCGAAACGTCTTTAGGCGAATCATCCGGTCACGACATCATCATTGCTCGCTATGGGCACACCAGTATCACACCTGCCACAAGCAGGTGCATGTCAATGTTCCCTCTAATTTTTCATGTAAAACATGCTGTAAAACACGAAAAACATAAGTGGACAGAGCTACTGCCGCTGGCTGCCGCTTAAACGGCTCCATCATGAAGAAAGGGGTAAAAAAAAAAAAAAAAAAAAAAAAAAAAAAAAAAAAAAAAAAAAAAAAAAAAAAAAAAAAAAAAAAAAAATCCGTTTTTTTTTTTTACTGCGCGCCATAGGATTTCTGCTGCGCAGAGAAGACGAGAGTAGTGCGCAATTGCGCACGCGCGCAGCTTAGAGGGAACAGTGGTCATGGTAGGTGCTGGAGCCTATCCCAGCGAACTACGGGCAGCAGGCAGGGAACACCCTGAATTGGTGGCCAGCCAAACGTCGTAGGGCAAACAACCATTCACCCTCACACTTAAAACTCGGATCGATTTAGAGTGTTCAACCAGCCTACTGTGCATGTTTTTGGGATGTGGGAGGAAACTGGAGGACCCGGAGAAAACCCACGCAAGCCCGGGGAGAACATGCACAATTCATACAGTAAGGACCAACCTAGAATCGAGCCCTTGACTCGATAACTGTGAGGCTGACATGCTACCGCTTTTCTTTTTTTTTAAACAGGAAGCTATGATGAGCCAGCAAGTTCAGTAGATATCAGTTGCCTTTATAATAATATGCATATTACAGTGTGCCATTGTCAAGCAGATTCTAGCAAGTGGGGAATTTAGTTCATTTTTCACCATCACGTTGGAGTGACTGTTTCCATTTTGAACATAGTGTGCTGCACTCAATCTAATTGCGTGGCACCATTCTCACCCAATTACCAGAGTAAAAAATAGCAAAAGGGCGAAGAAGGCGTCAAGTTTATCAATATAGTCCTAATTCATCAAAATATATCAAACGGATTCACAGTTGACATTCAAATGTTAAAGAAATAACCCATATGATTTTCGGACTATAAGGTGCACCTGTAAAAACTGTAATTGTTAGTATATAAAACAAACTGGACTATAAACTAAAGGGATGGTCCATATTGCATTATGGAATATTTCTCCTGAAAGATATTGCAGCTATTAGCCTGTAAATCCCCTAAATAAACCAACGATGACATCCCCCATTTTGTAAGGTGCACTCAAAATCTTTTGTTTTTCTCCAAAATGGATAGTGTAGTGTAACTCATAATCTAGTACGTCTTTTGTATGAATACTGGGTGTGATTAATGACCTCCAATCAAAACTATTTGATTGGAGAATTACTATATTATCCTGCTCCAGTGAAGTGGTCAAGACAAAATAAAAATAAAATAAACGATAACACAAATAATACATTAATTTAGGAATAAAACAATAATTACAATGTTTAAAAATTAAGAACTATTACCAAAGAACACTAATGCGCCTTATGTATGTAAACAAACTTGTTCATTGATGGTGCACCTTATAATGATTGGTATCGTATAGTCCAAAAATTACAAAATTACATTCACTCCTGCAATGACAGACAAAGTAACATTTACACAAACCCTGTCCAATTCCCACTCTCTGAGTTTGGTGGGCAAATGATTGCTAAACTTATTTGATTCTGCGTATGTGTCAAGAGGCCCTAAATAAAATCTCATCTCATCTCATTTTCTGAGCTGCTTTATCTTCATGAGGGTTGCGGGGGGTGCTGGAGCCCATCCCAGCTGACTTCAGCCCAGAGGCAGGGGACACCCAGAATTGGTGGTCAGCCAATTGCAGGGCACAAGGAGACAAACAACCATTCACTCCCACACTCATACCTAGGGGCAATTTAGAGTGTCCAATCAGCCTACCATGCATGTCTTTGGAATGTGGGAATAAACCGGAGTACCCGGACAAAACCCACGCAGCCACAGGAGGAACATGCAAACTCCACACAGGTGGACCGACCTGGATTTGAACCCAGATCCCCCACTGTGAGGCCGACGCGCTAACCACACTTCCCCGGGCCGCCCCCTAAATAAAATATGAAAAATAATTAAACTGAACATTAAATACATTCATATCATTTAAAATGGAAAAACTACATGTGGGAACTAAATCATGACGAAAAGTATATATTCTGGTTTTATATATAACGGCATAAATCAGGTAAAAGACAGTTTCAAAAATTCGGATACAATGTTAGAAAAATCATGCAGAAAGCAACCGATTTAAACAAAATTTAAAACTGCTGTAATGGCACAGAATGGAGAGCTCATTAACACATAAAAAAGTTAATTATCAAATGATATCATAAGACAGTACCATAGCTTAATCGCGGCAAGAAAAGTCACAAAAAGCAATAGTTATTAACTCCTTAACGACCTCTGATTAACATAAACTGGATGAAACACTGCCAGCTTCTCCCTGTTAAATTGATTGAAGATGTGTTGCTTCAATGGGACTGTTCATGTTCACTCCCAATAAAATTAAAACACATTGAATTTGAGCAAAATATTACCAGTCTTTTCATTGACATACATTATGCTAATAGCCAGGAATGGCCTCTAATCTACAAATGGAATTAATGTGAAAATATGACTTCATTAATGTAAACTGAGCATTCATGTGGATGTGCAAATGGCCTCACATGATCGGCATATGCCTGGTATCTCTTTCATCTCCCATATTGTCCTCAATGGGGGCTCTAACATTGTTCGGCTATTTCCCCCCCTCTTCAATTGAGATATCAGCTCAGCTCATTATAACAACCCCCAAAGATTATTAACCCCTGTTCTTGCATCGCTCATTCTACCCTCTTGCTATTCATTGAAGCAGTAAATCCCCTCATTCTGCATTTTTGGCAGAATTGAAACAGTAATTATTGTCACAGGTCTACAAGGGCCGGATTTCTGTGCAGCCTTGCACTAATGAGCCGCACCCACACACATCTCCTCAAGGGGAATCACTATTATAGTCAGTATTTAGCAAAATTCTGTCATTTATGGGGTACTGTAATTGCTGTGAAATACTAACCTAGTGGGCATATAGAGAGGAAATAAAATGGGAGTGGACTTAAAGTGCATTTCTGCACAGAGGAAATTACATGGCAGTGTCTGTCACTTATCAACACACATTTATGTTTCTGTTTTCATGGAATAGAATAAGGTGAGGGCATAATGACACTCTTATTTGCCATAACATTATCATTAGGGAAATTCAAATCTCCAAAGAGTCAACAACCCTTTATTCTCCTTTCATAACACTTCCAAACAGGGTTGTCAATTAACCTTAATGTGGCACATTAATTCTGTACCAGCAGCTAAAGTAAATAACAAACTTGATTGGATTTTATTGTTGGGGGCAATGAATTATTCCATGGGTTCACTCTCAGAATGATTCTTTAGAAAATGATGGAAAGCCAAAGGCGAACTTCAGTCCCGTGCATGCTGTATCTGTGTGGGAGGCTGAAATAGAATATCTATTACAGGAGCGGCCAGCTGCTGCCCACTGCCTAGTTTTTAATACCCAATATTAAAATATAATTGAAAATGGCCCACACAAAAAAATGAGTTCAGGCTACTTCTACTTGTACTTCTCAGATTGGACACTTGATGGAGTGAGTCAATTTGTCACGATCGCACCGAGAGGTCGTGGCGCGATCGGAGGGATTTGGACCCAGTAGCAGGGAAACAGGAGGGGACGATACAAATTGTGCTCATGATAGTAACTTTAATGACTCAAAACGGCTTATAAAATAACAAGGACTTGTACATCCCAAAACCGGAGCATGGAGAACATTACCTTTGCAGCGATGTATGCTGTATCACGCAGGATGATCCGACAATGACTACCACTGCCGTGGTGCTTAAATACACACATCAGGAAGTAATCCCGAATCACTCGCAGCTGCTCGAACCCAACGGCAAGCCCGGAGGGACAAACGAGCTGCTCCTGACACAATTAAACAGTGCAACTCCTCTAATTTGAAGGTCAAAATCTAACCAAATGTTGAAAGCAGTGTTGGAAACTGTAGAATTTAGTATTATGTATTTTTATTCATTCATTCATTCATTCATTCATTCATCTTCCACGCCACCCATGCTCGAAAGGGTTGCGGGGGTTGCTGGAGCCTAACCCAGCTGTCTTCGGGCGAAAGGCAGACTAGACCCTAGACTGGTCGCCAGTCAGCTGTAGGGCACACAGAGCGACAAACGACCATCATACCCAATCATACCGCTACCAGCGGGAATTGAATTGAAATTCAGGCGAGTGAACCGCTACACCATGAGGTGGCTATTTTGTTTTACATAACTAAACTTATTTTTATATATATATATATATATATATATATATATATATATATATATATATATATATATATATATATATATATATATATATATATATATATATATATATATTTATTTAAAAAATCTAATGTAATACATTGATCTTGGTTGTAAATTTGCAGTCGGAAAACATTTTTTTTCTGCAGTTTATTTCATTAGTGTAAATTTGTGTGTGTGTGTTTTGAGTGATCATTTTTTACTACCATTGATGCAGATGGATGTCCAATCCAATAATCCAATCGCTGTCAAACCTCGCAGTCAAAATGAATTAGATGCCTATAGCCATCAATGGCAGCCTATGAGTTAATCCTAAAAGATAAAAACTATTTTTCCCCGATTCCGAACCACTGTTAACAAAAAAAAAATGGGTGGATTTGTTGGCCCTTGCAGCCTTTGACATTTGTGTAAGTGGCCCTCAGAAAAACAGTTCGGACACCCCTGTTCTGTTATGTATGAATGATGCATGCAGCTGCTCGGTGTAAATGAAGCATATGTATTCATACAGCATGTCTGTGGTTTTCATCTAAAATATAGCTACAGGATGAATGCAAAAGGATGTTTCTGTTAAATGAAGGCTCCTTGTTTTCTTTCCAACATGCTTTCTGTGTGTTTTCATATTTAATATTAAGGAGCTGCTGATGTCTCCTTTTGATAAAGTCATGGATGTTCATCATGAATATCCAATCTAGCACTTCAATGAAGTATAGAGGTCTCTCTACTTACAAAATTAATTTGTTAGAAGAGGTTTCGTTGCTTGAATTTTTCAAAAGTAAATGTAAAAACCCTTATCTCTTCCTAGCTCCCCAATACGACTATCTAAATACAAAAAATCATAGCATACCAATTTTGAATTAAATACGTGATAGAAACAGAAAAAATGAGAAAAAATATAAGAAAATGATTTAGTAAGCCATTAAAATGAAGAACATAAGCATGTGTAGGTGAGAGAGGAAGAGGCCTGCAAACATTTGGCAACAGACAAAACATATGAACACGCACATTAACACACAACTGAACAACTTAATATAATGAATTCAAACATAGTACTTACCTTTCTTGGGGCCCATAATGAAAAATAAAGAGTGAAGTTGAGTTAAGCACACTCAAAAAACTCACAATAATACGTTTTAAAACTCAGTGATGATAAACAGCGGTCGAGGGCATCTTTTTTTATCAGAAAGCAAGACCAAACATGAAAAATTACAATATTGGAATGGAAAAAAATGGGTAAATAGGCATTTTTTGACACAATTTTTCTGATAACTATAAATGAAAAAAAAAACGTGACAGGCTGTTGTGGTCAGAGAGAGAGAAAAAATGCATACCGTATTTTCTCGCTGTATTTGTCGCTCAAAACAATGACGACTGAATCGAGGGTACGGCTTAGCGTGACCGGACGTTTGGTCGCCCGGACCCAAACGTGCGGCGACCAAACGTCCGGCGACCAAATGTCCGGTGGCCAAAAGTCCGGCGACCAAACAAGGTAAAACAACACGGTCTACGCATCAATAAAAGCCAACAATGGCCCTGAGCAGTTTCACTGAGCGGACGTGTGAGTGTATAAGAGTTTGTATGTACGTGAGTTGTCCCCTTAGGAAGGGACGTCAGTCAGGGTCTTAACAAGTTCTCCAACAAAACACAATAAAAGTACGGGAAATTTGGAGCTTTTCTTTAGCCTAATAATTAATAGGGCATTAAGTATGACTAAATAATAATTTGCAGTTTGTATTTAGGGAATTTGAGCAACAATTTTAAATGGTAATTATCAATAACCTTCCGGGCGAGCAAACGTCCGGCGACCAAACGTCCGGCGACCAAAAGTCCGGCGACCAAACGTCCGAGTACCACGGCTTAGATGCGCACAAATTAGACTTGACATGCACAAAACGCCATTAAGCAAGACAATGCGGCCGATACCGTCATTTATTTCAAAATAGAGAAAAGATAAACAGATAAAACGCTTGTCTATGAATGAAATTCAAGAAAGAAAAAAAACGTATCTTGCATAAAACATGAAAAAAAACTCACTTACTTGTGCCTGCCATTGCTCGCTCAGGGCTCCGCCATCTTACCTAGGGATGACAAACTAGACCGCTACGGACACACTTCCTGGTTGTACTCCTCACGTGACTACCTTTTTGAATTTGTCTACGTGCAGGCAACACCATTTCGGAATGTGCAATCCAGCAGAAGTTCCTTTCAATTCATACAGAATCTCAGAAATACCACGTGTGATGATTTTTCTTAAGATATTCCCTTCAAAGTAACTCATTTATTCTCCCTCTTAAAACCATGAATATGGAGGAAAATTGTGAATCAGAGGGCATCTTATACGAGAGAAATTGTCAAATTCAATGATTTGAAGGCCATTTTAAGGGTACGGCTTATACGCGGAGGCGGCTAATAATCGAGAAAATAATTTTGAGTGTCTAATGAGCCTACTATGCATGTTTTTGGAATGTGGGAGGAAACCGGAGTACCCGGAGAAAACCCACGCAAGCCCGGCGAGAACATGCAAACTCCAGACAGGTGGACCAGCCTGGATTTGAACCCAGGCCCACCACTGTGAGGCCGACGTGCTCACCACTCATTCGCCAGACCGCCCTTTAAAAACAAAGTAATAATCCTAAAAAAAAATCCAAGGTTACTGATGGAGTAAGACTGATAAAGTAGTCTTTATTTAAACGACAACTGCTCAAAAAGTGTTTTCACCTAAAATAAATGGGTCTTGAAAATAAAAAAAGAAAGAAAATAATGAGCCCTCAGTCCATGAAAGTGTGTTTATGTGTAAGTGCTTTAAATGCTGCTCTCTGTCCCCTGGGCTGTGTTAACGCTCCCACTGTGTGTTGTTGTTGTTGTGTGTGTCTGTGTGTGTGTGTGTGTTAAACACATACAGTTCCTATCCTTGCCACAGTGGTCATCGGGTTGCTTTGCACCGGCGCCTATCTGGTGTGGCGCAACTGGCGGCGCAAGAACACCAAGAGCATGAACTTCGACAACCCTGTTTACCGCAAAACCACAGAGGACGACGACGATGAAATCCACATCGGCCGTCACAGCGAGTCCATTGGACACATCTACCCAGCAGTGAGTGGCAACCACAGTCAGCCGTTCATAGCGCTTCCCTTAGGGAGCGGCATCAGCGACACCAATTCTCATTGGTACTCAGGAGCGCCAATGCTCTCCAGTGGCAAATGAGAAAAGGAAAAGAGGAGGTGTAGGAGTCAGAAAAGCCTACTTGTTAGTGAAAATGAAGCGGGCGTGCACATACCACACAAGTACAGACAAACTCATTTGCAGTAATCACTGAAAACACCAAACACTCGAGGCCCTTCACAATGTTATTGTTGTTCTTTCCATTCCTCTTTTGAACATGCTCATAAACATTTGATCAATTTTTCATCCTCCAATGTCACTTTGTATCATCGATGTTGTGATTTTTCAGGTTGTTTGTTACTTTGTGAAGACAATATCTACATTTTCATTTTTTGAAAGAAAAAAAAATCATGCACTGATAGATTTTGTAAATTTGTTTTAAAACGCTGCTTGTTTTTCGTTCAGGAGCAAACCAGGATCCTCATCATACAGTAATAGTATGATGAGAATAGTTCATTTCAACGACTCCCTGCCTAAGCAGTGATACCAATTTTTAATGAATTGGAAGAATATTTTGAGTAGAACTCCAGCACAGTATTTCGCATTTTTAGTTCTTTTTTTTTATTCTGAACAATTTCTATTATATATAATATATATATATTATTATTATATAAATGAAATTGTGAGCACACGTCAGAAGGTAAAGCAAGATCCAACAGCAGCTGTGACTTGTATTAAAACCCAGGAACAGAAAAAGTGGAGGCAGAAGTCAGTTGTAAAGAAATTCCTTCCAAATCATGTGTCGTTGTCAGAGTAGCAGACGCGCAGTGAGAATATGGGGGATGGTGATTGAGTGCTTTGATCGGTTGGCATGGCAACGCTGATTTCTTTGTGCCGCCCGAGCAAGGAAGGAGGCAAATAATTTGGAAGCTATGAGCACGATGAAAGGGAATTGCCCAAATGATTTTTTTCATCGAGTAAAAAACATTATCACTCAGGAAGTTCTACGGGTAATGCTTTGTTGGTGAATATTATCCAACTCTCGTGTCATCTCAGCATCAGAGCGATCAGGCCACCTTTTTGTGTGCCAAACATTTGCAGCCAAAGGCATTAAGACCACATTTCTAAAAGAGACGGAAAAAGGAAAAGACAAGGTGGTCAAGGGTAAGAGGAAGATGTTTTTAATGTATTTTTTGGAAGGGGGGATTGCTTTATTTTTTATTGTTTTTTTTATTTTTAGTTTTGTTTAGATTCTTTACTCTGGTAACATATTTTATCTGCTGTTTCCAGCGAGTGGCACTCAGTCTGGAGGACGATGGGTATCCCTGAAGGAGGGATGCATCCTCTCACTTCATTCCCACCTCGATCCTTCCCTCCACATCCAAACGTCCACATTGATCGCAATCGTCGTGCCTCCCTTTTATCTAGCCAACATGATTCACGCAGCACATATACACGCCAACTTTCTCTTTTACAGTAATATCTCACTGTAAAAATAATACCACTAAGGGCTGCTACTACATTTTAATTATAGTGTGTAGTCCTTCCTTCACTCATTTCTTCTCCCTTATCTGCCTCCTGGTCGTCCTACATAACATTAACATGCTGCTCTTGGATTTTTGTCCAACTAATTGTACTCAAGTTCTCATCGTATCAGAGCGGAAGTTCTACATTGGCATATTGTTCATTATTTGCAAATAATGTTAATATATGGTGGCCCTGTATACGAGTGGTTACCTTGTCGGCCACAGTTCTGCGGTCGATGGTTCGATCCCTGGTGAGTCCGCACAGTGTGGAGTTTGCATGTTCTCCTTGGGCTTCCGTGGGTTTTGTTCGGGTACTCCGGTTTCCTTCCATATCCCAAAAACATCCAGGGTAGTCTGGTTGAACACTCTAAATTGCCCCTAGGTTTGAGTGTGAGCGTGAATGGTTGTTTGCCTCCTCGTGCCGTGCGGCGATTGGCTAGAGACTAATTTAGGGTCTGTAGTTAGCTGGGATAGGCACCAGCACCCCCCACGAACCTTTTGAGGATAAACGGTTCTGAAAATGAATTAATATGATTATATTATGTCACTTCAAATGTTAAGACTGCAATTGTCTTTGGGTGTTATTTAAAATAGTGGGATCTTTATTGAGAGATGTCATTTTTACTTACTCGGTATTATGTTTGCCTCTTAACATGCTGAACAGTAGCAACATTAATTAATATAGTAATTGAGAAATGAGTCTAGGGACGCTGGGATGTTGACCTTTTCAAGGTGATGTGAGGGTGGAAGATTAAGAAATTTCCTTTTTATTTTTTAATTTGAATATAGAAATTGGAGAGGGAAGGCTCAGCGCAAAAAAAAAGCAACAGGACTGAAAAGACCATTATGATAATTCCTCTGTGTTAGCGTCAGAGCTCTACACACTTATTTACGATGAACTTGGGACTGTTTGTTTCCTTTCGGTCAGGCAGACATTTTGTTTGCTTGTTGGTTCTAATCCTATTGTATAGATGATAGCTACAGACTGAGGGGGATTAAAAGCTTGAGCCAATTTTGGGTCAACAGAAAGTAATATGAAATTCTGATACCATGGAGGCAACCAGATTCAAATTTGATAGCTCGAAGGGATAAATGAAGGCACTTCTATTAAATGAATGTTAGCTTCAGTTATTGTGTTCAGTTTGGTAGAGTTCCAGCGAGATTGCAAGAAAAAATCTATCTGTGATAGAGGCTGAAAAAGAACACAAGCTTTTTGGTGTTATTGTAATGCTTTAATCAATCTTACAATACATGTAGGATTTAAAGGCCAATAATTATTAAATTCTCGATGCAGAAGGGTGCAATACAAGTTCAACCTGGCAGAGAGTGTCCTTCAATTAGCTGCTGGAGAAACAAATCGATCTTACTGCCAGTTAAATTCTAATGTGCATTGGGGGAAAGATGAGTAAGAGAGGGACAATTGTTTCATTTAAACTAGACAAGTGGAAAGAACATCTATTCCACTGGCTATTTGCAGAAATGTTTCAAACTCACTGAATCGGATGAAATGCTCAGTGAATATTTATGTAATTGCATGGATGACTTTCTAATGGTCATTCACTTTGAACTGCTACAGCAAGTAAACATTAGAGCTGTTATTATGCCCAATTAACTCTTGTAACTGGAACTACAGGATGTCTACCAGATTTGACACTTAAATAGATCGAAAAATTTGTTTACACTGAATTAACAACTCCCTAATAGTAAACACAGAATAATGTCGCTATTGGTCAAAACTCTACACACACCAACAACATGTCTGCCTTTCCTGGACACAAAGTCACTCTTCAAAACTGGAATTTTGTAGGCTCTTTATTTGCAATCTACAGCAAACTTGAACCATATATTGACATGCTAGAGCTGTACTAAATATTGTCCCTTTACCAAGACAATACTATAAATATTGCAGTACAGTTCTAGACGACTACAAATTGCAAATACAATACAGTGGTACCTCGACATACGGGGACTTTATCCACGGCACTCGTAAACGAACAAACACATTTAAATTAACTGATTAATATATACAGACCCTCAAACATACTTTTAATGTAACTACACAAAACTGAATTCTAATTGTTTTTTTTTTTTTACCTTCGTTCTGGGCGGATTAGCTGTTTGCCACACCTCCACCCTCACGTTCGCTATCGATGGGCTGTTTGCTGTTGTATTCCCTTCAAAATATTCCAAAAATGATGCACACTAATGTCCTCACAGGATAACGCACGACTTGCCAACAAGAAGTAGTCTTGAATGAGCGATCGCGGGAGCTAAGAGGCTAAGGAAAGAATAACAGCCTACCCACGTATTGATTGTGGGTAATGAAGTTTTATTCTGAGAAAGGGTGCCATTGCCTATCGGTGTTGTGTGCACGAGTATACTTCATTACCCAGAAAGCCCTCTTTTTGCCCGCGCATGCGCGTTGTGCGTTTCCTGGTCGAAACTCGTATGAATACATCGTTCAGTGCTCGTAGATATCTGTTATACACGAAAGAGATGCGGCAAAAAAAGACAATGATAAACAGCCTCTCATGTCATGGCCACCTGGCTTGGTCGCATCTCGAAATTATGATCGTATCGCCGGCGAATTATTCAATCGAAATTTTCATCGTACCTCGAGCATGTTGTAGGTAGAGCTGATCATAGGTCGAGGTACCACTGTATTTGGTATACATTCAACCCTAGCCAATGCTGATGTCTGGTAGATAATACCATATTCCCTCGAATATCGCTACTATTGCTACTAGAACTCAGCACTGAAGAAAAAAATAAATATATATATTTTTTAAGTTCATAAAAATGTGAAACTCCACACTGAAATTCGCAAGCGGAAGCCATTTTCTATTTTTATTTTTTAATTGAGGTGACCCTACTTCGCGTTTTTTCTTTTATCGCGGCCATGTCTGGTCTACATCAACCGCGATAATCGAGGGACTACTGTACTCATTTGTTGATCGAAGTTTTTTTTCTTTTTTTCCCCGCATAGTCCAATTATTCATGAATTCTAATACAGTAGAAGTTCATTCACCTAACTTGAGTGGGGACAGCGTGAGATCAAATCCCACTTTGTGGTAGTGTGATTGTGGGTACAATTGGTTGTTTTTCCTCTACGTGTGCCCTACAGCCGTGGCAACCAGTTTAGTGTTTAGTCCATCTTTCGCTCGAAGTGAACTGGGATAGGCTCCAGCATCCCACAACCCGTCTTGAAAATGAATCAATTAAAATAATACATGGAACTTTTGGCCTGGATTAAGCCTGACGTACGGTATATGCACAGCGCTGTCTACTTTTTATTCTCTTTAAGAAACATGGTACTGTTACTGCTGTCTGATTGGTAGGAAGTCTACTCCCACATTCTGTTTTGTTGCTTGTGAATAGTAACTTCAGCTTAGAAAGCTACTCTGCTGATGAAATTGTTTTTACGGCCTTTCCAAAAGTAACGAGTGTCTTGTCCTTTTAATAGCTTTGCACTAAAAAGTAGTCTCTCAAAATGGGGTCTTCCAAATCTCTCCATCGAGGAGAAATGATCTCTGCTTGCACAAGTTGTAGGATATGCTTTCTTAGGATATTTTCTTTGTTTGTGTCATCACATTTTCCTTGCATGCAATCCATAGCACTAAAAAGTAAAGGTTTTAATTCATCTTATCCACTAGTTTCTGGCTTATAGTGCCCCTACTTCCTTTTACCACTCCATCTTCATCCCAACATCAACATCTTTTATTTGCAAGGGCAGCCATCAAAAGGAGAGGCACACTACAAAAAATAAACAACAACAAAAACACTGGATTAAACCTTGCAGCCAACAAGAAATCCTCAGAGATATAAAGAAGATACTCCTTCCCTTCCTTTCAAGAGAATCAGCTCCTTTTACCAGCATTTTGGATGGCAAAATAATCTGTATTTTGTAGTGAGTTATCCTTTAGGAAGGTTTCTTAATCAACTGCCATCTTTTATTGTGGTATTCATTTACTGTACTCAACACCTTTTCAAGTACTAGTAAGAAAAAGTATTTCTCTAGAGAATAACTAATAGAGTACAACATTGTTGGGGGGATTGATTATCTGCATATAATTTTGACTATCCTCAATGAGTCATCAGGCTCTTCCAGCTGTTTGAAAGACTATTTTTTACTTCATTGTCTATAAAAAAACATGGGCCTCCATCCATTTCGCAGTCACACGGTGGATATTTTTATGCTGTTTGTTGCACAAAAACTTTTCAAGAAGCCTTCTGCACTGTGGCAAAGGATAACGCTCTTAGGTGGGGGGTGGGTGGGACAAGGCCATTCAAAAGTATTGTCCAATGGTTTTTAATTGTGACATGTACATATTTTTCATACAACTTTTTGATAGTGTTTTAAATGTATCTGTAAAAAAAGGAGAAAAAGATGTACATAAACCTCCGAGGCTGAAAAAAATAAGTGTAGAATATATGAATTTATTTGTACACAAGAACACTGGATTTCTTTACTACTTGATTGTAACTAAAATTAATAATCTGCCAAAGTGTTTTATTTGACTTTTTCCTGTTGTCTCTTCCATTTGGTTTGCTTTTTAACAGGACTGCAGTGTTTTTATGTTCATACTGTATTTAATTTTGTTAAATATATTTTGTTGTTGTGCAGGTGTAATTTTGAAAGGGGGTTATCCTTTTTAATTTATTGGTGCCTTGTTTTGTGCTCCTGTATACTTTTACCCTCTTTCTTTCTGTGTTCCGTGTCTGTAGGAGGATGGAGGGGATTATTCGGCGGAACGGTGGGGGGGAAAGGGCTGTGGGAGTTTAAAACTTAGCAACTTCGGTACTTACATTGACTATCTGTACTGTATGCCAAAATGGTCTGACTCACGTTTCTATGAAATCAAGCTGTTCATAAATATCTCTATATATTGATATATTAAATTCATAAAAACATTCATCGGTGTTGTTCCTTTCAATCCTTTTTGGAAAAAAAGTAATATTGTTTGCTGTAATGGTGAAGTTCAGTTGCAAAAATGGTCAATCACTAAAAGCAGACGATGTGTTAAAAAGTCCACTAATTTTTTGAAATTGTGAAATTATTTTTCTGTAAACTTTACATTAAAAATGATTATCTTTGACATAAATGACTCCATAAAAATTTTAAAATTTGTAAAATGTAAAAAAAAAATACTGTTTTATAGCATCAAGACCACAAAAATCCTGACTATTCTAGTCATCTTCAAAACATGGGCATTGAGTTGGGAGGACAAACCACCTCGTGTAGCACGGTAAGCAAGCCACCATCTTTTCCACATTCAATATGGCGAGACAATATGGGCGTGATTACGCCTATTGGTGACGCAGCTGAGTAAATTAAGCACATGCACAGTATTTCGTCCTTTCGAGCAGTCCTTCCATGCCAACGGACGACAAGCACGCCAACGAGGTGAGGCGTTGAGCAATTTACTGGCGTACGTGCATTTTTATCACGCTACTGGGAGGTTATTTAGAAATCAATTTAGCCCAAAACGCCAACAAATATGTTAGTTTAATGCCAGGTTGAACACACCGTCGATAATTGTAGGTTTGGGCTCCTTTTCCCCACCGGATGTGTGCCACGTGTCTAATTATCTTAGCATTAGCGTCACGGCGACCGTTTTCTCTCCATTATTGATTCGTGTAGAAAGACTTTCAATCTAATCAAACAAAGCTGAGACATCAACGGACAGCTTGCTGGGTAAAGGCTCACTAAAAAAAATGACATCCAGAGGCACGATTTGGTTCCTGGTGTGTTGTATGTAATGATAGTTTTCATTTCGAGTGCTAAACACCCGTTTCCAATTTGTAATTCTTCTGTTTTCCCCCAAAAAACATTTTTACAAAAATTGTTAAGCCAAATTTCTCCTAGCTGTTAACATCAGTCTGTATATTTAATCGCCTTGTCTGGAAAAGGGAAAATAGCACGTAGCACTTATTTTCATTCATTCTTTATGTTGATCGTTTATTAAATTTAGATTTCTCTTTCCTGTAATAATTGTCTGGCAACTCCCAAATAGCTCTGTTAAATCAAGTTTCCCCTGTTTAGCATCAACATGCAGCTCTTCATGCCTGCCCAGAACACACACCCTTGAGGTTACAGGAGAGCAGACTGGGCCAGATCAAAGTAAAACTAGTTCCAAAAAAGAAACCACCTACACCTATCTATTGAATCGCCAGTCTCTACATATGATAACTTGCTCTTTTTTTGCATGCATCAGGCCCATGTCCAGGTAATCTTCCTTGCAGATTTCCCACTTGAAGATGATGCCTCTCAGAATTCTGCGCTTTGGAGAATGCTGGTAGGCTTCTGGGAGGTTAATGTATTTGTTTATTTAGAATATCCAAGTATTCATCCAAACTAAATAAAAGCTTATAACATTATAATCTTGTGTAACTCAATGATGTGAAATCTGATCAATTATGAATCGCCAGTCTCTACATATGATAACTTGCTCTTTTTTTGCACGCATCAGGCCCATGTCCAGGTGATCTTCCTTGGTGAGGCTTCACTGAACACAAGTTGTGATTCAACTCCCAAGTGTGCAAGAGTTAAAATGTCTTCTGTTAATATATTTTTTTTAAATTGACATGTTTCTTTTTTTGCTAGGTAAATGTGAGGAATAAGACATACACTTCGAAAACACGAAATGTCTTCCACAAAATAAGTGGGTTTTGAGATAGGTTCGCATATGTCTTCCAAGGATAAGCTTGGATGAGTGACTCTGCATATTCTCTACCTCACTCAGTCTGCAGGAGTTCCCCATTTTGTGGAAGACTTCCTGTGTGTGGTTCCAGTTTTTGTCCAACTTTACAACATCTTTTTGAGTCTGTATCCGTCTTTGCTACCGCAACCAAGATGGCGCCGTTCAAGTGGCAGCCGGTGGCAGTAGCTCCGTCCACTCTTGCTCGTTTTGTGTTTTTTGCTGCTTTTCTGTCTTAATGATTTGATTTGGTGATTCTTAATGATCCCATTTACTTTGATTTGCTTTGTACTTTGTGCTTTTGCTTTGTTGTTCTGTCTAATCACCCTCTTGCTACTGTCACAATGAAATTTCCCGAATACGGGATGAATAAAGTTATCCAATCCAATCACCCACAACTTCTGCCTTGACTTCTTTGGTCTTCATCGATTTTGACAGCTTGCACCTGCTTTGTCACCTCTTCTGTCTCCATGGCCTTCAACCTATAAAAACACCACAGTGTGATTATGTAATTGCTTATTCATCCATTTTGATGCACAAATGACCCACATTCATTTCCCATTTTATTTCATCCTGGAAGTTTTTCCAGTCAATCATTTCAAATCCATTAGTTTTTTGAAATAAATATTCAAAAAGTCATCATTGCTTCCGTTTTTCTCTTCATACACTGAGGAAAAATGGTTATTTTACCATGTTTAAACTTGAGTCAAAAATGACCACTGCGCTATTGTTAAATGAATGTTTCACTTGGGTTTAGTCCAAATCACATTTAAAACTAAAAATGAAAAGACCCAAGCCCTGAGGTCTTCCTTTAAGAAAGTAAAGGGAAAACAAGCCCAGGGTAAAGGTAAGGTATACGTATATTCTATAAGTGTACTGTTTATTCCTTACCCCTCCACTGATGGCACTTGTGTGGGTGCAAGTTATCCACACAGGTTCTTGCTATTAAAAATCAACACCAGACCAGTTAGTGTGTTTCCATTCAAAATTTAAATGCATCGTAGTAAAATTTTTAAAAAAAGCTAATGGATCAAAGCCTTGAATACTGAATGCTGACTTTTAATTATTACACAGATAAAGTAGAAACTATTTAGAAAAGGACTCACTTTGCTGACAAACAGCTCGTTATTGTGTCAAAAAGCTGCTCCTTTTTGCCCACATTCTTGATGTTTCCCAAATGTCTGTGCTCGTTGACGAACTGAAACACACAATGAAATGATTTCTTTTTAAAAATAAAGAGTTATAGGTAACGCAATGCAGCCAATTTGTTAGCAAACATTTTTCTATCTCCATCCACGTGGGGCTGCAGCACGCGAACGAGGCATGCTCCAGTCAAAAAGCACTCTTAAAATGAGAACTTGGGCTTCCAAATCCCCAAATGACAACGTACCGAATGTGCTGCATTGTCCTGTAAGAGCTTTATCAGTTCTTTCTTCGGTAATTCGTCACTTCTGAGCTGCTCTGCAGTCCACTCCCAAACTGGCTCCTGGCTCATCTGCCATTTTGAAGGTTGAAGGCAGTCATTTGAACTCTGACCTCGGTCATGCGGTACTCGGCCATTTGGTCGCCAGACTTTTGGTCACCGGACGTTTGGTCGCCCGGAAGGTTATTGATAATTACCATTTAAAATTGTTGCTCAAATTCCCTAAATACAAACTGTGAATTATTATTTAGTCATACTTAATGCCCTATTAATTATTAGGCTAAAGAAAAGCTCCAAATTTCCCGTACTTTTATTGTGTTTTGTTGGAGAACTTGTTAAGACCCTGACTGACGTCCCTTCCTAAGGGGACCACTCATGTACATACAAACTCTTATACACACACGTCCGCTCAGTGAAACTGCTCAGGGCCATTGTTGGCTTTTATTGATGCGTAGACCGTGTTGTTTTACCTTGTTTTGTCGCCTGACGTTTGGTTGCCAGACTTTTGGTCGCCGGACGTTTGGTCGCCGGACGTTTGGTCGCCGGTTGTTTGGGTCTGGGCGACCAAAAATCCGGCAACCAAACGTCCGGTCACGCGGTCATGCATATTAAAAAGATACAAAAAATACATTGTTTTCATGATAACATGTATTTAAATCTTCAGCCATTGTGGGCTGACAAAAACGCTGTTAAATCAACACAACGATATATTTATTTATCCATGCTTATATATATATTTATCCATGCTTATTTTACGCTGCAGGGCCTGCAGAACTGATTGGACTCCAGGTAGATTTCTGACCCTGGCAACAAATAATGGCTGAAATGGGATTGGTTAAATGCTTAAATATGAAAACACACATCTGGAAGCAGCGCAACCAGGGGGAAAGCAATGAAAGGAAGCTGACAGACAATTTGGAAATATTTAAGTATTTTAGCCAAAATATAATTAACATCAGTCTGTGATTCACATATTTTTTTAGGCCAGCAGAGAAGGCCTTGCAGGCCCTGACGGTCCACCTCTCACCCTTTGTCATCTTTATTCAACTTCATTTCACACTTGGCTGTAATGAGGACCATTATAGAAAATATATGACTGGCCAGTCCCTTACCCACTTTATCAGGAGTGGGCAATTAATTTTCCAAGTAGGCCGTGTGAGAAACTAGAACAGCTGTCTAGCCTCATGGCAGTTGTGGACACATTAATATTATGTATTCCCATAAAACATTCAAATGTGTGAATAATCATAGTAAGACACTACATTGAAAGGAATCATTTTTCTACTGAGATTATAAACCAAGGTTCCAAACCATCTACTCTTATTAGCCATTCAACCTCCAATGTGCCGGAAATAAGAGTTTTGTGAACAAGGGACCACTGTTGGCATTGTCTAAGCGTTGGAGAGGTTTGGTGAGGACTGGATAAGGTGCTTGCTCAATATGGTTTATTATTGGTGTGTATCTGGGTGTGGTTCTGAAATGGAAACACATACAGAATATTAGTACTGCGGGACTCAATTTGACTACGAAGCAGTTTATGATACACTTCAAGTCAACAAAGAGTAATGAACACCAATACATGGAGCATCAGATGCGTGCACACACCCGGAAATACACTACATTCGCACGTTTCCTCTGCTGGATAAAAGTGACCACGAAAGGGCACTTAACACTCTAACAGACTTTCTACACTACGTAAAGAGAGGTTAATTAACGGGGTGCGTACAACATACATCCATAGCGTGAACATAAGGAAAACGAATAGGTAACTGGTGCGAGGACACTACCACAGCCTTTGCTGCGGTAACAACGTAACTGCAGCGCATGTACAGTACAAACATAAGAGTCGATCATCAAATTATGAGGAAAGGAATCTACTCACGTTCTATCACGGACGGACGCAGACCATACACATTCTTTACGCACGTCTACATGTGGCCACACTCGATGCCAAAAAGTAAGAGTCGAAAATCAAATTATGAGGAAAGGAATCTACTATGGCGTTTGTTTCTTTTCGGCCTCATGCTTACAACGCCACATGTTCTTTTTTGTCCTGGAGGTTTTATTTGATAAAGACACAGAAAATAGAAATGGGATCCCAGGGAAGTTCTCAGTACATCGTTTATTTGCAAGAGAAAAGACAAAGACTTTCGTGTTCTGACTCCATTTAAAGGTCCCCATCCCGCGGACCAAAGTGGGCGTTAGTTTTGAATATAAGTGGGTGTGTTTCGTTTACCTATTTGGACCACTAGAGTGTATAGTGAGTAGACTGTGTTTCAAGCAGTGGTGGGCTGTCAGGGCCTTCAAGGCCTTCTCTGCTGGCCTAAGAAATATCTGAATCATATATTATATTTTGTCCATCAATACTTATTAAATAACTCCAAATTGTCTGTTACCTTCCTTTCATTGCTTTTCCCCCTGGTTGCACTGCTTCCAGATGTGTGTTTTCATATTGATGCATTTAACCAATCACATTTCAGCCATTATTTGTTGCCAGGGTCAGAAATCTGCCTCAAAGCCTTCACAATCAGTTCTGTGGGCTCTGCCGCTTTAATCAAGCGACGATAAGACTGTTGCTTTAATCAATCAGATTTCGAGTTGGCAACACCACAATGCATTGTCGCAGGCGTATGGATACGTCATTGCGTTGTTGCAGGCGTAGGGATACGTCATCGCTTTCACCAACTATGAGGCTAGTCATTAGCCAGAGCTACCAAACTGTATTTGGAGCGGGCTGCACAAGCAAATATATTGTTGTGTTGGTTTGAAAGCCATTTTCAAGACGGACTATGCTAGAAATACGACAGGACAGGCTCAACTTTCAGCATTAGCTTCGATGGCGATAGAAAAGAAGAAAGAGAGAAAGGAGGATGGATATTGTTTACAGTTAAAAATGATTTTTGGTGAGTAAAATATGGCTATATTCCTAAATAATATTTCAATTGTGGGCCAAGTTCTGATATCTGAAAAGCTCCAGTGTTTGTATTTAAGCTCCAGTGTTTGTATTTAATCACTAAATGCTCCTAGGAAGTAGTGCAATTTTTGCCGTTTCGCGTATGGACGTATATGGACGTAACGACGTTCATCGCTGTCTTTTTCCCGGGGAAATGATACTCCGGGCCCGGTTCTGATGTCTAAAAAGCTCCAGTATTTGTATTTAATCAATAAATGCTGTTTTCGGCTGGATTTTACCCCATTTTCGGGCAATGTTTGACGGTACGCCATTGACCTTCATCGTTGTCTTTTCCCGGGAAAATCACCCCCTGGCCCGGTTGTAATGTCTGAAAATCTCCAGTATTTGTATTTAATCATTAAATGCTGCTAGGAAGTGGATTTTACTCAATTTTTGTGCATTGATTTATTGATTATTTTTTTATGTGTCGCAGCTCTAGCTGCAGTAGAGGTTTTATAGCCATAAAATAGTTTTTGAGGGTTGGATTGATACGTTGAAGGCGCTACGAGAAAATGCACGGACCGCCACTGGTTTCAAGATAAGCGTGGGGTGTGTAAGAAATACAAGACTTGAATAACAAAAGGAAGGAATATATGATTACTGTGAATGATGTCAATTGGGCTATAGGTTGGTGAGAATATACTTTGCATATATATGACACTACTCACGTTCTATCACGGACGCACACCGTACACATTCTTTACCCGGGTCAACACGTGGCCGCAGTCGACGCCACTCCGTCCAGAAACTCTTGATCCCAGCGTGTCTTTCGCGAGTGACGTAAGACAACCGGAAATGACTAATAGCGGTTACCATAGAAACAACAACTAACGAAAACCTTTCTAACGCTAAGCATTTTAGAACCAGGATCACAGGGACTAAACCTCCCTTTCGCAACCCCGTAGAAACGGGAGTGTGGAGTGAATGAATATATAATTTTTGTATATTGGACTTTGCCGTTTGGTGTCATTGAAGGACAGGTCGCGTCCATGTCTTTGCAATGTGTCAAACTAATGAATATTCAAATTTGATCAGTCAGCTGTATACTAATTATAACGGCACGTTGGTACAAGAGTCCCAAAAGGACCTACCACAAATAGCTTGAAAACATGATATTCTGGGTACTTTGAATGCAAATAATTGAGCAAACCTGGAAAAACATTTTCCGATCCTTGCATTGCACAGATTAATACAATAACTGCGTAATAGATGGACACTAACTGGGGCCAACAAGGTAGTATTCACTCTCCCTCACCAGTAGGAGCCACACACCTGAAGGTAGATACTGCCCCCAAGTGGTCGGTTAAAAACTCTCCAATTGCCAATTTTCTGTCCTTTTTTATTTGACCTTTTTTGTTTGTTCCTACACCAGGAACTTTTTGGGATAGTCAAGCAGCAAAAGCGGCGTGGTATTAGTGTATGCTGAATACCCAATGAAGTGTACGCATGTAGTAGCCATGCTTGGACGCAGGAGGGCAATTTGTGTCTCATTTTACTATATATTCCTTAAGTGGTTCTGTGGTGTTTAGTATACCTGGAATGTTCAAGCTAATGTTTTGACCTGCAAAGTTATTGTGTGCTAAATATCCTTTAAGATGTTTTTTTTTCTTCATGTTTAGAATTCTGCATTTAAGCAGATTTGGACTAAAGCTTGTTTCCACGAAAGCGGATCTGCACTAAATTACTAAGAACATGTTATTATGAAGGCATGAATGAACGTGTTGGGTGCTGAATAAGGTTTCATAAATAAATTAACATAGCCCCCCGGCTGAGTGGTTAGTGCATTGCTCTCACAGTTCTGGAGTCCTTGGTTCGAATTCAGGTTAATCCACTGGTGAGGAGTTTGCATTTTAACCCTGAGTGGGTTTCCTCCGGGTACTCTGGTTTCCTACCACATTCCAAAAACATGCATAGTAGGCTCATTAGACACTCAAAATTGTCCCAAGCTATGAATGTGATCATGAATGGATGTCCGTCTCCTCGTGCCCTGCGATTGGCTGCCCACCAATTCAGGGTGTCCGCCACCTTGTGCTGGGATAGACTCCAGCACCCTGCATGTCCCTTGTGAGGATAAAGCGATTCAAAAAATGAAAGAATGCATGTACTTTCTATTTTGATTCATTTTTTTACAAAGTGATAAGATATAAACTTCCTAAAATGTACATTGAAAGACATTATTCATCAAGATTGAACCGTGACCTCTGAATCGTGATATGGCTCGTATCGCCAGATACGAGGGAATTCACACCCCTACTGTCTATAATTCTATTGGTGAAGGTTAACGTTATCTCACACTCATTACGGTGGGCAAAAATAATTAGCATTCTGTCAGCCTTTACCTTTTTTTCACATTTAATTCTGTTGTTCAAAGTGTCTTCTGAAGCATTTCATTCCTATTTTCTTTCTCAGAGCAGGTGAGGCATGGTTACAGCTCTTGCAGCTTCATAAAAGTTTTCCTCAATAAAGTCACTTTGTATTTTAAAATGAAGTTAGCACTGGACTTCCTATCTCTCGCTCTCTTTTTCTCTCTCCTTCCTCTGCCTTGTGGATGACAGTTCCATTATCGCCTGCATAATAAATTACAGAGATTAGCCACAGGAGCAGGCAGAGTGAAGAGGATATATTTATATCTTTATACCTCTCTATGTTTCTGTGCATCTGTGTGCATTGTGTCATCAGCTTTTCACTCCTTACCAGGGTGCTGTCTTGTCTTCCTCTTTATTGGTCACTTTTGCAACAATGTGTGTGCATGTCTTATTTATTTAGTGCAAGTGTCGGAAGGTACATGTGGTGGATTTGACAGGCAAAGTGCCAGAGTAGTAGATAATTATCAAAACTTCTTCACGCTAACGGGTGTAACTCATCTTCCTAAGGCGAGTAAGACAAAAACGTTGCTATAAAGGCCTTCTTTGTTCTCCTTGTCTGCAATTGTGTGGCTACCAGTTCAGGGTGCCTCCACATGGCTCCCATAGTTGGATGGGATAGGCTGCAGCACCCCCGCAACCCTTGCGAGGATAAGCAGTATAGAAATTGAATACCGTATTTTCACGACTATACAGCGCATCGTATTTTTAGCCGCAGTGTCAGTAACGAGTACTATTTCTGTATTTTAAACACACAAAGGACGCACCATTTTTAGAGACGCATGCAGGCATGGCAAAACATACATCAGCTTAAATGGAAGGATTTCTTTTGTAAATACAGCCGAAATGATGGTGAGCACCAAATTAGTGTGCTCGCCGTCTTACTGGGTGTATTGACAAAATATTTATTTTATTTTGGAGAAAATGTAAGACTTCTATGTGCGCCTTATAGTCGTGAAAATACGGTATATATTTTCTCCCTATGCCAGTCTTGCATCCATCCATTTTTCATACAACTTCTCGTTATCAAGCTTGCATTTGGGCGAGAATTGGAGTAAACCCCAAAATTAATTAATAAATCGGTATTACATTTATATTGTATGTCATTATGATTAATATGCAAAGCAATACATGAAGAGAAATGAGCTGTCATTTTGTGACAAATTGGTAAGCATAAGTCATCGGTAAGGTTTGAGATTTTCAATTAAATGTCATTATTTACGACTTGAATTCATGGATTGGAAATTTCACTTTTTGTGTAGATGTGCTGGGCCTGCAATTTATAAATTGAAATGCTAATCATGTGTTATTTCTCATCCTGCCATCTGCAGAAAAAAGGCGCTCTCTACTTCCAGAGTTGCCGGAGTTGTTCACAAGTGATATGGAGAAGACTGTTCTTCTCCATTTTATTTTTAAACTATAATGTATATTGCATTTTCATAGTGCAATTTACACAATGATGTAACTTGCTGTAGATATATTGTTGAGAAACCAATAAAAAATTCTATAAATTACAAGATCTTTCCACCCATATTCTTTCTCAAATGTCCCTTCCTCTTTTTATTTTATTAGATTTTTTTAAAACCATTTGTAGTTTAGGTACCATCTATTAAATAGACCCGCAAAACAAAAGTTGGCCCGTGAAGTCTTCTACTATAATGCCATACATACAGAAAACTGCACTGTTTGTCACTCATTCAATGTTGAGTCTGTTGATGATAGAAAAACTACTACGAAAGCCATTTTTTTTCATGTTTCATTTATTTATCGTGAAATATTTCTCTGTTTTCCAACATATAAGCTTATTTGAGATCATACATAAAGATATATCCTATGTTTTACACTCTTCCATTTTCACAATTGCAGATTGTAAGGGAAATTCAATATAGATATTTTTCTGTTATTATAGAGATCATGTAACATGTCATTGGTAACATGAAAGGGCACATGAAAAAGTTTTCAAAACTACACCAACCATCACTCCAAACATCATTAGCCACTGCTCAATTTTAATCACTGAAATAGCTGTCCATGCAAACATACATGTTATATATAATCTATATTTATATATATATATGTATATATATTGTATATGGTAAAAATATATAATTTTGAATAAATATTTATTATTATTTGTAGGGCATATTTTCTGACAATAGAGGTTATATAGTTTTTATAATAATATATATACATTTTAGCTGGCATTAAAAGAACACGACATTTAACTCGGTGTGAAAGAGATTTGATGGAAAGTCTTTGGCGACAAAACCTTATTGTTGTATCTAGGTCACACTGGATTGAACATAATATTTTCACAAAAAGTAATGAATGGCACAATAGATTGGATTACAGATTTGTCACAACACTGGCTAAAAGTTCATTAGTGATACACAAGTATTGAAATGTAATTACAAATGACAAAATATCCTGGGAAATCTGAGTTTTAGATGATGTGCAAATTATTTTTATTGTGTAAATGCCACCTGTAAAGATGATTTGTCTTACTGAGTTTAGGCATTCAGGTATATGTTTCATATTAACAAACTTGCTGTTTTTAAATAACTCTTTCAATGTCACCCAACAGCTGAACAGTCAGTCATTGAATGAAGCATGACTACACTATTCTGTTGTTCTTGTGTTTTGAAATGTTCACATAAAATTTAGTTTCATCATTACAAACTGTTGAAATTCAATACAAGTGTGTCAGCTCCTGCTAGTATCAGTTTAAACAATATTAGCTTGTTCACCTACTGTAAGAGTGTTAAAACATAATCTTAATCTACAACACAGTCAAACAAAACACAAGAATTTTCTCTGAATGACAATTCACTTCAGTTTCATTCACATTTTTCATATTCATTAACATTCTTTTGTATCATATGTATAAAGTATAATTACAAAAACAGATCTGATGAAAGTTTTACACTTGCATTAGACCATTTCCTTTTCTGGGTATTAGTCCCAATAGAGTTATAATTGCTACATTTTCTGATTCTTAATAATATAATATAATCCATAATTGGGAATGCATTGGCCAGTCAGACATTCATTCTGCACAATTTTGCATATAAAAGACTAGTAGGCTAACAGTATAGTTTGCATTGGGCAAGTGTGTGTCAGCCAGTATTATAACATACTGTTATTTATCTGTTGACAGCTACCAAGCTAACTTTATGAAATGCAGTGACTTCCGCACAAATACAATCTTTGTAAAAAGAAAAATAAGTGCACTAAATAATTTAGTGCTTTTGAAGTTAGAGTTATATATTGGGCAAAGTTGTACATTACTTTTTGTTTCATTCCATAGTAATATGAAACATTTCACGGCAGACAGAAGCATCAGTGTTTCTTGTAAATTCCACATCCGCACACCCGCACATTACATTTAAATTATTATTATAAAATAAGACACTGAATTATGTCATTTACTAGTTGTGTGATGGAAACAACAACATTACTTATAACCCATTTCTGTACGTGAGCTAAAGGCCTGGACCTTACTCTGAGTATTTACAAAGCAATATTTAAAAAATAAAAATAGAAACATATTAGAAAATACAGAATCTGTGTTTGTATATATACTAATAATCTGATGAAATACACTCTGAAAAACTAAATGTGCACCATAAAAAATGTTTCCACGGAGAGAAAAAAAATACACTGAATGCCATTTTTTAAATACCTTATCCTATCTAATATATTCATTCAAAAGGTAGATTTTGTGCTTAGTATTATGCTTGAGGAGTATTAGAAAGAGGCAGCAGTTATCTTTCCATCTACATGTCAACTGACCTGTTTATCCAAGCCACTGTCCTGGTGTCCACTTATTGATGCAGCATATCTATGAAAAAATATGTTGGCTAAAATATGAAAGAACAAATATGGGCGTACGTTGTTCTTTTTTTTGTGGGTGAGCTCCCAAAACGCCAAGGTAAACAGCACACATATGCAGAGGGTAGGGTGGATGGGTACTATATCTTTGTTCAGCTCTTTCCGCCCTGTTGGTTAGATCAGGAGCTGGTTAGAAGAAGACATTTTGGCTCAGTGGCTAGACTTAGGCTTTTCATGTGTCTTGATGAGGTCAGCAACATCGAGGTGAGAAGATCCTTCGGCCACCTCCCTTGCGTTTTGCCCATTCTGGAGAAAGAGCAAAAAGATGCAAGGGTTATTTTCTAGGTATCTGCAGAAAATGTTTTAGCCCTCACAGTGGCAGTATTGTGCTGTTTTGTTCTTCCATCCACCACTGTTGGAAAATGGAAATACAGGATTGCAACGAGGAGAATAATAAATAAAAATAAATATAATATATAATAAACATCTCATCTCATTTTCTGAACCGCTTTATCCTCATTAGGATCGCGGGGGGTCCTGGAGCCTATCCCAGCTGACTCCGGGCCAGAGGCGGGGGACACCCTGAAATGGTGGCCAGCCAATCGCGGGGCACGAGGAGACAAACAACCATCCACGCTCAGATTCATACCTAGGGGCAATTTAGAGTGTCCAATCAGCCTATCATGCATGTCTTTGGAATGTGGGAGGAAACCGGAGTACCCAGAGGAAACCCACGCAGGCCCAGGGAGAACACGCAAACTCCACACAGATGGACATGAGCTGGATTTGAACCCAGGACCCCAGAGATGTGAGGCCGACGCGCTAACCACTCGCTCCACCAAAAACAAATATGATATGATATAAATAATATATTAATAAATATGTATTTGCTTCCAAAAGCATTCACTCATTCATTTTCTGAACTGCTTTATCCTCACTAGGGTCTTGAAAAGTATTCAATAGAAGCACAATACTTTTCAAATACCGTGTTTCCTTAAATAAAAATCATTATTTATGACATCAACTTCATTTTACCGCAACACAATTCTTAAAATATTTAAATTACAGCCTAAAAGGGCTATAATTTATAATTTACATTGTACAATGTTTTAGTTGAGATGGTATTTTTTTATATCATTTTCTCAACAGAAGATAACATTTGCTTTGCGATCTTACAACTGCCAACTTACTGTAGAACAATTAGAACTAGTAGGTTAAATTTACTTTAAGATATGGTTTTGGGATTCTATCAAATATTCTTCATTCTTCTATGCTGCTTTTAGTTAAATGTATTACATAATGAATGATACAGACCAGTAACTAATGTTCTACTCCGTAAAAATACTTGTAGATTAAAAAAAAATGAGATTTATCTTCATGCTCATTTTGAAAGTTGCAATTTCAGTGTTTTGACTCTCAGAAGGCTAGTATGAAATATAGGTAAATAGTTTGAATTTCATATTACCTGACAGCTGATATATTATTCTTATTTTTCACTGTATAATGATAAAAGCAATATTACAGTACCTTATCTGTGAGGCTGGTGTCACAGTGACCCGTCTCTAGAAGCAGACGGGCGATGTGAGTGTGGCCGTGCTCGCTGGCGCACATCAAGGCCGTGGAGCCATCATTATCCTGAGCATTTACATCTGCGCCACAAGTCAGTAGTAGCTTTACCATGGCAAGGCGGCCGTGGCTCACGGCGAGCATCAGAGCTGTCTGACCCATCTAGAGGAAGAAAGATATTTCGATGAACTGTGAGGCTCCAGGTATTCAGGAGAGTATTAAACAAAACCAAAAAACTGGCAAAAAGAACAGGTCATAGTGCAGAGTCGAGACTCCCAACAAGGCTGGATGATAAATGGGAAAAATGAGTAGAAGAGGAATTGTGCAGAATATCAGCTTTTGAAGATGGCATTAAAAAAGAAAAAGTTGAAAACTTAGACCACTGGAAATAAACTAGCAGGTCAGTTAAGGCAGCTCTTTTAAGAGAATATTTTTCTATACATTGCCTTGTACATGTGAATGAGAATGGTTGTTTATATGTGATCTTTGATTGTGTCATTCCTCGCTAACCCGCTGGTAGCTTCATTCGTGATTCAAATTTTTGTCATGTCAATCTTGACTAACCATTAAATATTTGACTAATCTAGTGATTATTTAATACGCTAATACTTTCTTAACACATTTTAAATTTATTTTCATTAAAGTAAAAAAAAGAACAGTCATACCTCACCAATAAACGTTTTCCCCCAAACCATTTTGATTATGAAAGGCTATTACAATACAGTATCAGCCACTTACTAACAACTATTTCCCTTTGTGTAACTTTAAAGCAGATGTGCGTAATTCTTGGTGTTTTCTTTGTTGAAGAAGAGAAATAATTTCAATGTTGAATGTGAAAAGAAAGATTGCTCTGTAACCAAAATAGTGCTGATACCACAACAACCTCCACAGGCAAGCTGAATCTTTGTTCAGTCTTACTCAGAAATTTACAGTAGCTCGATTCAAATAAATAAATAAACCACATTGATTTAGTTCTCCCGGCATAGCAGATATCCTGAAGTTCCTCAGGATATATAAGTGCAGATATGTCTGATTCCAATAGGATTCCTCTACAAAACCAGATCTTTATAGCTGACTGTTTGCACTGTTTTCAGCGTGTCCAAATCGAATCTGGACCTGTTCAGACAGTTTACAATGTCAATAAAGGAATCATCCAACGTGGAAAGACGTCACAGACGGTACTTTGATGTTTCGTCGAAAGACGTTTGGTCCCCGGACGTTTTGTCCCCGGACGTTTGGTCGACCGGACGTTTGGTCGACCGGACGTTTGGTCGACCGCACGTTTGGTAGACCGGACGTTTGGTAGAACGAACGTTTGGTAGACCGGACGTTTGGTAGAACGGACGTTTGGTAGAACGGACGTTTGGTCGCCGGGTAGTTACTGTTGAAACCAGCTCTCAAAATTATAATCATGAGAGAGAGAGAGAGAGTTTAATATCTAAATATCTAATATCAAAATATCAACAGTAAACTCTCTGTCATAATTTGACAGCGAGCGAACCTGGCTACCAAACGTCCGTTCTACCAAACGTCCGGTTGACCAAACGTCCGGTCGACCAAACGTCCGGGGACCAAACGTCTTTCGACGAAACGTCCGGTCACGGTCACAGAGAGTCAAAACCCAGTTGAACTGTTCAGACTGAGAAGCATTTTGTTCATATGAGAATAAATCCCCTACGTGGTTTCAATCCGTCTGGCGAAAATCCGATGTTTGTGCTTTCTATTTGTTCAAACTACAAAAGAGCCACCCAGTTTCAATCTGGACTCCAGGGTTTGGCTGCCAATCTGAGCAGGGCTGAGAGGCGCCTCACCTGTCTGGAGCATGCGTCCACATCACCAAGTCTCAGCAGTTGTTGTGCGACCTCTAAATCATCGGGACTCTCAGCAGCTGTCAGTGCAGCCAGCATCACTGGAGTGTAACCTGCCTTGTTCACATTGTCTGCTTCACAGAGTCCTAACAGACACATAAAAAGAGTTTTTGAAAGTGCGGGTTCCAACTGGTAGCCTATTGTCTCCCGCTAAAGCTGTTAGTGTTGACTTGCAGCTCACCTGTATCAAGCAGTAGTTTGACCACAGAGAAGTTTGAATGTGACACACTGTAGTGGAGAGCCATATTACCGTTCCCGTCTGTCAGGTTAATTACATATGGCAGGAGAGTTGGCGTGGTCAAGCCCACTTGGCGCAGGTATAATCGGACGGTATCGGCCTGTGAAGTTTTCTGACTGGAAACTTTGAACCATTCTTGGTAAAGGACCACTAAAACTTGACGCTGACAGAAGAGGAATGTGAGAGGATACAAACATTTAAAAAAAACCCACACATTTTCTGAAAGTGCTTTAAACAGTAAGACCTTTAATATAATTTTATGGAACATCAGATTATTAAAACATATTACTCTACATTATTGCTTTCAAAGATCCCAAATTTTGTCTTTAAATCCCATTTTTTTTCTTTAATTGAGATTTGCCATGATGTAATTTGGGACTTGACAAGAACACGAAACATTTTTCTAGCAAGATAACATAGAATTTCAATTTGCAACTCTCCAAAAACTATTCGTACTTCATTGAAAAATAGAGTACATTAACATTACACTGCTTTCATTGTTCAAAAGCATTACCATTTCTTTATCTGGAGATGTAACTTCCTCCATGCGATCCTTTACATAAAGGCACGCATCTATGAAGCTCTTATCAACTTTTCCCCTGCAAAGAAGGACCATGAGAGTTCTCGTTATAAATGTTCAACAGAAAACGTTTAATACATTTAAATGATACATTTACTTACTCAAGAAATTCACTTTGAAATACAGCCAGAATATAGATTTTTTTTAAACGCAAAAATAAATATGTAGCCAATATGCACCATTTTAGCATATTCCATTCATTCCCCATCATGTACACTAAATCACACAAAAGTCCAAAAGGCAAGAATACCAAGAAAGCTTATGTCTATGTGAAGTGTCCTCTCCAAGTGGCCCACGGCTATCTTCCTTAGCACCATAAATTAAAATAATAACATATATAAAAGTGTTCAGCAATCAGAAAACCGGTGGCTGCTCATTTTATTTTGTAAAAGGACAAGAAATGTGGGTACTTACACCTAAACTTAAGCACAATTTAAGCGTGGTCATTAAACCTTTTTCTTTCTTGGAAGGTGTGAGAGGTAACTTAAGTACCTGGAGAGAATCCAAGCGGGCACGGAGAGAACATGCAAATTCCTCAAATGAAGGTTAGAAATAGGTTCTAACCTTTGATCTCAGAATTCTGAGGTGGTGCATTAACCAGACACCAAACCGTCTATATCTACCATTTAATCCCCCAAATTATTAAATAAAAAATAATAAAACAGCATTTTTCAAGGAAATAGTAACCCAGAATCCGATCTACTGATGATATCTTATACCATTAAAAAAAAATATATATACATATATATATATAAGTATATATATGTACATATATATATACATACATATATATATATATATATATATATATATATATATATATATATATATATATATATATATATATATATATATATATATATATACAAATATATTTAAAAAAATCTAATGTAATACATTGATCTTGGTTGTAATTTTGCCGTCGAAAACTTTTTTTCTGCAGTTTATTTCAGTAGTGTAAATTTGTGTGTGTGTTTTGAGTGATCATTTTTTACTACCATTGACGCAGATGGATGTCCAATCCAATACCGACTGAGGGGCTGGTTTGCGACCGAACAATCGCTGTCAAACCTCGCAGTCAAAATGAATTAGATGCCTACAGCCATCAATGGCAGCCTATGAGTTAATCCTAAAAGATAAAAACATTTTTTCCCCGATTCCGAACCCCTGTTAACAAAGAAAAATGGGTGAATTTGTTGGCCCTTGCATCCTTTGACATTTGTGTAAGCGGCCCTCAGAAAAAAGTTCGGACACCCCTATTCTGTTATGTATGAAAGATGCATGCAGCTGCTCGCTGTAAATGACTGTGCCACTTACATTTAATACTAGTTTAGGTAGCTTGAAGTTTTAAATTCTCAGTTTATCCGATCTACTGACGATATTTTATACCATTAATATATATATATATATATATATATACACATATATATATATTTATATATATATACATATATGTATATGTATATATATATATATATATATATATATATATATATATGTATATATATATATATATATATTTTTTTTTTTTTAATGGTATAAAATATCGTCAGTAGATCGGATAAACTGAGAATTTAAAACTTCAAGCTACCTAAACTAGTATTAAATGTAAGTGGCACAGTCGTAGAGTAGCAGAATAGAGTAATGACATTTTTTTTTTACTTGACAACTTTATCTCCATAGAAAAGATCATCATGCTCATTGGTAAGAGTAGTAATTTGGCAAGACTTGTCATTTTAGTTGCCAGGATAAACAACTATTTAAAGATTTGTTGGAACTTACACTTCTGCTACTTATATTTGAAGCCCACCATAAAAATATCAAGTACGTATGTGAGCTGGCATGACTCCCCTTGGTAAATCCATCTCACCCTTCAGCCTCTTCCACCAGAAGCACATGGCTCTCTTCTGGTTCCAGTAGTTCTTTTGCAATCTCTTTCTCTGCAGCTACGGCACCCTGTTCACCATGCAAGATTTCAGCATCTTTCTGCTGTGCATTTGCTTCCTCCTCGGGCTTTTCTGCTGATGTGGGCTCCTTGTCTTTTTTCTGCTCTGTCCCTGAGCCGCCCCCCTCTCCTGCGACATCCAATTTCGCCTTCTCATCTCCACTGGACTCATCGCTTGACGTGCTCTCGTACCTGGCAGGAAACAGCACAATCATACCGTTGCTGTCATTTTTTACTCATTCTATTTTGCCGTGACAATCCTTCATGGGTGGGATGTAACTCACTATCTTTGGTATATTAATGTAGCACACCAAAAGAGAGAAAACATTCACTCACAAGTAGCCATGCAAGGAGTGATGGTAATAAAGCTCCACGTACTCTTGAGCAGGGCTCAGAATTTTACTCAATACATATCATGACAGCTACCAGAAATTAGAAAATCACCTCTCTAATAAGTTTTTGCATACTTTTATACTATATTTATCCCATTTACTACTTGAACAGGTACTATGGGATTTTATATGTGCAAAGAAACCAAATCAGAATTGTGGGAAGACAATTTGTGCCATTTTAAACCAAATCTGAAATTCTGAATCTGAACTTGAATTAGAAATACTTTATACCATGGGTCGGGAACCTTTTTGACAGAGAGAGCATAAAGAATTCATATTTTTAAATATTTTTCCTTGAGAGTCATAATCAGAATTTAAAAGTAAAAGTACAAAAAGTGTGCAATATTTTAGTCATTTCACTACTTTCAAAGTACAAAAAAGCCTCTGAATTCTTTTGACAGCATATTTACGCTGTTGCTAATCAATGAGTATCAATGAGAGTATGCAAGTGCAGTCTGATGAAAAAAATATATGATTAAAAAGGCATTAGAGGTAGTGTCAACGCCACAGTGCTGACGTGACGCTCCTATTACTGAAGCTCTCTCACCAGCGGTTTCCATATTTTAGCTCACAGGTTAGCAGAGAACCATATGCACCTATCAAAAAAGCCACATATGGCTCCCGAGCCATAGGTTCCCTACCCCTGCTTTATACGCATGAATAGTTGAAATATTATGTACTATGTAATTAACGAAATTTGACATTGTATGGTTTGATTTGAGTTAATTGCACTGAAAGCAGTATATGGCTCATTTCATTTGAACTTTGTAATTTACTTTCACAAAAAATTGGACTTAATTTTTCACCTTGAGGTTTTTGTGACATACATTCAGGTACTTGGGGAAAAGAAATCGATCACAGGTAACAAATACACGTTTGTTATGATTACGCCACATGCCCATCTAGAGCACCTAATTCCCAAAAATATAGTTAAGTGAATAAAAGGTGCTTTACAAACGGTGAATTGCTCGGTATCCCATTGGAGTGGTATTTTTTTGCGCGCGTTAAGAGTATGTTTAGATCTTTTAATAATACCTTTATTAAATTGAATTTCCTGACTGTGCGGCGCCGTGGTTTCATTCTTCCATTTCCCAACTCTGCCTTCTGATGCCAAATTTTGAAAGGAAACGTTTTATTTGCAATTGGTTTTGCAAGATATCCCTTTCCTAAATATAACCATGTGTACACACTTTCAAAAACATACACAAACAACCACATAACAGCAACACTACAGCTGGAAAATATGAATATGAAAGCAACTAAAGTAGCGACCACAGGCCACAGTTAGACATACACTAAAAGGTCATTCCTGTGAAATGAAAAAGAAGCTTGTTTAATACATTGAGCCATAGATCCAAAGCAGCTTGCAGCGAGAAAGGTAAATAAAGTTCTATTTCTAGTATGTTTGTGTTCTCATGTGCAAACCTTTGAACATAACAGCCCTATTCACTGAATAAAGCTGATGATAGATGTAGAGTTTGCCAAATATGTATGCGTGGGTGTGTGGTGTGTGTGTCCGTGTAAGAATAATGTGGGCACCTGCATAATTAGGTTAGAAATTCCAGTCAATATTGATTATTTGGTTTAGCCCTGGCTCGGCGGATGAGTGGTTAGCGCCTTGGCCTCACAGCTCTAGGGTCCTGGGTTTGAATCCAGGTCGGTCCAACTGTGTGGAGTTTGTATGTTCTCCCCAGGCCTCCGTGGATTTTCTGACTGTACACTCTAAATTGTCCCTAGGTTTGAGTGTGAGTGTGAATGCTGCTGGAATAGGCTCCAGCACCCCCCACAACCCTAGTAAGGATAAAGCGGTTTAGAAAATGAATGAATGAATGAATGAATGGTTTAGCCTTAACACATATGAGACATTTGTGAACAATGGACAAAATGATAATACTATATTCCACCATTACTATAACTTTCAGTAAAAATATCATTCTGAGAAAAAATAATAATGAGGTGTTTAACCACACAGAAATTTCCACAGAAATAAACACAGACGGAGACTAAATTTGACTATTAACCACTGATAGATTGGACACTGATTAAAATGGTTTTACCCTCCATTCACCCCAACAAACTTCAGGTTTTTCTTGGTACCCTTATCCCTCGGCTTGTCAGCATCACCATTTTTCTTCATAATAGATTTGAGACCTGAGGAGAAGAGCAGAACATGAGAACGGTAAAATGATTTCACAGACTCAAAAATTATATTTGTTTTTTCTTCCTATTTACCATCCATCCACCCATACATCCATCCATCAATTTTTGCTGTCAAATTATTCTCCTATGACCTGGCATCCACAGGTTTGGACATCACATTTTTGATTGTCAAAGACTACAATGTTAAATATTGGACTACAAGGTCCTGGCGTCCACTTATGATATGGACATCATTTTTCTCACAAAGATTTTTTAAACTTAGTGGTATGCATATATAGTAGACAAATCAGCCTAAAATGTTTGTGAAGTTAAGTACTTTGTTTGTGTTTGTGTGTATAAATTAAGCAAACCAAAAAATATCCATACTCTAACTAGGACAAAAAGGCCTTCTAAAGAATGTCTTGAGCTGAAGAAGCCACTTGTACTGGTACATTTAAATTAATAATACAATAAGGTGGTACAATATGGATGTCCTTTGTCTGTTTCTGTTTTTATAACATCAATGAAATTTCTTTTCTGTGGGCTTTCTCTTTTGCTGTCTAAAGCAAGTGGTACTTAGGCTCTGCCTCGTTTTGTGAGACAGTATGACTTGATTTTGGGCTCGGGTATGGTCAGATAACGGATTTACTGTCTAGCTCAGGGGTGGGCAAACCGGACCTCAAGGGCTGTGTGTGCATGTTTTTGTTTCAACCGATCCAGCTCAGACATTTTAACCAGTGGGGTTTCAGCTGAAACAAGAAGCACATGACTGCAATCCATTGATTGGGACTTCTAAGATACCAGATTTGTGGAAATGTTTCTTCTTTAGAGGTTGGAACAAATTTGGAGTTGGAACAATTTATTTATTAACTTATTTATTACCTATTTATTTATGTCTAAAATGTATTTTCCTGTGTCTGTATTCTCACCCTCTTGCTAATGTGACAGTGAAATTTCCTGAATACGGGATGAATAAAGTTATCTAATCTAAAAAGCATACACCCACAGGCGGCCCTTTGTAGAATAGTTTGCCCACCCCTGGTCTAGCTCATGGGTGTCCAAAACGGCCCCAAAGGGCCACACTGGCTGGGTACAGATTTTCATTCCAACTGATGGATACATTTTCACCAATCTGGTTTCTTAAAAGTGTAATCAGTTGATTGGAGTCAAGTGCTGCTGGTTTCAGAAGAAACTCATTGGTTAAACTGTCCGTGTGGGATCAGTTGGAACAAATCCCACAGTGGAATAGTTTGGACACCACTGGTCTATCTGATATCACATAGTGTACACTATGATGGGGATTTTTTAAAGCATAAATGGTGGTACAAAGCATTGTCTTTTACCATAATTTGTTATGACTTAACCGAAATGGAAGCTCACTTTGTCTAAGCCACTGCACTGTTTGAAAATCAAAGACTAATTACACGACTTGTCAGGCCCTTGGTGGGTCGTGTGTGACTATCATCCAATTACAGGGTACGCAACAGTCGGGTGGAGTTATGGCATGTGTCGTCAATCATCACCACCTAACTACTTAAGCCACTTTCAGGTCACTGTCAGTACTGTGTCGTGTTTTTGAGAACTGTGCTTTGCCTGTCTGATCCCTGGATCACCCTCTCACATCCTGTACCTTCGCCCTGGCTCACAATGGAACAGACCCCATGGCGTTCAAGCCCCCATGCCTGGCTGATGACTTGTGGCTCATATAATAGCTATATATATTGTGCACTGCAATTGGCTGGTCACCGATTCAGGGAGTCCCTCACCTGGTGCCCATAGTTAGCTGGGGTAGGCTCCAGCACCCTCCTGCATACCATGTGGGGGTAATAAAAGGAAAGGAAAATCAATATATGAATAATAAATTTTGTTGTTAAATTTGGTAGGGGTTCCTGATAGTCCAAAAATTACACTATTATTGTTTTTTCTTTATATCAATGCTTCATCAGCAATTAACCTCCCTGTATGTAGTTGATACATTTTATATTGCAGACTTCTGTAAACAAACTTTCCCACTACAGTTCTAACTCCAGAAATTGAAATTGAATGGTTAACTGGGCAGCCTGATGGATGAGAGGTTAGCGGGTCAGCTCTGGGGTCCTGGGTTCGAATCCATGTTGATCAACCTGTGTGGAGTCTGCATGTTTTCCCCAGGCCTGGGTGGGTTTTCTCCTGGTACTCCGGTTTCCTCCCACATTCCCAAAAAACAGCCATGGTAGGCTGATTGGATACTCTAAATTGCCCCTAGGTTTGAGTGTGTGTGAATGGTTGTCCGTCTCCTCGCGCTCTGCGATCGGCTTGCCACTGATTCAGGTTGTACCCCACCTCTGGGCCGAAGTTAGCTGGGATAGGCTCCAGCGCCCCCCGCGACCCTAGTGAGGATAAAGCGGTTCAGTAAAAGAATGAATGAATGGATGGTTAACTGTCACTTCTAGTTAAGGATGCAGTCCACTCTGGCTGAAAGACTGCTGGGATGGTACACGGTCGATTGGTCGCCGGTCTTTTGGTCGCCGATCTTTTGGTCGCCGGTCTTTTGGTCGCCGGTCTTTTGGTCGCCCGGAAGGTTATTGATAATTACCATTTAAATAGTTGCTCAAATTCCCTAAATACAAACTGCGAATTACTATTTAGTCATACTTAATGCCCTATTAATTATTAGGCTAAAGAAAAGCTCCAAATTTCCCGGACTTTTATTGTTTTTTGTTGGAGAACTTGTTAAGACCCTGACTGACGTACCTTCCTAAGGGGACAACTCATGTACATACAAACTCTTATACACTCACACGTTGGCTCAGTGAAACTGCCCATGGCCATTGTTGGCTTTTATTGATGCATAGACCGTGTTGTTTTACCTTGTTTTGTCGCCGGTCTTTTGGCCGTCTGTCTTTTGGTCGCCGGTCTTTTGGTCGCCCGTTGTCGCGGTCCGGGCGACCAAAAGACCGTGACCAATCGACCGCACACGGCTGGGATATGCTGCAACATTCTCTGGCGCTTGTCAACACAAGGAGTGTTGAGATTGGATGGATGGATGGAACTTGTTTAGACATTCAATCAATCAGGTGCCAAAATGTTTGTTTGTCAACTGACGTCATGAATTCATACATCTGTTAATTACAAAGACATTTTAATTATTTTAGGACTTACCTTGTTCTTGCTGTTTGTTGGGAGCAGCTTTTTGGCCAGGTGAGTAAAAAGCAGAAAGAACGCTAAGGGAACTGACTAACTGACTTTGAATAGAGCTCATTTTTGAGGGCCCCTGCTTCCCAGTTGGTTTCCCTGCTGTTGGTGTTTTTCCAGTAGGCCTCGCCGAGGCTCCCTTTCCTTCGTCTATGCTTTTCCCAGATGTCTGTTTTTGTGTGCTGTGACTCTGCTGCTGGGTGACTGTTGGTTGTGTTCCAGAGCTGCTCCCCAATTGAGCCCATTGCTCTCCCAGAAGCCCTGTTATCCGTGTTACAACTTGACCTAAAGCTGCAGGAGAAGTTGGCGACTCACTTGAGCCTCTGCGTACCTGCTGCACTTCCTCGCTATCATGGCGTGAGCCCATGGCTTCCCCGGAACTCTGATGCTGGGCTGTTTCACTGGAGCCTCTTCGTAATGTCTGTAATCCCGATCCTTTCTTAAGGGGTTGACTCTGATCGGAGAACCTACGAGATTGAGGTTGAACTTCACCCGATGAGCGGCGTGTTGTGTGAATATGGTCACCTCCAGATCCACGTCTTAAGGACTGTGACACAGTAGATATTTGGGCAGGTGCTTTCAAATCCTTTAAATCTCTTCGAGTCACCGGTTTAGATTTATCTTGGATAGATTTTGGTCGGGTTTGGATTTCCTTGGGACTTGATGATGGGCTTTGAGAATCAGCTTGAGGTTGTGTTTCAGATTTAGTTTCAGATGATGGCTCAATAGTATAGTCCAAAGACTGAGACTGAGATGGGGATTCATATATAATCTGTGTTTCAGAGAGTTCTTTGGAAGGTTGAGATACAGTTTTTGGCTGATGATCTTGAATTGTTTTGGACTCCCTATGAGAAGAACACACAAAGGTATCTTCAAGTTGATCAACTGTTGGTTGGGAATTATCTGATGATGGTCTGCGGCCTCTCTGAGGTCTGACTGGGACTCCTCTCTTTACCGTGGCAGTCTCCGATGCTACTATAACTTTGGCAGTCTCCCCAGCATAATGTGAAACATTTCCTGTTTCAACACACTCTAATAATACTCCATTTTTATTGCTCTGCATAATGCTTATTTCTTTTGTAGCTTCTGCATGCTCTACTGTTACAGGTTGTGAACTACCTTCAGTCTGGGTAACCAAATCTAAATCAGGAATTGGTTCTTCAGTCTTTTTAAGTGCAACAGAACTATCTGTTTCAACTTCAAGCTTCTCTAACTTCTGGTCTTGCAAAACATCATTTGTTTTACTGCACTCTTCACTTTTGCTAGCTCTAATATGAACTTCCCCCCTCTGTTTTTCTGTACTTTCAATCTCATGGCTCTCTACTTTGTCATCTCTAACTACAAAGTTGTCTTGCAGTTTTTCAACATCTATCTCGGTATGCTGGTCATTTGTCTGTGCTAGCTCTGTCTCAGTAACCCTATCCACTGTGTCGACCCTCTCTGTCTCTGTCCCTCTATCGACACTGCTAGCCCTTGACCTCTGAGGATGGTCTGTCTCTTCCTCTGTTCTGGCTACAGTTGTCTCAGTCATTTGATCATTTGTGGTTGCTCTTTCAGTAACTGTACCCTGTTCCGTCCTGTTCACAACAGGCATTTGTGGGCTAACAAAAGGTCCTTGTGCCCCAACTTCTGTCACTCTGTCCTGAGTATCATCTGTGACGGTCTTAGTTTCTTCATTGATAAATACAGATCTTGGTATGGTAGCACACACTTCAATACAGATTCTTTGTGTATCAGTTCCTTGATCTACTGTACCAGGTGATTCTGTCTCTGTCTCCTGATTAACATAGTCTACTCTTTCAGTCTCTGTCCCTGTATCAATACTGTCTCTTCTTAGTCTACTATGCGCTTGCGTTGGGGAAATCTCTAATTGTATTCCTTCACTCAGCTGTAGTATTTTCTCTTCTTTCACTTGGTTCTCCACAATTTGTTCTTTCAATAGATCATTAGTTCTCTCCAGTTCTTGAGAAGCCTTAAGAAGTTTAGCCTCCAGTAATGCTAGTTGTTCGTTCAAATTATGTACATTGCCAGATTCCCCCAAAATATCTCCTTTTGTTGAATTACCATCTTCCTGACCTGCATGTTCAAGTGGACTCCCTACAGTCTCTCTCTGTTGGTCACAATTTTCTGGCCAGTCTGTTTGAATCTTAGATTCTTGCTGACATTTTTGAATCATAATACCTGCCCCTGAGCTAACCTGTTTCTTTTCAACAGTTTCGGTCTGTCTTGTCGAAATTTGTGGCATTAGAGACAAATTAAACCCTTGTCTGCTCACGTGTGCTTGTGAAGTTTGAGCCTTTTCTTGGGCCTTAAGTTGGCATAGTAGGTGCTCTCTCTCCATCCTTAGTGAGCAGATTTGAGCCTTAAGTTCAGGGATGGTTTTGACTTGTTCTTCAAGCTCTCTGACCCGCTTCAATGCAACTGTGATTTGCTGATGAATCCCTACTCGTTCTTGAGTAACACATCTTCTTTCTGTAATATCAGGTGACGGTCTGAACACATTTTCAGTTGAGCCATTCTCTGGTGTTCCCACAATACGATCTGGACTACTTGAATCAGAACCTTTCCGCTGTTGTAATGTGACAGGCATACTTGATGCTCGAAGCAGGTTTGGACGACTCTGAGTGCCTATCATTTTCTCTTCAATACTATGAGGCCCTAAAACTCCCTCATCTCGGAGTCTGAGTGAAACAACGCTTGGTGCATGGGTAGTTGTGCCTCGCGTTAAAGTTACTCCTTCATTTGCTCCCAAATCAGAGAGCTGTGTGACCTCTGTTAGCCGTGATTTTGGTCTTGGACCCAAAGTGGATGTCCCAGACCATGTACTATCTTTAGAGGCATGTTGGCTCCCTTGCCCAGGGAGACTGAAATTTCTGGGCAGCGTACTGAATTTGGGGGGACCCTTGATTCGACGTTGTATGTGGACTCTTTTGATAGTATTGCCTTTTTCAATATCATCAACATATTTGAGAAAATCCAAGTCCAAGTGGAAGCCATAAGGAGTTTCTACTGAGTAGGGTAGTTGCTTTCTCTGAAGACCTCCTTCACTGGCTGTAATAAAATAAATTTTAAAATGGTTATACCAACATGCTATTGCACTGCTGCAGTACACCAAGTGCTACGATTTGTATATAAACTCATACAATTTACTGAGATGCTTTGGCATTAATAAATATCCCTGCATTACAGTGTGCATAATAAGATCTGCAAAAATCGTATCCAATGGAACAGCTTTGATTAGAAAATCACTGGTAATCCTCACCACTTTTTTTGTCCATCATAGGATGCAGAAGTGTTAGTCATCGACAACAGTTCGTCTGAGCAGCCTACGGGGGAAAAAATAAACCAATCAGTAAATAAATGATTGAGAAAATATTTAATAATTTTATTTCACGAAATACAATATGGGATAAACATTTTAAAACAGCTGTGTTGAGATTTTCTCAACTGTACAATTACAGAAAGTGATTCAAATATTAGAATAACTTAATACTTCTACTCTTCCTTCCAGATCCTGTATATCCCAGACAGTAGACCTTGCTACTGTTAACATACGCATGAAGAAAATCGCTATGTAAATGTTGAATGATAATGTTGAGAAAAAAATGTTATAACTGGTCCAAAATTATGACTTTGAGTACACACCATAGTCCAGAAAAAGGTTCATAAATAAAAGTACCCTAATGGAGTCTGTGCAAAAATGATGGCACCTGTGAGTAGTATATAGTATTTAGTACCACACGTTTTTTAGGTAATCAAGTCAAAAATGTTTATTTTTTTTCATAATTCTTATTTTCTGTAGGTTGATTTCTACAACAAAATGTCTCCACCCTTTACAATCTCAGAAAATATATAAACTATAAGCCTCCTCTTATTTCTACCATACTATACTATACGTAATATATGTTTTCGCGTCTATACAAAAATATACAATCATCAAGAAGTTTATTTATAAAAAGTTACACAGTTAGATGCATATGTAAAGCCTTTAATGTATTAATATCTAAATAAAATCTATATAAAATGAATTGGTAAATACTTTAAGTACTGAACTGAATGAAAATAGTTATCTGCTTGATTTAAAACCAAAAAACAAAGTAAAAAAGTGATGCCTCTTTGTCAGATTGGAGAGACATATTATCATCGATGGAATTTTCAGCGGGCGCCTTGGGAGCATCAGGGGGTGTTTCTCCGGTAAGTTTTTGGCGCATAAGGAACAAAGATCTCCAGCAGATTTTTCAAAATAAGACCACGTCATTCTTCTACGGAGAAATTGTCCTTAATTGGCGGAATTGTTCTTATTTGGCACTAAGTTGAATGGCGGTCACCTGTCTTCTGCTTGGAAGTTTCAGCATGAAATTTGACATTTTTATGAATATTTTTAATTACGATATGTAATAGAAAATACCATGATAGACGGAAGCTGCGAATGTTGAACCCGCAAAATAGTGAGAAATGACAGTATCTTCATCTATTTTGAATGTATATAGTTTATGCCTTCCAAATGTTTGCTTAATAAATAATGTGGGTATGTCTCAAAGTTAGTGAGTGAAATTGTTGGGAATATAATGTGTTTATATATTTGTTTTGGTGCCAGAGGATTTCATTTTGTTTTCAGGCTACAATTTTGAAATGATTATTCTGGATTAATATTGTTGACAGGTGGCAGATGTGCTTCATTGTATAAACCCATTTTGAGAGCTCAATGACAAACCGCACAGCATCGGTCACATGCAATTATTTACAGCATTATGTGCACTGATGTGAGTAATTTCCGACCTATTTTGGTTCCACTTCTGGGTCTTCTTTTTGGGTTGTTTGTTAATTTTAAGTTTGATTCATTACTGTTACTTTTTGTCATATAAAGACAGATGTAAGTGTTGTTTCTTTGGGGTGAAACACATCACATAATAAATCATATATTGCTTTAAAGTACTGCAATATTTTGAAGTAATTAGATGATTTGGGGCAATGCCCCCTGGTAGCAAATGCGTTGCATCAATGCATTGTTGTAACCAAAAGTTATACATGAATTGCATCTTAAGTTTCCCTAGCAGAAGCACTAAACAGAGACTGCTTAATCTTTAAGCAGTTTAGTGCTGCAAAAGAGCAAGATGAACTGGAAAACAACTGAGCAAGATTACTGACTTTTATGGACTTAGGTAATTATTACCATATTATGAGACTAATACAAATTAAATGTGGACATTTGTCAAATTCTAAGAGCTTTTACGCTATGGGTTAGGGCCTTTGTGATAAATCCATAGGCTTTGTACACACATACACACACACACACACACACACGTTTTTTTCCCTCTCTGAACACGGAAATCTTTTATGTTGTTTTTTTACGCTATAGTTATCTGAAAAATATGTTATGTTGTTTGATTTTGGTTTTTGATCAAATTAAAAATTGCCCTTTGAAAATTGCGACTTATGCTCTGATGGGTCATATTATATTCTATGTATAATTATATGTTTTGCTTGCAACACTACCAACTTGCTTAATTGTAATACAGTAAAGCATGTTGAAAAGTAAAATCTGTATCTGTAAGTAGAATCATAAATAAAGGTTCATATTCATTGGTGGCCATGTGTTGCAACGCAGGGCAATTAAGTGTGGGTTAGGGGTTAAATAAGTTGAAAAGAAAATTATCTACTGCAATTCCAAATGTGTTTCTGAGAATGTTAAGCTATTAAGTAATGTTGTATTGTATAAAGTAATTATTTAAATGTACTGCTGAAGTTCAGTTTTGCTTTTGCCTAAATTACATCATGAACAAGTAGTGATTTGTTGTCTCTGTTAGGAAAAATGTCATGATAGCTTTTGCATTCAATATCACAGGATGTGGCTGTTACCATGACAACCATTCTATAACCTGCTGGCCTTGCATGTGTCCCAGGAGTCGGAAGCAAATCAGCATTCCTGCCTTCTTTAGTGCTTAATGAAACTGCAGTTTACTGTCCTTTAGGCTCAATTAGCCAAATTGGGAGCTGATCGTAATCGGTGACAGAGTGGGCAACAATACACATTTAATCACAATGTCATGAACAGCTTAAGGATAAAGCTAGAGGAAGCAAAGATAAAAAAGGGTGAAAATAAGTAGTCATCAAGTAATAAGAAAATATTATTGAAATGTTAAAACAAGATAAATGTCAAACATTCATTGCACTGACAAAGATTGTAAAAGTTAATTTTATAAATTCCCTCCTCACTTAATTTTAACAGCAGCAATAGCGCCATGTTTCAGTCAGATCTTTCGAAGGGAAGTGGGAATAGCTTTATTAAATAACAAGCCAATAAAAGTAAAAGTCAAGTATAAAGAGACACCACAACATTGAAGGCTGTGTGCATGCCCTCTACTGGGTCTCTGTAACCTACAGGCAACAAAGACACCAATAAGTCCACAATCATTGAATCTACGTGGTTCAGAGGATTTATAGATAACACTCAATGTAATATAGGTAAGAAATTCAAGACAATTGGCTCATGAATGACAGTGAGTAGGATATCAACGTTAGATTCCACAAGAAGAACAAGAAAAACATCAATAACATCTTGACAGGCGCTTTGACAGGCCTTCAGTCAGTAAAATGATATCATGAACATCCTAAATCTGTGTGCGATTATAAGATGAGATCATCTTTGGGTGGAGGGGAACAACTCTACTACTGAGCCACGCTGCCAGGCTACAATTTGCATACTCTAATTGGACACACTGCTTATCGAATGAAGACTGAATTGGTTCAATGACACTATTTTGTTATTGTTGTTACTTCAAGTCCCAAACGGCTGCCTCAAAGATCCGCCAACTGTATTCTGCAAACAGAAAAGGGTCCATCCAACAATTTGTTAAGATCAGTGTCTTATGAATTTAATACAAACATCTGAGGAAAAAAATAACTAATTAATTTTGTTGGTCAAGTAAATTTATTGAAGGCTAAGTAGTATCCTAGGTAGTAAATGCAGAGTCCATCATCTTCTGAGATGAAGTCCGTACCTACTAATGTACTAGTAAATCAATCGTTGATTTTCAACATCACTTATCCTTGTCAGGGTCGCAGGGTGGTGGAGCCTAATCTAGATGACTTTGGAAAAAGACAACACCCTAGAATGATCATCAGTCAGTCAGTCGTATGGCACACACAAGACTAACAAACATTTGCACTCACAATCACAACGTCACCGAATGGGAATCAATCCCACACCGCCCATACTGAACCCAGGTGAATGAACCACTGCACAATCGGCTAGCGCCAGTAAATCAATATCATGAAAAAAAGCAATCTTTGTCTGTAACATTCTACTCTGTTGATTTCAATTATGTGTCTGTTCGTGTGGATTTATTACATTGTTGTAAAATTGATATCATGATAGTGTTTTGGGATGCATGCCACATTCTGTCATCAGCAGTCCAGAGGCCACGACAGCTGGCTGAGATGAAACAAGAAGGGGAAAAAAGATGTAAGCAAGGGGAGTGCAGTAAATAAGCTCCCCCTGACAGCAGGATGTCGTAAATGCCTTCAGTATATTTATTTAGAGACCATTTTGAGGAGTAACCATCTACTAAAAATTGTTATCCCTGAGCTCATTTGTTTAATTCATTATATATATTATAAACCACTCAGGCATGCAACAAACACAGAACAGCTTGAAATTGACTGACCGATCCATGAGGAAGGGGGGAAATCATTAGTTTTAATTGTTATCTGTGTACAAGAGATTAAATTAGTTGGATACAGTGACAGTCTGCGGTGATGGCAGGCAGACAGGAAATAGAAAACGGTGACTGTCGTCGCTCGACAAGCAGAAGGTGGGCGGTTAGATGAGAGAAGTCGAAAGAAAGTGAACATTGAGACAGGCACGGGAGTGGCAGTAGATTCATATCTCCAACATGCAGAAAAAAAAACATGCCCCCACCCGCAATTTTCAGCACTCTCCTCTATCTAATAAAAAAATATTGAATTATTTCTTGAATGTATTAAAATATCATAAACAGACAGTCTGAAGGAAAATGCATTGACTGCGGATGGGCTCATTAACATAAGGTCGGGCCAATCTGGAGGGCAACGCCATCAAAATACATAAACAACTTCCAAGTTGTTCTTGCAGTCCTGAATGGGTCCAGTTATCACTTTTTATTCTACTTGGAGAAGGTAACCAGTACACTGCGTCCCTTTTCACCAACTTTCAGCACAGGGAAACCAAAAAGGCGGATGTATTGTGAGATTGGTACTGTTTAATCCACTTAGCCTGCATAGCAGGACCACTATTGTAACAGAAATATCATGTACTGTTGCATACTGTAGTATGCCTTATCTTTCTGCACTATTGTTATACGTATATCACACAAATAGCATAGATCAGTATAAAACTTGTATTTATGTAAAACATGTAGCATATTTTTTGGCTACATCAAATCCAGCTTGTGTAAGCCCTAAATTCATAGCACTCGATAGAATACAGACGCCAAACTATTCACATACACAGGACTTTGAATTTCAAATAGCTGTTCAAGAGAAAGTCAAATGGACATACTTTTGTGCCAAAAATGTGCCGTAATGTTATTAGAATCCATGTTCATATATAAATTAAATAAATTATTGGGTGACTTTGGGTGAAATGCACACAACACAGCCAGCAAGTGGGAATTGAACCCACTCAACAAGCAGCAAAGTCAGGCGAAACAACCGAATCATTCATTAATTCACGGACAACCAATCACGCTCACACATAAAATTAAGAAGGTTGAACCATCTTAGGATGCATGTCTTTTGAATGAGGGAGGAAACCGGAGTACCCAGAGAAAACCCATGCAAGCCAGGGGAGAACGTGCAAACTCCACACAGTTAGGACAAACCTTGGATCGAACCCCCAACTGCTGAACTGTGAGGCAGATGCGCTAACCACTTGGCCGCAGAATTATTTGACTCATAATTAATTAATTTATCCTCTGTACCTTTTGGCTTCAAAGGTGTAGCGGGAGTGCCTGAGCCTATCCTCACAGGATGCATGGTACACCCGTAACTGGTTGCGAGCTAATTGCAGGGCACACAAAGACAAACAACCATTCAGAATCATACAAATTGATAATTTAGTGTTCAATCAGCCTGTAATGCCTTTTTCGGAGGAAGCCGAACATTCTAAATTGAACCTAGGTTTGAGTTGTAGCGTGAATGGTTATCTATCTTCTTGTGCCCTGCGATTAGCTGGCCACTAATTTAGGGTGTCACCTGCCTTGTACCCAGTTAGCTGGAACCCTTGTGAGGATAAGTGATTCAGAAAATGAATGCAAAAGGTACAGGGAGAACCCCACAGAAGAAGGCCGGAAACCAGGTATGAACCCCTGAGCTCAGAACTGTGAGGCAGATGTGCTACTGCCACAGTTACTCATAGTACTTTTTAATTTCATCATTTTCAAAGTATTTTTGGTAAGGCATATTTTAAATTCTATCAGATTCTTGACAAAGCATCATCCTCTTCTTGTTTTAGAACAGTCAGTCTTTTTGATTTTATTTTGTGTTTGAATGGCAAAAGATTTCTCAACTCATATCATTTCATTTTCTGAACCGCTTTATCTTCACTAGAGTTGCGGAGGGTGCTGGAGCCTATCCTAGCTGACAGGCCAGAGGAGGGGGACACCCTGAATTAGTGGCCAGCCAATCGCAGGGCACAAGGAGACAAAACCATTCACGCTCACACTCATACCTAGGGGCGATTTAGAGTGTCCAATGAGCCTACCATGCAAGTCATTGTAATGTGGGTCCCCCAATGTGAGGCCGACGCGCTAACCACTCATTTACCGGGCTGCCCGGCACAAGATTTAATACAACACTAATCTGGACCTTTTGACCAAACATGAAGCACACAAGGCACTTTTGCACAAAAAAGAGTGCAATATGGTTGTGAATGGTTCAAGCACGCAAACCTTACATTTTGTATACAGTGTACTCATAGCTCTAGTTTGCTATTATGCACATGGCTTGAGGCCATAGTTCTTGCATCTTCAAGTTGCAAAGACATTTAAAAAGTATATAGAGATTAGTACCAGCCATATTACCTCAAGAATATTAGCCAATCACTTAATTATTTCATCCAAAGATTCGGATCTAGCTGTGCCCCCATAAGACTATTTTAGCACAGAGGCCTTCTTTTATTAATAATAAAGGAAATACAGTAATCTACTATCTATTATTAAGTGGAGCACAGAGACAACCTTTTACTGTAGATGTTCCTTGAGTACCTCTATGAGCTACTTCCTCCCCTAAGCATATTAAAGTAACTGCAGAATAGTACTATTGTTGATTGTGGGAGGCCCGGACGACGAGTAGTTAGCCTCACAGTTCTGGGGTCGAGGGTTCGATCACAGGTTGGTTCTCACTGTGTGAAGTTTGAATGTTCTCCCCAGGCTTGCATGGGTTTTCTCAGGGGACTCCAGTTTCTTCCCACATTCCAAAAACATGCATGGTAGGCTGGTTGAACACTCTAAATTGGCCTTAGGTGTAACTGTTTTAACTGTCTTGGGGCCCAAAATGAATAATATAAATTAAAGTTGCTTTAAGCCCACTCTAAAATCTCAAGAAACACCATGTTAGAATTATGTGACAATGAACAGTGTTCAAAAGGCGCACAAACAGCAGCAAGGAGAAGCAGCCCCCTTGTTGATTTTTTGGGGTGAGAGTTTGCATCTTGTAACTTGAATTTATTTCTTGGAAAAAAAATATTCTCATTGAGGCTTTTCGTAACCTGACTATTTCGTAAGTAGAGGTACCACTGTAATTGGGAAATTGAAATGACCCATAACTTATCAAAACATTGCCTCCTTTGTCTCCAGGTAACAGGAAATAGGCATTCTTGAATGAATCTGTCTCGCGTTGTGTTTTTAGGAATGTGCATCTTTTTACAGGTGAAGTATATATTTAAAAAAATGGTCCAAAAACGCCTCATTAATTTCACATTACACTGAGGGGATTCAGTCCACACACTATAAAAAAAATGTCACACTCTTGGATAAACTAGAAAAAACGTATGTATACACGCAGCATAAGAAAACACAATCCCACCTGCCTCACACAAGTGGGGTGTGAAGTCAGGTGGGCCATGGTGTCTCAGTATTGCTTCACATTCTACAGCCCAGGCTGGAGGAGAACAACATTGAATTAGTGTTTATTGATCTTGTTCCCAATGGAAGCACTCTAATCCCATTTGGACATACACAGACCACACAAAGAGGCTGGCTAGCCAAACCTCCATAGAACACACCACATTCATGCAGTTCAAAACAATGAATTTGCTGATTGCAGCCCTTTCATCGTCTTCCTTTTGCATTGTGTCAGCTGCTCAAGCAGCAAACAATCTTCTCACATAGAATTAAAACCGCACACTGATTCTTGCAGCAGTTGGTTTCTCATATATACAAGGCAACGCGTGTGACCTATATCCTACCCGGCAAAAATAGATGGGGAAAGTGGGAGTGTGTAAATAGGAAGGTGAGGTCTTGAAAAAAATGTGAAGCAAAATAAAATAAATAATTTTGTTCTATAAACATAGAGACAGTGAAAGCAAGAAAATATATACATTTCAACTAGGCTTGAAAAAGGAGAGAATTATCCTTGCTTGTCGTTAATTCTCACCTGCCTCTCAGTTCTTCACCCCATATCCTTACTCATTCTGATTTTTCTGAGAATATCTGAGTCCTGTCTGTCTTCACCCGAGCACAAACTGAGGAAAAGAGGAGGGAGGAGAACAGAACGAGATGGGTGGGAAATGGGTGGAGATGTTGGCAGAGTTTGTTGAGGGGGAGAAAAGTGGAGCGAAGAGAGTGAATGAGAAATGAAAAAACGGGAAAGCATCAAGTAATGAAAAAACAAATATGTGAAGTGTACAAAAAACAAAAACATGATATTGGCAGAAAAAACATGTTTTATTGTAGTTGTTCATGTTAGTTTATATTGTGTAATAGTGTTAACTAATGGAATGGGTGTTTCTACTTCACTATTAGAACCGGCCACAAGCTCCAAGGAGTAGGAAGATAGCCGCATTGCAATGCATTAAAGGTTTAGAAGATAAGCAAATGTACCTTCTGGGAACATGGGTGCGCAAATGACTTCGCAAAAGTAGCTTTAATAATGAAAAGATATTCAAGGGCACATACCTTATGGCAATGCTGATGTCGTTACAACCAAGCCTGTAAGTCTAGTATGCCCAACCATTAACAAAATTAGAATAATAAAAATACAATATTAGGGGGGGCTTGTCTAATGACACAATACTAATCATGTGCTTTGTAGAAATGTGGTACATGCCCATTAATTAATTTTCTGAACCGCTATATCCTCACAAAGGGCGCAGGGGGGTGCTGGAGCCTATCCCTGCTGACTTTCGGGCACGAGGCAAGGGATACCCTGAATCGAGGCCAGCCGAACGCAGAGAACGAGGAGACAGACAACCATTCACGCTCACACTCATACTTAGGGTTAAGAGTGTTCAACCAACCTACCCTGCGTGTCTTTAGAATGTGGGAGGAAACCGGAGTACCCGGAGGAAACCCACGCAGGCCCGGGGAGAACACGCAAACTCCACACAGGTGGACTGACCTTGATTTGACCCAGAGTTTTGAAGTTGTTACATAATATATAAACTGTAAACTATATAAGCTATGTGGATTTATGCTTCCTTCAATGCACAAGCTAATTACAGTTTACTATCCACTCATTTTATGTAATCCTCACTATGGTGGTATGAGTGCTATATAGTTACTAGTCAGCTAATTTGGATTTACATTCACACCTAATTAACATAGCATGCATGAAGTGTAATGAAACCAGAGACTCGTAAGAGAAAGTTCACAGCCGGGGGAGAACATGCAATTTTACACACGGGAAGGCTGGACCCAAGTTTTGAACACAACGCATCTGAACTGTGATATGAATGTGCGAACCAGTCGTCTACTGTGACAAAGGGAACACTAGATGTGAGCAATTTGTTTTTCAGACACCAACTCAGTTGTTCTAGATAAGCATCTCTACACAATGAGTACTCTTTCAGGAAGTCTGTGTTTAGCTCAATAACAGAAAACTAAATCAATGCTTAAAGATGGTTCTTCCGAGTAATTGAGGTAAATAATTAACAACTCCTAAATAAGTGAACTTCTTGGCTAATGGTCTCAACTTTTATTTTTCTCCTGCATGAACCCCAGTAGTAAAGTATTGCAAACTTCAAACAAATTTTAAAAGAAAACACAGAAACATCAAGCAAGTATGAAACCTCTATAAAATAGAAGGTAGAGTGCACAGAGAAATATAGAGTACATAAAAATGGATCCATTTATGTGACATATTTAAACCAGGCGCCCGACTTCAGTAGAGTTCTGGGTGGTATCCCACTACATTTATTTTTGTGGGAGTACAATGGCCCAAATAATTGGGAAGAACGGCTGTGCAAATAATATCATGGAAATATCAATAAGACCTAGTGCTAATGTGTAAAAAATGGCAGGCATTTTATTTGGATATCCTTACAGATAGTGACATTTGCAATGACTCTTTAAGGCTTTTGTTACAGGCTTCTATTTAACATCTTTTAATTCATCAGGTGTCCCCAAACTAGGCCTAGGGGATATGACAATAATTGTTATCACAATAAAAAAATCTGTCAATATCGATAATATCACAGCTTTTTTCTTTCATATTTGAAGCTTCAAACTTCTGTGAATAAGTACATAAATTACTTTCCTCGTTATTCAATTATGAATGTAACTATGTTGCAGAAAAAATGACACTGATTTGCCAATCTGGTGTCTTACAATTGTTGTCAGATGATTGCAGTCAGGTGCTGCTTCTTTTAGAAGAAACGTCATTGGTTAAGCTGTCTGTGCTCAATCAGTTGTAACAAAAACTGGGATTCACTCCATCTTTTGAGGACCAGTTTGGTGATCCGTGTAATATATTACGCATCTGCGAGTGTCACAATTGACAAATGAACAACTTTCAACTAGGCTTGTTTTGTGGTTATAACCTGGTCAAACATCAAACATGCATAAAAATTAACTTGGACTCTTTCATGTAACGCAGCCAACTGAAAGAGGGTGTAATGTGGCCCAGGGGGTTAAGCTTCTCTCTCTCCTATCACATGAACTGTCTGGTGTCAGGAGAGATCAGCTCCAATATGAATGCCTATGGAACTTCTACTGTATATTCCATCACGTTTGTATATATGATGTACGAAAAAAAAGCTTATAGCAACATTTGGATCAGCATCTGCATCACTGCAAATGTTTTTTTGTTGTTGTTTTTTTAAGTTTAGACGGTTGTGTCACCAAACAACCTGCACTACAAATCAAGAATAATGATTGAGAAAATAGTCTCTCAAACCAACCAACTCATTTAAGGTAACTCAAGTGACAATTCCAGTTTAAGACAGGTGTGAGCTATTTGATCAAATAACAACTATCAACTTGGGAATAATAAGAAAGCACATGACTATGGGGGTAGAGGGCAGCTTAAAACAGTCTGGAACAATGCATGTCTGCAAGTGGCTTGGTTGCTCTCACCGAACAGTTGACATAACACAAATTACCCACTCGCAGGATAGCAATGATTACAAGAAATGCAAAGTTGCATGTGTATGGTTTATGCTTAATCAAGTGTCTTAGCAAAAACTTCAGTGTCAAGACCATTTGGATTTGTTCTGAAAATAAACTTCAGCATTCCTGCAAAAAGTAGTAATGAATAAAGACAGTTAAATGGAACCTGCCAAATAATACTTTGAATGCTCATCTCATAACATTTTCTGAACCGCTTTATCCTCATTAGGGTCGATGGAGCCTATCCCACTGACATCAGACGAAAGGCAGACTACACCCTAGACTAGATCCTGCATTAATTTATGATTTTTTTTTTTTTTTGTGGCATTAAGTAGGACCCATGACTAGGTAGGCATACATACTGCACATATTTGGCAGTAGTTTCTAAGCAATTCAACAGGAAGTAGTGAGCTGTTACCTTTTCATGTTTCATTTTTTTTACATGAATAGCTTTGCAATGAGTTTGTCAATGTCACAGCTGAAAACCCTGCCTTTGTGTGTAATATATAGGAGGAGCAGGAGACATGATACAAGTGAAGTTGGTATGCTATATCTTTTATACCCAACAATTGCATTCGTAAAAATGTTAACATCACACATTTCTACAAACCTCAACAGCGTTGTGTATCCAAAGAAATGGCAATTTTTTCAATGCAGTAATGTGTTCTTTTTTTCTTTCCACATTACGTCATCTTCCTTGTGCCCCAGAGCAAAGGACACTCAGACACAGCATTAACTATTAATTCCTCTATTTAGCAGCGGTCCTAGCTTTAATGCTGTCCAGACCAAAATCTCCCTTTGAAAATCCAAAGGGAACATTATTGCAATAATTAGATACTTTGTGAGCTTTGAAAGTATGGAGCTGTGCATCATCTATAATGGCAGTAGAGTAGTGGCTCTAAATTGAATGCTGATGCTACATGCAAATGAAATACTGTTTATTCATGCATTCATTCATCTTCCATACCGCCCAACCTCGAAAGGGTTGCGGGCGTTGCTGGAGCCTACTCAGCTGTCGTCAGGTGAAAGGCCGACTACACCCTAGACCAGGCATGGGCAAACTGGTCCTCGAGGGCCGGTGTGGGTGCAGGTTTTTGTTCCAACCGATATAGCACAGACAGTTTAACCAATGAGATTCCTGCAGAAAACAAGAAGCACCTGACTGCAATCAACTGATTGCACTTGTAGGACACCGGATTGGTGAAAAGGTGCCCTCTCAATGGGTTGAAATGAAAACCCGCACCCACTGCGGCCCTTTGTGGAATTGTTTGCCCACCCCTGCCCTAGACTGGTCACCAGTCAGTCATAGGGCACACAGAGAGAGGCAAACGACCATTCGCCCTCCCAATTATACTGCCACCAGCGGGAATCGAGCCCGCGCCTGCCTGCACTGAAGCCAGGCGAGTGAACCCATACACCATGAGGTGGCATGATATACTGTATAAAATATAATTTTGGCCTGAAACATGTATGTAGTAACTCATTAGTATTATTTGTTAAGCCATTGATTATTATAGTAATGTTATTTACTGTTAGAAAAAAAATCCATCTTGCTGTCTCTTTTTAAGCATGCGCCCGCCCTGTACACCACCACAGTGAGAATGTGAATTGGGGTTGTAATAATTTGCAGTGTGTTGTGGTGAGTGCTTCAATGGTCATTGGTGACAACATCCAAACTTCATGGAATCGTTAAATTAAATTCGATGGGTTTTACATGCTAGTGAATATTGACTAGGATGTGCTTCTAATTTTAAAACGATAACTGGTGCCCAACTATAGTATAAGATTGTAAGCGTACAGTAAGTATTTTTATGTACCAACACTGAGTGTGGGTGCGGGTGTAAACAAACATAAAGATGTGTTTCTACTGGCAAGAGTTAAAAAAATGCTATTTCGGACAGCGGCAGAGAGAATTACAAATGTGTGATTATTTTGAAACTCATGGAGTCACTGTGCCGATTCTCAAACTCATGAGAGGATATGGAGGTTCCAATGCTGTCTAATTTCTAATAATAAACTTCGGAAACACATTGATATGTTTGTAAGACCTGAAATTATGAGTGAAATAGATGCACGGCAGTGGTGCAAATAGTTGAACGGGTTGTCTATTGATCGAAGAGTTAGGGGTTGGCACCCAGCTCCAACTTGGGCACAGACTTGTAGTTTTGTTCAGGACGTTTGACCCAACTTGCCAATGGAAAGGCAGTCCAAGAACGAGTTGATGATGATAGTCAAAAGTGCTGATGGCACAAATTTGCTGTCCCAGGGCAGCTGTGGCTAATAAAGCTGCATATCACCAGAATGAGGAATACATAAATAATGTACATTGAGTCTCCTGAAAAATGCTATATGAATTTGATGCATTACTATAAATCTAACTACAATATGAGACATTTTTGAAATGAAAAGTCATTTGTAAGAATGAAAATTTACATGAAATCCAACTAAATTTTTCTGAAATGCTTCCAGCAACAATAGGTAGGTAGCTGTGGCAAATACAATCAATCATCACCTGCTATTCTGCTATAACATTTTAATGTTAGACATTTGTCAAATAGTAGCAGTAGAAAGTGATAAAGGTTATACTGTAGGTACTGGATTTAAGAAAGCTGAAAAATAGACCAAAGTTGTGCATTCCAGCACAGCTGTACCTATTTCAAATGAACAATCTAAAAACAAACTGATGATTCAGTATTAAGCACTCAAGTAGATAGAGTGACTGTATTATATATATATATATATATATATATATATATATATATATATATATATATATATATATATATATATAATACAGTCATGCTATCTATTTGAGTGCTTAATACAAAAAAGTGCTACTTAGGTGCTCAGAAGTACTGAGAGGGCTGCTTAGAAATTTGAACAAGTACCATTGCTCTGACAGTCGAAGAATGAAAAAAAAAAAACGATGTAAAATATGACCAGCATTTTCCACCAGGAAGGTGTTTTGTGTGCCTGTCTGGGCCAGGGCTGGCAGCCATCCTGAGGAAGGCCAGTTGCTGATAAGGCTTAGGGGGAGGGAAAAAAATGTTTATACATTGAAAATGACTGAACTGAACACACAACACACTTCACTGTGTGTGTGTGTGTGTGTGTGTGTGTTTGAGTCAGAGGCAACCAAAGGTAACATTCACATTAACTGTAGCTTTGCAAGAAAATTGCTCCTAATGCATACATTGGAATGAGATTTGGCCGTAAAAATAAACAATTGCTGCTGTATTTATTAATCAGTGAAATGTTATTTGAACAGTGTTTCCGAAAAGTATTTACAACTTCCTTATTTTTTATGTTTTTTTCTTCACTTTTTTGACAGTAGACTATTTTGCTTAAAACATAAAGGGAAAAAACTCATGATAATAACAATAATCCCACAAAGTCAGCCCAGGAAAATTATAATGTAGTTACTACATTAAATTTGTATATATTGGGAGAAAAGAAAAACATCTGAACTAATCTGGCTCCAGGAGAAAAATATTATGAATTGCGCTTGTTAAGGAGGCCCGGTGGGCCAGTGGTTACAGTGTGGAGTGTGCATGTTCTCCCCAAGTTTGGATGTTTTTTTTTTCCGGGTACTCCGGTTTCCTCTCTCATCTCAAAAACATACAGGGTAGGCTGGTTGAGCACTCTAAATTGTCCCTAGGTATGAGTGTGTGTGTGAGTGAATGGTTGTCTGTCTCTTTGCGCTCTGTGATTGGCTAGCCACCAAGATGTCCCCCTGCCTGATGCCCAAAGTCAGCTAGGATAAGCTCCAGCACCCCCTGTGACCCATGTGAGGATAAACGGTACAGAAAATGAATGAATGCTCTTGTTAAATTATAGGTTAACTGCCATAAAGCACAGTCACTAAACCTGTTTAAATGAAAAGTTACTGAAATAGTACGCGTCAAAGAAATTGAAAGATGCTACAAAATCCTCAAAAGAAATGCAAAGAAAGTAATTCAAAAGGCAATAAGAAAAAAATCATTGAATTCTATGGTAAACCAGCTTTGAAAGGGCTACAATTTTTTTTCCAATGTTTTGAGGGTCAGATAAATTATCTACAAATGAGGAAAGTTTGGAACAGTGATGACTGTTCCCTGGAATAGTTGGCCAAACAAAAACCTAGAGTACAAGGACAACATACCCAAATGCAGTACAATACCTGAAAAGTAAAGCACAACAAAATCCACCTTAATGGCTCAGAAAACTAAATAAAGGGCTTGGCAATACCAATTCTACATCCAGAGTTGATACCAATGGAAATGCCAAAACTTCTCCACTGATGCCAATGAATCATCAGTTTGTTTTTAGATTGTTCTTAATTATTTAAGTCAAGGTTGCACTACTACATTGTAATTGTTAGGTTCTATGGGCAATTATTTTTATAACGGGTCATACATATGTACTACATGTAAAAGTAGGAGGACAGTGTTCAAGATGCATTAACTTTAATTATTATGCGACCTTAATTTAGGTGTTTATTGTTTATGAACATGAATTAATTACATTAGTTATGCTGTTCCTTGAATAGAAATGTTTAGTTCTAACTTCAGAAGAAGAAAGCATAAAACTATTTTATTTTTATTTCACTCCATTTAAATTCTTCTAAAACATCGGTCGGTGCACATTCAGCTTATCTCTTCAGGGGTCGCCACAACGAAACATAGGATTGCCTGTTAGATCTGGCACACACATTTTTCAAGGAGCTACGATTTGCTATTTGCAAGGATATTTGCAAGTATAAATCTCTCTCTCTCTCTCTCTCTCTCTCTCTCTCTCTCTATCGCTATATATATGATGTGTGTGTATATATATATATATATATATATATATGTAGATTATAGTGATAAACATACAGTTATCCATGAGCACAGCTTGATATACTAAATTATTTATCAAGTCTTATTCACACAAAATATAAATGGATTTATATTCTCCACTGGGACTATCTACTCTTCGTTGGGGCTTTAAAAGTTAATATGCCTTTGCTTTGTAAATAAAGTCTGTCGGAATTTGGTTCTGGTCTGGTTCCATCAACGTATAAACAGAACAATGTTCTACTCTTACTTTCATCGCTACTCATGGTTTTTCAATGATTTGAGAAATATAGAAAACATTGAACAAAAAACTGTGTTCTTGAAGAAGTAAAATATCCCCATGTGGCTTATATCTCATTTCAGTGATAGACTTAAATCTTTCTTGACAGTTTCAATGATTTTCTACTTTAAAAAGAGTGTAAGACTGCCTCAAAAGGTATAGTGTAAAAAAAGAGGCTTGCATATTGCCGTTGCAGAGAAACAGCTGCCTACAGCAATAAAGCCAAGAATCACCTCTCTCCACCGGTGTTTCTTCTTTCACCCATCCTTTCTTTTGTCCCCCTCCTCTATTTCTGTCCCTCCACACTGGAAACACTAAACACAGAAGAACCCTGCAGGCAGGGGTCATGCTCAAAGAGCAGCAACACATATTGGGTTGGCATGAAGAACAAGAGGTGCCAAGCTTCCTACAATGGTGTAAAAGGCTTTTAAAATGTTAGAAAAGCTCAGTGATAAAGCATGAAAAATACAAACTACATCACCAAAAGCACTCTAAAAATATTTGCAAATTGTATAATAAAAATACTTGTTTGCTATCTGTAAATCATAACAACATTTAGAGCAGTTTTCCCTTTTCTAATGACAAGGATGGATTGCGTCTTCCAAAGGCTGCCAGTGGCTGCATACACCCAAAAGTAAATTAATTAAAACCGTGAAAAATTAACAGACAGTTTGACAGCTCTCCTTTGCATACCAACACCTACCCACTATCTGGGTTCCTATGCTTGAAATTAACATTTCTTGTGATCACCTGTCATACTCAGTAATCCTCATTTCACTTTATCTTTGTCTTTCTTTGAATATGACCTCAATTATACCTTACTATACCTAGTCTCTTTTCCAGAACTTGTCTTTTTATTTGTTTGAGCTTCATTTGACACTTCGATCAATATTTTACTTAGCTGTTATGTTATGACTGCAATTCCTGCATGAATGCCACATAACAGAATCCATTCATCGTCAAGATGTCATGGCCGTTGTACTTACATAACAGGATAATGGTGTTCTTTTCTTTAAGGCAGGCTCTTCAAGAAAGGCATTCCAAATGTTGTCTGTGTACGTGTATTCAGATTTATACGGATAAAAATAGCTGAAAGGAACATTCCCTCTCCGCATGAGCGGGTTCTTAGTGTCAAATTTGCAGGGCAAACATGTCTCTTAACACTGCAACAGTGTTAGAACTGTGGTTTGAAACATACTAGCAACCATTCATTCATTTTCTGAACTGTTATCTTCACAAGGGTTGCAGGAAGGCTATGGGCACCAGGCAGGGGACACCCTGAATTTATAGCCAGCCAATTGCAGGGCACAAATTCAACCTTCATACTCGTACCTAGGAGCAATTTAGAGATTTCAACTATCCTACCATCCATGTTTTTGGGAGGTGGGAGGAAACTGGAGTAACCGGAGAAAACCCACGCAAGCCCAGGGACAACATGCAAACTCTACACAATGAAGACCCCCCTGGGATCGAAATCTCGAACCCAAAACTGTGAGGCCGCAGCGCTAACCATTCTTCCACTGTTCTGCCATACTAGCAACCATTACTGAGAAACTGAGTAAGAGCGAGGTGACGGAAAACTAGTACGAGACAGGACAAGGAGCCAACAGCTTGATCTCATATTAACATAAAGATTTTTGTTGGTCAACAGGAAAAAAAATAATTATCAAGAGTGCCTCACTGTTTGAAACCATTATTCTCTTAGTTTGCTAAGTAAGCCATTGCGCTTTTGTCTTTTGTATCCAAGCGATGCCAACTTTGATTTGTTTTGTGATTTTGTCTTGTAAGCATTCACAGTGGGTCCTGCCAGCTGTTGCTCAGTTTGGCTACAAAAGGTAGCTTTTTAATTTTTGTTTTCGTATGACAGCAGCATTTTTCAACCCAGCGGTGCTAGAGTGAGCAGCTGTTAAGACTGCAGCAATAACATCTACAGTGGTACCTCTACATACGAGCAGCTCGAGATACGAGGAAAATTTCGAGCAAATAATTATCTCTAGATACGAGAAACATTTCGAGATGCGAGAAAGCCAGGTGGCCAAGACATGAGAGGCGGTTTATCATTGTAGCGCACTGTCTTTTTTGCCGTATCTCTTTCGTATATAACAGATATCTACGAGCACTGGGTGGAGCTTGCATTTTCACGTGTTTTTCCCCCGTTAGTCAATGTATAATACAAAGTGAACAACAATGGATCCAAAGCAAACAGGTGGAATGAAGAGTTGTGCAAACAAAAGGCGAACGTTGACAATCAACATTAAGCGCGAAATAATTGAAAAATATGAGAGTGGGGTACGTGTCACAGAGCTTGCTCGTTGTCATGGATGATATCGTGTTACTTGGAAATTCCTTGGGGCTGGAGGTTAACGAGGTAGATGTGAATGATCTAATCGCCGAGCACCACGAAGAACTGATGACACAGGATTTAATCGAGCTCAAGTGGTCACGCGTCATTTTCGAAATATTTTGAAGGGAAGGCAAAAACAAACAACTCTTGATGCGTTCCTTTTAAAAACTCCCGCTGAATGTCCGGCTGGAGTCAACCCGGAGAACAAAGGTAAAAAAAAATAAAAAAAAATTAGAATTCAGTTTTGTGTAAAGTTACATTAAACATATGTTTGAGTGTGTCTGTATATATTAATCCAAGTTAATAAAAATTTGTTCATTCTGTTACGAGTGTGTTACTGTGGAAAAAAGTAACCCCCGCCTGCCTCTATGTCCCTCTCTGTACCCTCCGCGAAATCCGTCTAATTTTAGTTCTATTAAACACATTTTATTACTATTAAACCACTAGTTATGTGTTACTTTGTTAATAGATGGCGAATTAGAAGAAATAAAACATTTTTTCCAATCCAATATCCTGTTTTTTTCAGAGGGTTGGAACGAATTAATTTGTTTTTAGTTCATTACAATGGGAAATGTTCGTTCGAGTTACGAGAAGATCGACATACGAGCTCAGTCCCGGAACGAATTAAGATCGTATGTAGAGGTACCACTGTACTGGTTAATGTATTTGTGATTGAAACACACACATACGTACGTACATTGAACGTGCTTACATGGCAATGACTGGCTTAATTGCAATACAAAGTGGCCGGTGTGGGAGGGAATTCAATTGAGCAGGAACATTATTACAAAGCTGTATCATGCTATTGTATCTTACTGATACACTGTTTCTAGTAGGATTTAGTTACTTCAGATAAGGGGGCAAATGCAGAGGTCGATAAACTATTTCACAACGGGCCACCATGGGCGAAGGTTTTTATTCCAACCAACCAAGAGAACAATGTTTTCCCAATCTAGTGTGTTACATGAGTTGATTGCATTCGGGTGGGGATTGTTTCAGCCAGCACCTCATTGGTAAATCCTCTGTGCTGGATTGGTCAGAATAAAATCCTGCAATCAAAATGACCTTTGAGAATCAGTTTTCCCGCTACTGGTCATCCATCTCTGTATGATGCCGTACTTGTGTCGGTGTACCTATTATTGTGATTTGTCAGTATATACCCAGTTAGAATGCTTCATCGCAGTCAAGTCCCCATGCAACTCACCTCATTCCGTCAATCAGTTTTGTGCAAGCATGCTTTGCACCAGACACCATGTGGGAGCATGGGCAAAAGTACACATGAGGTTGTAACAGTCTTCTGGTTAGGTTTAACAGGAAACTGGGTTATCCCAATGCAAGAAAAGAAATCCAGTGAAGGCAAAGCAAATAAGAAAGTATTTGCCATATAATTTACTTGCAAGTAAAACTAACACAAATTACAACCAAATATTTATAAAGCATGTAGTGAATGAAATACATATCCAATAGTGTGAAAATAAATGTATTCATTATAGCTGCTGAAAAGACAAAACATTCACATCTTGGATATTATTATAACCTGTAAGTGATCATAATGTTGTAGGTGGCTGATAATGATTATCAAAAGTGCTAATGAAACATTGGGTCAGGAGTTCATGTTTTGGACAAAACATTGAAAGGAACAGCCTAAAAGGTGCCACAAGCCTTAAAGGTGACCTTGTGAGAGATTTTATTTTGTTCCCCACAGATTCATGTAGTTTTTCATCTATGTGGTTTGTGATTTGATTGCAATTGACAAAAGAGACAAGAAGACAGACAACCATTCACGCTGACTCTCATACTGAGGGGCACCTTAAAGTGTTCAACCAGCCTACTCTGCATGTTTTTGGGATGTGGTAGGAAACTGGAGTTCCCAAAAGAAGCCACACAAGCCAATTAAATGTGGGAAAAGAACATGCAAACTCCACACAGTGAGGACCTACCCGAAATCGAACCCTCGACCTCAGAACTGTGAAGCCGACACGCAAACCACTCATTCACTGGGCTGCAATTGATGAAATGTAATAAAATAATATGAAATATTATATGTTTTTTGTTTCGAGGGTTCACCATCAAAGTAACATAAAAAAATTGTATTTTATTTTCACTGTTTGTATTGTAGGGTAGCGCGTTAGCCTCACTGGTCCTGGGTTCAAATCCAGGTCAGTCCACCTGTGTGGAGTTTGCATGTTCTCCCGGGCCTGTGTGGGTTTTCTCCGGGTACTTTGGTTTCCTCCCACATTCCAAAGACATGCATGATCGGACACTCTAAATTGCCCCTCGGTATGAGTGTGAGTGTGAATGGTTGTTTGTCTCCTTGTGCTCTGCGATTGGCTGGCCACCAATTAAGGGTTCCCCCGCCTCGTGCCCGAAGGTAGCTAGGATAGGCTCCAGCAACCCCCCCATGAGCCTAGTGAGGATAAAGTGGTTCAGGAAAATAAAATGGAAAAAAATGTATTGTAGGGATAATTTTGAAATGCTTTTTCTTGTAGTGATCATTAAACAGACCTTTTGTTGGTCTTGCAGTCCTGTCACATGAAAAAAACAGAGTACCCACACGGAAAAATCAGAGCAAAATAAAAGTATCCAAAGCCTGTTTTGGCTGCTCACAGGGGGCAAGAAAAGACAAAAATGTGGAAGCCACATTTTTAGTCATGTTCGGTTAAAAATGTACCCCACAGAATTTTTAGTGCATCTGCAATTATAAATGATGACTAATCATGAAATAAATAAGGGTAATCATAAAGGTGTACCTGCTTTTGAAGGAAAGTCCTATGAAAGTTTTCGCAAATATTCTGAATATTGCACAGCTGAATGTTATTCCTACAGAGAATTGAATTTCATGTTTACCATTAACCTGCTCTGCTGCCAAATTTAAAACAACCCTCCTGGACCAAATACCAATCCACGAGATAGATGTGCGAATACAGAAATTATTATACTAAGAGATGACCTTAAAGGATGTGCAATTCATATTTGCTGGATCACAATTTGCCTGAACACAGAGAACAACTGAATGACTGTTCTTTGAACCTTTGGATCAAAGCCCGGATTATTTTCTGCACAATCAATAAAGCTAGGCTCTCTAACGGGGAACACTGTATTCAATCATTGATTCTATTAATATCACCAGGGAAATGAAGATATTTTTAGATGAAACAAATTTCTAACTCGGTGGCCCAGGGGCTGGTTAGCGCGTTGGCCTCACAGTTCTGGGGTCCTGGTGATGCCAAGTCGGTCTTCCTGTGTGGAGTTTGCATGCTATTTCCAGGCTTGCGTGGGTTTTCTCCGGGTACTCCGGTTTCTTCCCACATTCCAAAAAGATCCATGGAAGGCTGGTTGAACACACTATATTACCCCTAGGTATGAGTGTGAGCATGGATGGTGGTGGCTGGTGGTCCGTCTCCTCATGCCCTGCGATTGGCTGGCCACCAATAAAGGGTGTCCCCCACCTCGTGCCAAAGTGAGCTGGGATAGGCTCCAGCACCCTTGTGAGGATAAGAAGTTCAGAAAATGAATGAATTGCTCTCTAACTGCTAACAGTAACATATCCTGGACTTCTCTGAGCCATAACTCGTTGTCCTTTTCTCAGTAAAATAAACCAAAAAGGCACATATACAATTTTAACACAATTTTGCTGTTCTCCTGCAAGGCAAAGTCAGTTACTGGAAGTTATGTAGCGGAAGGTAGGCTTCTTTGCAGAAAGTGGTCCAAAGTTTTCAGTATTTTAATCCAAACAGTTTATTGAAGAGTGATTTTACAATTTGTCTCTACAACTTCCAAATCTAGAAGAAAACCACACTGAAGACTCTGAATATGATTAAATTGCAACCCCATGTTTGATGCCCAAGTTGAATAAGAGGGGAAAAAATAAGGCCTGCCGGGCAAAAAATTCAACCTATAACCATTTGTAGTTTGATGTTTCATTGCATCCATGTACAGTATGTATGTTTTTTTTACCAATAGCTGCATACAGAAATTGAAAAGTTAAAAGATGTTTATTTTGACCTTTCACTAAAAAGCATTCCCTGCCATTTTTAATTCACAATAGTGGAGACACAAACATAAAATTAAGATCATATCTATACGAAAGACACATCGTAACAAAGAGCTCAGTTCGTCAAATTGAAATTGAAAAAAAAAAAAAAAGAACGGCAAGTAATTATCAAATTTTCTGGGGATTTTCCAAACTGTTTTTGAACAGAAGCAACTAAGCGTTTCCTCAATATGGCAGCCCAACTCTGACCTGGATTACTATGTGTGAACTGTTCCCACAATCTATCAGAGAGACTTGCATATGCGGTTTCAGAGGCCCTGTGGCTATTATTCAGTCTAAATATCCGGACCATTTGGGGCCTGCAATGTGAAAAGTTGAACAATACTATTTTCATGTATTGTGGAAAAAACATATCATTTCAATTTATCTATTCATCCATCTTACCTTCAAAAATCTTTTTCTGATTTGCCTTAATGACCCTCTCACGGGATACACCTTCAGAGCACCTGGGTTCTAATGTATACAACTGCAGTTATAAAACTGACTGTATGTTTGAGTTCAGAGTTGCTTAGCTTCTTAGTTCATCTACTGGTCAAAGGTTCACAGTTAGAATAGCATATAAAACTATCATTTCTTTGCAGGAGAGCTGAGGTTTGGTTAAAAACACAGTTAGAACGATGGCTGCTATTAAATGAAGGACTTTTTATCTGAAACATTTTTGTAGTTTTTACACTATTTCTGGCCATTAAACACATGACAAACTGCTCTTAAAAGCCACAGAAAAGCCCTGTGTATACAGTTCCGGAGCTTTAATATACTGTAGCTGTACTTTTAAAATCACAAGTTGTAATACTAATCTCAGCTGATTCTAATTTAAAATTTTAAAGTAAAGCAGCTGCAGCCTGTCCTATAAAATCCAACTATGGGCCTTGAAGATTATGTGAGAATTTCATGTTAATGGAGTTGAAGAAACAAGCCATTAATTCCAAGGGCGGCTTTATTCTGCTGGAAACAAAATCTAGAGATAGCAACGCTTAGGAAGAAAAGGGTGCGTATTCCCTGTGCAGCGGAATGATGTAAAATTAAAACCACCCCTCCCCCTATTCTTATGCAGACTCTATATCTGCTCAATGAATAAGAGAAGCAGTGAGAAACAAAAGGTGTCCAAGGTCACTTCCGTTCACGTTCGTGTATTTGAGGTAAAAACTGCACGGAGGACGAACGTAATTTGCGCTGGCGATAAGAATCCTTATGTGTAATTTACAGCATCCAGATAATTATTAGCCGCTAAGGCGATAATTTGAAGCGGGGCATAACCGAAGCTTGAAAATGGTGCGATTTAACTGGGTGGCATGGAATTGGGGTTCTATATATCTATTTGCTATTTGTGCCTAGCAAAAAAATTTAAATTTCGGCAACACAACCAAAAACGTTCTTCCAGAAAAAAGTCTAAGGGAACAGACATGCAGACTGGGAGAAACATTAATTGCTAAATTAATTATAAATAAAAATATCATGTACATTTTTAATTAACTGCTTGCATTTCTTTATTGTGTATACGTGCATGCATGTGTTGTCCATACTGTACCTAAGCAAGTTTGAGTATATTTAAGTGGCCACCTCTGCATAAAGTGCACTTTAGTGTGGGATACAGCAAACATGAAAATGCATGCAAGGGGAAGCACCAAGTTTTGCACTAAATTGCAATCTCATCTTTGCCAAACCGTCAGTGCACATGGGCCCACTTTCTTAAAACATATTTTCAGCCCATGTTAGATTGTTTAGGTTTTCCCTACTTTATTCTACCCTTAAATACATTATTAGTGTTGATAATGTGCACTAGTGGAGAGATTGACTTCATCTTTCCTTTTCAAATCTAAATACAAACTTCACTCTTGAGAAATCATACCAGTACTGGCAACATATGTAACATTGTAATATAATTTAGTGGGGTTAATTTGTATTTATGTAAAATTGATTGAAGTAGAGATGTGTTGAGTGCACACGTCTTAACCAGAAAATCTTGAAATGTATTTTTAATTTTATTGTATTTTCTATTTATCTACGCAATGGATTATCTACAGTTGTTTGCTTCAGTAAGGACCTTCTACAAAAGGAAACACATTTTGTTCCATTTATTTCACTTCCCCATGTTTACATTTTTTCCTCTCTAGATTGGTATTTACCACAAATGCTTGAATACATTAGTTAACATCATTATGTAACAATGTATGTGAATGCAAGGTTGAGATTTTGACAACCTTGAGGCTATTGGTAGTGAATATAAAGCCACTAAATCCTTGACATGATTTCCAGTAGGAAAAATGTGCTGCTATGATGTGATAACTAAAACTCGAGTGTGGCTCTTCCATGTGCTTACTTTGTCATTTTTTACAATTTTCGCAGTGCTCAGGAAGACAATTACAAATGTGGAGTAGCAGAAGGCACTGGATAGGAAAACAGACTGTTCGTGCAAAACCTGACTTTGCTTAGGCAGCTGTTGATGTTAGCTTTAGACCACATGTCTGCTCATGCATGTAGTTCCTGACTAAAACACAGTCTATCTAATTGGCTTATACCAACTGATGTTATTCACTGTACGTCAGGGCATATTCAATTTCAGAGGAACAAAATGAAAGTAAAATATTACAAAATATTTTTTTGGGTTTGTTTTTAAATGTAATATTTCATTCAATGTGGCATGTATTTTGCATTTAGGCTGATATAGTGAATACAAATCCTTCATTCCTTAGTCTCCAGATGTGAATTTGAGTCTGCATGGTTGTTTCTCAATGTGTGCCCTTTAATTGGCAATGTCATCTCAGATAGTTTCCAACCCACTGGTGACTTGAATGAGCACCAACGTTAAAGAAATTTGCCAGATGGAATAATGAGAATCATTGGCATTATCACATCCTGTCATGAATTAAAAAGTAGGAACAGTATAAATTAAGATTTTCCTTTGAGATGCTTTCTACAATGTGAATTTTTAAATTGTATACTTGGTATGGTGGCCTCGTGGCCGAATGCTTAGCATGTCGGCCTCTCAGTTCTGGGGTTGAGGGTTCGATCCCAGGTCGGTCCTCACTGTGTGGATTATGCATGTTCTCCCCAAGCTTGCGCGGGTTTTCTCAAGGTACTCCAGTTTCCTCCCACACCCAAAAACATGCAGGGTAGGCTGGTTGAACATTCTCAATTTCTCCTAGGAATGAGTGTGAGCGTGAATGGTTGTCTGTCTCTTTGTACCCTGCGATTGGCTGGTCCCAAATTCAAGGTGTTCCCCGCCTGGTGCCTGTAGTTAGCTGGGATAGGCTCTAGCCCCCTCATGACCCTTGTGAGGATAAGTGGTATGTAAAATGAACGAATGAATGAACACTTGGATTAACAACAGTTGAATTGTTGTGGGCATATAACTTTACATAAGCTCCACTGCTTGCCTGTTGACACACAACTACAGAAATGTATTTTGGAAACACTCAAAGGGTATGACCTTATAATGAGGACAAGAGATAGCCGGAAAGAGGAAGCAGGCAGGAATAGTAAACTGGTCAGTGCAGTGGGATTGCTCAGCTTGACTTCTCTTCCTGCACTAAGTACATGGGTTTACATTCCCATGACATTTCTTGCCTAGGCCCCTTCAGAACTGAATGTACGCTTGGTTTTTAATATCCCATCTCTGCTTTCAGCTCTCAAACTACTGTTGCTCACCTTCACCACTTTGGCCACAACTTGACACTTAACACTGCTCTTCATCGTTTCCTTTAGGTGGTAGTTTACTAAGCTAATAGATACTTAGAAGTAGAGAGAAGTAGTAAAAAAAACAGTCTCAAATTACTCTACTGTAAGAAAACAGAGAAGGATGGCGACTATTTTTGGATATTCACACCTTTTACGAGGAGAGAAAGTCAAAAGGGAACAAGGGTTTTCAAAAGACGATGAATTGTTTAAAATGAAAGGAGGCCTCCTTTCGATTAGGACAAGAGAAAATTAAAATTAAGACCAGAGCACATATTCATGATGGACAAAATATCTTGAAAAATGTAGAATTAAATGTAAATATCTTAATTTGAAGACCTTATTTGTGTTCGAATGAAAATGTCTGGGCCAATTTTTTTCCATTCAATAATTTTTTGTACAATTTATCCTCACAAGGCTTGTGGGGGGTGCTGGAGCCTAATCCAGCCAATAATGGGCAGTTGGCAGGTGACACCCTGAATAAGTTGCCAGCCAAAGCCAGGGAAAAGCGAGACAAAAAATTAATGCTTACACTCATTCCAAGGGCCAATTTAGATATTTCAAACAGCCCACTATGCATGTTTTTTGGGATGTCGGAGGAAACCAGGAGAACATGCAAACTCCACACAGGAAGGTTCCGAACCACTAGGGATTGAACCCTCAATCTCAGAAATGTGAGACGGACGTTCTTAGAACAGGCTCATGAGAGACTGATGTTTGAAAAGTTGGAATATGAATATTTAATTTTCAAAACAATATAAATGGTGAATGATCTTTGAAAAAATCCACTGTATAACTCATCTGTAATATCCATCATAGAATCTCTCAAGTACTGCTCTCAAGGGCCCAATGAACCATCAAGGTGACCAGTAAAGCATTAATGTGATTTTAATACAAAAAATAATTCAATATTTCCATGCTGACTGTAGCTCCCGATGAAACCATTAGCATATTAATTAAATGTGTGCAGTGAATATGGCTGTAGAAAAAGAAATTATATAAGATTCCGAACTATAAAAGATTATAAAAAATATATATATTTTTTTCTTTATATATATATATATATATATATATATATATATATATATATATATATATATATATATATATATATATATAAATGTGGGTTGTTATCATTTATTTATTTGCATTTTGCAACAGCCTGGCATTTTAACATTTGTGTTATGTATGTGTGCGAGCAGAGTGTAATTATATCCACAGCAGCAGACAGAGACATAAGGTAATTAAGGAGAGTACAATGAAACTAATTTTGCAGAAAGCAAGAGAAAGAACAGACCTAGAATTATATCTTACCGGATGTTATTTCCATAGAACAGTAATGGTCAAAGATGTAGAAACATGCATCATCTGAAAGCTTGCTGCTAAATAGTAATTGTTTTATTATTGCTTTCCTGTTTGGATAAAACATCAGTACAGGATGTCCCCCACCTAACTTGAAATGCATAACCTCAACAAGGAAAGAAAATATAAATAACAATAACTCACGATTGACTAGTGAAGCACAGTAAGCACAAGTTCCTTGGGTTTTTCGTGCAGTCGAGAAAATTTAAACCCCTTTTCAGTCTGATTCAGACACCCGAAAACAAACGCAAATAGGCATGTTGATATTGAGTGAAACTGTGTCAAAAACAATAAAAATGACACATAGACCACAATAGCTTCACATCCACAGATGTATCTCCGACTGTTTTGGAGCAAGTGCTGCACTATAGAAATATACCAACACTGAATGGAACTAAACTGATGGTCCCTGCACCTCATTTAAAATGGGTTTGCATTTTTGTTACTCCAAGAACATTTTTAATGTAGTTTCACTTTAATCCTCACATCAACGCCAATCAAAAATAAGAACACATCCAATAAACATCTTGGATATAATTGGAATTACATACATACAGATGTAGCAAAACTGAAGGTGTCACGTTGTCTGGACACAAGCAGTGAGCTGCAAATTATAACAAGAGAAAACATTTCAAAAGAAAAATGTGTCATTTAATCAGTGATTAAGCTACATTTTTGTGGAAGAAGGACATTTTCCTACCAGCAGGTCATTGATATTTAATCACTGAATTTGTTGGGTTCATGACACAGTCAAAAACCCCACTGCTGTACCATATACAATTTCTATTGCGTATCTAATAATATACACATAGATAAATGAAATCCAGCTGGGGAAGCAACCCAGTATGATCGGAATATAGTAGGATTCAATGACCTGACCTAGAGAGCATACACATTCTACCGAGTCAATAAGAATACAAAATAGGGTGAGAGCAATGGGGGAGGGTTAGAACATGGACGATTGGAGGGGGGGTTCAATGAAGGTGACGATCACATCATGTCCAGGGGCATGGCTATCCTTCGGATTACATTTTAATCAATCGAAAGCTTCAGCAGCCAACCCCCTAATGTAAGTAATCTGATGTAAGAGCATTTCAGAATTCCTCCCCTTTGACCGCCATAGCTAAACATGCAATAAAGCTTGATGTTATAAGACAACACCAGACCTCACTTAACAGCAATGGATCTGGGCACATAACTATATAACTGCACACATAGTGTTCCAGGTGTGTCCTGACTGTGTGGAGTTTGTATGTTCTCCGCGGGTTTCCCCCCGATTTCCTCCCGCGTCCTAAAGACACGCAAGGTAGGGTGGTTGATTACTCTAAACCAGGGGTGTCAAACTCGGGTTGGTTCACGGGCCGCATTAACGTCAACTCCATTTCATGTGTGCCGGACCATTTTAGATCTAATATCTAGATGTTTTTTATTTTTTTAAATTGGATTAAAAGAACTGGATCAAAAGCCCTAAATAGTCTGTTTTTAGAGATCTAAAGCAATGTTTATTTGAGCTATTTTTCTTTGTAATGGAAAATATATTTTAATCATGTTTTTTTATTTCAAATGGAAACAAAATATTTTTTAAGTGGAAAACGGAAAATATTTGTATATTTATTTTTAGATTTAACAAAATGCTTTTTGAACTAAAAACACAAAAGAAAAAAAATGGATGAAAAAATTGCAATGATTGATTTTAAAAAGGGGAAAATCAGGAAATGTAATGTACATCTATCATCATTTGAATTTGATCCTAAAATAGAAACTCATGATTTACTTTCTCGGACTGCACAAAATGATGCAGCGGGCCAGATTTGGCCCACGGGCCGCCACTTTGACACCAGTGCTCTAAACAAACACACACGCAAAGACTGGCACCTTTAAACAAGTTGGATAAAACTATTGGCAAATAAAAGATGGAGATACACGTTGTGTCAAGATAAACACTTTCTTCTTCTTACAGCAAACCAACAGATGGTCACCTTAATATGCCACGCCAACAAAGTGTTCCAAATATTAAGACACTCTGATAAGGAGACAGCAGTACTGGACCAAGAAGACACAACAAACACTCCCCATCTGCTGTAGTGGCAAATTGGTTTTGTTATAGAGGCTCACTTTTTGTTTTCTCCTAAATTAAGCCATAGCTGGCACAAAAGGACTTACTGAAATGGTTTATAACAAATCTGGGGCTGTGGGCTGTTGCCAATCCCTGCATTGCATGGCGGGGATTCAAGCAGCTTAGTCAGCTGCAGGCAATGCACAGCGGTGGCATCATAGCACAGAAAAATAAAGTGTCAGTAGGTCACTAGTTGTTTGTCTTTGTTCCATTAAACAGGCTGGTCAAACGATGCCTTGCCCTGCACGCAGGAGGAAGTGAGGTGCTATAATTATTGATAATGTGAGGAAAATTTTGATTTTCAATAAAATTGACTTGACAAGAAATTCACTTGTTTTATTGGAAAAGTGTTAATATGCGTTGTGTAGGAAATGCACCTGAAATAAGCCTCTCTATATTTCCGTCTGACCAAGTGGTGAGCTTGGTGAGTTGAACACATGGATGGAAGGAAACATTTTACTAAAGACTGCTTCGATGAAATGGCGTGTGGCCAATGAATTGTGCTCTTTTGGGACTAAACTGTAATAAAGTATACCAGTGTTAGAGGATTAGCTTGTGGGCAGGCTGCTGTAGTTAACAATGACATGAGAAGCAAAACAACAAGGCTTTAGTCGTCGGTGAGATCAACTGACTGAGACATCAGCCCAAAGATTTTTACGTTGAGGGAATACGGGAGTTTGTACACAGATGGGAAAAGTGTGCGCCGGAGATGGAAAACTACGTTGAAAAATAACACTCAAAAAGGTCCTATATACTGAAAGATTCAGCTTACATATTGAATGGCCCTCATATCAGAGGAAGCCTTTTAACAGCAACTCGTTTGAAACATTTTTTTTTACTTTGGTGCCCCAACTAAATCAGTGAACATAATGAAAAACTTATCTTTTGAGGAAAAATCCTCTCCAGCAGATGAACAGAGGATAGCCCTGACTTAAACTCTGGGGCTATCTTTTATCTGATTGGTTGACACAGAAACAGATTTTGGTTGCCGGGGAGCAAAGAGCTGATGGTGGTACAACATCAGCACTTCTGAGAAGATTAGACATGAATAGTCTCATATACTTAGGATGGTGTGATAATATTTCCAGCTTTTGAAAACACAGTAAAGCCCCCTTTATATTTTATACTTCTTCAACCCAAGGTCATTTCTTACCTGTCCTTACAATTCAATGCCACTCATCGGCCTTCTCTCCTCTGGCTGATGAATAAGCACCTTACCGAAAGAAGCAGAGCTGCAAAGCTCACGTCAACCCACTTATACACACACTAGTTTACTTTGCACAAGACATCATAAGTACTTGAATGTGATTTTTTTCTGTTCTTACAAAGGTATGCATGTCATGATATATTGACAACATGACCTACTAACACTTGTTTGTGCAATGTATAGTAATTCATTCATGAAAATATAAAAAATAACATGGCATAGTGCTTATTATACTCACAACTAGTATTACTAGTATTTTACAATATGCATACTGGTGGTCTTGTTTTATTGTTTATGCGTCATCCTTTTTTCCATGGGTGAGTGTAGATGTCTCCTGTGACCTGCAAAGTGCTGATTACAAGAAAATTCAGCTGACTTAGGCGGTGGAGAAACAAAGGGAAAATGGCAAATTATTTCATTACTTGGCAAAATTTACTATTCTTAGCTGTTATTGCCACTTGCCATTTAGGCTTTGTCACTTCTTTATCTAATTCAAGTACCTTTAAAATAATTTTTTCTAAGTTTGATGTATTCTCTATGCCTCTTTGTATTTTAGACATTCATTTTCTCAATTTTTCACGGAATCTTCTGTGGTTTTGTCTATTTCTTATCATTTTTAGTGTCATGCCTGTTTATATATGCCATTTCTTTCCCAGGGCATTGAGTCAACCACAAATTCTCGTGTAGTCATCTAAACCGATAACTATTCATCAGACCACGTAGTATTATACAGGCCTAATTTTGATGGTATCTAAGCAGTTATTTATCCTTAAAATTAGAGTCAAGCCCAAAACCACTTAAAAATGTCTCGAAAAAGCGTCTTCTGCCTATCAACAATATTTATTGGATAAAAACTCCCATCCATCCAGCCATTCAATAAAGCAGGGGTCTCAAATCAAATGGACACAATAGGTGCCTATTTTCATTCCAACCAGTGAAGAGGATACATTTTGGATTCAATCTGGTGTCTTACAAGTGTAATCAGTTGATAGGAGTCAGGTCCTGCTTGTCTAAGTAGAAACGTCCTTGGTTCTACTCTTTCTGATGGATCTGTTAGAATGAAAACCTGCACCCACTGTGCCCCTTTGTGGAATCAGTTTGAGATCCCTGCAATAAAATTATAATGGAATTATAATGTATTTGTCTTCATGGGAGCTTCATTTTTCCTTCAAATTATGGGGTACTAGCTGAATGGCAAGTAGCTGCTACTTGCCTTGTTGCAATTTCCTAGCTCCATCCGGAGTCACCATAATAATAAAAGATTGCACTACAAGGTGGTGGAGTGAGTGGATCATTGGCATGAGACATGCCACCTAAAAATAAAAACAGATAAATTATGTGTTGGAAAAATCCTTGGGGTATGTGAGGAAGAGTAGACATTGTTTTACATTGGGAAAGGTGCATTGTCTCCTATAGAACTCGTGAAAATATTATATCTATTAAATGAGAGTATTACATAAATAGCTACATTTTTCCAGATGGGGAAAAGGCATCTATCTAACGGAGACGTTTACTTGTCTTAACTGAATGATAAATGCTGCAAGCAATGGGCATGACATCCCCGGATTGGCCTGGTATGTGGTGAATATAGCACATGTAGAAGATATTTTCTTGGTAAAATACAGTCTTTCAGCTAAACACTGTATTCATTTACTAGCAAGAAGCTTCAAGCACAAAGCCTGAATAAGTAAGAAGGCACTCTACACTGCAATCTGGCTAATTAGTGAGTGAGCAGTTCAATAGCTGCCATCAAGCCTAATTGTCACAATGACACCTGTGCTTCCTAAAATACCTTTTATACCCAAGTAAAAAAATCTAAGAATATTAAATTCACTAACAACATTTCAATGGGCACCAGGGAGGGGGACAACCTGAATTGGTGGCCAGCCAATTGCAGGGCACAAGGAGACGGACAACCATTTACACTCACATCCAAACCTAGGGCCAATTTAAAGTGTTCAACCAGCTTACCATGCATGTTTTTTGGGACGTGGGAGGAAACCAGAGTACCCAGAGAAAATCCATGCAAGCCCGGGGAAAAAATGCAAACTCCACACAGTGAGGACCCACCTGGGATCAAACCCTCAACCTCAGAACTGCGACTGACGCGCTAACCACTCGTCCACCCCTAAGGTAAACCATTCGCCATTAATATTTTGCCTATTAGCCCAAAACAGATAAATCTGCAGTTTTCTCTGGCATTCTGTCAGTCCATAAATTATGTCCAGCATTAAGGAGATTTGATTGTTTTATGTCAAATTCATTCCAGAATGATTATTTTATGTTTTGATATATTTTCTCCGCCAATATGTTTTTTTATAATGAAATTCCTAAAGTGCATTTTTAGATTCTTTGAGCAATGACCTTTAAAATGAAGGAGATACAAGATAACTACTGCTTTAATAAACTGATGTTTTGTTACAAACCTGAGGTGAGGCAATGGTTGGACAGGAGGACTGCTTATGACTAAACTATTTGTTTTCTCCTGTCCACTAAACAACATAAACAATCATGAATAAAAACAAATCATTTTCTTAGCCTAAATTTGTGTTACACGCAAGATGCATGGGATACTATATAGTCCCAGAAATATCTGGTTGCCTTGCCAGTGACACACATGGTATTCTTGTGATTACGTCCCAATAAACTATTCAATCAAAATGACTGAAATATTATGTTCTAGGTCAAAATGCTTTCAATTCCAATTTCTTTCCAACAGTTAAACTGAAGATTTGTAAGGAGTTGAAATGAGCCTATATCTGTTCTTAAAGCATTCACAGACAAATCAGCCTCAAACAGACCACAGCTGTTTATATTTGCATAATAACAGAAAACATTGAAAATAAGCTTAACTACAAAATGTGCCATCCATGTTTCTGGTGCTCAGGAGGCTCCAAACAGCCATGAAAAAGTAAAAAGTGCAAACACACTTGCAGGTTGAGTAGCAGAAAGAGTTCAAGGATCACTAAACTCTGGAAGAGCAGCAACTCCGCTGAGGCTGAACACTGCCCCAGACACACACGCAAGCACGACACAGACACACACACGCACAATGTATTGTAGTCTTGAAAGCATGTGTGAGGAGTAGGCTTTACGTGCATGCAAGGTATTCATCAGTTGATCTGCATTCCTGAGCTTCATGCAACCCATTAGTGTGAGCTATCTTGGAGTTTTGTTTGAAAGATGGAACATCACACAAGATTTGAGCACATACCTCCACATACACAGACACTGTCAGAAATGCACTTGCTTTTCACGGCACAGCAGCTCTGTTGCTTTTTTTTCTTCTTAACTGCTACCTGTTACGTCATTACTTGTGTTACACTCTAATTCCAAAGGAGCCTCAACCACTAAGACTCACTGGTAAAAAAAAAATGTTAACATGAATAGTGTCTTATCTCTCCCATGAGAAAAACACTGCATTACTCTCTTTGGAGGATAAAATATCATGCTGCATTGCATTTTTTCCATTAAGCATGAGTACAAATTGTTAACCTCAATTGAGTCCGTGACGAGTTTATTTCCAGACAAGAATTCAAACCTAAAGTTGATGTGAATGACAAGTATACTTATCATTTAACAATGAAGGACAGGTTGAGGACGTTTTGTATTTTAAAAAAACATACAAAAGCTTGAAATATGTGGTTGATTTGGCTTTTCACAGACCGATATTTTCAAAAAAATTAACATGTAAAAAATACACTCGGGTTACGTTCTTCATCATCCATCATCACATTTCAAATCATGATCAAATTCAACTTTGCTTCATCACATTATAGTGACATGCTTCTTGCTGGTAAACCTACAAGAAGTATGACTTAATTCTACTTTGGTCACAAATCTGTAAAACTCTATAAACAGTTGCCCAACACCACTCAAATCTAGTGATTTTTGTTGTAGCTCCTCATTCTATGAATAAATAAAGAGCCAATATCCACCGCCAATATCATGACTTTCAATACGCTATAGTCAAAGTGGTAAAGAATACTGTGGTAAAACTGTGTTCATACACTGGTTAAACCAATTTAGATGGCAACCTTTGTAAAGTGTGAGGAAAGGCTTGCGGGTATTGGCAGATGGCACATTTAAACACACACTAAGGAAACCAAAGGTTATTTCAGAGCAGAAAAGACAGGATTTTACCACAAACACAGTGCACGCACACATATAGTACATTTTGAACTTTGAGCAGGAGTGGCCACTTCCAACGACACTCAACCAGGACGTTCCTCGCTCCTCGTGCCAGCCAATAAGAAAGTGGAATTTAAAGGAGAAGGTACCATAAAGGAAGTCTCATGTTCCTTTTAGGCCTCTCTGCTCCTGCAAACACTGTTTTTTCCTGCCTGTCAATGCCAGGAACCCATTTAGAAATGTGCTAGGATATATCATAGCGAGACAATGTGAGGATGGACCAAGCTATTGTTTTGCACCGTTGCTTAAATAACAAAATGTCGGGTTTTGTTACTTTCTTCAACAATACTATAATAATATGTTTTACTGTGTAGGTATATTGAACTAAGTAGAATTTACAACTGCAACACTAACATTATTTCTACTTCAGTCAGTGTTTACTTTTATTCCTTTAAGTTTCAGGTGGAAAATTATCATTTTACTCAACTGCAGAGCGCAAACCAGAGGAATAAACCTAAATATCTATGCTGACTTTGTTTGGTTTCTTACAAATCTTCATTTGGTTTCACTGTCTGCCCATTAAGGGGCCAGTCAGATCATTTTTTGCCAGTCTCACCAATTCAATGCATGTTTCTTGTTGCAGCGACACCACAGTTTATTTGAAACTGATGTGTGTGCATACAGAAAGCCAAAAACATTATTTTATTGAAAATGCACTTTGAATGCTGCATTGCTTTATTCAGTTGTTATTTTCTTTGCTAAGGCCACTTAACCTAGTCACTGTATGTGGTGATTGTATAAATTTTTACATCCACTAGTAGTGGCTGAAATTAAACTTTCTGCAGCCTAGCGACTGAGTGGTTAGCGTGTCGGCCTCACAGTGGGGGTCCTGAGTTCAAATCCAGGTCGGTCCACCTGTGTGGAGTTTGCATGTTCTCCCTGGGCCTGCGTGGGTTTTCTCCAGGTACTCCGGTTTCTTCCCACATTCCAAAGACATGCATGATAGGCTGATTGGACACTCTAAATTGCCCCTAGGTAGGTAGTGTGAGCATGAATGGTTGTTTGTCTCATTGGCTGGCCACCAATTCAGGGTTTTCCTCGCCTCTGGCCCTAAGTCAGCTGGGATAGGCTCCAGCACCCCCCGTGACACTAGTGAGGATAAAGTGGTTCAGAAAATTAGATGAGATGAGACTAGTAGTGGCTACGTGTTTTTTCACCAGAGAGGTATTTTGTCACATTTAACACTATTGCTGCATGATAACTTGTAATAAGTATCCTCAGGTAATTTTAATTTTAATTACAGTTGAATTTTATTAGGTTGAACAATACTGCATGTTATGTGGAAAATATACTTTGTAAAACAATAAATGGGTGAGATGGAATATCCCAGGAGATTGCAGGGCCAATACAACTGAAGACAATAGGTGTGCAATTCCTCATAACTGCCGATTCGATTCGTATTACAATTCGCAGGTTATGATTCAATTCAATTCCGATTAATCCAGATAAAACACTTTGATGCGATAATTGCGATTTGTGGATCTCACTTTGGAAATAAATACTAATCAAAATGGACATAATGTACATTCAGAACAATTCATTTCTAAAACCTCATTAGCACTAAAGTAAACATGTCCTATGAATAACAATGCATTCAATGTATAGTTTTCTCAGGTCCTAGTTCAGACCTGGTTAAAAAAGACAACAACAAAAACACACCTTGAAGGATTTGATATGGGCCCTCATGCGTACAATCACGATTAATAGATGTCAGCGCGCGGTGGCTGACAGTCCTGAATTTAATTTATTTTTATTTTTTGACTGCATTTACTTGGAGAATATTCAATGTGAGAAAACATGAATTGTAAGTCATTTTGTTTTAAGGCACAGATGTGTTACAGGACTCACAAGGACAAAGATAGGAGCTGATCCACCTCTATCTTGAGCAAACTGGCAAGTGGAAAAAGAGCGAGAGAAGTGAAAGCATAACTGAGAAATAGCTTGCTGACAGAATCCGATTCACAGTCCTATCCCTGCATTCAACCAGGTGATGTGTGACTGTGTGTGCCTCTACACTATATTTTTTGTGCGTTGACTCCAAGCTTTAATATGGGTGGTCTCAATGAGGGGTTTTAGGGTCCTTTGACAGAAAGAGATTTTAGCGAATCAGTCTTCCTCCTACAGTAGCACTTAGAAGCCTTAAGCTCCTTAGACATTCTCTGCCACTTGTTTGATGAAAGAGCATCAGTTTTAATAACTCTAAATACTGTGGATATGAACCAAAACTAAAATAAATCCAAGCAAAAAAAACTTATGTAGTTCTGCAGGGCTCTTTGTCAAGAACAATTGCCATGAATACCACCAATGACTACCTATAGTGACAGATTAGGAAAATGACTTTTTGTTGCTTTATTCTTTCTCCATATATTAACAAGGAGCCGTAATAACAACCAAAAAATTCTCAATTGTTTCGCTCTCAAGTGATTATATCACCAACACACGTGTACACAAACAAGTTTGGCAACCAAGCTATTTTATTTTTGAAAGAACCATTTGTAATATTACTCTGAAAAATGTCTTCTATAATGGAAGTATGTTCTAATGCATTATTTAAGTTTGTAGTTCAATCTGAATTATAAGGAGTTAATTAGAAAATATTAAACAGTGTGCTGTGTCATACATCAACCAAACCTGATGAAGAATTTACATCATGATTTGAGGACTACCAAAATGAACTACTGAATGTTTGACTCCACACTAATATATAAAAGCATGCAATTGCAGTGAGGGTCTGGAAACAGCTTTCAAAACTCGTTTGTCATTGACAAATCATTCATAGGCAGCATATGATGCCCCTTCAAATCTCACAGTTACTGATGTCAGTGTCACTTTGCGAGTCACACATCATTGCATCACTACAGCTTTAAAAGCCATGAGCCTAAGAGATAGAATGAATTACGCTCTCAGCACCTTCCAAGAAATCATACTGACACTGTAATCACTATATATATATATTGATTTGCCTTCTTTGTGATTTACCAACCATATATATATATATATATATATATATATATATATATATATATATATATATATATATATATATATATATATATATATATATATATATATATATATATATATATATATATTGTGATTACAGCTCGGCGGCTGAGTGGTTAGCGCACACAGTGGAAGACCTGGGTTCAAAACCAGGTCGGTCCACCTGTGTGGAGTTTGCATATTCACCCCGGGCCTGTGTGGGTTTTCCTCGGGTACTCCAGTTTCCTCCCACATTCCAAAGACATGCATGGTAGGCTGCTTGGACACTCTAAATTTCCCCTATGTATGAGTGGTGAGCGTGAATGGTTGTCTGTCTCCTTGTGCCCTGCGATTGGCTGCGTGTCCCCTGCAGTCAACTGGGATAGTCTCCGGCACCCCCCCCCCCCCCCCCCCCCCCGATCCTTGTGAGGATAAAGCGGTGGATAGATGGGCAGACAGACAGACAAAAAGACAGACAGACGGATGCAGCGGGCTCTTCGAGTAAATATAAATACATCTAACATGCATGTGGGCACATGCACAGAGGCACTGACTTCTTGTAAACAAGTGTTTAAAAAAAGGAACACAGCGCCGTTCTAAGGTTGCCTCGCTGTGATTTACCAACCAACCATGGCCGATGCACTGTGGCATACATGCAAACTAATGACTAAGACTGAGTAAATGCATGCACACGCTCAGAGAACAGAGATTGTAAATGACAGAGAGAGGGAGCAAGAGATAGAGAAGAGAGAAAGAAGGAAGGCAAATCAATGATGCAGAGTGAATGCATGCAGATCTCTGAGAGCACATATTATCATTCTAAGCCATTTCCTTGCATCTCTTAACTCCTTTCTGACTGAAGTATATTCTCAAATGTGTGGACTGTAACTGCGTGCACATGTGTACGTGTTGGGCACCAGCTGTAAGACATTAGTCAAGCCAGCAGGTAACTACTCAAAACTGGCACAGATAACGAGAAGCTTGGGAAATAGTGTCCAATTGCAAAGTAAGAGACATGAAAGGGAAGAGATTTCTCCTTTATGGACACAGGTATGTGTGAAGAGGAGTACTACTTTTCCTGTGGGATTTGTTTACTGTACAGATGGTCAGTTCACAAAAAGCCAAACAAAGGAAGAACTTCAACCCACACTAAGAGGAATAACTGAAATTTATAGATCTTGGTAAACTCTTAAATATGGGCTTGGGAATACAGATATGTTGCCAAAAATTGAAACAAAAAAAGTATTTCAAGTCAAATACTTTGAGAGAGCAGGTACATAAAAGTGGCACAGACAGAGAGAGTTCTGAGCAAAGTATTTCAATAAATGGTATAACAAAGAATGTGACAACAGGCAAGAATAAAGCAGAATAATGGGAAAAAATGTTACAATAGACAATTTCACAGCTGAGAAAGGAACTGAGTGAACAATGAGGGGAAAAAAAACATGTTTGATCTTCCCTTACCTTTGCAGCTTGTTTTGGAAATCCTTTGAAAAAAAATGGTGCCTCGGTCTTGCTATAGTTTCTAAATTTCTAGTTCTTTCCTCGGTGTCCGTTCGCTAAAGTGTGCCCACGAGCAAACGAGTGTGTCCGTTGTATGCTCGTTTGAATGTATCAGTGCTGATGAACAGTGGAACGTGAAACTCCACTGAAAGGCAGACAGACAGGCAGGCAGACTGAAACAGGAGAATGACGCGAGTTGAGGGTAGACTGAGTAGGATGGAAGGGTTACGGCTTTCTAACATCAGAGCGGCTGAGTGGATACACCCACCTTGTCAGCCTGGATCAAACGGGTATATCTCAGCTACTTCAAACTAGTAGTATGCAAAGAGAGTTTGGTAATGAAAGTGCAGGAGAAGCTTTCAGTTAGCCACAAATACTGTAGATAGTTCCAACTGTTCACTCATATGAGATCAAACCAGTAACCAGTAAAACCTGACTGGTCCTATCAATGTATGTTTAAAGTTTGTTGAATGGGAATGTTCATTATTTGCAGAATGGTTTAATTATTCATTCATTGTCTGAACTGCTTTATCCTCTTTAGGGTTGTGGGGGGAGCAGGAGCCTATCTCAGCTGACTCCAGGCCAGAGGCGGGGGACACCCTGAATCGGTGGGCAGCCGATCGCAGGGCTCAAGGAAACGGACAATCATGCACACTCACAACCATACCTAGAGGCAATTTAGAGTGTCCAATCAGCCTACCATGCATGTTTTTGGAATGTGGGAGGAAACCGGAGTACCCAGAGGAAACCCATGCAGTCCCGAGGAGAGCATGCAAACTCCATACAGCTGGACCGACCTGGATTTGAACCCAGTACCCCCACTGTGAGGCCGACGCGCTAACCACTCAGTCGCCAGGCCGCAGAAAGTTTAATTTAAAAAAAAAGTGAACTGCTGCATGTCATGAAATGAAACATTATGGGTGGCGAACTAGAGGGAGGGTGTGAGTCGTATATTTTCATATCATGTCTTTTGAACTGTCCACACTCCCACCCCTGCACCCCCAGCCATGTGAGTTCCATCCTTCTTGAGACAAAGCCTTCCTTTAAAAAGTCTGCCCCTTCTGAACAGTACATTTGGCAAAGGTCCTTGTTAATCATATATCTTAAATTTGTTGGCGAGAGAGGCACATGCAGGTGGCCACTATATTAAAATGTGTGCCTTCACTTTTAGACAGTTTTGTGCATTATAATCAAATTGAGCTCCTTTTCCCTCCCAAAAAAGATCAGTGCAGTGCTGTCACCACTAGTGATGTGAGTACATGAAGAACACCACTACTGAATCTTTAGTAAGTATGTAATAACCAATCAAAATGAATGTAGATGTCCACCTTTGTGACCATTTATTCCTATACTACTTCTCCTCACTAGGGTCACACCGAGGACTGGTTGCCAGTCAAGGCAAATAGAGAAAATAAAGATTATAATTCAAATTCATGTCAGTGTACAATACTTCTAGAATGGGAAGAAGGCAGGGTCTGGGTGAGATTTGAATGTGGGGCCTTTTGACTGTGAGGCAGAAATGAGAATCACTGTGATACCAGGCCCCTAGGCATCTTCTTTTGTATTTACAAAAGATAGATATGAGATGTGAAAATACTTCACACACTCATCTTGCTGTTCAAAAGAACATTGTCCACCTAATTGGTGTGCAGGAAGACCAATCCGCAGTAAATGAAAAGTAATGAGCTCAAATATGCATTGTGGTTTAATTGTTGATGGGCTGTGAATGAACTAAATGCCAGCCCATTGACCTTCCCTGATAAAACACCCATGGCCTTAAAATAGCATGTTAATTATTGCGCAATGTAAATGAAACTGAGTAATACTACCATAAAAATCAAGATGTATTGTGTGATTCAGTGAAAACTGTACCTAGCCTTACTTTAACGTGGAAACCGGTCCATTCCTGTGGAAAAAATAGGATGATGCAAGCAAGTAGTAGCTCTGTTGGCATCATCACCTAAAAATACAACACGTTTACTACCAAGTAACAAGTCACCTAGTAGTGACTATTACAACATGGTTTGGTGACTAGTCAGAGACAGCAGATTAAGGAAGCTGTAGTCGACTGGCCACTGGTCCATCGATGCATAGTTTATGCTGACCAAAGAGCCATTCACTGCAGCAGCAGCAGCATTAAAAACTCAATTATTTCCAAACATCATCGTGTAATGTGCACATGAGACATCAAACACTGCGTTCTCTATAGGTTTCCCCCCCAACGCATTAAAGTAATGCGGGCGTCTTTGGGAAACAACTATATTCTCCATCCTCGCCTCATGTAGATGAGCATTGCACCTTAAAATGAACCGTTCATACGGAAGCGATTCTTCGGATGTTGTTGTAATAAAACGCAGGAAGAGAAAAGGACAAGGCGAAAAGCATCTTACCGTTCCAATCCTGAACGAGTAGCTCGGGCTGACTGTCAAGATGCGGAGATGCTCCAGTGCTGTGGAGTACTGTACGCCGTTGGACGGGGTGACGGTGTCGTTGACGGGAGTGCCCCCTGCTGGTGAACATAGGACATCGATTTTAAGGTGTCGAGTGGAATATTTTTTGACATTTTCATTTCTAAAATGCAGGGATGACGTGGTTTCAAGATTGAAATATGGTTCATTTTCCATTACTACAACGATGTAACACGCTACTTGAGTTAGAGCCGACTTTTGGATTATTATTATTATCATTAATATGCCCAAGATTTATTACATTTGACAAAAGTCAAGCGTAGAAACTTAAAACTCATGGTTTCATTTAGTATATTATGGTCAGAGAAGTGTATTAATAAGATTATGTTTGGAATACTAACAAATAGATTTATAGTAAGTATACAATTAGTTTATACTTGAGGCTTTCTCCCACAGCGCCATCAAGGGGATTTGATTCGGCAACTACACGTTTTATTCTGGTGTTACTTCATTATTTTTTTTCACAAAAAAGCTAATTTCCACCTTTTTGAGGGGAGGAGTAAGTAGGAAAAACAACAGCTTTTAAAGTTTAAGGTTTTTTAGTTTCTTGACCTTTCATCATCTTTCATCGTCTCCCGAAGAAATTCTTCAATCGAAAAAAATACTACAAAAATGGCTTCCTGGCAAAACATAAAGTGGGCCTAAATCTATCGGTGTCTAATATAAACGCCTGATGACATGTATAAAATGTTCACGTTTTTCTGTATCTCCATCGCTTTAAATCACAAACAAAGAACGAGAGAAGTATTCCAATGATTACCACACTTAAAAATTGACACTGAAAAACATATTTCAAATGTATTGGATAATGATTTTACAAAGGCAATGCAGCAGTCACCGCCACCGGCCGCCCAAGTGAAGAAAAAGCGCCAAATTCTGGTGGATTGTCGAATAAAATTGTATGTTCCAAACCTGAACCACCTTAAAAACTACATTTGGAGTCAACCTTTCTTGCGAATGTGAGTTTGCTAAGTTGGAGTTCGTTTACTTGAGGATTAATTAGAAACTTCCTTCCCGCGTCTTCCTGTACCGCACCGTTTTAAGTGACCCAGTTTTGTCGCCTGTGTTGGCATATTTTTGTGGTTGTAGCCACAAAACAACATTGGAAACAGAGATGACAGTAAAGGTAGTACGTCATAATCGCAAGAGATCGTTAACTAAACTATCGCCTGTTATGAAACACCTCCAGAAGTCTGGCTCTATAGTTGTACATAAACTAAATTTATTTGATCCAGCTATTTGTATGGGGTTACTTGTATAATACATTATTCTTAGCGTAGAAGTTTGCGGAGTGGCCTTTTTACATTTGAGATGTTGATGTTAGTTGTCCATTTCAACGACAATATATTATTTGTCTATTGACCTCGTAGGGGCATGTTGGAACTCCTACAAGGAAAAGGCTTTGTCAGTTGTCAAGATGCCTGGGCTGCAAGGCGAACATATTGTGGAGCCACTCGGGAGCCCCATGAAGAGGAACAAACTGTCTCTGAAGTTTTTCCAGAAGAAGGAAGCTAAACGAGCTCTGGATTTTTCGGAACCGCCAGTAGATGAACCCAAGTGAGTATACATTTTCTGCTGAAATGCAGTTGTACCTCTACTTACGAAATTAATTGGTGCCAGCCTTTTTCGCAACTTGGATTTTTCGTAAGCAGAGCAGTACTTTATATGTAAATTCTATAACTCGTTCCAAGGTCCTAAAAAAACCTACCAACTAAACATTTAAAAATGATCAAAGTCCCACTTTGTATGAAAGATGTGAGAAGCCGACAAAAATATAAGAAAAATATTTATTAATGTATTATAATGAATAACAACCATGCAAAAGAATGTTCTTTTTGTGCAGTACAATACAATAAGGAGGATGCTAACGGTAGCACACGGACACATGCTCATAAACACATCTAAACGACTTCTAATTTTGATTTCAAAACAACTTAGCATTAAATAGAACTCCAAAGGACTAACAATCTGTCCATCTCGTCATTCAGTACAGAAAGGCCATGCCATGGAGTTGTCGCTCTTAATGCTTCCTTCTGCTTCAATAGTGTAGCAATCTTAGGCTAGGAGGTAGGTTACGGGTGGCCGTATTGATTTGCAATATCAGTCAACCGCACGTAAAAAAATAAATAAAAAAAACAAGATTAGAATCGTACTTTTTTTAAATGAATAATGGCCCACTTATTCATTTCCTTCTCACCAATAATTTTAAAGAACTCTGTGACGACAAACGGCGGTCAAGAGAGAGTTGTTGTTGTTGTGGGAGGCTCCAAGTGGAAGTAAAGCAGATAGCAATGTTCCTGGGACAATTTCAAAATAAAATAACATACAAGAAATGCAGTTACGTTTTGGTGGATTTTGTAACTTGGGGTGACTATTTGCATATTAAAGGGTTTTGCAACCTGAAAGACTGTATTTTACCAAGCAAGCTTGTTGTGAAGATTACAGTATAGAGATTAAAACATTTAGACACCTACAATCAATTCAGACTAATGAATAATGAATCCAAATGTTTTCCTATGAAATAACGTCTTTTCTGTTCATTTGCTCAGCAACAGTGATCAGGTAGTACCTGCTCCGTATCTGCAACCGAGCTCACCTGACCTTCCGCTGACATGTGACAAGAGAGAGGATTTACTGCCGTTTGTTGGATTCAGAAATGGCGGAAACACCTGCTATTTAAACAGCATCTTGCAGGCGAGTTTCAAGAATCCTCAGATTGTTCCGTATATGACTGCCCTCCATTTCTACTGTAACCTCATGTTCTACTCATACACAACCTAAATGAGGCCCCTGGTGCTTAAATGCTTGTAGCATTCCCACAGATCCTTTAAATACCCTGAAAGGCATTTAATTCAGTATTTTCAAAATAAGAACTTAATTGGCATTCCACTGTGTTCATACTAAATTTAAACCACTGCGCTACAATGCCTTGCTGGCATTATATCCGTTGCCAAAAGCAGACCTTACGTCAGCAAAAGTCCAAATCGAATAGTAGAGATCGACCGATGTGGGTTTTTCAGGACCGGTACCGATTATTAGTAGTTAGAGGAAGCCAAAACCGATATTCATTTGCAGTAAAAGTGTAAAAGTTGGTGTAAAAAAAAAAAGAATAATGCAACCATTGAACTTCATTCAACACTACACCCACCCACACACATATATGCGTAGATAGATAGCGAGAGAGAGATATAGATATACTAAAAAAATAACAAATCATAATGAATTATTTATTTCAATATTAGTATTTATTTAGAAATATATTGAGGATTTTTACAGGTTATGTTAATGTAGCAAAGGGCGCCAAATTGAAGCATAGTTGCGGCAAGCATCTTTATCTGTCCACTTTAAAGGAACGACTTAACAATCTGCTGTGATAAGTTGTTTGTGTTGGACAAGGCTGTGAATTGAGCATGAGACAGCAGGCAGGAGAGAGAAGAAAAGCGCTGCTGCATCTGAGTTGAAATAACCCGTTTTAAATTGATATCTTCATCGGCAGGTCAGATTAAAAAAAAAGTTGATACTGATCTACCGCAAATTTCCAAATATAGGCGCCAATAATCGGCACGACCTATCCAGGTTTATGTATCTTAAAGATACATAATCCAACACATTTTTTGTCGTTAATATATTTTTTTGTAATGTGACATTAATATCCTACTATGACATAAAGTTACATAACATTACTAACCTCTAACCCCTCACAACACAAGTCTTAATATTACAATATATGACATTATTCTCATAAATATTTGCCTTGTATGCATAATTTATTTGTTAATTATACATATGTGGCTTTGACAAATCAACTCAAGGTAAAATCGTTACTTGAATGAGCTATAGTTGAAATATTTTTCAGGCATATATGGTCGTTCAATACTATAGGCCTGAAAATTATGCACTAGCACAACTTAAAAATGTAAATATGCGAGTAAGATTAGTTATCTAACCAAACCAACACATGACACATTTAATACAATTGTTTTGAAAAAAAAAAAACGCTATATCTATGTCGTCTGGGAGCCATATGATGCCAATCTGGGTGGTTCTTGTGAGATTTTATGCAAACCTAACCAAAGAATGTTCCTGTAAAAAAATGACTCATTGAAAATTGAGACAGATCTGCTATTGCAAAAATGTTTTGTTGTTGTGGTAAGAACAAAACTTAAGTCATTTCCTGATTCTTGCGTTGTTGACGTGTCTCCACTTGTATGTCGTGTTACGTTTAGCAAACACTGGACCACATAACTTGATGTTAAATGTTTTTCTTTATCCCTTTTAATTGGTTTTGCAGTCAAGTTCATCTTAAATTTAATTTGATTAAATTCAATTGACGCAAATTTGTGACTGTTCCCACAGGTTCTCTATCACTGTCCAGGTCTTAAAGAGGGTATCAAATCCTTATACAACTTGTCAAAAAAGAAGACTAAACGCACTGAAGAACTGAAACAGTGTGAAGAGGTTAGCATCCTTGTCCCCTCAGCCACCTTTTCACTCATGGTCACAAAGTCATGATTTTAAAGCACTATTATATTCTTCCATTTTATTTGTAGCCATCAGAGGAGGCTGCCGAGTCTTTACCAGCACACATTGAGCTCCTCGAGAGCTTGCGCAGTCTGATAAGGTCTGTGGAACAGCTACAGTCCAAATTTTTGCTGAACAGTGACCGCTTCAGCGAGCAAGAGCTCGACACGTCGGCTCATAAAGTGCTCAACACACTCAGGTAACTGAGATTGAAAAACAGATTATTATTTTTTTTTAAGCATTTAACCATTTTGAATAGGAGGATCACTGAACCATGAACATTTACAGCCAGCATTCCCAGTTCAATGAATTGTGCGTCTCCTGGTTCTTGAAATCCGAATTAGATAAATACTGTGAGAGAAAAATCAACTTGAGCGTGTTACTAAGGGCCGTAACCAATGTTTGTTTACTTTTGTTTAAGTTTAATCATAATTATAAAAATAATATAAAGACAATATTGATTAATACTTTGAAGATAATACTATGGCATTACTGACATATCTGTTTAATGACCATAAATAGCCACTTTCCTTATAAAAAAGGTATAGGTGTTAAGTAGTATTTAAAAAAAAACAGTACCTTAAAATAGTCACTTATAAAAGGTAAGTGTTTAAAAAAATGAATAAAATTAACAGACTGAATGACCAAAAAGTTGTTTAAAAAAAGAAGAAAGAAATGCAAATACAATCAGTTGCTCTATAATGGGCTAAATTTTGATCCGATTTTCATGCTTTACTGCTTTGTAGGCAATTGAACCCCATGTATGAAGGTTATCTTCAGCATGATGCCCAAGAGGTCCTGCAGTGTATCCTGGGAAACATCCAGGAAGCATGCACCGCCATCAGAAAAGAGCAAAAGCATGACGACAACGCAGTCTCGGAATCCCACAAAGACGCCGCCGGCGAGGATGGTCAGGTACCGGGCAAAAGGAAAAGTGATACAGACCTGGGAAATGCCAAAAAGAAGGCCAAATCGGCAAAACCTGAAGCAAAAGAGTACGTGTCGAGTCCACCTGTCACTCGCTCCAAAATGAAGTCAAGAAAGGACAAAGTTGGAGAGGAAGAAGAGGCAAAGGAAGAGCAAAAAGACCAAGAAGGAGCCAATGGGGATGAAAAAACGGACAGGAAAACTAAGAAAGGCAGGAAGGGGAGCTGGCTGAGGTCTGCTGGCAAACAGCCCAGCATCATGTCCGTGTTTCAAAGTGTGGGCAAGCTCACTTCCACATTTTCTAAAACTTCAATAAAAACTGAGGAAGAATACGACGGAGGTCAAACTGACAAGGAAAGTGAGGGCGTCACCAAAGAGGAGGAGCTTCATCCAGGTCAGATATGAGAAGAATGTCTACTGTTACGATATAATGTTAACAAATTTTTCTCAATGTAGAGTGAAAAGCATCCTTCATTTTAGATGTACAACCGCGGTCATAAGTTGTAAGACATTTCACTATTCGTTGTAACGTAAAAACATTTTAAAATGTTTGACCATGGCTCAGCACTTGAGACAAAAAAATAGAAGGCATCTTTTTCAAAATTTTTGATATGCATTCTAAAAAACTCACAAAATTTAAAAAAATCCAACTAGAAGTGTAGTTAAAAGTAAAAATGTGAAAGATTATTTGGCCCAATGGTAGGGCACATTTATTCTTGAGACAAATAAGGATCAATTATAGTGGATTCTAAATGGTTTAAGAATTTAATTTATGAAATATTATTGTACTAGGCAATATGGCAAGGTGTGGCATTATCAGAGCGAATTCGGAGTATATAAGACAAACATCAACCTAACAGTTAAAAATCAAATATACTCAGTTTTTCATCATCACTTTGAAAAGTCTCATTATTAAAATCATCAAGTGACCTAAACTATACGTAGTCGCTGGACATTTTTCCTTGTTTTATACTTTTAAACAACCACAGCTTTTTTTTAACCCAATTTCAAACCTCTGAAAGACACATTCTGGCCTGATTTCCAATCAAATAATTAGACTCTGGACATCTCTAGTTTCAATCTTACTGAACCAACACACCATGTCAATATAGAAATTCTGTATTTACAGCTTTCAGCCAAGAAAAAAAAAATCTAACCAGATTTTTGTCTTCAATCGTAGTGTTTTTTACGTTCACAAGAAGCCGACAGAGTAAAAGCCCTATCTGATCTAATGTATTATTAATGTGTGCGATTGTGGCGTTGCAGACGGTTTGGACCTGATGGAGCGCCTTTTCCAAGGCCAGCTGGTTCTACGGACTCGTTGTCTGGAGTGTGAAAACTTCACGGAGAGACGGGAAGATTTCCAGGACATCAGCGTCCCTGTAATGGAAGAGGAACACAGCGACCTGGACGATCCCTCTTCAGGTTACAATAATAAACCTTGACTCTAGCGGCACTAATGAATTCCATTTTGACCGCACAATGGAGTTCTGTTCCGAGAACTTTGACTTTTAAGTCTTAATGTGCCATAATCTATCCCTATAGCAGAGCTGCCAACCTCCGTCAACCCCATTTCAGGAGTACCCTTGTACCCTTTTCAGAGTTTATCCCGAGTGAATGCGGTTCACGCAAAATCGATATAAAATGTAAAAAAAAAAACTTAGGACAATTTAGTTCAACCTGTTATTATCATGTTCTTATAATAATTGAAATATTGTGTTTTTGCAAACTATTGAAAAAGTACAGCATAATGAAAATAAGTTTATCTTTGTCTTTGGGTCCTTCTACGTGCATTTTACAGTCAGTAATTCCACCGTGTGTCACGCTGAAGTCGCACATGCAAGTTGTGCAATGTGCAAATGTCGGTTCTTTTGGACACAGCGTCAACATGGGATATTTCGTCGAAGAAGAAGCAATAAAGTTTAATACATTTCTTAAGTTTCATCCAACTTGCGATCCATTTTGCACTTATTCCCAGGAGGCATATTGATCAGTGAAGTGTACTCCTACTTGAAGTTCTTTTAGAACAACCCTTGTTTCAAAACAAAAGACTGGTTGGTTTAGTCAGCCTTAATAATACTTACTTCCCTTATGAAAAAATGAAAACAAAAATGTTAAAGCGATAGAGGCTATCTTTGTAATCAATTCCGAATGGATTGCTACGCTGAAGTTGCTCAAGATGAATAATTTGTCAGAACCAATGTTCCCTCTAATTTTTTGTTTGTCTGGGCAGAAAGACAACCTCCCTGAGCACACTGAGTACTGGTGTGAGAAACATCATCATTGCTCGCTATGGGCACACACCAGTATCACACCTGCCATAAGCAGGTGCATGTCTACTACACATAAATGATTTAGTAATAATAAAATGTAATGATTAATATCTATGAATGGGCGGCCCGCCGGATGAGTGGTTCACGCGTCGGCCTCACAGCTAAAAAAAAAAAAAAAAGGATATATATATATATATATATTGGAATTTTATTTTGTGCACTCCATATGATTTGCTGTGCGCAGAGAAGACAAGAGTAGTGCGCAATTGCGCACAGCGCGCAGCTTAGAGGAAACATTGGTCAGAACTTGTAACTAGGATGATTCACAATGCACCCGTGTTACCGAATTCATCCGGTTTACAATGCAGTCAAGTTGGCGAAAGCCATAGCGATAGTGTCAATATCAAGGTATTTAAATTGGAAATGGGGTACTTTTCCGAAATGGTTGCTTAAAAAAAAAAGTGACTTTTTTATTTTATTTTAGGAGGTTAGTGAGGTTGTCAGGAGTCCAGGAGATTGCATTACTTGTCTGGAAAAACTCGAGAAATTCCCAAGAAGTTGGCAGTTCTGCTATAGCCTTTCCTCATGCAAAGTGAAATTTGGGTATTCTTTCTCGTTAGTGTAAGTCGACCAATTATCACTGCTTGAAAAATGTCAATCTGAAATGTGTGTGCAGTTTCTCCTTACCCCAAAGTAGAGCAGAAGACTCTAAAATGGGCCATTGCGCAGTTCGCCTCGGTGGAACGCATAGCCGGAGAGGACAAGTACTTCTGCGACACGTGTCGTCATTACGCCGAGGCGGAGAGGAGTCTTCTATTTGACAAAACTCCTGAAGTCATCACTATCCACTTGAAGCGTTTTTCTGCCAACAGTTTGGAGTGAGTCGCTTCTACGGTGGGGTGCCATGCCCAGTTTCTCACCCCCCGTCTGTTCCTGCTATCTAGATCGGACCCGTACGCCAGTCTCTCCAAGGTGAACACGCCCCTGCAGACGCCCTTGACCTTGTCTCTGGAGGAGTGGCGAACCCCAGGCTCGTCGGGAAGAGGTTACAGCTACGAGCTCTTTGCCGTGGTCATGCACAGCGGCGTGTCCATCGGCAGCGGCCATTACACCGCCTACGTCCGTGTCACTGGCCTAAAAGACGCCAAGTTCTGGCTGAGTGAAAGCGAGGACCCCGAAGAAGAAGCGCGGGACGAAGATGACGGTGGATTTCAACGGCGCGCCAGCTGGTCTGCCGGCGAAACGGGAACTAAGACGCCCCCCGAGGGCGTAGTCGGACTCTTGGGGGGCCAACGGGGACGGATCGAGCACGAAGAAAAAGCGGCCACCGGCAGGGCGGACGACGGATTCGAGGAGAGGAAAGAAAAAGTGGAAGCCGAACGTGATAATGAGACTGAGGCCAGAGAGGAGAAGAGAACGGTTTCTCGGGAGGAAGAAGAGGAAGCTTTAAACAAACTCCTTCAGTACGAAGGCAAATGGCTGCTGTTTGACGATTCGGAAGTGAATATGTTCGATGAGGCGGATTTCCTCCGAGCCTGCTCCCCTCAGACCTACTCTTCATCAACACCGTACTTGCTCTTTTACAAGAGAACACGTTGCGAGTCTAAGCAGTGACGCCAGCACCGCTTCGGATCCAAAAAGTGTTCGCCGTGACTCTTTTCCAGAAATGGTTGTAACCAAAATGCAACCAAGCTTTAAATTCTATGCCAAAATCACCTCAAGATTTTATATGGAAAGAATGGAAATGGGACCTGATTGAGTTTTATATCCAAAGCCCCTCCGGACCCTCAACACCAATTGTTTGTGCCACGCTGGTTTCGACAACCACTGTTTTTTAGGCTTAACCCTTGCACACACCTGTAGTCATAAAGCAATAACAAACCAACTTGTAGTTTGAGACAACACATCTGATATGTGTCTGCGTGGGCTACGTAGTGGGAATTTTGACTCGGTACGAACTCAAGTCGAGTACAATAAGTGGGTTGTGAAATAAAACTTTCAGTGGAAAAATAGAGTGGATACATTATTTTTGTTCATGTTACAGATGACAGGGCTATTGATTGACAAATGATTTGTAGGTAAAACACACTCATACCTAGGGGCAATTTAGAGTGTCCAATCAGCCTACCATGCATGTCTTTAGAATGTGGGAGGAAACTGGAGCACCTGGAGAAAACCCACGCAGGCCTCAGGAGAACATGCAAACTCCACACATTTGGACTGAGCTGGATTTGAACCCACTGAGGAAAAATATGCATTTAGGGTTAGGGACAAAAAAAGAAATCCCTGCAATTTGTAACTGGTGCTTTTGGAAGAAACGTGCTCTTTTGGAGATTGTTGAACTGATAATTAGCCATTGCCCACTGCAATCTAAAAAGGGCTTTATTTCAGCTTTGCATAAAAATTTACACGTGCAAGTTAATATGTTTGACCACTCATTTCAGAAAGTGAAAGTCATACACTATATTGAATGATTGCACACATTGAAATATTATATTTTTGCTCTGGTATAAAAACCGGAGGAGTCAATTGGATGAGAGACACCAGACTAAAACATGTGTGAGTGCATATTTATAAGCTTGAAAACATTTCACTACAAATGACAAACATTTTAGGTTTTCATTGTTTATAGACCATAATCATTTGACCTATAAGATGAAAAAAGGCTTAAAATGTTTTAATCTGTATGTAATAACATGTTTGGCTTTTTTTTTTTGACAAAATCTACCATTAGATGACCTTTTTTAAAATATGGTATTTCTGATTAATAGTTAACATTTTCCCCAAAATTCTGATCTTAAAATCCCCCTATTCTTGAGTGTAGGTATCTCTATTGACAGTAATTTGTCATCTGCTTTCATTACAGATTTGCACCAAGCAAAAATTGATCGCCAGCCCAGACCTGAACATTAAAATATTTATTAGGTAACATTTCAAATAAACAGAACAGAACTACATAAAATTATAAAATTTCAGTACCTAAATTTAAAACATTGTTCTTTTAAACAAAAATGCGATAAAGCAATATGATAAATATTTTTTGCACATTTTCACATTCCATCTTTCCCACATAACCTAACTTTCAAGTTGTGAAAAGCATTGCTACACCAGAAATAATAATAATAAAAAAAGTGCACACATTAAATACACACCTTGTCAAAAAGACACCTTGACATTTAAAACGTTTCTGCTGAATAATTTGGCGTAGAAAATGTTTTGGCACTTTTTGGAACCAATAATGGGACATGAACATTCTTGGTACCAGATGCATGGCAAACCCACGGCGAGCCCAGTCTCGTATCGGCGGAGAAAAGGCTTCGATTCTACCAATGCAACCCCCCCCCCCCCCCCCCCCCCCCCCCCAAATCTAAACGGTCAAGGTGTCTCTTTAAAGTCAAATCGGCTTGTTTATCCTGCTGACTTTAATTGTGTAAACAGGTTAAGACACTGGAATGACGTACCAAGTTGGAACACTTGAAGCCTTTTTTTGGGAAACAAACACTTGAGATCCATTCTTAACTAGCTGCTATTTACAGTCATGAATAAATTAATATTGCATCTTCTGGTTCCACATTGTAGGTACTCGAGTGGTCTTCAAATTTCAACTTTGCGTAGACTCAATCTGCTGAAAGAATCTCTGTCAAATGAAAACAGAGTAAAGAAGTTGAGATTTTCCCCATTATTATTATTTGTGGTTTAGTGCTTTGTGTAAAATGCTCCCTGGATAAAAGTAGTGAGACTTTACTAAATCTGGGTCAATAAAAAAATGAGGCTAAATGAATGTATCAACTGGCTATCATATCTGATTGCAATGTTAGAGCAAACAACAAAATGACTCAATTTCCGTTGATTTTGGCAACAACAGTGGACAAAAGAGGCAGTTTTTTTGCCTTACGGAAAAATTCATCCAATGAATGAGGACCAGCGCAAGAGTTGTAAAGTCCCAATCTCCCAGTGTCACCTAACAGAGAATATTTGTGTTTCCAGTGGCTGCGCAAAGGATGAATAACAATGAGGTAATCAACTAGTTGGATTAAAAAATACAATAAAAGAGGGAAAGTGACATATGCCTTAAAACAAGCAATAGGCTGTTTTTTGTGTGCCACGGCTCGTACCACCCTTTAAATATCTTGAATACTTTAGCCAAACAGCATTATAATTTATTTTCCATTCCATTCCATGTTAACAGGGTGAGTACGATTTAGCAATTTTTAAAAATTCTCTGAAGCAGTTATTTTCCAAAATTTTGTAGACTAATCATCATTTAACCCCATTCTACACAGTTGTCAATACAGTGGAAAGCCATTCAAAAGTTACCACTTAAGACCTTCAAAACATTTATAGGGCAAGTGATTATTTTTGACTACTTTTATTTGTATAATATTATTTTGAAGTAATGCTACTCTTGAGTATTTTTTTTAAATAATTATATTATTAATCCTGTTTATTTGCTATATTTTTAATAATTATAAATATATTTATAATGTGGTAACATGTTAATGTCAAGGTAGCACTGTATTGTATGAGTGTGTCACTGATCACCTGTGTGAGTTGACCTGTAGCACAGGTTTGTAAAGCTGAGGAATTTTTCTATTGATGAGTGGCTGCAAAGCCTCCTTCAGACGGTGGTAGTTCCTTTCCAGCTCCCTCTGGTATTCCTTCTGGTCAGGACCGATCAAACTTTTGTTCTTACGCAGGGCATCTTCACACCTGGGGGAAAAGATTAGTCACCATTAATTGATGATTGCTTTGAATGTAATGTAAATCTGAGATAACATATAAAAAGATTTTTAAAAAGTATAAAGCCATTAAAATAAATAAAATATGCAGACAGCTTCCGCTGGGGTTGAATTTCGGGTACTCGGACGTTTGGTCGCCGGACGTTTGGTCACGGTGCGTTTGACAACATGACAGAGAGTTTATTGTTGAAACCAGCTCTCAAAATTATATTCATGAGAGAGAGAGTTTAATATCTAAATATCTACTGTTGAAACCAGCTCTCAAAATTATATTCACCCGGGCGACCAAACGTCCGGGCGACCAAACGTCCGGCGACCAAACGTCTGGTCACGGAATTTCGAGTCGCCGCCGTGTAAATATATGTACACCCGTATGTAAACACAGATGTTATGTTACACACTCAGAAAACAACTCTGTGAAAAATGAAGCCAAACTTGCGTCCGCCTGGACCGTGCCGTTTTTGGGTCAGCCTGACGCCATGCTTCCCCTGGTTCTGACATCATGGAGATACAGTTTCCTTTTAGCAAATGGGAGGCCAGTGAGGTGTTTGGAGATGGGCCAATGGGAAAGCAACTTTACCACAACAATTCCATTTGACGTTTCGGAACTTGGACTATTTTTCGTATCTTGGAACAAAAGGTTTCCCATCGAGGGTTTTCGTGACCTGAATATTTTGCATGTAGAAGCATTTGTAAGTAGAGGCATGTTCGACTGTAAACACTTTCCTTTCTTAATTTAAAAAACTTTGTAAAACTCACGAATCAATTTTGCAATGGAAGTGTATTTTATTTACAGGTAGTCTAAAACTCTTTGGTAATAGCGACCCAACTAGTGAACCAGTTTTTGTGTGGATTTTCACTATTTGTGGGACAATTCAATCTATATTCCCTGCATATCGTACGTGAACACTCCGGACAGTCCACACAATACGTTTGTCAGTCATTAAACCAGTATTGGACAGCAGTGGAAATCTTACTCAAGTTTTTCTACCTACAGGACGTGTCTCTAAACCTTTATCAGTTTTAACAAACGCTTACCTCTTTGTGAAGTCCTTGAAGCACAGCCGTAGCTTATTGTGGTGTCTGTAAAGTTTAGGATCACTGGGGATTTCGGACAGAAACACCTGTGCAACCTCCAAAGGACCCTGGACAATGCACAATGCGGAAGTTACTTCAATCAGTTAAGAAGCAGTTGGTCTTTTAAAATTCAATAGAAAAAAAACCAAATTTTTCAACCTGGTTGACAGTGGTGCCCACTGATCCCTGCAATACCATCTGCAACATTTTGGCATCAGAAGGGTCTTGGTGAGTAGCAAAAGCAAGTTCCTGCGTCTTCTTCTGCATGTCCTCGATGGCCACTTCAATAGGAGTGGAAATAATCTGAAAAAAGAGCATCAAGTGACGGCTTGTTGTAGATATGCATGAAATTTGGTAAACAGCTTGGTTTCTTATCTTCTTGTCCAATTTACCTCCTCTTTGTGGACAATGTTGATACGTGTCTTGATGTAGGGGAAGGCGTGGGAAGTTGTCAGGATGGTCTTACGCTTGAACTGCTCATGCAGATCCCCATGGGCCCGTCCATCCAGTGTAAAGGGGGTACAGTAGACAAAACGTCGCAAGTTGTAGTTCTTGTCAAAGTAGGTGATGCGGTCTTTCATTTCGTACGTGTCAAAATAGGGTTCTACATAAGTGATCTGGATGAAGGCCTGTAAAAAAAAAAGACAAATTTGTTTTATCTTCATTTTGATGACTGATTTGATGTGTATGATGTGGAAAAACCAACCTTATTTGGGTCAAGCTTGCACTTGTCTACTGGGTTGGAGTCCTTAATGACTTCTACTTGCTCTTCTCCAAACTGGTCCCCGTAAAAACCCTTAGAAGTTAAAAAAAAAAACAGCTTTAAAGTCACAGTGCCAAAATTTTTCCACACTAATTAAATGACTGAATCTTGTCAAAACAAGTATGCAGACTCACACAGATCCTTAGTATATATAAATTGTGCGATAAGTATATTTTTTGTAGCATTTTTCCTCTGCATAGTTGAAACCAACGATGTACTTGGGGGCAAATTCCGGCAGGGGGCATATGACTTAATAGAAAACGGTAGTTGAGACAAAATGACTTTAACATGAGACGAAACTAAATGCAAAATTGACAGTAAGTCAGAGGAGGAAGGAAGTCTCAAAGAACATGACTCCGGAGATCTTATACAAAATAGGTTCCAAAGGGAAGCAGAATCACCATCACATAACCTAACTGTGTAACATTTACCTCAAGTCTGTGAGAGATTTCTGCCAACTTGGTGATGGCTGGCTCTTTGTACACAAACTCTTGTTCATCCAAGTCACCGAATTTGGAGCCATAAAATCCAACTCGGAAGTATGTTCCAAACATCCTCTTACCATCCTGCGAAAAAGAAAAGGCGTGTAAGCAAAAAAAAAAAAAAGGAATGCAATCCACGTTACTTTTATACCACAACAATCGCAAGGAGTGTCCATTATTCTAAGGAATAAACTGTGAACATCCAGTTTGCATACAAAAATAAGTTTGATAAGTTGTATTTATAACATTTATTTCTTGACTTCTTGAAAAATGTAAAAGCCATTGTAGAGTTAGTTCATAATCGCCCAAAAGATAAATAAAGCAAGTAAACACATAAAACACCGTGTGCAAAAATAGCCTATCTTGGATGCCAAAATTTAAATAACAAGGATTTAGCTCGATAACTATTTTAGATAACATGTGCAGTGACCTTATTGGTAGATATAGTTAGAGGAAAAAAAGAGTGTAATCAATAACTAGTAATCTATTTATCAAGTCTTAATGTATTCTTTTAGTCTTTATTAAGTAACTACTGCGTTGACTGTCTTATCATTTCAATACAGGGCAGTTGAGAAATATATGTTGATTATAGTAAATGTCGTATCATTGCTTTGGTTGGAAATGTAATGTTAGCTTGTCACTGTAACTGACAATATACTTCTATATTTATAGCAAACACAGTTGATCTTCGCAAAACACCCAGATGCATGTATCAACCAGTAATCTATGACCAAACATGGTCAGAAGTGCATGAAGGTGGTCTCACAAAGTACCGACAAATAGGCTTAAGGACAGTTTTTTCCCACATCCATCAGGACTCTAAACTTGCGGTAACACGACACACAATCCCTTCTGTGTAATAACTTCAGGGTGAGGTAACATGACGTTGGGCGGTGATCTGCCTCCTACTGGCTGAAGTAAGTGAAAGACAGTGAGAGGTAAGTGATCCGCTCGGGGGGTGATGCGATGTATCCATCACGGCAGAATGCCAAATTACGAGTCTGAAATTATTTTCACTTATTTGGGTCTTTTACCGGGAAAACGCACCTTATGGAGAAGCACCACCAATTTCGTCATACGCAGTTTCTGGGTATGATGACAATTAGGCTTTTGTCGAGTCAATAATGATGACAAAGCTTATGTCCGATTATTATTATTATTAAGAAAGGTCCCCTAACCCAAAACAGGTAAATTACTTTAAATGAATGCCACTAATAAATCTGTATATGTGAAACATAAAAAGCAGGGAGATTGTTGATAAATCATATACAATTAGAAACTAAATCCATTCAGGAGTGCCATGTCATATGCTAATGATTAAATAAAACACGATAAGCTCCAAAAACAAAGAAACTTACCACAAGAAACAATTAAGTAAAGAGGGAAGATTTGGGATCGGGAACCAGGAAAATAAAAAAAGGAGAAAACAGAACAATTTTAATCAGACTTAACTTCATATTAAAAAAACCCAAACAACAACAACAAAAAGACAACAAAAACTCACGCACGTAAGCAAAAGCACCAATAAAATATGTTCTTGGTGTTGTTTAAATTTGACGAGATTGTGGAGGATCAAAAACATGCAAAGTTGAACGGATTCAAAGGAAGACTAAAAAAGTGTAATAGTAATACTCCACAATCGCCCCAAAAAAACTCCATGCACTGTTGGTGCAACTCCTGAGGAAACAAATGCTCGGTTCATGCAACAAATCAGGAAAAATTAACGTCAGTTACTAAATAAAGTCATGAATGGTTAAAAACATATGAAACAGGGGTCGATTCAGTTTTAACTAATTAAAATCTCAAAACTCATAACAATGGTAGCCATATTAGACAATACATTCAGAGACATTTGATGCTGGCATACTTCACTGCAATATCACTTTGCATCATTAAAATACTTGAATAATGTGTGTGTATGAATTAAGTAGAACACAAAATCAAAAACAATGCACTGAAATCGAGCCCTGGATTTGAAAATAAGAAGTTGTATGTTTGTGGAAGTTGTCAACCGATGAGCATGATCTGGCTAACAACTCAGATGGGGCAGAAGATAAAGAAAAGAACAGAGCAGAGTGCGCATGTGATGCATTCAAAGACTTTTAGTGTCGAACACTGTCGATACCATGCACAGCCGGTTAACAGTGTCACGTTAAAAAAATAAGCGGACCCTTCTACAAAGAGAAGGGAGTGGCAAAAATTTAAAAAGGATTTTGCTGCCAGTGCAGCGAGTGTCTCAGCTGGCGGAAGACAATCAACATTGTCTGCAGATGTTAATGGACTAAATGTAGTGTATGTACAATGCAAAGCGAAGCCTGTGGCTAGCAAATGAAATGAGTGTGAATTCAAATAAAGATGTAAAAAAAAGTATGTAAATAAAAGACAAGCAGGACCAAGCAGGAACCATATAACCACCTACCTCCCAGCCAGTACTCTGTGTGTGAAAGAGAGGACAGGACATGTGAACCACAACACACTTGCAACCTTTGGGCCCAGCAACAGTCAAACTCAGCGATGTTACAGCCTTAACAGGGCTTTTGGTACTGATTCGATGTCAAATCCCTTTTAACGTATCATGCAAATTTTGTTTCCTAACACATAGCAACTAATTTGTTCAGATAATTTTCAAAATATGCTGTATACAGAACACACTTTAAACTGCCTGTCTGAGACAGACATGACCTACATAAGCAGTTAAAATGTACTGTAGCAGAGGCAATTGATCAACATCTGTCTTGAACCTAAGTGGTTATTACAATGCTAATATTGAATTTAATGTTATGTTTTGCGTTTACTTTATGCAATTATACTACTAAATGACAAACAAGGAAAGTTGAAAAAATCAATGCTGTCCATTGGAAAACCTTTATATCCTACTTAATATTCTAACTTATATCCATAAACAAACGTTTAAAATAAAAGGTAAAAAAACGCAGATAAAGATACCCATGCTTTCGGATGAAAACATTACTTTTCGTTTTAACAAGTGTTGAACATCACCGAGTGAAGTTTAAATGGTATAGAATGTCGCGCTGGAAAAAATTAATGTACTACATAGTTATGATTTTATAAATCAAAGCGCAGTCACACATTAAATCTGTATCAATAATCATGATTGGGTGAGAATTCAATATAATACAAGGTATTTACCTGATGTACAATTTTCCCAAAGGCTTCCTGTAGTTTACCATGTATGTTGGCCAGCTTTTTTGCATCTCTGTTTGCTTCATGGACAGGGATCAGTACCTTGTATACTTCATTCACTGCCTCATACATGCCAGCCTAACAAAAAAAAAAAACATTTACACTAAGCATGTTTAAATGCGATCTGGGATTAAAAGAGGTATCAACACAATCTGAACGTGACCAACAGAATGCAAGCATTCACACCAAAGAGAAGGATGACGCTGCTTGCTCCAAGAGTCCCACAAGGCCGAGCTCAGTAAAGTATTTGCCTGAGCAGATGCCTTCCTCATCCGGTGACACCACATCATCAGAGACGGCAGACTCCTCCAACACATTGGATGAAATATTCTACAAGCAAAAACACATCCATAAAAAGAGGAAAAAATCCTGTACACATAATGCACATAAATTTATTTTATTAGCAAGCCAAAAATGGCAGGGATTCCAAACCTGGAAAGTCACGCAGCCTACGGGTAGATACTTGCGGTCCTCCAACATGCTTAGGTATTCCGCAACTAAGGCAGCACTGTGCACTAAACACTGAGCAGCTTCAGCATGGTTGTTTTTCTCGGAGTGTTTTCCAGCCATATTCTGGAGCCATGTAAGTCGCAAGTCTGGTGATGTCTGGTAACCCTTAGCAATTCTGCCGATGGATATTGGAGCAGAGTTGTTAAAATTCTAATGAGGAGGGACACACAGATTCCTTGAATTTGCCTCAGTGTTGTAAAGTACCTATACATAAGATCAATTAGCATCTCGGGGTCTTCTTGGTGTTCTTTCATTTTGACTGTGTCAGACAGGATCATGTGCAAATTAAAAACAAGGTCTTGGACCTAGAAGTGAAAAATAGGATTTGTTGTCTTAAAAAGCAATGAAACACATTTACACTCAGATTGCAACCAGTACCTGGTCTGGAAAGGTTGTTTCCCGAAGCTCAAGGTCTTCTTCTGCATAAGTCAGGATAGTTTTCAGCGAACGACGCAGGAACTCCTCATTAAAATTCTGAGACGTTCCCACCAATGACGAAAGAGACATGGTCACCTGCATCTTCACCCTAGCAAAATTCTTTAAAAAAAAACTTTATCATGACAGCTCTCTGATTGCAGATACTGAAGAGCTAGTAGACAAGTGTTGTTTATAGAGCTGAGAAAGGCTTATAAATAAGAAATTATTATCATAATGATTTCCTGGCATGCATGAATGTACTCACATTGCCAATCTCAAAGTTTTGCCTCATGAGGAGGTAGAGTGAGGCACTGGCATGGGCCCTGATGGTGCTTATACTACTACTGCAGCTCCTTAGCAGCCGCAAGCACAGGTCAGCACATTGCTCCGTCTCCTCTTCAAAGAGTAATTCAGGGAACTGAAAGAGGCATACAAATTGTCAAGCTGACAAAATGCACAGCAACAAAAATTGTTCCAACTGTTGTCATCCAATGATGCATGTCGTAACCCACCTTTGACACTAGCGCTCGCTGCGTAGCAAAGCAGTGCTGCAGGTAGAGGGCACTTTGATTGCATGCCATACTGTGAAGCAACACTTTCAGAACCCCTCCCAGGATACTTTCTTTGGACTCTGTTAGTGATACAGTCTGAAAAAACAGAGCAAAGAGATAGACATTAGATAAATCTACACACTTCAATATAAGTGCTGCTTCAAATGCTATAACTATAGATATATAGCCCTGAAAATGATACATTGAACAGTAAACTGTATTTTTGCTTATATTTTTAAAACAATCCTGTTCAAATACGTACCTGCACAATGATTTCTAATGTATCAAGAATGATCAAGTTGGCCTCTGTCGCGAGGTTACCGTCAATAAGTGCTTCATGCTCCAACTCTGCTCTGGTCCTAGAATTACAGAAAAAAAATGTGTCAATGAGTTAGTACTGTGGACCAAAAGGAATGTTATGTGAGGCTTCAACTTCCAGCCACCATGGTCAAGCCAATTTGTGCAGTACATAATTTTACTATTGGAGTTGAAGCCTAAGAGGAAATTATATTACTTTCACAAAAATGAGTTCTACTCTACAATCTAAACTTAACTAGTATCATCTAATAAAATTTTGCAAATTACCTGGGTGGCTAAAAGATCACAGTTCATCAGATTTTTCCCATAAGGTTAAAATGAAGACAACTTGATATTGTAGGGGCAACTTTTTTGAACAGTAAAGAAAACAGACAAAAAAAAATTGTTTTTTTCCTCCAACAACTGTAATTGTTCGAGTATAAGGCACATCATGAAAGCTGTATTAGTACACATATAAAACTCACTGGACTATAAACCACAGGTGCCCACATTGTACTATTAACACCAAAAGACATGCATCATTTTAGCCTGTGAAAACCCATAAAAAAATCTGTACTGAATTACCGGCAGCAGGGATCATTCAGTGTGCGTGTGTGTGGGGGTATAGTATAAATTGTTGCCGATTGGTCACTGGTCACCAATGACAGAGGTCAAACAAACCTGTAGTTCTTGACCATGACTACACAAATAAGCTAGTGCAAATATATTTCTTCATCTCGGTCAGTGAGATTGAAAAAGGCTTGTAATTGCCAAGTATCGACCCCCATAATAGGCCTAACCGATAATCAGTCGATGTGTGTGTGTGTACCTAAGATGAAAAGTTCAAACCAATATAACTAGTCCAAAAAACAGCCACAGTACCAGGTTATGCTGATCCCAGAGCACTAGTCATCCTAAATTTTCAGCTTTTTAAGAAGTTAAAAGGTTACAAGATTTTGAGATTAAGAGGGACTCCATAAATATATATATATATGTATGTATATATATGTGTGTATATATATGTATATATGTATGTGTGTGTGTATATATATATATATATATATATATATATATATATATATATATATATATATATATATTATTTTTTTGTTTTTTTTTTGTTTTTTGTTGTTTTCAACTGGACGCATGCATCTACATTGCGGGGTTAGCGGGACTACTTGAACTAGTAGATTTGTTTGAGCACTAAAATTGGATAACAAGGTTTTTTTCTGCTACAGCAAGAAGGAAAGAACACCACCCCAAGGCTAAATATAAGCAACATAGATTAAAAAAGCAGACCACATTCAGCCACCACCAACCCAAACAAGCACAAAGTTATTGTGAAATGTGGCGGGAAATAGTAAACCCAATGTATAGGAGTTTCTTGTGGTGTATCCATGTGCATGTGCAATATACTAGTTAAACCAATTAAGAGCTAACAGCAGAAACATCAATATAATGTTACTACAAGTAGTGTTAAAAATCATGAGTTCCAAAATATTCCTTTTTTTTGTTAAGGCTGTAAAATATTGTTGCCCATGAACAAAAATAACGTATGCCACAAAAATGCCACGTATTGCCTTTCAATTCTGTTAAGGTTCAGAAGACACAAAATAGTTATTACTAATAAATGAGTTTTTTTGCATTTATGACTTGATTAGAGAATAGACAATACATTTATGACCGTTTACTTTTTTTCCCTCAAAGGGAAATATAGGAAATCAATGCACTCCATTTTAACTGCCAGTACTTCCACATGCAACTGAACACATTGTTCAAGGAACTGACTCAAAAGAACACACAGCAAATGTGGTGCATACAATACCTGAGTGATCTGTGATTCCTACATGAACAAACAGCAAGATATAATAATTAAGTGAAAATTAGACACTGCAAATTTGTCAGATTAGGAAAACCAAGTTCCAAATGAAGGAAAGTACTGGTAAGTAAGTATTTGGAAAACTTAGACGTATTGCGTGATGAATAAAATCAAAAATATACTTTTTGGATTATCAGATTTAATTACAAAAAAGATCAATCAGAATATATATATTTGACCCTGGTTGCCTTATTGATGAAATTTAAATGAACATAATGGAAAATCTAAGTCATAACTTACTTATCTAATCTTTCACTATTCTGCCTCCAGTGAGTCATGTCCTTTCTCCACCGTAGATTTTCCTGGCTGCCAAATGCACTGCCTGAAGGGCTACGCTCTGAGGGAGGAGGGGAAAAACTTATTAGTTGAGAGGTTTTTATTGTAGTTATTTTCAGCATTTATGTACTTTCCATCCTAAAATAGGAATGCATGAAGAGGTTACGTAATACAATAAAATAAGAGTAAAGCAAAAGAATCCAACACAATACACAGCTTGGGCCAATATAATTGAAAACAAATCAATTGAAGGGTTCATCAAATAATTTTCTTGATTTGTTTCCTAATACGTAAATTCTATTTGTAGTGCTAAAAACGTGTAAAGACCGAGTGCTGAATCTCCAGGTTAAAGCAATATCCTCGGCTCGCAGGATTTTTTCATTTTTTGTGTCGGTCTCTTATGGTAAAGAAAAAAACAGTCGAAAGACATTGTTACTAATTTACCAAAGAAACCATGTTCGTTCCCTCACCTACGGTCACAAGCTGTTGGCCATGACCAAAAGAACAAGATGCCGAATACTGGCGGCTGAGATAAACTTAATCCGCAATCCCAAATTCTACCTAGGCTCTTTATTAGCGGTAAAATCAGAAGCTCGGTCTTCCAGATGGGGTTCAAAGCAGATCTGCTGGTCTTCCATATTAAAAGGAACCAAATCAATATGGGCATCTCTTCAGGTTGCCGCTCTTATAAGATGTTCTGAGCAGTTTTTGCCCAGTATGATCCCGGGAGAACAGAGGACATGCTAGGACTTTGCCTTACAGCTGGCCTTGGGATCCCCCAGAAGGAATGGATGAAATTATTTGCTTAGGAGGGGTATGACTTGACATTGACTTTGGAGCCGCTGCCCCCACGACCTGCCGTCTAAGCGAACGGTACACGGTCGATTGGTCGCCGGTCTTTTGGTCGCCGATCTTTTGGTCGCCGGTCTTTTGGTCGCCCGGAAGATAAGTGATAATTACCATTTAAATCGTTGCTCAAATTCCCTATATACAAACTGCGAATTACAATTTAGTCATACTTAATGCCTTAGTAATTATTAGGCTAAAGAAAAGCTCCAAATTTCCCGGACTTTTATTGTTTTTTGTTGGAGAACTTGTTAAGACCCTGACTGACGTAGCTTCTTAAAGGGACAACACATGTACATACAAACTCATACACTTGCATGTCGGCTCAGTGAAACTGCTCATGGCCATTGTTGGCTTTTATTGATGCGTAGACCGTGTTGTTTTACCTTGTTTTGTCGCCGGTCTTTTGGTCGTCGGTCTTTTGCTCGCCGGTCTTTTGGTCGCCTGTTGTCGCGGTCGGGGCGACCAAAAGACCGCGACCAAAAGACCGGCGACCAAAAGACCGGCGACCAAAAGACGGCAACCAGAAGAACGGCGACCAATCGACCGCACACGAAGCGAACTATGATAGATCAATGAACGGCTTGCTTGACAGATGACTGAGAATCAAATTACTTCAGTGTGTCTTGATTTATCTGTTAAGTTATGTATAGTACACTGTTTTGTCATTGTAAGATCATGAAATGTACAAAATTGTAATTATTTGGGGGTTTATTTCTCCAGTGTGTTTTGAGCCCACCTAGCTGCCCGCGGCTGCGTCGCACCATCTCCTGCCTGGCACCAATGCTCCCCAATATGGCTTCTTCCAGCTTGGCCTTCATGTCTTTCGACTTCTTGAATGTCAAACTGTTCATACGCTCGAAAGCTTTCTTCCCCTGCATGGTGAACACAATATGGGCCTTGTATCCATGATGCAGAGGGTGAGTGGCAAAAGAGAAAACAGCAGGAAAGTCATTTGCAGCACAGCACTCAAAAAGCAGAGAAGGTTTTAGGCGTAAAAATATCCATGCAACAAGCAAAGTGACAAAAATATTAATAAAACATAAATCATTCTGGAAGCGGAAAGAAAGTCTTCTTAAGATAACCAAGCACAGAAAGCACACATGACTGGATTTACACAACAGCCGAAGTGGCTAATTTGAAATTTGTGCCTAAGTGCATATAATGTTTTTATGCTTGCAGTGGTTTCATGTATATCACTATATTTACCCTTGTGAATTAATGTAGTTTTATTTACATCCATTAGTATTTGGATTGTGTCACTTGATGCAGGCTGTGCAAATCCATCCTAATGTGCTGAGGAAGCAACGCAAAGAATCTCACCTTGTACTCAAAACAAGAGACACAGAGGTAGAGGAGATCCAACAGACGGTTCAGCTGTGAAACTGAAAGATCTGTGAACCACTTCTGTAACACCAGCTCATCTGCATTTTTAAGCACCCACAGCAGACATATGAGTAGACTCCGACTTGACTCCGCCGAGAAGCATCCATGTTGACGATTCGCCTGGAGAACCAGACCAAGGAAAAAGTATAAAAGGACCAAATATGGGCACAATAGTGTGATGACATCAATCAGTCGACAATTCTCTTGTGCTACTGTTTTTTTGGACTGGAGGCAATATGGTCAGCTTATGTCCATCACCTGCGAATTCAACAAGAAGCTGCTTGGTCGGGACATTGGAGAGGTAGTGGCGGTGCCTGCTATGGCCATGGCGACAGTCTGATTAATCATGCTGTTTCCCTCTGCGTCAGCATCTTCACCGTTGTTGCCGACAGTGGTGCCCTGGGAACCACCTTGTCGACCCCACTGGTTCAGAAACTCTAGTGAAGGAAAAATAAGTTTTTCACTAAACCTGTCTCTAGCAATAGTCTTATAGTACACATGTGGCTAACATCAATACATCAACTATAGCAATTTCTGTTTTTAAAAAGAAGAAATGGGAGGAAGTCATTGTTTTGCAAGTCACAAGCCAACAGGCATTTAAATGACAATGGTAAAACGAAAAATATTCACAATATAATTTTCTTTTAACCAATATAATTTACCTCTTTTGATTAGGATATTATTCCATGTAAATATTTCTTCACATAATTTACAAATTTGACAAAGTGCTAGTGAAATTAGTAAAAAGTGTACGAAAACAGGTGGCATATTTGTATAGGATGTCACTATAAATAGCACCAGTTCCTGACCTGTTTTATAGCCATTCATTCATTGATTCATGGGGTGCTGGAGCATATCCTAACAATGGAAAGTGGGCGGGGTACACCCTAAATTGGTTGCCAACCAACTGCAGGGCACAATGAGACAAACATCCATTCGCGCTCTTACTCATACTTGATAACAATTTAGTGTTCAAACAGCATACCATGCATATTATTGGGATATGTGAGGAAACAGGAGTACAGTAAAAAAAATCTGAACAGAACTATTTAAGATTCTGCCAAAATGTTTTGTTTTGACAGGTAAATGCATAAAACAAAAATTCACCAATCATTAATTAGTACCTGTGAAATCATGGAGCTGTGGTAGAGTCTCCATGACAATGCCAATTAAAGGAAGGTACAGCATAGCAACTCGGGCTTTGACTTCTGGATCAGCGTAGCGTGGGTCAGAGTCATGGCTGGACAGCAGGTTGTGTACAACACTAACCACTTTCTTATGCAAACCAAACATCCTAAGAAAACGGAAAAATATATATCTTATTTGGCTATAGAAGAAAACAGAATCGAATTTGAAAAAAAACTGAAGAAAAGGTGTTGGGCGAAACAATAAACCTTTATAAGTATAGATACTCTAAAGCAGTGGGCACCCTTAGGCTCTTCTGCCTTCAGAGAAGGTCTAAAGATGCCATTTAATTGAATAAGTGCATCCTACACATCTCTTTTCTCTGACCTAGTTGTTTAGTGAGAAATTCACAGCACCATCAAAGTATTACTATATGGAAACCACAATATCAAATTAGGATTGTTAACCTCTAACAAGATGGGGCGATGCCTCATTTATTGGCGACGATTCCATAATTCTGAAGGTAGCCTAAGATATGTGTTGGTTCAGAGCATTATGAACAAATTAACCAATCACATTTGATTTTAATTAGACGACTTAATGAAGTCCCACGTCCACAATGCTGGGTTTCCCACTGCTGTACTGGATTCTATGCATTTTCATTCATGTACTTTATCTCTGTGTATGGTCAAAATATCATTGAAAAAAAGAAAAGTTGAATTTATCACAAAGTTTGATGTCATGGAGAGCTTCTGAATATAAAAAAGTAGCACTCATGGTTAAAGCTTTTAAGTTGTCCTTTTACCCTGGGTTAGTGTAAAACGTTCATGGAGGATTAGTATTTTAACTGCACTGACCCCCACCATCTTTATGCAATCATACCCACAATTTTCATCTCAAATACTGTATTTACAAGTAATGAATGCCAAGGTCACAGAATTCTTGGTCATAATTGATGAGACGCAACCAACACAATCTTTTTACTCTAGTCAGTGAATGTATGAATTGGCAAATATACTAACCCCTCATTCTCTGGATCAAGTATTACGGACAGTTCTGACAGTACAAGCCCAGCCATAAAGTGTTGTTCTCTGAAGGGCACTGACAGTTCAAACATGTTTGCTATTTTTTGGTCCTGAACATGTGTGGAAAACCCAGAGCTCTGTGACAAAGAGAAAGAAGAATTACACATTTGGATACATGCTAACAAAATGAACCTTTGTTGTTCATGTAAACCATAGGTTTCCAAACTTTTCCATAAAGAGCCGCAGTGGGCACAAGATTTAATTCCATCTTAACAAGAGGATATCTGTTCACTATTAAGGTGTCTTACTAAAGATCAAAACCCACAGCGGCCCTAGAGGTCCACTTTGGAGTACCCTCATGTAGAGACAACATGTAATTTACACAGATTTTTTCCTTTTTGCATTTTTTGAAATTGGGCAATTCAATTGCTTTTGGACAAAAACTTCACAGACAAAAGTATTCTTTATTAGTGATAGTACAATTATATAAGTCCAACCTGTGAAGTTGCTGAAGAGACAGATGGTGATGGTGAAGCAGGAGGCGTGAGCAAGCTGCATGGCAGGTTTAGGGTCACATAATGTTCATGACTGCAAACTATTCTCAAGAAATCCAGCCTCAGAGACTCTAATGTTGGGTTTTGCAGTGCGTAAACCTTTGTGGACACCTGTTCAGAAGAGCATTATGGCATCATCTACCAAGTAATACATAAAAACATTCAAAATTCAGGGTTGCCTCATGTTTTAAAAAGTCAACTCAAGTCATTAAAGCGGCTTCGCATATGTGATATACTTTATACAAAATTTAAAACTATTACCACAAACTTCTGCTTTAGTTGCAATCTTATTCACCATATTGCAGTGCTTAATCAGACATATGATATTAATCATATTCATTACATAGCAAAAATAAAAATCTTAGTACCTGTTTCCAGTACACCCTAATAAGGGTGAAGACAAAGCCTCTATCCATGACGGACAGCAAATCATTAAGGAAGAATGCCAGACTTGTATTCAGTCGCTCAACAAGTTCCAGATCCTGATGACATGAAGCACAAGCAATCTGTTCAGTTTTTCATTTTGTCAAAATCACTGAAACCAGTGTTCTCTATTTATACTAAAGTAGGTGAAAAGAAATTTAAAAAATGAAAAATTAAACCAAAAAGATGAATAACAGAACTAAATGCAGATTGCCATAGATGAAATATTAGAGATGGACTAGATTTGGTTATATAATTGGTTTGCTTTGCAAATCACTAGATCTGTTTTTCACATGTATTATTTGTCAGAACATAAGAAACACCGATGAGAGAAGAATATAGATTGTTAATTTCTCATTTCTTTCAATCTCTGGAAGCAATATTTAGAAACATGTCTGTGAAATCATAATCTTGATGTATGGATCTCATTTCATGTCACCTTCTGGAAACGTGATACAATGTCACCGGCAATGGTGCTGACCAACGCTGTTATGTCATCCATAAAGCGCTCTGGGAATCGGTTCTTTCTGGGTGACTCCAAACGCTCAGCGAAGTAAAGGTGATGAATAATGCTCTTCACCTAGGGTTTGAGTGTCATGGGTTAGTATGAGGTTCATGGTTCTTGGAAAGATGCTTTATCAGTTTTTCCTACCATTAGCTCAAAGAAAAACCAGGCCTGCTGGAGTGCACCCTCCCTGACACTTCCACTGCTCACCACCCACTGGAGGGCCAGTTCTTCGTGAAAGAGCTATATGGGACAGGAGCGAAGAGGAAACAAAGTGGATGACAGGTGTGGTTGAGCTCATCTTATTATTTATAAAGCATATTATTTCTAAGTTAACATCATGAGAAATTTCAGGTTTTATTTAAAGTAAATAATGTAGAAAGCTCACGCAAAACCACAAGTACCATATTTTATGTAGAAATGTACAATTAGGTAAACCTATCTTTAATATGAAAAAGTGCTACAATAAGATAACCAGCTTCACAAACCATGAACAACCAACCCAATGAACTTTGTTAATTGTTGTATATTACATAGTGATGTTTTTTCTCACATGGAGAAGATTATACCTTTTTGTGGGAAAATGTCTTTTTATCTCTTCGCTCTTGTGTGGACTCGTATAAAAATGTAATGTTCAACCCAAAGAGCAAATGTTTAAGAATAGATTTTTTAAAGTCTTTATTCCAATGGATAAAAATAAAAGAATGGGAAATACCAAATTTTACCCATACATTATCTACACTGCTTATCCTCAGGACTCTTCACTCAAGAGTGTGTCAGCCTGTCCCAAATGGCAATGGATAGAGGCCGGTCGGTGTACACCAATATCTGGTGCCATAAATTGCGCATAAAATGCGCCTTCTAAATAGAAAATTGAATTTTTCTGCCTGGCACAACCAATATTACTATATCTTTTGCATAGAAAAAGGAACATTCTATTTTTAGAATATATAGAACATTTTCAAACCAATTGAAGCTGGGTGATTTCTTAGTACTACTGCTGAGCTATGTAATGGAATTAGTGCTCAAGGGGGAAAAAACATCACATCCATTTTCTATAGCAGCCTCATTAAGTTGCAGGTGAGAAGGAGTCTATCCAGGCTGACTCAAAAAGACATGGGATACATCCCCCTACTTTGTAGGAAACAAATAACCATTTAAATTAAAATTCTCACAATAAAACAGTTTAGAATCTTAAATGAAATTTGGCAGTATGTTTTGGGAAATTTGGATGTTACCCAGAGATGACCAGACTATAACAAAGAGAACATGAAACTCCACAATTTAAGGTCATAAACTAATAAAAAGTTGAAACTGGAATCTCATAACCTGCCAAATAAATATACGTACACTTTCACATTATATGTTAATGGCTAAAACATTTGGACTTCAGTGATATTATAGCAGACTAAAAGAATATTCATTTGTGAAAACATCATGCACATTTGAAAAGAACAGTGCAGACTGAGAACAGCATTTGCAATACCAAAACAATACAGGTGGTGGTATAAAAAGTAAAAAAGCAATTTTCTTTGCAAGTTCAAAACAAGACGCAAACCAGTGACATTCAGCAAGACGCTACAAAAAACAAACACAACACTGAACAATCCAGAGTCATACAGTACATCCACAGACATAACAAGTGGAAGGGATAGAAGAGGTGTGGGGTGCGTTCATTCCCCAATGCAAGTTGCTCTACCTTTTTTGTGGGCAACCGTCCTGTTAAAGTTTGCAAGAAACTGGCGCTCTCTGTGTGCGAAGACATGCGATTGCCACAGCGCTCCATGGCCTATGGATGGAATGAATGGAACGTGACAACAAAGTTAGTGGAGGAGCAACGAAGTGTGGGTTTGCACCTTTTCTTCACAGAAAAAGCAAAAGGTGACAGGGTCAACACAGACACACAGACAAACCAACCATTTTGTGGTCTCAAACAATCACAAAGATGAATGAAAACAATTAGCCTACACAAGACCTGGTTCTCATTTTTTACTGTTAAATGGTATATTTTAAATTATAAACATTTATGTCAGTCTTTTAGTTTTGTAATGAAGTATGACCAGTCGCTAGTTGTTTATTGTTCCAAGCCCTTGTAAATTACGTGCCAGACTTCATCCCTCAGGATGCAAGGGTCAATGAAAAATAAATAAATACCAAATAAAAGCAATCTCATTGCAGCCGTAACTTGAAACTTAAAACCTCACATGCTCCATTAAAGAGAATTGACCAGGCTGCGATTTATAATACATTGGTACCTGTAATTACGAATGCATTTGAAAAATGCCATGTAAAATTCTGCTCTAAAAATTCTGCAACCAATTAATTTCGGAAGAAGAGGTACCGCTGTATACAAAATAACAAAATGCAAATAAAAAAAATGAAGAGACAAATGACAAGACACCCATGAAGACAGAAAGTGAAGTGGACAAAACCACAACAGACACTTCCATGCTCAATGCTATGAGGGATTAGTAGAAAAATAGACAGTGAAACTAACTACAGAGGATGAATCTAAAGGAATGTGAAGAATGTGACGGAAGAGAATTTATAGACAGTCTGCGAGGAGAAATAGTTTAAAAATAAGTTTTTTCTTCTTTCTCAGCACCTATTATCTCTCTTTAGACCAAGGGTGTCAAACTCGGGTTGGTTCGCGGGCCGCATTAACGTCAACGCCATTTCATGTGGGCCGGACCATTTTAGATCTAATATTTAGATTTTTTTTTTTTTAATTGGATTAAAAGAACTGGATCAAAAGCCCTAAATAGTCTGTTTTTATAGATCTAAAACTATGTTTATTTGAGTTTTTTTTCTTAGTCATGGAAAATGTCTTATTTTTTATTTCAAATGGAAACATCTTTTTCTAAAGTGGAAAACTGAAAATATTTGTATATTTATTTTCAGATTTTACAAAAAGCTTTTTGAACACAAAACACAAAAGAAAAAAAATGGATTAAAAAATGCAATAATTGTTTTTAAAAGGGAAAATCAGGAAATATAATGTACATCTATAATCATTTGAATTTGATCCTAAAACAGAAAGTTGGCACTCATGATTAGATGATAGAAACAACTAGAAACAACTCATGATTGACTTTCTCGGGCCGCACAAAATGAGGCGACGGGCCAGATTTGGCCCCCGGGCCGGCTCTTTGACACCTGTGCTTTAGACCCAGCTCATCTTATCCGCAGTCAGTGTCAAAGAGACAGCTGACTATGACAAGTGGGGTAAAAGCGTGTGGGATGAGATGGACTACTGTGACACCCATGCATGGGATCATTGAAGGGCTGTGATTACAATTTTAGAAGAATACTGCAATATAAGAACATTTGGTATGATAAACATACGTAAGCAACTCTAGCTTCTTGTCATTATGTCACAGTAAATTAAACATTTGTTTGTTTTTAACCTAGAAAGATTATAGCATGAGTAAGATCAACCCCTTGTAAATAAACGATTGAAGAATTAGGAAAGACTAAAACTTCTCATATGACAGTATTCTTCCAAGGTGAGTATGTTAATTTATAAATGGAGCGAAGCAGAGTACAGGGTTATTCGTAAAACCACCTGTATGGTTTCTGGAGCAGACCCAGGGCTGGATCCCCAAGGGGCACTCTTACAGCCCATGGTGTGTACCCATGAGTTGGACCGGTCTAAGCCCTAGGAGTGCCAAGGTCAAAGGACACAAGGCATACAGCAAGCGAGGCAACAAGCAAGCAGCATAGGGGAAGGAGGAGGGAAGGAATCACAGGTTAAAGAGGTTCAGAGGTCAGGAATGCTGGATGAAGGGCCCAAAAGATCAGCTGTCAATAAAGTAAAAATGACGAAAGAAAAACAATAGTTATTTTTCCATTTTTTTCTACATTCTGTGTTTACCAACTGTATAAAAATTGGTTCTCCAGCTTTTCAAAATCACCAGTTAAGAGTAGTTAAAAGCAATTAATCATTGACATTTAAATTGAGAATAGAATACAACGCAGACAAACAATCAAACACTGGTCAAATTCATTTGAGACTGATTACTGAAAGACATACACGCAGGAATAATGGAAATATTACCCCTTCAAAAATCCTTCAGATGAAGGTCATCAAAATGTACTTTCTGCCCCAATGTTTTGTCTGACTTTCACAATTTAAACCCTAAGCACATCCTTCAAAGCAGGCTGGTGTTACAGCGGTTAGACAGATAAGAGGTCCAAAGTTATGTTTACATACTATATCTAGTGTAAATTTTGATATAATGACCTCAGGGTCACTGTGCGCATGTAAGGCAGGCGCCTTGATGTGTGATGAAAACTGGAATTATTCCAATTACCTTATGAAACCCATTCTAAAATACCTCACAGAGTCAACAGGACTTGAAAATGTCAGCAGTGGTAAATATTTATTTAAACTTGATAAGCACGTGCAATGAGAGCACAGATGCTAGACAGTGCTATTACGTTATGTGACCAACAGAAAATAAATGAGCTTGTTTGTAGCCTTAAAATATATATATATTTTTTAGATTTACAAGTGTTATTTATGGCATAAGACCTGCTGTTGACACATTCAAATGTGAAAACCTTACCTTACTGCCAATGATGGCGCGAACCTCATCATCAGGAGAGGTGGGTGTACCAGAGATGTCAGGGTTACTGTTGCTAAGGCTACGAGATCGGTTTAGGTTAAGGCTGGCTGGTCGAACGGCTGATCGAGCCATGGTGGCATAGTGAACAGAACCTCCTAGCCCTCCGGGGCCTGGCACAAAATATAGAGAAAAGGAAAATTAAAAAATATAAATACAAACTGGGACACAAACGGTGTCAATACTATTACCAATATTTAACAAAACCGAAACAGGTTCAGAATACATATCTTAAAACAGAGCCAAATCTGAGATGCTCTTCTCGGTTTAGCTCAGTTACATTTGCAACGCAACGTGAGGATAAGTGTGACATTAATCTGTTTAGAATAATTTAGGAACATAAAATAAAAAATAATTAAAATAATAGTTACATAGTTAAATGCTAAAATAACAAATGGCAATACATTGTTGCACAAATGCACTTTATAATCAGCCTTTTACAATAAAATAAATGTGCTTATTGATGGTATGCCTTATAATCCAGTGCACTTTATAGTCTTAAAAATAAGGTATGATGACAAGGCTACGTTTTCATCAGTCCTGGATAAGAAAACATATTTTTGCAAGGGGGGAGGGTTGTTTGGTGCCTTTTTAAAATAATACTAAATACTTTTTTAGCGACAAAAATGTTTAAAAACAGGATTCAAAAATAAATGATACACTCTGCGCCAAATGCTTACTCTGGATTTATTGGGTGTACTTTTCATAATACCCAGTAGACGTCATGCATCTATCAGATTTTTAAGAAAGAAATACTAAATTATTTTATGGATTAGAAAAATTACTTGTATAGCTATAAAACCTTACAATACCTGTTGATTTGATGTCTTTGGAAGGCAAACCCGAAGTCAAAAGGTTGTGGACAAAGAAAGAAAAGAAAAACAGTTGCAAAAATGAAATGCAAAAGAATAAAATGTGATGGATGTTTTAACAAAGACACAGATGAGGTAGGTTAAAACAGAACAAAAGAAATCAATAAATTAGTAAATTGTGTAGCCAAATACCTGGTGAAGGTGAGTTAGGATCAGTGCTGGGCAACCGGAAGACATAGTGGATGTATGAAGAAAGAAGGCTGTTGCGGCCATGCATGTCTTGACTCGTGTCCAGGTACTTATGGAGGCGGTTTACAATGGCTGCCATAACCTCAAATGATACCTGACCAAGATTCACTATAAACCACACAAACAAACAGGTTTAGACATCATTTTAATGGCTTTAGAGAGAACACTTTAAATTTCCCCTGTGCCATTTTCTCTTTTATCCAATTTATATAAAGTCAGTGTGTCCATAGATAACATACTTTAAAATCTGTAGTAGACCGTGTTTTTTGGGACATAGGAGATAGAAACAACTAGTTTCTTATTATCAAATAACCATGCTTCCTTGCAAATTGAGCATGTAGACATGGTTCTTATAGCAATAGACATCACCTTGATCATGTGATTCCAGGGAAAAAGACCCTCGTTTAATAAAGTGGAAGAAAAAAATAAATTTTCCGATGTGTAATAACGGAGAAAAATGGAAATCAATGCCATTGTTTCCAGAAAGTGATATAAATAACTACTGTCAGATATTTTCAAATCTGAGTGAGAATCTTGCATGTCATTCCGACTCGTGACGCATTGGCAACTCACTGTGGTCGGTTTTACAAATGGACTGTACACGCTTTAATAGACTTAAGAGATTAAATAGGCTTCATCCGTGTCTCAGATGAAGCAAAGAGAAATATTGTTACAGTTTAATTAGGCACATTAACTATAAAGAGTCTCTGCCTAAATTTTTATTAGACCACCTAGAGTGAGGGGTCAAGATCTCACTTTTTGTTCTTCTTTGTGAGGACGCTATTTAAATGGGCTACTCTTAATTTTTTTAATGGACAGATGGACAGACATTACGAAATATTTATTCAATATCAAATCAAGCAGAAGCATACCAATTTGTCCAGCAATAACTGGAGGTCGGACCACAAGCAAAACCAACTTGTCAAGTAGTAGGTGGAGAAATCGAACAATTGGCTCGAGTTGGGAAGAGTTGAGTGCTGCTATGCTGGATTTCAGTTCAGTTTCCAGGTTGTTCTCCATGATTCGCATGTCTCCTATCCGCACTGGAAACATGTGCTCATCTAGTGCATGCACTAGTGCAAAGAATTTATCCAAGTACTGATCCTAAGAAAATAAAGCAGATTATTACAAATGGGTAAATGTAGGGGGATAAGCCTGAGTACCAACCACCGGTGCTACTTGTACCACACTTTTTTTCAAAATTACTGGAATAAATTATAGCTAACCTGTGTGTGGATTGTTGAAACAGAAACCACTTCCACATTGAATACCCCACGATGGTTGTCCACCCACTTCATTCCTGGGAGAGGAACCTGAAGACAAAATAATACATCATTTAGAGTTTGTGTTGGGTTAATTATAATATACATGCTTACTATATTAATCAATATATTTGCTCATCCTAAATGTGTAACTATATTAAACAATATAGTAAGCATGTATATTATAAGGCTCTATATTCATTGCAAACACATTTATAATAATGATTACCCCAACATTCCCCCCTATATTATAAATTTGCACATGATCCCCTTAATAAAACTTCCTTTCAGCTTTATTCCATAAAATAAAAAACGAACATATAATAAAAAAGGGGGGAATGTTGGGTTAATTCTGGGATGTTACTATATGTTCATTTAGAATTAATGGAATAAAGCTGAAAGGAAGTTTTATTAAGGGGATCATGTGCAAATTTATAATATAGGGGGGAATGTTGGGGTAATCATTATTATAAATGTGTTTGCAATGAATATAGAGCCTTATAATATACATGCTTACTATATTAATCAATATATTTGCTCATCCTAAATGTGTAACTATATTAAACAATATATATATGTGTTTGATCGCCTTTATGTTAGAGTTGAATTAATATGTGAAGCAAACGCTTGCGCCAAGGTCGCTCTCCAGGACAGCGAGAGATACAAGTTCGAAAGGACATAAAACAATCCACTGAGTTCTTGCTCCGAGGACTGATTACTGGAAGATACGCGTCGACCCCTTCCCCAGATGCGAGTTTCACAATGAAGATCGGTGAAGGACGCTTAAATTGTTGTTGGGTCAGCGGATGACTATCAAGCATATTGTTTTAATTTGTGACGCTAGGTTGACGCTTGGGTTGCTTGATTATGGAATTGTTTTGTTTCTTGCTTACGCAAATGGAATTGTTTTGTTTCTTGCTTACGCAAATGGAATCGATAACCTTGTAATTGTTTTGATTTGAAGCCTTAAATAGGCAGGACATAATGCCGCTCTTTAGAATAATCTTGGGTGGGGCGAGCTGCCGGATGTATTCTCTCTTGCAAGAATTAAATGTGATGTGACTACAGATGCCTTTTTTATTGAAAGCTGAATTGGAAAAACCTAAGGAACCTACAATTGGATGAACCTAACATTTTGTCTCCTTGCGTGCAGTAGAATAAATTAATCATATTCCTAGAAAACCCATAAAGTAGGTAATAACGTCTATCCTCAGATTCGCCACTCGTCAACCATGACCTACAAAACTCATGGAATGATTTCAATACACCCAATTTAGAAAAGTTAAACTGAATAATAAAATTTAATGTCTGCATCTGTATTTTATACATACATTCATATGTGTGTATATATATATATATATATATATATATATATATATATATATATATATATATATATATATATATATATATATTTAACTTACATCAGGCGAAAGTACTGAGTATGACTGGGGTGGTTTTTCTAGAGACACAGGAAGACAGAAGTGCCCTGTCCGCAAGCGTCCATTCTGCAACATGGGTATCCACTGGAATAGGAGGGAAAAAACCATTCATTAATATTTGAGGTAATTTATTTTGTGAAAACGTAAAATAGTTTTTAAAATATCCCCA